>NC_087473.1:19529892-20129892 GCF_036321535.1 Camelus dromedarius
ACAGTCGAGCGCTGCGTCTCATTGTAGCTTTGATTTGCATTTGTCTGATATTTAGTGATATTGAGCCTTTTTTCATGTGTTTATTGAACATTTGTATGTCTTCCTTAGAGAATTGCTTGTTTAGGTCTCCTGCCCATTTTTGGATTGGGTTTGTTTTTTTCTTATTAAGCTGTAAGAATTGTTATATATGCTGGAGCTGAAGCCCTTGTCAGTTGCATCTTTTGCAAATATTTTCTCCCATTCTATAAGTTATCATTTTGTTTTGCTTATTGTTCCCTTTGCTGTGAAAAAGCTTGTAAGTTTAATTTTGGCTACTATTTTTAAAACGTGGAGAAGAACAAGTGTCAGCGAGGATGTGGGGCAACCAGCACCCCTGTGCCCTGTTGGTGGGAATGTAAATGGTGCAGCTGCTACAGGGAAACAGGCGTCAAAAATTAAACATAGAATCACCTCGTGATCCAGCAGTCCCAATTCCGGGTGTGTATGCAGAAGAACTGAGAGCAGGGTCTTCACCCCCATGTTCACAGCAGCACTGTGTACAGTAGACAAAGCATGGAAGCAATCTAAGTGCGTATCAGCAGATGACTGGATAAAGCAGAAGTGGTACATTCATACAACGGAATACTACTCAGCCATGAGAAATGATAAAATATTGCCATTTGCAGCCACATGGATGGACTTGGAGATTATCACACAAAGTGAAGTCAGACAGAGAAAGACAAATATCATATGATATCACTTATATGTGGAATGTAAAATACGATAGAAATGAACTTATTTACAAAACAGAAACAGACTCACAGACAGAAAACATAGTTACCGGAGGGGGGAGGAGGGAAGGATAAATTAGGAGTTTGGGATTAGAAGATACACACTACTGTATATAAAGCAGATAAACAACAAGGTCCTACTGTAGAGCACAGGGAACTATATTCAATATATTGTAATAACTTATGATAACAAAATGTAAAAAGAAATATTTGGATGTTCATTTATGACGGAAGCATTATGCTGGACACCAGAAATTGACACAGCCTTGTAAACTGACTAGACTTCAAGAAAAATACATTATATGTACACAAAAACTTTTTTAATGGTCTGCACAAAAGAGAGAAACAACTGCTGAGTTCAAGTACTGATGCAGGCCCTCTGTGCTGTGAGAAACCAAACTTTAGTGAGCTTAAGGGAAAACAAATACATTAGTTTAGAAACACTGAGAAGATTCGCAAAGCCCACTTGTGAGAAACAGGGTTTCCTACAAAGGAATACGGCAGGGATGGGTCACAAGCACTAATTATAGAAATGACAGAAGATACGTGCAGGCCAGCAGCGACTTAACAAAAATGCAGTGTCGTTTATCAGGGAGGGGAAAAAAAAAAGGAGAGAAGAGGAGGCAGGGAAGAGGAGGGAGGGAAGGAAGAACAGAATGTGGGGTCTCAGACAAACTAGACACATGAGCCTCGTGTCTGCGTTTCGCGGGTAACAGAACGGCGGCGGCAGCCGGGAGATGGACCGTGAAGTTTCCCCCGGCTCGGCACGCGGGGATCGCTGTGTGCGTTCTGGTGCACGGAGTCCCTGCAGCTGGGATGAGCGTGACTCGTGATCAAGCAAAAGTAAAAACTGACTAAATCCTTGAGAAATGCTCAGATCGTCAGCTGCAGCCTCGAAACATCAAGCCCTCCTGAAGAAGCTTGTGTTTTACTGATCCGGGGCCAAAACACCTTTTTATGGATTGGTACCCACTGTAAAAAAACAAAAACAAACAAACAAAAACAACCAAATTGTGCAAAAGAAAAAAAATACATGTTCAAAAAAGGAAGAGGAAAAAGAAGTAAAAGTGACCCAAACAACCAGTTGCCCCAGCTCCGTCCGGTCGTGGCGGTGCAGCCCGGCTAAGCCAGCGGACCCTGAGGTCAAGGTCAAACCATCCTGACCCTCCCGCGCCACCGTAACTTACTTGCCACAGCCTTATTCCATGCTGTTGCCTTTTCAGAGTCTATCCGTGTCCCCAGGGCTCCCCCGTTCTCTGAGGGGGCCCAGTGCTCCCCGGGGCTACCTCGGGGTGTTCCCCAGCCACGTGCTCCTGGGGATGGGCTGCTGGATGGCTTTTGGCCTGAATCCCTGCCCCAGATTCCTTGGAGCCGTGCCCCTCGCCCCCCGCCTGCATCCCCACCCACACGCACCTTCCTATCTTCGAGGTACCCCATCCTGAGCCGCGACCACCTCCAAAATGCCAGGGGCCGCTGTCCCCTGTAATCCGTCCTGTCCCTTCCCCAATGCCCACCCATCCGGGCAGGTTCTGAGAAGTCACCATGGCACAGAGGAAAGGGCCCAGCGGGAACTCGGGCAATCCCTTGGGCTCCCACATCCCTGGCGGGCGGGCAGCCTTCGTTTCTTCCTCCCCGCGGGGTCACAGAGATGAGGACGTGACTGTCGGAGCCCTGGAGGGGAGGGCGGGGGGCCTTAAATCATAGCCATTCCATGACCTCTCCTCCTCTACGCGTCCTCCGTCCAGAAATTGGGGCCACCCCCAGGAACCCCGACGCCGACAAAGATGAATTAATGGATGTCACTTGTCCCCAGCATCTGGAGACGCTGGCTGTAATTACATCTTCACCAGGACCTCGAAACCCACGTCTCCTGAGTCACCGAGCTCTCCCGTGGTTTCATTTAAAATCTAACTCCTCGTTATGAACGTTCAATATTGGGGGCAAAGCGTTCCCCGTCTCCTCCACCCAGAAGCCACCCTTTGTCTCATTTGAAAAGTCACGGAGGTGTCACTTCACATCCGTGTAATTTCCGGGGCGACCTGGGTTGGCGATGAGCTTTTTCTTTTGTTTTGCCGTTCAGTTAGTTAAATTCCGTCGGTGCAAGCTCGTGGTGGGGAAAATCGATCGGTGACCTGGCTTCAGCGTGTGTAGTCATGTTGTTTAGGGACCAGAGGCCCCCCGGACGGGAGCTTGACCTCAGTGTCACCTCCGCTGAGGCTGGAGGCTAATTCACAATCCTTCTGAACAAACACAGCGCTCTCTGCCCAGGGAGGCAGCCCGTTTGCCGTTTGTCTCCTGCGTCCTTACGGGTGAGGGAAGGGGGCCAAGAGGTGACGGGCGAGGCAGCTCACAGGGTGGGATTCACAGCTGCGCCTCCTGGGGCCCGGCTCCCGGAAACCCCCGTGTCTGCGTGTCTGCACGGGGTTCAGGGTCCCGGCCTCGAACTCCCCTCCCAGCCTCCTGCCCCTTGTGGACGCCTGATTCCTCCTTGAGACTTTACGTCCATCTGCCCGGGACTCCGTCCCAGCGAAGCCCCCCCGTTCCTGTCCTTCATGGAGCTCACAGAGCCTAGCAATGACTGTGTTTTGCTTTTTATTTTTTAATATCATGAACACACTGGGCAGTTTCAAGTTTACAGAAAAACCGAGCAGTGCAGAGTTCACTGCAGCTCCCCGTGTTACCTGCACTGTATCGGGTACATTTGTTACCACTGCTGAGACAAAATCGACACATTAGTATTCACGGATGTCCACTGTTCCCTTGGGGCTCATCTTGGTGTTGTGCGGGCCGCGGGTTTGGACTCGTGGATGATGACGTGTATCCACCGTGTTCGTGGCATACGGAACGGCTTCACTGCCCTCTTTGTAGGATGCGATAATGATATGTGACGTGTATCCAAACCCATGAACTGTGCAAATCCAGGAGGGAACCCTAATTCGAGTAAAGTGGACGTTGGGTGATTACAATGTGTCAATTTAGGTTCGTCAATTACAACGATTATCTCTAGTGGGGGCGGATATTGAGTCTGTGCAAGTGGGGGGGCAGGGGATATGAGGGGCATCTCTGTACCCTCCCTTCAGTTCGGCTGTGACCCTGAAACTGCTCTTTAAAAAAAACAGTGACTGTCCTTTCTGACTGGATTACCGTGTTCTGTTGATTCTTACTTTGTGGTTGGCTTGATTCCTTTGATAACTCTGTACGTTTAAAAAGCGAATACTCTACAATGTTCTTAGAGATAATGAGCCGTACCTACATGTAAACTAAAAAAATGTGTATTGCAGTATATTGTGTGTGCGTATTTACATGCAATATGTTGTATTATGTGCAAATTGTAACAATTCTACCTAATATAACTGAATAATGAAAAAAAGAAAGAAAACTGGCTAATCTACAAATATATATATATAGTAAGCCTTTAAAAATAAGAAAATTCCTCTGTGCTCCACGTGTCCCTCCCTCCCGGCAACCGCTGACCATGTGCGTCATCAGCCTTACGGGCAGGGCGACCTGCTCTGTGTCTGTCACCTGGGACAGGTGTGTGCGACCTGGGTGGGCGGCGTGGCGTTTTTACGGCTCTGAGACTGCGCGCTGACAGAGTGCGCCACCATCCTCGAGCCTGGGGGGACCCGCTTCTCCGGGGACGCGGCTTCCTCAGGCCGACCTCTGCTCCCGGCGGTGAGAGAGAACGCCTCCCTGTCTGGGCACCTGTGTGTGGCGAGGACCCTCTGGAGCGAAGCCTGAGGCGAGGGTCTGGTGCCCGCGGATGGACGTGCGGGAAGTCACAGGGCTGGGGTGGCAGGAGGGGACTCCTGACAGCTGTCCTTCCCCCGGGGAGGGAGGGGGGCGGTAAAACCCACGCATTTTGAGGCCAGCGGGTGTGCATTTGGACACGTGGATGGAGGGGGCCCATGAACACGGGTGGGACAAGGCTGCTGTCTGCTGCAGCAGGAGGCCCCGTCTCGGTTCCCGCCCTGCCCGCCGCGGCTCTGACACCACGCGCTGCAGGGCGGAACCCAGAGGTTTCTTTTCACTCTTACTTTCCTGCCCCGCTCTCCCGTGGAGCTGAGTGCAAACTCAACCCTCGACCACCCCACTGGCGTGAACGCAGGGCAGGATGTCCCCTCGGGCTGGCGTCCAGGGGGGTCACTCGCCTGCGTGAGTCCCATTCCATTTATATGCTGAAATAAGACTCCTCCGGGCCATTTTCTCCCCGGGATGGGGGGGCACTGGCTTATCCACATTCTTCTTCCTCTTCGTGTTTGGGGAGACAGCCCGAAATGCACAAGGATCGTCAGCCAGGTCTTCTGAGCTACAGAGGTGACCGTGTCAATCACACATTGATGCGATCATTCAGCAAATATTCACGGAGAGCCTGCTTATGGAGAGGCTCCAGGAGTGAGGGATGTCAGCATGAAAAAAAGAAAGAAAGAAAGAAAGAAACAGGAATCAGTAAGATACAGCAGTCTGGGTGCACCCCTGTGTGTCTGTCTGTATGTCTGGGGGCGGGGGTGATTGAAGACAAGAGAGGAGGGAAGAGAGACGGGAAGAGAGAGACTCGTGCATTAGGACGTGTTACCAGGAGCAACCTGGCGTCTTCACAGTAAGACACTAACATCCCTAGGAAAGAGCAGCTGGAGGAGAAACGGGGCTTGGGAGGGAAGGGGCTGGCGCACCGCTGAGCACACCTGAGCCTCCGCGCGTCACCAGCACACCTGCTCCTCCCCAGGGTTCCCCCGACATCCCCTCCACCTCGCTCCCAGCGCCTCGGCTTTGTCGTCCTCACGCCCGGCGACAGGCGCGCGCACGCGCGGCCGTGGGGCCCGGCTGCAGGCCCGGGTGCGCCGCCGCCCACAGGGAGGCCCCCGGGGTCCGCGCCACACAGGTGTCCGGCCTCTAGCGACCCTGCCCCCCGGCCGGGGCCGCGTGGCTCCGGGCCGCCCGAGCCCAGCTGTGCCCGTGAGACGCACCATCGGGCCGGGCGTGGGGTCAGGTCGGGGCGTGGGGTCAGGGCGGGGCCTGGGGTCAGGGCCTGGCGTGGGGTCACGGCTGGGCAGGTCCGTGCGTAGGGTCAGGACCGGGCGTGAGGTCAGAGATGGGCGGGGCCGGGCGTGGGGTCACGGATGGGCGGTCCCTGGCGTGGGGTCAAGGCTGGGCGGGGCCGGGCGTGAGGTCAGGGCCTGAAGTGGGGTCACGGCCAGGTCGGGCATGGGGTCAGGGCCGTGCGAGGGGTCATAGATGGGCGGGGCTGGGCGTGGGGTCACGGATGGGCGGTGCCTGCGTGGGGTCAAGGCTGGGCAGGGCCGGCGTGAGGTCAGGGCCGTGCGTGGGGTCAGGGCCTGCGTGGGGTCACGGCTGGGAGGTGCCAGTAGTGGGGTCAGGGTTGGGAGAGCGTGGGGTCACAGCTGGGTGTGGCCGGGCGTGGGGTCAGGGCCGTGCGTGGGGTCAGGGCCTGGCGTGGGGTCACGTCTGTACAGGTCCGGGCGTGGGGTCAGGGTCGGGCATGCGGTCACGGATGGGCGGGGCCGGTCTTGGGGTCACGGATGGGCGGGGCCGGCGTGAGGTCAGGGCCTGGCGTGGGGTCAGGACCTGTCGTGGGGTCACGGCTGGGCGGGGCCGGGCGTGTGGTCAGGGCTGCGTGGGACCTGGCGTGTGTCATGGTTGGGCAGGACCGGGCGTGGGGTCAGAGCAGGGCATGGTGTTTTAGGGGGGGGGCTGGGTGGGTCCTGGCTTGGGGTCACGGCTGGGCAGGGCCGTGCGTACGGGTTCAGAGCCGGTCGTGGGGTCAAGGCTGGGCGGGGCCGGGCGTGGGGTCATGTCCTTCCTGGGCGTGGGGTCAGGGCTGGGCGGGGGCCGGACGTGGGGTCATGACCAGGCGTGGGGTCAGGGCTGGGCGGGCCCGGTTGTTGGGTCATGATCCGGCGTGGGGTCAGGGTTGGGCGGGGCGTGGGGTTAGGGCTGGGCAGGCCCGGGGGTCGGGTCACGGCTGAGAGGAGTCAGGCGTGGGGTCACGACTGGGCGTGCTGGGGCGTGGGGTCAGGGCCGTGTGGAGCCTGGCGTAGGGTCAGGGCAGGGCGGGGCCGGGCGTGGGGTCAGGGCCGGGCCGGCCAGTCAGCACCCCCGCCTCCTCGCCCCGCCCCCCCCTCCCCTCGCCCACGGCCATGGCCGCGTCCTCCGACCCGCAGCACCGCGCTGGGCCCCGGCACAGTCGAGCGCTGCGTTGGGGGGCACGGAGCGCCCCGGGCCGCCGCCGGGGCCGTGGGACCGGACTCCGGCTTCATTGCAGGTTAGCGCTGCCTTGGCGGTGAGCGTGGCTCCCAAATAGAAACAGACTTTGCGACATCCTGGGAGGGAGCCGGGGGGCGCCGTGGTCAAGGGGATAGTGGTCTCCTGACACGAACGCAGATCCCTGCATGGTTTTCGAGAAACTTGGCAAGCCGTGTACCCGAGTGTATAGACAGTTTGGGCAAGGCAGACTCTAGAAATGAGTAACCAAGGTGTGTAGGCAGTTTTTTGTTGTTTTTATTGAACTACCGTCACTTACAACGTGTCGCTTCCTGGTGCACACTGTCCCCAGTCACGCACATACGTGCAGATACTGATTTTCATATTTTCATATTCGTTTTCATTAAAGGTTATTACAAGATACTGAATATACTTCTCTGTGCTGTACAGAAGAAGTTTTTTTTATTAATCTGTCTTTATATATAGTAGTTAACATTAGCAAATCTAAAACTCCCAAATTTCCCCCTTTCCCACCTCTTTTCTCCCAGGAACCAGAAGATTGTTTACTGTGTCAGTTGGGAGTTTTCGCTCTAGGGCAGGAGTTCTGAAATTTCTGGTTTCTGTGCCCAAATGCAGCCCCATTTGTCTGAATTATGGAAACAAAGTGACGCAATATTTCTTCTTACTGAATGATGCAAGCCGTATTTTACGAGATTTCTAATTCCCTAAATGTTTGTTGGTTTGTTTGCTTTTGCTGGTGGGGTGGGAGGTGGTGGTAATTAGGGTTATTTATTTACTGTCACCGAGGTACTGGCTCGAACCCAGGACCTGGTGCACGCTAAGCATGTGCTCCAACACCGAGCTCTGCCCTCCCCCGAGAGTCCTGCTTCCCTCGGAGTACACAGAGTCTCTAGGAAAGTGGTTGATTTTTTTTTTTCTTTTGACCTGGTCGGTTGGGTTTTCATTAATTCCCCGGAGTACCCTTCACACGTGCGCTCCTATCTGGTAAATTTAAATATTCTTTTTTGCCCACATAATATTCAGCACTATCGAATCCGGCCTCCTCGCTGCCCTGAGCAGATCCCCAACCCTTGCAAATCAGATTCTGTGTTTCAGAGAGCCGTCTGGGGGATCTTAAGGGTTTGTTTTTTTTTTTTCTTTTTTTCCCGTCTTTCAACTAATTTCCTTTAGAATTCTCCAAACAAGTACACGCCTGCACCAAACTGACACTCGGGGAACTTCCAGTAGGCAATTTGGGGCCTTGTTTTGGTTGCAAATGAGGTGGGGCAGACGCCGCGTTCCTTTCCCCGGAGCTGTGCTGCGAATGGCTCCGAGTTTGCAGGCACCCAGGACGGAACCGAAGCGCCCCAAGCAGACACCTCCTTCCTCATGATATCATGGGAATGAGAAGGTCCCCACTGAGGGCCCGCATGAATCTGGGCACGACAGGAAAACAAGGAGATGAGGCATCTTTCCAGGTAGTTAAACCCGTGTAGAAAACCCCGGTACCTAATTGACGCTGGAAACTTCATCTTGGTTCTGACTTGTCATCACGCCGGCCAGGGGTTCCCCTGTTCACCTGGCATATCGGGGCGCAACTCCCGGAACGTTCCATCAGCAGCTGTCTGTTTGGGAAAGGAAAAGGTCACTCTTTCAGAAGTTTTATTTACTTTTTGATTGAGATAGTGTTGATTTACAGCATCATATTAGTTTCATGTGTACAGCATAGTGATTCACAATTTCTTCTTAAAGGTTATACTCCATTTATAGTTATTATAAAATATTGGCTGTGTTCCCCGTGTTGTACAATGTATCCTGCCAGCTTATTTATTCTGTACATAGTTTGTCCCTCTGACTCCCCTACCGTCATTGTCCTTCCCCCCTTCCCTGCCCCCACTGGTCCCCACCAACTTGTTCTCTGCATCTGTGAGTCTGCTTCTGTTTTGTTATATTCACTCGTTTGTTGTATCTGTTTAGATTTCACGTATAAGTGATACCACACAGTATTTGTATTTCTCTGTCTGATTTATATCACTCAGCATAATGCTCCCTCCAGGTCCATCCATGTTGCTGCAAATGGCATTCTTTTATTCTTTTTCATGGTTGAGTAGTATTCCATTGTATAAATACACCACATCTCCTTTCTTCATTCTTCTGCTGAAGGACATTTAAGTTGCTTCCATGTCTTGGTGGTTTTAATAATGCTGCTATGAACATGAAGTGCATGTTTTTTTTTTTTTTTTGAACCAAAAATTTGAGCTTAAAGATCTCGAACTCTGCATTTTAACTGACACAAGAGCCACTCTTGGGAGATTCTGACTAGGTCTTTCAGCTTTAATAAATGCTTGGACTTTTTATGGTTTTGGCCTATGGAGCCAAGCTCATCTGTTCCAGTTTGCTTAGCAATATTGGAATTTCTGATTTGCAGGTGGTAACAAATCAGGCTGGCCGTGCTGCTTCCTTTGGGTGAGAGAGGCGGATGTCGGAATGCAGACATGTCCTCCAGGTGTCCTCTCCCGGAACCAACTTTCTTCGACTTTGGTTTTGAACTTCAAGAAAAGGACAGCCCAGGATAGATACGGACGTGTGAGTAAGAGAAAGGAAATTTATAAAGTTTTAACGTGTCAGCAGAGGTAAACAAAAGAACGTGTTTCTAGCATGGAAAGCAGGCGTGTTTTATTAGAAATTGGATTTAACTAGAATTACTTTTATGAGACCTTTTTTGGTTACTTCCCAACCATATTTGATAACTCAGTATGAAAACCCCAAGGTGTCGTGAATCCTGTTTTCCTTTGATAAACTCAAACGTGCTCCATTCAGGAAACATCCGCTGTGGCTGGATATGAATTATCGAGTCCTAGGACAGAGGAAGAATCAGGCCGGAACGTTCCAAACTCCACAGACTGCCTCTTTCCTGCATGTGCCACCCAGATGGAAAATCCCAAAGAGCCTCAACCGTCTTGATTTTCAAATCCGCTCCGATTTACTCTGCTTTAGAAAGAGCACGACAAAGAATTCATCTTCTTTGCAGAATCAGGTGGCAGGTCTCTGGGCTCCTCCCTCTGGCTGGCTGTAAGGGACCATCCTGTCGGCAGGATTCATTTGGGGAGAACCTAAATTTGAGCTCGCAGGCATGGTTCTCCCATCCCCGGGTTCCATGAGGCTGAGACTATCTGCTTGTTCTGCAAGGGGTCGACGCGTGAAACAAGGTAACCAGAGCTCTGTCTTCCTCACCTACACTGCTCAGGGGAGCCTAGGTTGTACTGCAACGCCAGAATCTCAGACACTTTGTGCCCCCCACCCCCGAAGAATGATCTGTCCTCACCGTGTTTCCGGTGGGAATGTAGATGTCTGAGCTGACAATGCCTTCACTGTAAACTCTGACCTCAGTTATCACAGGAGGACACAGTCACTGATATGGGCTGCCCACCCCTCACGTTTGCACGGTGACACTGGACCTGTCCCACAAGGCATGCTGGGAAACGTGGGTGTGAGATGCAGGGACCAGTGGGTACCACTGTCTCTGCCCCAAACTCTCAGATCTGCTGACCCCAGTCAAACACCAAAACAAATGCGTATCAATAGTAATTTTACCCTCCTCCTGGGAGAGACCTGGGTATTCTGTATAAACCGGGGGTTAATACCCATATGGACCACGAAGGTAGGAGAAGAAAGCAAAGATGGTAGCGATGTGGGCTCCTGGTCCGAGCAGATTCTAGGTGTTTGGGAATGCAGGGAAAACTTCTAGACAAGAAAAAGTAAGAGTAAGAAGGAACTGGGCATACCCATCCAATAGCTCCTATTTTTTCTTTTTTTTTTTTTAATTGAGTTATAGTCCATTTACAATGTTGTGTCAATTTCTACTGCACAGCACAGTGCTTCAGTCATACACGAACATAAATATATTCATTTTCATATTCTTTTCCACTGTGATCTAATACAAGATCTTGAGCATATTTCCCTGTGCTATACAGTACAATGTTGTTTATTTATTCTACATTTTGAAATCCCAGTCTGTCCCTTCCGACCCCCCGCCCCCTTGGCAAGCACAAGTTTGTTTTCTATGTCCATGAGTCTGTTTCTGTTTCGTATTTATGGATTTTTTCTTTTTAGGTTCCACATGGGAGCGATCTCATATGGTCATTTTCTTTCTCTTTCTGGCTTGCTTCACATAGAATGACATTCTCCAGGTCCATCCATGTTGCTGCAAATGGCATTATTTTATTCTTTTTTATGGCAGAGTAATATTCCATTGTATAAACGTACCACCTCTTCTTCATCCAGTCATCTCTTGATGGACATTTAGGCTGCTTCCATGTCTTGGCTCTTGTAAACAGTGCTGCCATGAACACTGGGGTGCTGGTGTCATTTTGAAGTAGGGTTCCTTCTGGATATGTGCCCAGGAGCAGGATTCCTGGATCACATAATAAGTGTATTCCTACTATTTGAGGAATCTCCATAGTGTTTTCCACAGAGGCTTCACCAAACTGCATTCCCACTAGCAGTGTAGGAGGGACCCCTTCTCTCCACAGCCTCTCCAGCATTTGTTGTTTGTGGACTTTTGAACGACGGGCATTCTGACTGGTGTGAGGTGATACCTCATTGTAGCTTTGATTTGCATTTGTCTGATATTTAGTGATATTGAGCCTTTTTTCATGTGTTTATTGAACATTTGTATGTCTTCCTTAGAGAATTGCTTGTTTAGGTCTCCTGCCCATTTTTGGATTGGGTTTGTTTTTTTCTTATTAAGCTGTAAGAATTGTTTATATATGCTGGAGCTGAAGCCCTTGTCAGTTGCATCTTTTGCAAATATTTTCTCCCATTCTATAAGTTATCATTTTGTTTTGCTTATTGTTCCCTTTGCTGTGAAAAAGCTTGTAAGTTTAATTTTGGCTACTATTTTTAAAACGTGGAGAAGAACAAGTGTCAGCGAGGATGTGGGGCAACCAGCACCCCTGTGCCCTGTTGGTGGGAATGTAAATGGTGCAGCTGCTACAGGAAACAGGCGTCAAAAATTAAACATAGAATCACCTCGTGATCCAGCAGTCCCAATTCCGGGTGTGTATGCAGAAGAACTGAGAGCAGGGTCTTCACCCCCATGTTCACAGCAGCACTGTGTACAGTAGACAAAGCATGGAAGCAATCTAAGTGCGTATCAGCAGATGACTGGATAAAGCAGAAGTGGTACATTCATACAACGGAATACTACTCAGCCATGAGAAATGATAAAATATTGCCATTTGCAGCCACATGGATGGACTTGGAGATTATCACACAAAGTGAAGTCAGACAGAGAAAGACAAATATCATATGATATCACTTATATGTGGAATGTAAAATACGATAGAAATGAACTTATTTACAAAACAGAAACAGACTCACAGACAGAAAACATAGTTACCGGAGGGGGGAGGAGGGAAGGATAAATTAGGAGTTTGGGATTAGCAGATACACACTACTGTATATAAAGCAGATAAACAACAAGGTCCTACTGTAGAGCACAGGGAACTATATTCAATATATTGTAATAACTTATGATAAAAAAAATGTAAAAAGAAATATTTGGATGTTCATTTATGACGGAAGCATTATGCTGGACACCAGAAATTGACACAGCCTTGTAAACTGACTAGACTTCAAGAAAAATACATTATATGTACACAAAAACTTTTTTAATGGTCTGCACAAAAGAGAGAAACAGAACTGCTGAGTTCAAGTACTGATGCAGGCCCTCTGTGCTGTGAGAAACCAAACTTTAGTGAGCTTAAGGGAAAACAAATACATTAGTTTAGAAACACTGAGAAGATTCGCCAAAGCCCACTTGTGAGAAACAGGGTTTCCTACAAAGGAATACGGCAGGGATGGGTCACAAGCACTAATTATAGAAATGACAGAAGATACGTGCAGGCCAGCAGCGACTTAACAAAAATGCAGTGTCGTTTATCAGGGAGGGGAAAAAAAAAAGGAGAGAAGAGGAGGCAGGGAAGAGGAGGGAGGGAAGGAAGAACAGAATGTGGGGTCTCAGACAAACTAGACACATGAGCCTCGTGTCTGCGTTTCGCGGGTAACAGAACGGCGGCGGCAGCCGGGAGATGGACCGTGAAGTTTCCCCCGGCTCGGCACGCGGGGATCGCTGTGTGCGTTCTGGTGCACGGAGTCCCTGCAGCTGGGATGAGCGTGACTCGTGATCAAGCAAAAGTAAAAACTGACTAAATCCTTGAGAAATGCTCAGATCGTCAGCTGCAGCCTCGAAACATCAAGCCCTCCTGAAGAAGCTTGTGTTTTACTGATCCGGGGCCAAAACACCTTTTTATGGATTGGTACCCACTGTAAAAAAACAAAAACAAACAAACAAACAAAAACAACCAAATTGTGCAAAAGAAACAAAAATACATGTTCAAAAAAGGAAGAGGAAAAAGAAGTAAAAGTGACCCAAACAACCAGTTGCCCCAGCTCCGTCCGGTCGTGGCGGTGCAGCCCGGCTAAGCCAGCGGACCCTGAGGTCAAGGTCAAACCATCCCTGACCCTCCCGCGCCACCGTAACTTACTTGCCACAGCCTTATTCCATGCTGTTGCCTTTTCAGAGTCTATCCGTGTCCCCAGGGCTCCCCCGTTCTCTGAGGGGGCCCAGTGCTCCCCGGGGCTACCTCGGGGTGTTCCCCAGCCACGTGCTCCTGGGGATGGGCTGCTGGATGGCTTTTGGGCCTGAATCCCTGCCCCAGATTCCTTGGAGCCGTGCCCCTCGCCCCCCGCCTGCATCCCCACCCACACGCACCTTCCTATCTTCGAGGTACCCCATCCTGAGCCGCGACCACCTCCAAAATGCCAGGGGCCGCTGTCCCCTGTAATCCGTCCTGTCCCTTCCCCAATGCCCACCCATCCGGGCAGGTTCTGAGAAGTCACCATGGCACAGAGGAAAGGGCCCAGCGGGGAACTCGGGCAATCCCTTGGGCTCCCACATCCCTGGCGGGCGGGCAGCCTTCGTTTCTTCCTCCCCGCGGGGTCACAGAGATGAGGACGTGACTGTCGGAGCCCTGGAGGGGAGGGCGGGGGCCTTAAATCATAGCCATTCCATGACCTCTCCTCCTCTACGCGTCCTCCGTCCAGAAATTGGGGCCACCCCCAGGAACCCCGACGCCGACAAAGATGAATTAATGGATGTCACTTGTCCCCAGCATCTGGAGACGCTGGCTGTAATTACATCTTCACCAGGACCTCGAAACCCACGTCTCCTGAGTCACCGAGCTCTCCCGTGGTTTCATTTAAAATCTAACTCCTCGTTATGAACGTTCAATATTGGGGGCAAAGCGTTCCCCGTCTCCTCCACCCAGAAGCCACCCTTTGTCTCATTTGAAAAGTCACGGAGGTGTCACTTCACATCCGTGTAATTTCCGGGGCGACCTGGGTTGGCGATGAGCTTTTTCTTTTGTTTTGCCGTTCAGTTAGTTAAATTCCGTCGGTGCAAGCTCGTGGTGGGGAAAATCGATCGGTGACCTGGCTTCAGCGTGTGTAGTCATGTTGTTTAGGGACCAGAGGGCCCCCCGGACGGGAGCTTGACCTCAGTGTCACCTCCGCTGAGGCTGGAGGCTAATTCACAATCCTTCTGAACAAACACAGCGCTCTCTGCCCAGGGAGGCAGCCCGTTTGCCGTTTGTCTCCTGCGTCCTTACGGGTGAGGGAAGGGGGCCAAGAGGTGACGGGCGAGGCAGCTCACAGGGTGGGATTCACAGCTGCGCCTCCTGGGGCCCGGCTCCCGGAAACCCCCGTGTCTGCGTGTCTGCACGGGGTTCAGGGTCCCGGCCTCGAACTCCCCTCCCAGCCCTCCTGCCCCTTGTGGACGCCTGATTCCTCCTTGAGACTTTACGTCCATCTGCCCGGGACTCCGTCCCAGCGAAGCCCCCCCGTTCCTGTCCTTCATGGAGCTCACAGAGCCTAGCAATGACTGTGTTTTGCTTTTTATTTTTTAATATCATGAACACACTGGGCAGTTTCAAGTTTACAGAAAAACCGAGCAGTGCAGAGTTCACTGCAGCTCCCCGTGTTACCTGCACTGTATCGGGTACATTTGTTACCACTGCTGAGACAAAATCGACACATTAGTATTCACGGATGTCCACTGTTCCCTTGGGGCTCATCTTGGTGTTGTGCGGGCCGCGGGTTTGGACTCGTGGATGATGACGTGTATCCACCGTGTTCGTGGCATACGGAACGGCTTCACTGCCCTCTTTGTAGGATGCGATAATGATATGTGACGTGTATCCAAACCCATGAACTGTGCAAATCCAGGAGGGAACCCTAATTCGAGTAAAGTGGACGTTGGGTGATTACAATGTGTCAATTTAGGTTCGTCAATTACAACGATTATCTCTAGTGGGGGCGGATATTGAGTCTGTGCAAGTGGGGGGGCAGGGGATATGAGGGGCATCTCTGTACCCTCCCTTCAGTTCGGCTGTGACCCTGAAACTGCTCTTTAAAAAAAACAGTGACTGTCCTTTCTGACTGGATTACCGTGTTCTGTTGATTCTTACTTTGTGGTTGGCTTGATTCCTTTGATAACTCTGTACGTTTAAAAAGCGAATACTCTACAATGTTCTTAGAGATAATGAGCCGTACCTACATGTAAACTAAAAAAATGTGTATTGCAGTATATTGTGTGTGCGTATTTACATGCAATATGTTGTATTATGTGCAAATTGTAACAATTCTACCTAATATAACTGAATAATGAAAAAAAGAAAGAAAACTGGCTAATCTACAAATATATATATATAGTAAGCCTTTAAAAATAAGAAAATTCCTCTGTGCTCCACGTGTCCCTCCCTCCCGGCAACCGCTGACCATGTGCGTCATCAGCCTTACGGGCAGGGCGACCTGCTCTGTGTCTGTCACCTGGGACAGGTGTGTGCGACCTGGGTGGGCGGCGTGGCGTTTTTACGGCTCTGAGACTGCGCGCTGACAGAGTGCGCCACCATCCTCGAGCCTGGGGGGACCCGCTTCTCCGGGGACGCGGCTTCCTCAGGCCGACCTCTGCTCCCGGCGGTGAGAGAGAACGCCTCCCTGTCTGGGCACCTGTGTGTGGCGAGGACCCTCTGGAGCGAAGCCTGAGGCGAGGGTCTGGTGCCCGCGGATGGACGTGCGGGAAGTCACAGGGCTGGGGTGGCAGGAGGGGACTCCTGACAGCTGTCCTTCCCCCGGGGAGGGAGGGGGGCGGTAAAACCCACGCATTTTGAGGCCAGCGGGTGTGCATTTGGACACGTGGATGGAGGGGGCCCATGAACACGGGTGGGACAAGGCTGCTGTCTGCTGCAGCAGGAGGCCCCGTCTCGGTTCCCGCCCTGCCCGCCGCGGCTCTGACACCACGCGCTGCAGGGCGGAACCCAGAGGTTTCTTTTCACTCTTACTTTCCTGCCCCGCTCTCCCGTGGAGCTGAGTGCAAACTCAACCCTCGACCACCCCACTGGCGTGAACGCAGGGCAGGATGTCCCCTCGGGCTGGCGTCCAGGGGGGTCACTCGCCTGCGTGAGTCCCATTCCATTTATATGCTGAAATAAGACTCCTCCGGGCCATTTTCTCCCCGGGATGGGGGGGCACTGGCTTATCCACATTCTTCTTCCTCTTCGTGTTTGGGAGACAGCCCGAAATGCACAAGGATCGTCAGCCAGGTCTTCTGAGCTACAGAGGTGACCGTGTCAATCACACATTGATGCGATCATTCAGCAAATATTCACGGAGAGCCTGCTTATGGAGAGGCTCCAGGAGTGAGGGATGTCAGCATGAAAAAAAGAAAGAAAGAAAGAAAGAAACAGGAATCAGTAAGATACAGCAGTCTGGGTGCACCCCTGTGTGTCTGTCTGTATGTCTGGGGCGGGGGTGATTGAAGACAAGAGAGGAGGGAAGAGAGACGGGAAGAGAGAGACTCGTGCATTAGGACGTGTTACCAGGAGCAACCTGGCGTCTTCACAGTAAGACACTAACATCCCTAGGAAAGAGCAGCTGGAGGAGAAACGGGGCTTGGGAGGGAAGGGGCTGGCGCACCGCTGAGCACACCTGAGCCTCCGCGCGTCACCAGCACACCTGCTCCTCCCCAGGGTTCCCCCGACATCCCCTCCACCTCGCTCCCAGCGCCTCGGCTTTGTCGTCCTCACGCCCGGCGACAGGCGCGCGCACGCGCGGCCGTGGGGCCCGGCTGCAGGCCCGGGTGCGCCGCCGCCCACAGGGAGGCCCCCGGGGTCCGCGCCACACAGGTGTCCGGCCTCTAGCGACCCTGCCCCCGGCCGGGGCCGCGTGGCTCCGGGCCGCCCGAGCCCAGCTGTGCCCGTGAGACGCACCATCGGGCCGGGCGTGGGGTCAGGTCGGGGCGTGGGGTCAGGGCGGGGCCTGGGGTCAGGGCCTGGCGTGGGGTCACGGCTGGGCAGGTCCGTGCGTAGGGTCAGGACCGGGCGTGAGGTCAGAGATGGGCGGGGCCGGGCGTGGGGTCACGGATGGGCGGTCCCTGGCGTGGGGTCAAGGCTGGGCGGGGCCGGGCGTGAGGTCAGGGCCTGAAGTGGGGTCACGGCCAGGTCGGGCATGGGGTCAGGGCCGTGCGAGGGGTCATAGATGGGCGGGGCTGGGCGTGGGGTCACGGATGGGCGGTGCCTGGCGTGGGGTCAAGGCTGGGCAGGGCCGGCGTGAGGTCAGGGCCGTGCGTGGGGTCAGGGCCTGCGTGGGGTCACGGCTGGGAGGTGCCAGTAGTGGGGTCAGGGTTGGGAGAGCGTGGGGTCACAGCTGGGTGTGGCCGGGCGTGGGGTCAGGGCCGTGCGTGGGGTCAGGGCCTGGCGTGGGGTCACGTCTGTACAGGTCCGGGCGTGGGGTCAGGGTCGGGCATGCGGTCACGGATGGGCGGGGCCGGTCTTGGGGTCACGGATGGGCGGGGCCGGCGTGAGGTCAGGGCCTGGCGTGGGGTCAGGACCTGTCGTGGGGTCACGGCTGGGCGGGGCCGGGCGTGTGGTCAGGGCTGCGTGGGACCTGGCGTGTGTCATGGTTGGGCAGGACCGGGCGTGGGGTCAGAGCAGGGCATGGTGTTAGGGCTGGGTGGGTCCTGGCTTGGGGTCACGGCTGGGCAGGGCCGTGCGTACGGGTTCAGAGCCGGTCGTGGGGTCAAGGCTGGGCGGGGCCGGGCGTGGGGTCATGTCCTTCCTGGGCGTGGGGTCAGGGCTGGGCGGGGCCGGACGTGGGGTCATGACCAGGCGTGGGGTCAGGGCTGGGCGGGCCCGGTTGTTGGGTCATGATCCGGCGTGGGGTCAGGGTTGGGCGGGGCGTGGGGTTAGGGCTGGGCAGGCCCGGGGGTCGGGTCACGGCTGAGAGGAGTCAGGCGTGGGGTCACGACTGGGCGTGCTGGGGCGTGGGGTCAGGGCCGTGTGGAGCCTGGCGTAGGGTCAGGGCAGGGCGGGGCCGGGCGTGGGGTCAGGGCCGGGCCGGCCAGTCAGCACCCCCGCCTCCTCGCCCCGCCCCCCCCTCCCCTCGCCCACGGCCATGGCCGCGTCCTCCGACCCGCAGCACCGCGCTGGGCCCCGGCGCTGGGTCAGGAGCGTCTGTGGGGGGCACGGAGCGCCCCGGGCCGCCGCCGGGGCCGTGGGACCGGACTCCGGCTTCATTGCAGGTTAGCGCTGCCTTGGCGGTGAGCGTGGCTCCCAAATAGAAACAGACTTTGCGACATCCTGGGAGGGAGCCGGGGGGCGCCGTGGTCAAGGGGATAGTGGTCTCCTGACACGAACGCAGATCCCTGCATGGTTTTCGAGAAACTTGGCAAGCCGTGTACCCGAGTGTATAGACAGTTTGGGCAAGGCAGACTCTAGAAATGAGTAACCAAGGTGTGTAGGCAGTTTTTTGTTGTTTTTATTGAACTACCGTCACTTACAACGTGTCGCTTCCTGGTGCACACTGTCCCCAGTCACGCACATACGTGCAGATACTGATTTTCATATTTTCATATTCGTTTTCATTAAAGGTTATTACAAGATACTGAATATACTTCTCTGTGCTGTACAGAAGAAGTTTTTTTTTAATCTGTCTTTATATATAGTAGTTAACATTAGCAAATCTAAAACTCCCAAATTTCCCCCTTCCCACCTCTTTTCTCCCAGGAACCAGAAGATTGTTTACTGTGTCAGTTGGGAGTTTTCGCTCTAGGGCAGGAGTTCTGAAATTTCTGGTTTCTGTGCCCAAATGCAGCCCCATTTGTCTGAATTATGGAAACAAAGTGACGCAATATTTCTTCTTACTGAATGATGCAAGCCGTATTTTTACGAGATTTCTAATTCCCTAAATGTTTGTTGGTTTGTTTGCTTTTGCTGGTGGGGTGGGAGGTGGTGGTAATTAGGGTTATTTATTTACTGTCACCGAGGTACTGGCTCGAACCCAGGACCTGGTGCACGCTAAGCATGTGCTCCAACACCGAGCTCTGCCCTCCCCCGAGAGTCCTGCTTCCCTCGGAGTACACAGAGTCTCTAGGAAAGTGGTTGATTTTTTTTTTTCTTTTGACCTGGTCGGTTGGGTTTCATTAATTCCCCGGAGTACCCTTCACACGTGCGCTCCTATCTGGTAAATTTAAATATTCTTTTTTGCCCACATAATATTCAGCACTATCGAATCCGGCCTCCTCGCTGCCCTGAGCAGATCCCCAACCCTTGCAAATCAGATTCTGTGTTTCAGAGAGCCGTCTGGGGGATCTTAAGGGTTTGTTTTTTTTTTTTCTTTTTTTCCCGTCTTTCAACTAATTTCCTTTAGAATTCTCCAAACAAGTACACGCCTGCACCAAACTGACACTCGGGGAACTTCCAGTAGGCAATTTGGGGCCTTGTTTTGGTTGCAAATGAGGTGGGGCAGACGCCGCGTTCCTTTCCCCGGAGCTGTGCTGCGAATGGCTCCGAGTTTGCAGGCACCCAGGACGGAACCGAAGCGCCCCAAGCAGACACCTCCTTCCTCATGATATCATGGGAATGAGAAGGTCCCCACTGAGGGCCCGCATGAATCTGGGCACGACAGGAAAACAAGGAGATGAGGCATCTTTCCAGGTAGTTAAACCCGTGTAGAAAACCCCGGTACCTAATTGACGCTGGAAACTTCATCTTGGTTCTGACTTGTCATCACGCCGGCCAGGGGTTCCCCTGTTCACCTGGCATATCGGGGCGCAACTCCCGGAACGTTCCATCAGCAGCTGTCTGTTTGGGAAAGGAAAAGGTCACTCTTTCAGAAGTTTTATTTACTTTTTGATTGAGATAGTGTTGATTTACAGCATCATATTAGTTTCATGTGTACAGCATAGTGATTCACAATTTCTTCTTAAAGGTTATACTCCATTTATAGTTATTATAAAATATTGGCTGTGTTCCCCGTGTTGTACAATGTATCCTGCCAGCTTATTTATTCTGTACATAGTTTGTCCCTCTGACTCCCCTACCGTCATTGTCCTTCCCCCCTTCCCTGCCCCCACTGGTCCCCACCAACTTGTTCTCTGCATCTGTGAGTCTGCTTCTGTTTTGTTATATTCACTCGTTTGTTGTATCTGTTTAGATTTCACGTATAAGTGATACCACACAGTATTTGTATTTCTCTGTCTGATTTATATCACTCAGCATAATGCTCCCTCCAGGTCCATCCATGTTGCTGCAAATGGCATTCTTTTATTCTTTTTCATGGTTGAGTAGTATTCCATTGTATAAATACACCACATCTCCTTTCTTCATTCTTCTGCTGAAGGACATTTAAGTTGCTTCCATGTCTTGGTGGTTTTAATAATGCTGCTATGAACATGAAGTGCATGTTTTTTTTTTTTTTTTGAACCAAAAATTTGAGCTTAAAGATCTCGAACTCTGCATTTTAACTGACACAAGAGCCACTCTTGGGAGATTCTGACTAGGTCTTTCAGCTTTAATAAATGCTTGGACTTTTTATGGTTTTGGCCTATGGAGCCAAGCTCATCTGTTCCAGTTTGCTTAGCAATATTGGAATTTCTGATTTGCAGGTGGTAACAAATCAGGCTGGCCGTGCTGCTTCCTTTGGGTGAGAGAGGCGGATGTCGGAATGCAGACATGTCCTCCAGGTGTCCTCTCCCGGAACCAACTTTCTTCGACTTTGGTTTTGAACTTCAAGAAAAGGACAGCCCAGGATAGATACGGACGTGTGAGTAAGAGAAAGGAAATTTATAAAGTTTTAACGTGTCAGCAGAGGTAAACAAAAGAACGTGTTTCTAGCATGGAAAGCAGGCGTGTTTTATTAGAAATTGGATTTAACTAGAATTACTTTTATGAGACCTTTTTTGGTTACTTCCCAACCATATTTGATAACTCAGTATGAAAACCCCAAGGTGTCGTGAATCCTGTTTTCCTTTGATAAACTCAAACGTGCTCCATTCAGGAAACATCCGCTGTGGCTGGATATGAATTATCGAGTCCTAGGACAGAGGAAGAATCAGGCCGGAACGTTCCAAACTCCACAGACTGCCTCTTTCCTGCATGTGCCACCCAGATGGAAAATCCCAAAGAGCCTCAACCGTCTTGATTTTCAAATCCGCTCCGATTTACTCTGCTTTAGAAAGAGCACGACAAAGAATTCATCTTCTTTGCAGAATCAGGTGGCAGGTCTCTGGGCTCCTCCCTCTGGCTGGCTGTAAGGGACCATCCTGTCGGCAGGATTCATTTGGGGAGAACCTAAATTTGAGCTCGCAGGCATGGTTCTCCCATCCCCGGGTTCCATGAGGCTGAGACTATCTGCTTGTTCTGCAAGGGGTCGACGCGTGAAACAAGGTAACCAGAGCTCTGTCTTCCTCACCTACACTGCTCAGGGGAGCCTAGGTTGTACTGCAACGCCAGAATCTCAGACACTTTGTGCCCCCCACCCCCGAAGAATGATCTGTCCTCACCGTGTTTCCGGTGGGAATGTAGATGTCTGAGCTGACAATGCCTTCACTGTAAACTCTGACCTCAGTTATCACAGGAGGACACAGTCACTGATATGGGCTGCCCACCCCTCACGTTTGCACGGTGACACTGGACCTGTCCCACAAGGCATGCTGGGAAACGTGGGTGTGAGATGCAGGGACCAGTGGGTACCACTGTCTCTGCCCCAAACTCTCAGATCTGCTGACCCCAGTCAAACACCAAAACAAATGCGTATCAATAGTAATTTTACCCTCCTCCTGGGAGAGACCTGGGTATTCTGTATAAACCGGGGGTTAATACCCATATGGACCACGAAGGTAGGAGAAGAAAGCAAAGATGGTAGCGATGTGGGCTCCTGGTCCGAGCAGATTCTAGGTGTTTGGGAATGCAGGGAAAACTTCTAGACAAGAAAAAGTAAGAGTAAGAAGGAACTGGGCATACCCATCCAATAGCTCCTATTTTTTCTTTTTTTTTTTTAATTGAGTTATAGTCCATTTACAATGTTGTGTCAATTTCTACTGCACAGCACAGTGCTTCAGTCATACACGAACATAAATATATTCATTTTCATATTCTTTTCCACTGTGATCTAATACAAGATCTTGAGCATATTTCCCTGTGCTATACAGTACAATGTTGTTTATTTATTCTACATTTTGAAATCCCAGTCTGTCCCTTCCGACCCCCCGCCCCCTTGGCAAGCACAAGTTTGTTTTCTATGTCCATGAGTCTGTTTCTGTTTCGTATTTATGGATTTTTTCTTTTTAGGTTCCACATGGGAGCGATCTCATATGGTCATTTTCTTTCTCTTTCTGGCTTGCTTCACATAGAATGACATTCTCCAGGTCCATCCATGTTGCTGCAAATGGCATTATTTTATTCTTTTTTATGGCAGAGTAATATTCCATTGTATAAACGTACCACCTCTTCTTCATCCAGTCATCTCTTGATGGACATTTAGGCTGCTTCCATGTCTTGGCTCTTGTAAACAGTGCTGCCATGAACACTGGGGTGCTGGTGTCATTTTGAAGTAGGGTTCCTTCTGGATATGTGCCCAGGAGCAGGATTCCTGGATCACATAATAAGTGTATTCCTACTATTTGAGGAATCTCCATAGTGTTTTCCACAGAGGCTTCACCAAACTGCATTCCCACTAGCAGTGTAGGAGGGACCCCTTCTCTCCACAGCCTCTCCAGCATTTGTTGTTTGTGGACTTTTGAACGACGGGCATTCTGACTGGTGTGAGGTGATACCTCATTGTAGCTTTGATTTGCATTTGTCTGATATTTAGTGATATTGAGCCTTTTTTCATGTGTTTATTGAACATTTGTATGTCTTCCTTAGAGAATTGCTTGTTTAGGTCTCCTGCCCATTTTTGGATTGGGTTTGTTTTTTTCTTATTAAGCTGTAAGAATTGTTTATATATGCTGGAGCTGAAGCCCTTGTCAGTTGCATCTTTTGCAAATATTTTCTCCCATTCTATAAGTTATCATTTTGTTTTGCTTATTGTTCCCTTTGCTGTGAAAAAGCTTGTAAGTTTAATTTTGGCTACTATTTTTAAAACGTGGAGAAGAACAAGTGTCAGCGAGGATGTGGGGCAACCAGCACCCCTGTGCCCTGTTGGTGGGAATGTAAATGGTGCAGCTGCTACAGGAAACAGGCGTCAAAAATTAAACATAGAATCACCTCGTGATCCAGCAGTCCCAATTCCGGGTGTGTATGCAGAAGAACTGAGAGCAGGGTCTTCACCCCCATGTTCACAGCAGCACTGTGTACAGTAGACAAAGCATGGAAGCAATCTAAGTGCGTATCAGCAGATGACTGGATAAAGCAGAAGTGGTACATTCATACAACGGAATACTACTCAGCCATGAGAAATGATAAAATATTGCCATTTGCAGCCACATGGATGGACTTGGAGATTATCACACAAAGTGAAGTCAGACAGAGAAAGACAAATATCATATGATATCACTTATATGTGGAATGTAAAATACGATAGAAATGAACTTATTTACAAAACAGAAACAGACTCACAGACAGAAAACATAGTTACCGGAGGGGGGAGGAGGGAAGGATAAATTAGGAGTTTGGGATTAGCAGATACACACTACTGTATATAAAGCAGATAAACAACAAGGTCCTACTGTAGAGCACAGGGAACTATATTCAATATATTGTAATAACTTATGATAAAAAAAATGTAAAAAGAAATATTTGGATGTTCATTTATGACGGAAGCATTATGCTGGACACCAGAAATTGACACAGCCTTGTAAACTGACTAGACTTCAAGAAAAATACATTATATGTACACAAAAACTTTTTTAATGGTCTGCACAAAAGAGAGAAACAGAACTGCTGAGTTCAAGTACTGATGCAGGCCCTCTGTGCTGTGAGAAACCAAACTTTAGTGAGCTTAAGGGAAAACAAATACATTAGTTTAGAAACACTGAGAAGATTCGCCAAAGCCCACTTGTGAGAAACAGGGTTTCCTACAAAGGAATACGGCAGGGATGGGTCACAAGCACTAATTATAGAAATGACAGAAGATACGTGCAGGCCAGCAGCGACTTAACAAAAATGCAGTGTCGTTTATCAGGGAGGGGAAAAAAAAAAGGAGAGAAGAGGAGGCAGGGAAGAGGAGGGAGGGAAGGAAGAACAGAATGTGGGGTCTCAGACAAACTAGACACATGAGCCTCGTGTCTGCGTTTCGCGGGTAACAGAACGGCGGCGGCAGCCGGGAGATGGACCGTGAAGTTTCCCCCGGCTCGGCACGCGGGGATCGCTGTGTGCGTTCTGGTGCACGGAGTCCCTGCAGCTGGGATGAGCGTGACTCGTGATCAAGCAAAAGTAAAAACTGACTAAATCCTTGAGAAATGCTCAGATCGTCAGCTGCAGCCTCGAAACATCAAGCCCTCCTGAAGAAGCTTGTGTTTTACTGATCCGGGGCCAAAACACCTTTTTATGGATTGGTACCCACTGTAAAAAAACAAAAACAAACAAACAAACAAAAACAACCAAATTGTGCAAAAGAAACAAAAATACATGTTCAAAAAAGGAAGAGGAAAAAGAAGTAAAAGTGACCCAAACAACCAGTTGCCCCAGCTCCGTCCGGTCGTGGCGGTGCAGCCCGGCTAAGCCAGCGGACCCTGAGGTCAAGGTCAAACCATCCCTGACCCTCCCGCGCCACCGTAACTTACTTGCCACAGCCTTATTCCATGCTGTTGCCTTTTCAGAGTCTATCCGTGTCCCCAGGGCTCCCCCGTTCTCTGAGGGGGCCCAGTGCTCCCCGGGGCTACCTCGGGGTGTTCCCCAGCCACGTGCTCCTGGGGATGGGCTGCTGGATGGCTTTTGGGCCTGAATCCCTGCCCCAGATTCCTTGGAGCCGTGCCCCTCGCCCCCCGCCTGCATCCCCACCCACACGCACCTTCCTATCTTCGAGGTACCCCATCCTGAGCCGCGACCACCTCCAAAATGCCAGGGGCCGCTGTCCCCTGTAATCCGTCCTGTCCCTTCCCCAATGCCCACCCATCCGGGCAGGTTCTGAGAAGTCACCATGGCACAGAGGAAAGGGCCCAGCGGGGAACTCGGGCAATCCCTTGGGCTCCCACATCCCTGGCGGGCGGGCAGCCTTCGTTTCTTCCTCCCCGCGGGGTCACAGAGATGAGGACGTGACTGTCGGAGCCCTGGAGGGGATGGTGGGGGCCTTAATTCATAGCGATTCCATGACCTCTCCTCCTCTACGCGTCCTCCGTCCAGAAATTGGGGCCACCCCCAGGAACCCCGATGCCGACAAAGATGAATTAATGGATGTCACTTGTCCCCAGCATCTGGAGACGCTGGCTGTAATTACATCTTCACCAGGACCTCGAAACCCACGTCTCCTGAGTCACCGAGCTCTCCCGTGGTTTCGTTTAAAATCTAACTCCTGGTTATGAACGTTCAATATTGGGGGCAAAGCGTTCCCCGTCTCCTCCACCCAGAAGCCACCCCTTGTCTCATTTGAAAAGTCACGGAGGTGTCACTTCACATCCGTGTAATTTCCGGGGCGACCTGGGTTGGCGATGAGCTTTTTCTTTTGTTTCGCCGTTCAGTTAGTTAAATTCCGTCGGTGCAAGCTCGTGGTGGGGAAAATCGATCGGTGACCTGGCTTCAGCGTGTGTAGTCATGTTGTTTAGGGACCAGAGGGCCCCCCGGACGGGAGCTTGACCTCAGTGTCACCTCCGCTGAGGCTGGAGGCTAATTCACAATCCTTCTGAACAAACACAGCGCTCTCTGCCCAGGGAGGCAGCCCGTTTGCCGTTTGTCTCCTGCGTCCTTACGGGTGAGGGAAGGGGGCCAAGAGGTGACGGGCGAGGCAGCTCACAGGGTGGGATTCACAGCTGCGCCTCCTGGGGCCCGGCTCCCGGAAACCCCCGTGTCTGCGTGTCTGCACGGGGTTCAGGGTCCCGGCCTCGAACTCCCCTCCCAGCCCTCCTGCCCCTTGTGGACGCCTGATTCCTCCTTGAGACTTTACGTCCATCTGCCCGGGACTCCGTCCCAGCGAAGCCCCCCCGTTCCTGTCCTTCATGGAGCTCACAGAGCCTAGCAATGACTGTGTTTTGCTTTTTATTTTTTAATATCATGAACACACTGGGCAGTTTCAAATTTACAGAAAAACCGAGCAGTGCAGAGTTCACTGCAGCTCCCCGTGTTACCTGCACTGTATCGGGTACATTTGTTACCACTGCTGAGACAAAATCGACACATTAGTATTCACGGATGTCCACTGTTCCCTTGGGGCTCATCTTGGTGTTGTGCGGGCCGCGGGTTTGGACTCGTGGATGATGACGTGTATCCACCGTGTTCGTGGCATACGGAACGGCTTCACTGCCCTCTTTGTAGGAAGCGATAATGATATGTGACGTGTATCCAAACCCATGAACTGTGCAAATCCAGGAGGGAACCCTAATTCGAGTAAAGTGGACGTTGGGTGATTACAATGTGTCAATTTAGGTTCGCCAATTACAACGATTATCTCTAGTGGGGGCGGATATTGAGTCTGTGTAAGTGGGGGGCAGGGGATATGAGGGGCATCTCTGTACCCTCCCTTCAGTTCGGCTGTGACCCTGAAACTGTTCTTTAAAAAAAAAGTGACTGTCCTTTCTGACTGGATTACCGCGTTCTGTTGATTCTTACTTTGTGGTTGGCTTGATTCCTTTGATAACTCTGTACGTTTAAAAAGCGAATACTCTACAATGTTCTTAGAGATAATGAGCCGTACCTACATGTAAACTAAAAAAATGTGTATTGCAGTATATTGTGTGTGCGTATTTACATGCAATATGTTGTATTATGTGCAAATTGTAACAATTCTACCTAATATAACTGAATAATGAAAAAAAGAAAGAAAACTGGCTAATCTACAAATATATATATATAGTAAGCCTTTAAAAATAAGAAAATTCCTCTGTGCTCCACGTGTCCCTCCCTCCCGGCAACCGCTGACCATGTGCGTCATCAGCCTTACGGGCAGGGCGACCTGCTCTGTGTCTGTCACCTGGGACAGGTGTGTGCGACCTGGGTGGGCGGCGTGGCGTTTTTACGGCTCCGAGACTGCGCGCTGACAGAGTGCGCCACCATCCTCGAGCCTGGGGGGACCCGCTTCTCCGGGGACGCGGCTTCCTCAGGCCGACCTCTGCTCCCGGCGGTGAGAGAGAACGCCTCCCTGTCTGGGCACCTGTGTGTGGCGAGGACCCTCTGGAGCGAAGCCTGAGGCGAGGGTCTGGTGCCCGCGGATGGACGGGCGGGAAGTCACAGGGCTGGGGTGGCAGGAGGGGACTCCTGACAGCTGTCCTTCCCCCGGGGAGGGAGGGGGGCGGTAAAACCCACGCATTTTGAGGCCAGCGGGTGTGCATTTGGACACGTGGATGGAGGGGGCCCATGAACACGGGTGGGACAAGGCTGCTGTCTGCTGCAGCAGGAGGCCCCGTCTCGGTTCCCGCCCTGCCCGCCGCGGCTCTGACACCACGCGCTGCAGGGCGGAACCCAGAGGTTTCTTTTCACTCTTACTTTCCTGCCCCGCTCTCCCGTGGAGCTGAGTGCAAACTCAACCCTCGACCACCCCACTGGCGTGAACGCAGGGCAGGATGTCCCCTCGGGCTGGCGTCCAGGGGGGTCACTCGCCTGCGTGAGTCCCATTCCATTTATATGCTGAAATAAGACTCCTCCGGGCCATTTTCTCCCCGGGATGGGGGGGCACTGGCTTATCCACATTCTTCTTCCTCTTCGTGTTTGGGAGACAGCCCGAAATGCACAAGGATCGTCAGCCAGGTCTTCTGAGCTACAGAGGTGACCGTGTCAATCACGCATTGATGCGATCATTCAGCAAATATTCACGGAGAGCCTGCTTATGGAGAGGCTCCAGGAGTGAGGGATGTCAGCATGAAAAAAAAAAGAAAGAAAGAAAGAAACAGGAATCAGTAAGATACAGCAGTCTGGGTGCACCCCTGTGTGTCTGTCTGTATGTCTGGGGCGGGGGTGACTGAAGACAAGAGAGGAGGGAAGAGAGACGGGAAGAGAGACTCGTGCATCAGGACGTGTTACCAGGAGCAACCTGGCGTCTTCACAGTAAGACACTAACATCCCTAGGAAAGAGCAGCTGGAGGAGAAACGGGGCTTGGGAGGGAAGGGGCTGGCGCACCGCTGAGCACACCCGAGCCTCCGCGCGTCACCAGCACACCTGCTCCTCCCCAGGGTTCCCCCGACATCCCCTCCACCTCGCTCCCAGCGCCTCGGCTTTGTCGTCCTCACGCCCGGCGACAGGCGCGCGCACGCGCGGCCGTGGGGCCCGGCTGCAGGCCCGGGTGCGCCGCCGCCCACAGGGAGGCCCCCGGGGTCCGCGCCACACAGGTGTCCGGCCTCTAGCGACCCTGCCCCCGGCCGGGGCCGCGTGGCTCCTGGCCGCCCGAACCCAGCTGTGCCCGTGAGACGCACCATCGGGCCGGGCGTGGGGTCAGGTCGGGGCCTGGGGTCAGGGCCTGGCGTGGGGTCACGGCTGGGCAGGTCCGTGCGTAGGGTCAGGACCGGGCGTGAGGTCAGAGATGGGCGGGGCCTTGCGTGGGGTCACGGATGGGCGGTCCCTGGCGTGGGGTCAAGGCTGGGCGGGGCCGGGCGTGAGGTCAGGGCCTGAAGTGGGGTCACGGCCAGGTCGGGCATGGGGTCAGGGCCGTGCGAGGGGTCATAGATGGGCGGGGCTGGGCGTGGGGTCACGGATGGGCGGTGCCTGGCGTGGGGTCAAGGCTGGGCAGGGCCGGCGTGAGGTCAGGGCCGTGCGTGGGGTCAGGGCCTGCGTGGGGTCACGGCTGGGAGGTGCCAGTAGTGGGGTCAGGGTTGGGAGAGCGTGGGGTCACAGCTGGGTGTGGCCGGGCGTGGGGTCAGGGCCGTGCGTGGGGTCAGGGCCTGGCGTGGGGTCACGTCTGTACAGGTCCGGGCGTGGGGTCAGGGTCGGGCATGCGGTCACGGATGGGCGGGGCCGGTCTTGGGGTCACGGATGGGCGGGGCCGGCGTGAGGTCAGGGCCTGGCGTGGGGTCAGGACCTGGCGTGGGGTCACGGCTGGGCGGGGCCGGGCGTGTGGTCAGGGCTGCGTGGGACCTGGCGTGTGTCATGGTTGGGCAGGACCGGGCGTGGGGTCAGAGCAGGGCATGGTGTTAGGGCTGGGTGGGTCCTGGCTTGGGGTCACGGCTGGGCAGGGCCGTGCGTACGGGTTCAGAGCCGGTCGTGGGGTCAAGGCTGGGCGGGGCCGGGCGTGGGGTCATGTCCTTCCTGGGCGTGGGGTCAGGGCTGGGCGGGGCCGGACGTGGGGTCATGACCAGGCGTGGGGTCAGGGCTGGGCGGGCCCGGTTGTTGGGTCATGATCCGGCGTGGGGTCAGGGTTGGGCGGGGCGTGGGGTTAGGGCTGGGCAGGCCCGGGGGTCGGGTCACGGCTGAGAGGAGTCAGGCGTGGGGTCACGACTGGGCGTGCTGGGGCGTGGGGTCAGGGCCGTGTGGAGCCTGGCGTAGGGTCAGGGCAGGGCGGGGCCGGGCGTGGGGTCAGGGCCGGGCCCGGCCAGTCAGCACCCCCGCCTCCTCGCCCCGCCCCCCCCTCCCCTCGCCCACGGCCATGGCCACGTCCTCCGACCCGCAGCACCGCGCTGGGCCCCGGCGCTGGGTCAGGAGCGTCTGTGGGGGGCACGGAGCGCCCCGGGCCGCCGCCGGGGCCGTGGGACCGGACTCCGGCTTCATTGCAGGTTAGCGCTGCCTTGGCGGTGAGCGTGGCTCCCAAATAGAAACAGACTTTGCGACATCCTGGGAGGGAGCCGGGGGGCGCCGTGGTCAAGGGGATAATCGTCGCCTGACACGAACGCAGATCCCTGCACGGTTTTCGAGAAACTTGGCAAGCCGTGTACCCGAGTGTATAGACAGTTTGGGCAAGGCAGACTCTAGAAATGAGTAACCAAGGTGTGTAGGCAGTTTTTTGTTGTTTTTATTGAACTACCGTCACTTACAACGTGTCGCTTCCTGGTGCACACTGTCCCCAGTCACGCACATACGTGCAGATACTGATTTTCATATTTTCATATTCGTTTTCATTAAAGGTTATTACAAGATACTGAATATACTTCTCTGTGCTGTACAGAAGAAGTTTTTTTTTAATCTGTCTTTATATATAGTAGTTAACATTAGCAAATCTAAAACTCCCAAATTTCCCCCTTCCCACCTCTTTTCTCCCAGGAACCAGAAGATTGTTTACTGTGTCAGTTGGGAGTTTTCGCTCTAGGGCAGGAGTTCTGAAATTTCTGGTTTCTGTGCCCAAATGCAGCCCCATTTGTCTGAATTATGGAAACAAAGTGACGCAATATTTCTTCTTACTGAATGATGCAAGCCGTATTTTTACGAGATTTCTAATTCCCTAAATGTTTGTTGGTTTGTTTGCTTTTGCTGGTGGGGTGGGAGGTGGTGGTAATTAGGGTTATTTATTTACTGTCACCGAGGTACTGGCTCGAACCCAGGACCTGGTGCACGCTAAGCATGTGCTCCAACACCGAGCTCTGCCCTCCCCCGAGAGTCCTGCTTCCCTCGGAGTACACAGAGTCTCTAGGAAAGTGGTTGATTTTTTTTTTTCTTTTGACCTGGTCGGTTGGGTTTCATTAATTCCCCGGAGTACCCTTCACACGTGCGCTCCTATCTGGTAAATTTAAATATTCTTTTTTGCCCACATAATATTCAGCACTATCGAATCCGGCCTCCTCGCTGCCCTGAGCAGATCCCCAACCCTTGCAAATCAGATTCTGTGTTTCAGAGAGCCGTCTGGGGGATCTTAAGGGTTTGTTTTTTTTTTTTCTTTTTTTCCCGTCTTTCAACTAATTTCCTTTAGAATTCTCCAAACAAGTACACGCCTGCACCAAACTGACACTCGGGGAACTTCCAGTAGGCAATTTGGGGCCTTGTTTTGGTTGCAAATGAGGTGGGGCAGACGCCGCGTTCCTTTCCCCGGAGCTGTGCTGCGAATGGCTCCGAGTTTGCAGGCACCCAGGACGGAACCGAAGCGCCCCAAGCAGACACCTCCTTCCTCATGATATCATGGGAATGAGAAGGTCCCCACTGAGGGCCCGCATGAATCTGGGCACGACAGGAAAACAAGGAGATGAGGCATCTTTCCAGGTAGTTAAACCCGTGTAGAAAACCCCGGTACCTAATTGACGCTGGAAACTTCATCTTGGTTCTGACTTGTCATCACGCCGGCCAGGGGTTCCCCTGTTCACCTGGCATATCGGGGCGCAACTCCCGGAACGTTCCATCAGCAGCTGTCTGTTTGGGAAAGGAAAAGGTCACTCTTTCAGAAGTTTTATTTACTTTTTGATTGAGATAGTGTTGATTTACAGCATCATATTAGTTTCATGTGTACAGCATAGTGATTCACAATTTCTTCTTAAAGGTTATACTCCATTTATAGTTATTATAAAATATTGGCTGTGTTCCCCGTGTTGTACAATGTATCCTGCCAGCTTATTTATTCTGTACATAGTTTGTCCCTCTGACTCCCCTACCGTCATTGTCCTTCCCCCCTTCCCTGCCCCCACTGGTCCCCACCAACTTGTTCTCTGCATCTGTGAGTCTGCTTCTGTTTTGTTATATTCACTCGTTTGTTGTATCTGTTTAGATTTCACGTATAAGTGATACCACACAGTATTTGTATTTCTCTGTCTGATTTATATCACTCAGCATAATGCTCCCTCCAGGTCCATCCATGTTGCTGCAAATGGCATTCTTTTATTCTTTTTCATGGTTGAGTAGTATTCCATTGTATAAATACACCACATCTCCTTTCTTCATTCTTCTGCTGAAGGACATTTAAGTTGCTTCCATGTCTTGGTGGTTTTAATAATGCTGCTATGAACATGAAGTGCATGTATTTTTTTTTTTTTTTTTGAACCAAAAATTTGAGCTTAAAGATCTCGAACTCTGCATTTTAACTGACACAAGAGCCACTCTTGGGAGATTCTGACTAGGTCTTTCAGCTTTAATAAATGCTTGGACTTTTTATGGTTTTGGCCTATGGAGCCAAGCTCATCTGTTCCAGTTTGCTTAGCAATATTGGAATTTCTGATTTGCAGGTGGTAACAAATCAGGCTGGCCGTGCTGCTTCCTTTGGGTGAGAGAGGCGGATGTCGGAATGCAGACATGTCCTCCAGGTGTCCTCTCCCGGAACCAACTTTCTTCGACTTTGGTTTTGAACTTCAAGAAAAGGACAGCCCAGGATAGATACGGACGTGTGAGTAAGAGAAAGGAAATTTATAAAGTTTTAACGTGTCAGCAGAGGTAAACAAAAGAACGTGTTTCTAGCATGGAAAGCAGGCGTGTTTTATTAGAAATTGGATTTAACTAGAATTACTTTTATGAGACCTTTTTTGGTTACTTCCCAACCATATTTGATAACTCAGTATGAAAACCCCAAGGTGTCGTGAATCCTGTTTTCCTTTGATAAACTCAAACGTGCTCCATTCAGGAAACATCCGCTGTGGCTGGATATGAATTATCGAGTCCTAGGACAGAGGAAGAATCAGGCCGGAACGTTCCAAACTCCACAGACTGCCTCTTTCCTGCATGTGCCACCCAGATGGAAAATCCCAAAGAGCCTCAACCGTCTTGATTTTCAAATCCGCTCCGATTTACTCTGCTTTAGAAAGAGCACGACAAAGAATTCATCTTCTTTGCAGAATCAGGTGGCAGGTCTCTGGGCTCCTCCCTCTGGCTGGCTGTAAGGGACCATCCTGTCGGCAGGATTCATTTGGGGAGAACCTAAATTTGAGCTCGCAGGCATGGTTCTCCCATCCCCGGGTTCCATGAGGCTGAGACTATCTGCTTGTTCTGCAAGGGGTCGACGCGTGAAACAAGGTAACCAGAGCTCTGTCTTCCTCACCTACACTGCTCAGGGGAGCCTAGGTTGTACTGCAACGCCAGAATCTCAGACACTTTGTGCCCCCCACCCCCGAAGAATGATCTGTCCTCACCGTGTTTCCGGTGGGAATGTAGATGTCTGAGCTGACAATGCCTTCACTGTAAACTCTGACCTCAGTTATCACAGGAGGACACAGTCACTGATATGGGCTGCCCACCCCTCACGTTTGCACGGTGACACTGGACCTGTCCCACAAGGCATGCTGGGAAACGTGGGTGTGAGATGCAGGGACCAGTGGGTACCACTGTCTCTGCCCCAAACTCTCAGATCTGCTGACCCCAGTCAAACACCAAAACAAATGCGTATCAATAGTAATTTTACCCTCCTCCTGGGAGAGACCTGGGTATTCTGTATAAACCGGGGGTTAATACCCATATGGACCACGAAGGTAGGAGAAGAAAGCAAAGATGGTAGCGATGTGGGCTCCTGGTCCGAGCAGATTCTAGGTGTTTGGGAATGCAGGGAAAACTTCTAGACAAGAAAAAGTAAGAGTAAGAAGGAACTGGGCATACCCATCCAATAGCTCCTATTTTTTCTTTTTTTTTTTTTAATTGAGTTATAGTCCATTTACAATGTTGTGTCAATTTCTACTGCACAGCACAGTGCTTCAGTCATACACGAACATAAATATATTCATTTTCATATTCTTTTCCACTGTGATCTAATACAAGATCTTGAGCATATTTCCCTGTGCTATACAGTACAATGTTGTTTATTTATTCTACATTTTGAAATCCCAGTCTGTCCCTTCCGACCCCCCGCCCCCTTGGCAAGCACAAGTTTGTTTTCTATGTCCATGAGTCTGTTTCTGTTTCGTATTTATGGATTTTTTCTTTTTAGGTTCCACATGGGAGCGATCTCATATGGTCATTTTCTTTCTCTTTCTGGCTTGCTTCACATAGAATGACATTCTCCAGGTCCATCCATGTTGCTGCAAATGGCATTATTTTATTCTTTTTTATGGCAGAGTAATATTCCATTGTATAAACGTACCACCTCTTCTTCATCCAGTCATCTCTTGATGGACATTTAGGCTGCTTCCATGTCTTGGCTCTTGTAAACAGTGCTGCCATGAACACTGGGGTGCTGGTGTCATTTTGAAGTAGGGTTCCTTCTGGATATGTGCCCAGGAGCAGGATTCCTGGATCACATAATAAGTGTATTCCTACTATTTGAGGAATCTCCATAGTGTTTTCCACAGAGGCTTCACCAAACTGCATTCCCACTAGCAGTGTAGGAGGGACCCCTTCTCTCCACAGCCTCTCCAGCATTTGTTGTTTGTGGACTTTTGAACGACGGGCATTCTGACTGGTGTGAGGTGATACCTCATTGTAGCTTTGATTTGCATTTGTCTGATATTTAGTGATATTGAGCCTTTTTTCATGTGTTTATTGAACATTTGTATGTCTTCCTTAGAGAATTGCTTGTTTAGGTCTCCTGCCCATTTTTGGATTGGGTTTGTTTTTTTCTTATTAAGCTGTAAGAATTGTTTATATATGCTGGAGCTGAAGCCCTTGTCAGTTGCATCTTTTGCAAATATTTTCTCCCATTCTATAAGTTATCATTTTGTTTTGCTTATTGTTCCCTTTGCTGTGAAAAAGCTTGTAAGTTTAATTTTGGCTACTATTTTTAAAACGTGGAGAAGAACAAGTGTCAGCGAGGATGTGGGGCAACCAGCACCCCTGTGCCCTGTTGGTGGGAATGTAAATGGTGCAGCTGCTACAGGAAACAGGCGTCAAAAATTAAACATAGAATCACCTCGTGATCCAGCAGTCCCAATTCCGGGTGTGTATGCAGAAGAACTGAGAGCAGGGTCTTCACCCCCATGTTCACAGCAGCACTGTGTACAGTAGACAAAGCATGGAAGCAATCTAAGTGCGTATCAGCAGATGACTGGATAAAGCAGAAGTGGTACATTCATACAACGGAATACTACTCAGCCATGAGAAATGATAAAATATTGCCATTTGCAGCCACATGGATGGACTTGGAGATTATCACACAAAGTGAAGTCAGACAGAGAAAGACAAATATCATATGATATCACTTATATGTGGAATGTAAAATACGATAGAAATGAACTTATTTACAAAACAGAAACAGACTCACAGACAGAAAACATAGTTACCGGAGGGGGGAGGAGGGAAGGATAAATTAGGAGTTTGGGATTAGCAGATACACACTACTGTATATAAAGCAGATAAACAACAAGGTCCTACTGTAGAGCACAGGGAACTATATTCAATATATTGTAATAACTTATGATAAAAAAAATGTAAAAAGAAATATTTGGATGTTCATTTATGACGGAAGCATTATGCTGGACACCAGAAATTGACACAGCCTTGTAAACTGACTAGACTTCAAGAAAAATACATTATATGTACACAAAAACTTTTTTAATGGTCTGCACAAAAGAGAGAAACAGAACTGCTGAGTTCAAGTACTGATGCAGGCCCTCTGTGCTGTGAGAAACCAAACTTTAGTGAGCTTAAGGGAAAACAAATACATTAGTTTAGAAACACTGAGAAGATTCGCCAAAGCCCACTTGTGAGAAACAGGGTTTCCTACAAAGGAATACGGCAGGGATGGGTCACAAGCACTAATTATAGAAATGACAGAAGATACGTGCAGGCCAGCAGCGACTTAACAAAAATGCAGTGTCGTTTATCAGGGAGGGGAAAAAAAAAAGGAGAGAAGAGGAGGCAGGGAAGAGGAGGGAGGGAAGGAAGAACAGAATGTGGGGTCTCAGACAAACTAGACACATGAGCCTCGTGTCTGCGTTTCGCGGGTAACAGAACGGCGGCGGCAGCCGGGAGATGGACCGTGAAGTTTCCCCCGGCTCGGCACGCGGGGATCGCTGTGTGCGTTCTGGTGCACGGAGTCCCTGCAGCTGGGATGAGCGTGACTCGTGATCAAGCAAAAGTAAAAACTGACTAAATCCTTGAGAAATGCTCAGATCGTCAGCTGCAGCCTCGAAACATCAAGCCCTCCTGAAGAAGCTTGTGTTTTACTGATCCGGGGCCAAAACACCTTTTTATGGATTGGTACCCACTGTAAAAAAACAAAAACAAACAAACAAACAAAAACAACCAAATTGTGCAAAAGAAACAAAAATACATGTTCAAAAAAGGAAGAGGAAAAAGAAGTAAAAGTGACCCAAACAACCAGTTGCCCCAGCTCCGTCCGGTCGTGGCGGTGCAGCCCGGCTAAGCCAGCGGACCCTGAGGTCAAGGTCAAACCATCCCTGACCCTCCCGCGCCACCGTAACTTACTTGCCACAGCCTTATTCCATGCTGTTGCCTTTTCAGAGTCTATCCGTGTCCCCAGGGCTCCCCCGTTCTCTGAGGGGGCCCAGTGCTCCCCGGGGCTACCTCGGGGTGTTCCCCAGCCACGTGCTCCTGGGGATGGGCTGCTGGATGGCTTTTGGGCCTGAATCCCTGCCCCAGATTCCTTGGAGCCGTGCCCCTCGCCCCCCGCCTGCATCCCCACCCACACGCACCTTCCTATCTTCGAGGTACCCCATCCTGAGCCGCGACCACCTCCAAAATGCCAGGGGCCGCTGTCCCCTGTAATCCGTCCTGTCCCTTCCCCAATGCCCACCCATCCGGGCAGGTTCTGAGAAGTCACCATGGCACAGAGGAAAGGGCCCAGCGGGGAACTCGGGCAATCCCTTGGGCTCCCACATCCCTGGCGGGCGGGCAGCCTTCGTTTCTTCCTCCCCGCGGGGTCACAGAGATGAGGACGTGACTGTCGGAGCCCTGGAGGGGATGGTGGGGGCCTTAATTCATAGCGATTCCATGACCTCTCCTCCTCTACGCGTCCTCCGTCCAGAAATTGGGGCCACCCCCAGGAACCCCGATGCCGACAAAGATGAATTAATGGATGTCACTTGTCCCCAGCATCTGGAGACGCTGGCTGTAATTACATCTTCACCAGGACCTCGAAACCCACGTCTCCTGAGTCACCGAGCTCTCCCGTGGTTTCGTTTAAAATCTAACTCCTGGTTATGAACGTTCAATATTGGGGGCAAAGCGTTCCCCGTCTCCTCCACCCAGAAGCCACCCCTTGTCTCATTTGAAAAGTCACGGAGGTGTCACTTCACATCCGTGTAATTTCCGGGGCGACCTGGGTTGGCGATGAGCTTTTTCTTTTGTTTCGCCGTTCAGTTAGTTAAATTCCGTCGGTGCAAGCTCGTGGTGGGGAAAATCGATCGGTGACCTGGCTTCAGCGTGTGTAGTCATGTTGTTTAGGGACCAGAGGGCCCCCCGGACGGGAGCTTGACCTCAGTGTCACCTCCGCTGAGGCTGGAGGCTAATTCACAATCCTTCTGAACAAACACAGCGCTCTCTGCCCAGGGAGGCAGCCCGTTTGCCGTTTGTCTCCTGCGTCCTTACGGGTGAGGGAAGGGGGCCAAGAGGTGACGGGCGAGGCAGCTCACAGGGTGGGATTCACAGCTGCGCCTCCTGGGGCCCGGCTCCCGGAAACCCCCGTGTCTGCGTGTCTGCACGGGGTTCAGGGTCCCGGCCTCGAACTCCCCTCCCAGCCCTCCTGCCCCTTGTGGACGCCTGATTCCTCCTTGAGACTTTACGTCCATCTGCCCGGGACTCCGTCCCAGCGAAGCCCCCCCGTTCCTGTCCTTCATGGAGCTCACAGAGCCTAGCAATGACTGTGTTTTGCTTTTTATTTTTTAATATCATGAACACACTGGGCAGTTTCAAATTTACAGAAAAACCGAGCAGTGCAGAGTTCACTGCAGCTCCCCGTGTTACCTGCACTGTATCGGGTACATTTGTTACCACTGCTGAGACAAAATCGACACATTAGTATTCACGGATGTCCACTGTTCCCTTGGGGCTCATCTTGGTGTTGTGCGGGCCGCGGGTTTGGACTCGTGGATGATGACGTGTATCCACCGTGTTCGTGGCATACGGAACGGCTTCACTGCCCTCTTTGTAGGAAGCGATAATGATATGTGACGTGTATCCAAACCCATGAACTGTGCAAATCCAGGAGGGAACCCTAATTCGAGTAAAGTGGACGTTGGGTGATTACAATGTGTCAATTTAGGTTCGCCAATTACAACGATTATCTCTAGTGGGGGCGGATATTGAGTCTGTGTAAGTGGGGGGCAGGGGATATGAGGGGCATCTCTGTACCCTCCCTTCAGTTCGGCTGTGACCCTGAAACTGTTCTTTAAAAAAAAAGTGACTGTCCTTTCTGACTGGATTACCGCGTTCTGTTGATTCTTACTTTGTGGTTGGCTTGATTCCTTTGATAACTCTGTACGTTTAAAAAGCGAATACTCTACAATGTTCTTAGAGATAATGAGCCGTACCTACATGTAAACTAAAAAAATGTGTATTGCAGTATATTGTGTGTGCGTATTTACATGCAATATGTTGTATTATGTGCAAATTGTAACAATTCTACCTAATATAACTGAATAATGAAAAAAAGAAAGAAAACTGGCTAATCTACAAATATATATATATAGTAAGCCTTTAAAAATAAGAAAATTCCTCTGTGCTCCACGTGTCCCTCCCTCCCGGCAACCGCTGACCATGTGCGTCATCAGCCTTACGGGCAGGGCGACCTGCTCTGTGTCTGTCACCTGGGACAGGTGTGTGCGACCTGGGTGGGCGGCGTGGCGTTTTTACGGCTCCGAGACTGCGCGCTGACAGAGTGCGCCACCATCCTCGAGCCTGGGGGGACCCGCTTCTCCGGGGACGCGGCTTCCTCAGGCCGACCTCTGCTCCCGGCGGTGAGAGAGAACGCCTCCCTGTCTGGGCACCTGTGTGTGGCGAGGACCCTCTGGAGCGAAGCCTGAGGCGAGGGTCTGGTGCCCGCGGATGGACGGGCGGGAAGTCACAGGGCTGGGGTGGCAGGAGGGGATTCCTGACAGCTGTCCTTCCCCCGGGGAAGGAGGGGGGCGGTAAAACCCACGCATTTTCAGGCCAGCGGGTGTGCATTTGGACACGTGGATGGAGGGGGCCCATGAACACGGGTGGGACAAGGCTGCTGTCTGCTGCAGCAGGAGGCCCCGTCTCGGTTCCCGCCCTGCCCGCCGCGGCTCTGACACCACTCGCTGCAGGGCAGAACCCAGAGGTTTCTTTTCACTCGTATTTTCCTGCCGCGCTCTCCCGTGGAGCTGAGTGCAAACTCAACCCTCGACCACCCCACTGGCGTGAACACAGGGCAGGATGTCCCCTCGGGCTGGCGTCCAGGGGGGGTCACTCGCCTGCGTGAGTCCCATCCCATTTATATGCTGAAATAAGACTCCTCCGGGCCATTTTCTCCCCGGGATGGGGGGGCACTGGCTTATCCACATTCTTCTTCCTCTTCGTGGTTGGGAGACAGCCCGAAATGCACAAGGATCGTCAGCCAGGTCTTCTGAGCTACAGAGGTGACCGTGTCAATCACACATTGATGCGATCATTCAGCAAATATTCATGGAGAGCCTGCTTATGGAGAGGCTCCAGGAGTGAGGCATGTTAGCGTTAAAAGAAAAGAAAAGAAAAGAAACAGGAATCAGTAAGATACAGCAGTCTGGGTGCACCCCTGTGTGTCTGTCTGTATGTCTGGGGTGGGGGTTGTTGATTGAGAGACAAGAGAGGGGGAAAGAGGAGGACAGAGAGACTCGTGCATCAGGACGTGTTACCAGGAGCAACCTGGCGTCTTCACAGTAAGACACTAACATCCCTAGGAAAGAGCAGCTGGAGGAGAAACGGGGCTTGGGAGGGAAGGGGCTGGCGCACCGCTGAGCACACCTGAGCCTCCGCGCGTCACCAGCACACCTGCTCCTCCCCAGGGTTCCCCCGACATCCCCTCCACCTCGCTCCCAGCGCCTCGGCTTTGTCGTCCTCACGCCCGGCGACAGGCGCGCGCACGCGCGGCCGTGGGGCCCGGCTGCAGGCCCGGGTGCGCCGCCGCCCACAGGGAGGCCCCCGGGGTCCGCGCCACACAGGTGTCCGGCCTCTAGCGACCCTGCCCCCGGCCGGGGCCGCGTGGCTCCGGGCCGCCCGAGCCCAGCTGTGCCTGTGAGACGCACCATCGGGCCGGGCGTGGGGTCAGGGCGGGGCGTGGGGTCAGGGCGGGGCCTGGGGTCAGGGCCTGGCGTGGGGTCACGGCTGGGCAGGTCCGTGCGTAGGGTCAGGACCGGGCGTGAGGTCAGAGATGGGCGGGGCCGGGCGTGGTGTCAGGGATGGGCGGGGCCGGGCGTGGGGTCAGGACCGAGGGTGAGGTCAGGACCGGGCGTGGGGTCAGAGGCCTGGCAAGTGTGGGGTCACGGCTGGGCGGGGCCGGGCGTGAGGCCACGGCCGTCCGTGGGGTCACGGCTGGGCGGAGCCGGGCGTGAGGTCAGGGCCTGAAGTGGGGTCACGGCCAGGTCGGGCATGGGGTCAGGGCCGTGCGAGGGGTCATAGATGGGCGGGGCCAGGCATGGGGTCAGGGCCGGCCGGACGTGGGGTCACGGAAGGGCGGGGTCGGGCGTGGGGTCAGGAATGGGCGGGGCCGGGCGTGGGGTCAGGGTCGGGCGTCGGGTCACGGACGGGCGAGCGTGAGGTCAGGGCAGGGCGGGGCCGGACGTGGGGTCACGGATGGGCGGTGCCTGGCGTGGGGTCAAGGCTGGGCGGGGCCGGCGTGAGGTCAGGGCCATGCGAGCCTGGCGTAGGGTCAGGGTGTTAGGGTCAGGGCCTGGCGTGGGGTCACGAATGGCGGGGCCGGTCGTGGGGTAACGGCCTGGCGTCGGGTCACGGCTGGGAGGAGCCGTGCGTTTGGTCAGGGCCTGGCGTGGGGTCACGTCTGTACAGGTCCGGGCGTGGGGTCAGCGCCGGGAGGGCGTGGGTTCACGGCTGGGCGGGAATGGGCGTGGGGTTATGGCCAGGGGTGGGGTCAGGGCTGAGCGGGGCCGGGTTGACGTCAGGGCCAGGCGTGGGGTCACGGCTGGGAGGAGCCAGGCGTGGGGTCAGGGTCGGGAGGGCGTGGGTCACGGCCCGGTGTGGGGTCTGGGCTGGGAGGGGCTGGGCGTAAGGTAAAGGTGGGCGGGGCCGGGCATGGGGTCACGGCTGGGCGGGTCCTGACGTGTGGCAGGGCGGGCCGGGGCCGGGTGTGGGGTCACGACCGGGCGGGACCAGGCGTGGGGTCAGGACCGGGCCCGCCCAGTCAGCACCCCCGCCTCCTCGCCCCGCCCTCCCCCTCCCCTGGCCACGGCCATGGCTTTGTCCTCCGACCCGCAGCACCGCGCTGGGCCCCGGCGCTGGGTCAGGAGTGTCCGTGGGGGGCACGGAGCGCCCCGGGCCGCCGCCGGGGCCGTGGGACCGGACTCCGGCTTCATTGCAGGTTAGCGCTGCCTTGGCGGTGAGCGTGGCTCCAAAATAGAATCAGACTTTGCGACATCCTGGGAGGGAGCCGGGGGGCGTCGTGCTCAAGGGGATAATGGTCTCCTGACACGAACGCAGATCCCTGCACGGTTTTCGAGAAACTTGGCAAGCGAGGTACCCGAGTGTATAGACAGTTTGGGCAGGGGAGACTCTGAAAATGACTAACCAAGGTGTGTAGGCAGTTTTTTGTTTGTTTTTATTGAAGTACCATCAGTTACAACGTGTCACTTTCTCGTGCACACTGTCCCCAGTCACGCACATACGTGCATTTTCATATTTTCATATTCGTTTTCATTAAACGTTATTACAAGATATTGAATATAGTTCCCTGCGCTGTACAGAAGAAATTTTTTTAATCTGTTTTTAGATATAGTAGCTAACATTTGCAAATCTAAAACTCCCAAACTTACCCTTTCCCACCTCTTTTCTCCCAGGAACCATTAGATTGTTTACTGTGTCAGTTGGGAGTTTTCGCTCTAGGGCAGGAGTTCTGAAATTTCTGGTTTCTGTGCCCAAATGCAGCCATTTGAATGATGGAAACAAAGTAACGCAATATTTCTTCTTACTGAATGATGCAAGCCGTATTTTTACGAGATTTCTAATTCCCTAAATGTTTGTTGGTTTGTTTGCTTTTGCTGGTGGGGTGGGAGGTGGTGGTAATTAGGGTTATTTATTTACTGTCACCGAGGTACTGGCTCGAACCCAGGACCTGGTGCACGCTAAGCATGTGCTCCAACACCGAGCTCTGCCCTCCCCCGAGATTCCTGCTTCCCTCGGAGTACACAGAGTCTCTAGGAAAGTGGTTGATTTTTTTTTTTCTTTTGACCTGGTCGGTTGGGTTTCATTAATTCCCCGGAGTACCCTTCACACGTGCGCTCCTATCTGGTAAATTTAAATATTCTTTTTTGCCCACATAATATTCAGCACTATCGAATCCGGCCTCCTCGCTGCCCTGAGCAGATCCCCAACCCTTGCAAATCAGATTCTGTGTTTCAGAGAGCCGTCTGGGGGATCTTAAGGGTTTGTTTTTTTTTTTTCTTTTTTTCCCGTCTTTCAACTAATTTCCTTTAGAATTCTCCAAACAAGTACACGCCTGCACCAAACTGACACTCGGGGAACTTCCAGTAGGCAATTTGGGGCCTTGTTTTGGTTGCAAATGAGGTGGGGCAGACGCCGCGTTCCTTTCCCCGGAGCTGTGCTGCGAATGGCTCCGAGTTTGCAGGCACCCAGGACGGAAGTGGAGCGCCCCAAGCAGACACTTCCTTTCTCCTGGTTTCATGGGAATGAGAAGGTCCCCACTGAGGGCCCGCATGAATCTGGGCACGACAGGAAAACAAGGAGATGAGGCATCTTTCCAGGTAGTTAAACCCGTGCAGAAAAGCCCGGTACCTAATTGACGCTGGAAACTTCATCTTGGTTCTGACTTGTCATCACGCCGGCCGGGGGTTCCCCTGTTCACCTGGCATATCGGAGCACAACTCCCGGAACGTTCCATCAGCAGCTGTCGGTTTGGGAAAGGAAAAGGTCACTCTTTCAGAAGTTTTATTTATTTACTTTTTGATTGAGATAGTGTTGATTTACAGCATCATATTAGTTTCAGGTGTACAGCATAGTGATTCACAATTTCTTCTTAAAGGTTATACTCCATTTATAGTTATTATAAAATATTGGCTGTGTTCCCCGTGTTGTACAATGTATCCTGCCAGCTTATTTATTCTGTACATAGTTTGTCCCTCTGACTCCCCTACCGTCATTGTCCTTCCCCCCTTCCCTGCCCCCACTGGTCCCCACCAACTTGTTCTCTGCATCTGTGAGTCTGCTTCTGTTTTGTTATATTCACTTGTTTGTTGTATCTTTTTAGATTCCACATATAAGTGATATCATACAGTATTTGTCTTTCTCTGTCTGATTTAGTTCACTCAGCATAATACTCCCTCCAGGTCCATCCATGTTGCCGCAAATGGCATTCTTTTATCCCTTTTCATGGCTGAGTAGTATTCCATTGTATACATACACCACATCTCCATTCTTCAACTTGTGCTGATGGACATTTAAGTGGCTTCCATGTCTTGGTGGTTTTAATAATGCTGCTATGAACATGAAGTGCATGTATTTTTTTTTTTTTTTTGAACCAAAAATTTGAGCTTAAAGATCTCGAACTCTGCATTTTAACTGACACAAGAGCCACTCTTGGGAGATTCTGACTGGGTCTTTCAGCTTTAATAAATGCTTGGACTTTTTATGGTTTTGGCCTATGGAGCCAAGCTCATCTGTTTCAGTTTGCTTAGCAATATCGGAATTTCTGATTTGCAGGTGGTAACAAATCAGGCTGGCCGTGCTGCTTCCTTTGGGTGAGAGAGGCGGATGTCGGAATGCAGACATGTCCTCCAGGTGTCCTCTCCCGGAACCAATTTTCTTCGACTTTGGTTTTGAACTTCAAGAAAAGGACTGCCCAAGATAAATACGGACGTGTGAGTAAGAGAAAGGAAATTTATAAAGTTTTAACGTGTCAGCAGAGGTAAACAAAAGAACGTGTTTCCAGCATGGAAAGCAGGCACGTTTTATTGAAAATCAGATTTAACTAGAATTACTTTTATGAGACCTTTTGTGGTTACTTCCCAACCATATTTGATAACTCGGTATGAAAACCCCAAGGTGTCGTGAATCCTGTTTTCCTTTGATAAACTCAAACGTGCTCCATTCAGGAAACATCCGCTGTGGCTGGATATGAATTATCGAGTCCTAGGACAGAGGAAGAATCAGGCCGGAACGTTCCAAACTCCACAGACTGCCTCTTTCCTGCATGTGCCACCCAGATGGAAAATCCCAAAGAGCCTCAACCGTCTTGATTTTCAAATCCGCTCCGATTTACTCTGCTTTAGAAAGAGCACCACAAGGAATTCATCTTCTTTGGAGAATCAGGTGGCAGGTCTCTGGGCTCCTCCCTCTGGCTGGCTGTCAGGAACCATCCCGTCGGCAGGATTGATTTGGGGAGAACCTAAATTTGAGCTCGCAGGCGTGGTTCTCCCCTCCCCCAACCCCTTTCCATAAGGCTGAGACTATCTGCTTGTTCTGCAAGGGGTCTACGTGTGAAACAAGGTAACCAGAGCTCTGTCTTCCTCACTTAGACACTGCTCAGGGGAGCCTAGGTTGTACTGCAACCCTAGAATCTCACACACTTTGTGCCCCCCACCCCCGAAGACTGATCTGTCCTCGCTGTGTTCCCGGTGGGAATGCAGATGTCTGAGCTGGCGATGCCTTCACTGTAAACTCTGACCTTCTCAGTTAACACAGGAGGACACAGACGCTGATGTGGGCGGCACGCCCCTCACGTTTGCACGGTGACACTGGACGTGTCCCACAAGGCATGCTGGGAAATGTGGGCGCCAGATTCAGGGACCAGTGGGTACCGCTGTCTCTGCCCCAAACCCTCAGATCTGCTGACCCCAGTCAAACACCAAAACAAATGCTTATCAATAGTAATTTTACCCTCCTCCTGTGAGAGACCTGGGTGTTCTGTATAACCTGGGGGTTAACAGCCATACGGACCACGATGGTAGGAGAAGAAACCAAAGATGGTAGCGATGTGGACTCCTGGTCGGAGCAGATCCTAGGTGTACAGGCAATGCAGGGTAAAGTTCTAGATGAGAAAAAGTAAGAGTAAAAAGGAATTGCGCATACCCATACGATGGCTCCTATTTTTTCTTCTTTTTTTTAATTGAGTTATAGTCAGTTTACAATGTTGTGTCAATTTCTGGTGTGCAGCACAGTGCTTCAGTCATACGTGAACATACTTATATTCCATTTCACATTGTTTTTCACTGTGACCTAATACAAGATCTTGAACATATTTCCCTGTGCTATACAGTATAATCTTGTTTATCTGTTCTACATTTTGGAATCCCAGTCTGTGCCTTCCCAGCCCCCGCCCCCTTGGCGACCACAAGTTTGTTTTCTATGTCTATGAGTCTGTTTCTGTTTCGTATTTATGGATGTTTTCTTTTTAGATTCCACATGGGAGCGATCTCATATGGTCATTTTCTTTCTCTTTCTGGCTTGCTTCACTTAGAATGACATTCTACCCTTCCATCCGTGTTGCAGCAAATGGCATTTTATTTTTTATGGCTGAGTAGTATTCCATTGTATAAACATACCACATCGTCTTCATCCAGTCATCTGTTGATGGACATTTAGGCTGCTTCCATGTCTTCGCTGTTGTAAATAGTGCTGCTATGAACACTGGGGTGCAGGTGTCATTTTGAAGTAGGGTTCCTTCTGGATATGTGCCCAGGAGCAGGATTCCTCAGTCATATGGTAAGTCTATTCCTAGTCTATATGGTAAGTCTATTCCTAGGCTTTTGAGGAATCTCAATAGTGTTTGCCACAGTGGCTCCACCAAACTGCATTCCCGCCAGCAGTGTAGGAGGGTCCCCTTGTCTCCACAGCCTCTGCAGCATTTGTCATTTGTGGACTTTGAAATGATGGCCATTCTGACTGGTATGAGATGAGACCTTATGGTAGCTTTGATTTGCATTTGTCTGATATTTAGTGATATTGAGCATTTTTTTCATGTGTTTACTGATCATTTGTATATCTTCATTGGAAAATTGCTTGTTTAGGTCTTCTGCCCATTTTTGGATTGGGTTTGTTTTTTTCTTATTAAGCTGTAAGAATTGTTTATATATGCTGGAGCTGAAGCCCTTGTCAGTTGCATCTTTTGCAAATATTTTCTCCCATTCTGTAAGTTATCATTTTGTTTTGCTTACTGTTCCCTTTGCTGTGAAAAAGCTTGTAAGTTTAATTTTGGCTACTATTTTTAAAACGTGGAGAAGAACAAGTGTTAGCGAGGATGTGGGGCAACCAACACCCCTGTGCCCTGTTGGTGGGAATGTAAATGGTGCAGCTGCTACAGGAAACAGGCGTCAAAAATTAAACATAGAATCACCTCGTGATCCAGCAGTCCCAATTCTGGGTGTGTATGCAGAAGAACTGAGAGCAGGGTCTTCACCCCCATGTTCACAGCAGCACTGTGTACAGTAGACAAAACATGGAAGCAATCTAAGTGTCCATCAGCAGATGATTGAATAAAGAAGTGGTATATTGTTACAATGGAATACTACTCAGCCATGAAAATGATAAAATAATGCCATTTGCAGCCACATGGATGGACTTGGAGATTATCACACAAAGTGAAGTCAGACAGAGAAAGACAAATATCATATGATATCACTTATATGTGGAATGTAAAATACGATAGAAATGAACTTATTTACAAAACAGAAACAGACTCACAGACAGAAAACATAGTTACCGGAGGGGGGAGGAGGGAAGGATAAATTAGGAGTTTGGGATTAGCAGATACACACTACTGTATATAAAGCAGATAAACAACAAGGTCCTACTGTAGAGCACAGGGAACTATATTCAATATATTGTAATAACTTATGATAAAAAAAATGTAAAAAGAAATATTTGGATGTTCATTTATGACGGAAGCATTATGCTGGACACCAGAAATTGACACAGCCTTGTAAACTGACTAGACTTCAAGAAAAATACATTATATGTACACAAAAACTTTTTTAATGGTCTGCACAAAAGAGAGAAACAGAACTGCTGAGTTCAAGTACTGATGCAGGCCCTCTGTGCTGTGAGAAACCAAACTTTAGTGAGCTTAAGGGAAAACAAATACATTAGTTTAGAAACACTGAGAAGATTCGCCAAAGCCCACTTGTGAGAAACAGGGTTTCCTACAAAGGAATACGGCAGGGATGGGTCACAAGCACTAATTATAGAAATGACAGAAGATACGTGCAGGCCAGCAGAGACTTAACAGAAATGCAGTGTCGTTTATCAGGGAGGGGAAAAAAAAAAGGAGAGAAGAGGAGGCAGGGAAGAGGAGGGAGGGAAGGAAGAACAGAATGTGGGGTCTCAGACAAACTAGACACATGAGCCTCGTGTCTGCGTTTCGCGGGTAACAGAACGGCGGCGGCAGCCGGGAGATGGACCGTGAAGTTTCCCCCGGCTCGGCACGCGGGGATCGCTGTGTGCGTTCTGGTGCACGGAGTCCCTGCAGCTGGGATGAGCGTGACTCGTGATCAAGCAAAAGTAAAAACTGACTAAATCCTTGAGAAATGCTCAGATCGTCAGCTGCAGCCTCGAAACATCAAGCCCTCCTGAAGAAGCTTGTGTTTTACTGATCCGGGGCCAAAACACCTTTTTATGGATTGGTACCCACTGTAAAAAAACAAAAACAAACAAACAAACAAAAAAAAACAAATTGTGCAAAAGAAACAAAAATACATGTTCAAAAAAGGAAGAGGAAAAAGAAGTAAAAGTGACCCAAACAACCAGTTGCCCCAGCTCCGTCCGGTCGTGGCGGTGCAGCCCGGCTAAGCCAGCGGACCCTGAGGTCAAGGTCAAACCATCCCTGACCCTCCCGCGCCACCGTAACTTACTTGCCACAGCCTTATTCCATGCTGTTGCCTTTTCAGAGTCTATCCGTGTCCCCAGGGCTCCCCCGTTCTCTGAGGGGGCCCAGTGCTCCCCGGGGCTACCTCGGGGTGTTCCCCAGCCACGTGCTCCTGGGGATGGGCTGCTGGATGGCTTTTGGGCCTGAATCCCTGCCCCAGATTCCTTGGAGCCGTGCCCCTCGCCCCCCGCATGCATCCCCACCCACACGCACCTTCCTATCTTCGAGGTACCCCATCCTGAGCCGCGACCACCTCCAAAATGCCAGGGGCCGCTGTCCCCTGTAATCCGTCCTGTCCCTTCCCCAATGCCCACCCATCCGGGCAGGTTCTGAGAAGTCACCATGGCACAGAGGAAAGGGCCCAGCGGGGAACTCGGGCAATCCCTTGGGCTCCCACATCCCTGGCGGGCGGGCAGCCTTCGTTTCTTCCTCCCCGCGGGGTCACAGAGATGAGGACGTGACTGTCGGAGCCCTGGAGGGGATGGTGGGGGCCTTAATTCATAGCGATTCCATGACCTCTCCTCCTCTACGCGTCCTCCGTCCAGAAATTGGGGCCACCCCCAGGAACCCCGACGCCGACAAAGATGAATTAATGGATGTCACTTGTCCCCAGCATCTGGAGACGCTGGCTGTAATTACATCTTCACCAGGACCTCGAAACCCACGTCTCCTGAGTCACCGAGCTCTCCCGTGGTTTCGTTTAAAATCTAACTCCTGGTTATGAACGTTCAATATTGGGGGCAAAGCGTTCCCCGTCTCCTCCACCCAGAAGCCACCCCTTGTCTCATTTGAAAAGTCACGGAGGTGTCACTTCACATCCGTGTAATTTCCGGGGCGACCTGGGTTGGCGATGAGCTTTTTCTTTTGTTTCGCCGTTCAGTTAGTTAAATTCCGTCGGTGCAAGCTCGTGGTGGGGAAAATCGATCGGTGACCTGGCTTCAGCGTGTGTAGTCATGTTGTTTAGGGACCAGAGGGCCCCCCGGACGGGAGCTTGACCTCAGTGTCACCTCCGCTGAGGCTGGAGGCTAATTCACAATCCTTCTGAACAAACACAGCGCTCTCTGCCCAGGGAGGCAGCCCGTTTGCCGTTTGTCTCCTGCGTCCTTACGGGTGAGGGAAGGGGGCCAAGAGGTGACGGGCGAGGCAGCTCACAGGGTGGGATTCACAGCTGCGCCTCCTGGGGCCCGGCTCCCGGAAACCCCCGTGTCTGCGTGTCTGCACGGGGTTCAGGGTCCCGGCCTCGAACTCCCCTCCCAGCCCTCCTGCCCCTTGTGGACGCCTGATTCCTTCTTCAGGCTTCACGTCCATCTGCCCGGGACTCCGTCCCAGTGAAGCCCCCCCGTTCCTGTCCTTCATGGAACTCACAGAGCCTAGCAATGACTGTGTTTTGCTTTTTATTTTTTAATATCATGAACACACTGGGCAGTTTCAAATTTACAGAAAAACCGAGCAGTGCAGAGTTCACTGCAGCTCCCCGTGTTACCTGCACTGTATCGGGTACATTTGTTACCACTGCTGAGACAAAATCGACACATCAGTATTCACGGATGTCCACTGTTCCCTTGGGGCTCATCTTGGTGTTGTGCGGGCCGCGGGTTTGGACTCGTGGATGATGACGTGTATCCACCGTGTTCGTGGCATACGGAACGGCTTCACTGCCCTCTTTGTAGGAAGCGATAATGATATGTGACGTGTATCCAAACCCATGAACTGTGCAAATCCAGGAGGGAACCCTAATTCGAGTAAAGTGGACGTTGGGTGATTACAATGTGTCAATTTAGGTTCGCCAATTACAACGATTATCTCTAGTGGGGGCGGATATTGAGTCTGTGTAAGTGGGGGGCAGGGGATATGAGGGGCATCTCTGTACCCTCCCTTCAGTTCGGCTGTGACCCTGAAACTGTTCTTTAAAAAAAAAGTGACTGTCCTTTCTGACTGGATTACCGCGTTCTGTTGATTCTTACTTTGTGGTTGGCTTGATTCCTTTGATAACTCTGTACGTTTAAAAATCGAATACTCTACAATGTTCTTAGAGATAATGAGCCGTACCTACATGTAAACTAAAAAAATGTGTATTGCAGTATATTGTGTGTGCGTATTTACATGCAATATGTTGTATTATGTGCAAATTGTAACAATTCTACCTAATATAACTGAATAATGAAAAAAAGAAAGAAAACTGGCTAATCTACAAATATATATATATATTAAGCCTTTAAAAATAAGAAAATTCCTCTGTGCTCCACGTGTCCCTCCCTCCCGGCAACCGCTGACCATGTGCGTCATCAGCCTTACGGGCAGGGCGACCTGCTCTGTGTCTGTCACCTGGGACAGGTGTGTGCGACCTGGGTGGGCGGCGTGGCGTTTTTACGGCTCTGAGACTGCGCGCTGACAGAGTGCGCCACCATCCTCGAGCCTGGGGGGACCCGCTTCTCCGGGGACGCGGCTTCCTCAGGCCGACCTCTGCTCCCGGCGGTGAGAGAGAACGCCTCGCTGTCTGGGCACCTGTGTGTGGCGAGGACCCTCTGGAGCGAAGCCTGAGGCGAGGGTCTGGTGCCCGCGGATGGACGGGCGGGAAGTCACAGGGCTGGGGTGGCAGGAGGGGGCTCCTGAGCGCTGTCCTTCCCTCGGGGAGGGAGGGGGGCGGTAAAATCCATGCATTTTCAGGCCAGCGGGTGTGCATTTGGACACGTGGATGGAGGGGGCCCATGAACACGGGTGGGACAAGGCTGCTGTCTGCTGCAGCAGGAGGCCCCGTCTCGGTTCCCGCCCTGCCCGCCGCGGCTCTGACACCACGCGCTGCAGGGCGGAACCCAGAGGTTTCTTTTCACTCTTACTTTCCTGCCCCGCTCTCCCGTGGAGCTGAGTGCAAACTCAACCCTCGACCACCCCACTGGCGTGAACGCAGGGCAGGATGTCCCCTCGGGCTGGCGTCCAGGGGGGTCACTCGCCTGCGTGAGTCCCATTCCATTTATATGCTGAAATAAGACTCCTCCGGGCCATTTTCTCCCCGGGATGGGGGGGCACTGGCTTATCCACATTCTTCTTCCTCTTCGTGGTTGGGAGACAGCCCGAAATGCACAAGGATCGTCAGCCAGGTCTTCTGAGCTACAGAGGTGACCGTGTCAATCACACATTGATGCGATCATTCAGCAAATATTCATGGAGAGCCTGCTTATGGAGAGGCTCCAGGAGTGAGGCATGTTAGCGTTAAAAGAAAAGAAAAGAAAAGAAACAGGAATCAGTAAGATACAGCAGTCTGGGTGCACCCCTGTGTGTCTGTCTGTATGTCTGGGGTGGGGGTTGTTGATTGAGAGACAAGAGAGGGGGAAAGAGGAGGACAGAGAGACTCGTGCATCAGGACGTGTTACCAGGAGCAACCTGGCGTCTTCACAGTAAGACACTAACATCCCTAGGAAAGAGCAGCTGGAGGAGAAACGGGGCTTGGGAGGGAAGGGGCTGGCGCACCGCTGAGCACACCTGAGCCTCCGCGCGTCACCAGCACACCTGCTCCTCCCCAGGGTTCCCCCGACATCCCCTCCACCTCGCTCCCAGCGCCTCGGCTTTGTCGTCCTCACGCCCGGCGACAGGCGCGCGCACGCGCGGCCGTGGGGCCCGGCTGCAGGCCCGGGTGCGCCGCCGCCCACAGGGAGGCCCCCGGGGTCCGCGCCACACAGGTGTCCGGCCTCTAGCGACCCTGCCCCCGGCCGGGGCCGCGTGGCTCCGGGCCGCCCGAGCCCAGCTGTGCCTGTGAGACGCACCATCGGGCCGGCCGTGGGGTCAGGGCGGGGCGTGGGGTCAGGGCGGGGCCTCGGGTCAGGGCCTGGCGTGGGGTCACGGCTGGGCAGGTCCGTGCGTAGGGTCAGGGCCGGGCGTGGGGTCACGGCTGGTCGGGGCCGGGCGTGGGGTCAGGATCGAGGGTGAGGTCAGGACCGGGCGTGGGGTCAGAGGCCTGGCAAGCGTGGGGTCACGGCTGGGCAGGGCCGTGCGTAGGGTCATGGCCGGGCGTGGGGTCACGGCTGGGGGCGGCCCGGCGTGGGGTCAGGGTCGGGCGTGGTGTCACGGCCATGTCGGACATGGGGTCAGGGCCGTGCGAGGGGTCATAGATGGGCGGGGCTGGGCGTGGGGTCACGGATGGGCGGTGCCTGGCGTGGGGTCAAGGCTGGGCAGGACCGGCGTGAGGTCAGGGCCGTGCGTGGGGTCAGGGCCTGCGTGGGGTCACGGCTGGGAGGTGCCAGTAGTGGGGTCAGGGTTGGGAGAGCGTGGGGTCACAGCTGGGTGTGGCCGGGCGTGGGGTCAGGGCCGTGCGTGGGGTCAGGGCCTGGCGTGGGGTCACGTCTGTACAGGTCCGGGCGTGGGGTCAGGGTCGGGCATGCGGTCACGGATGGGCGGGGCCGGTCTTGGGGTCACGGATGGGCGGGGCCGGCGTGAGGTCAGGGCCTGGCGTGGGGTCAGGACCTGGCGTGGGGTCACGGCTGGGCGGGGCCGGGCGTGTGGTCAGGGCTGCGTGGGACCTGGCGTGTGTCATGGTTGGGCAGGACCGGGCGTGGGGTCAGAGCAGGGCATGGTGTTAGGGCTGGGTGGGTCCTGGCTTGGGGTCACGGCTGGGCAGGGCCGTGCGTACGGGTTCAGAGCCGGTCGTGGGGTCAAGGCTGGGCGGGGCCGGGCGTGGGGTCATGTCCTTCCTGGGCGTGGGGTCAGGGCTGGGCGGGGCCGGACGTGGGGTCATGACCAGGCGTGGGGTCAGGGCTGGGCGGGGCCGGGCGTGGGGTCATGACCAAGCGTGGGGTCACGAATGGGCGGGGTCGGGCGTGGGGTCAGGGCCGTGCGTGGGGTCAGGGCATGATATAGGGTGACGGCTGGGCGGGGCGGGCGTGGGTTCAAGGGAGGCTGGGCGTGGGGTCAGGGCTGGGCGGGCCCGGTTGTTGGGTCATGATCCGGCGTGGGGTCAGGGTTGGGCGGGGCGTGGGGTTAGGGCTGGGCAGGCCCGGGGGTCGGGTCACGGCTGAGAGGAGTCAGGCGTGGGGTCACGACTGGGCGTGCTGGGGCGTGGGGTCAGGGCCGTGTGGAGCCTGGCGTAGGGTCAGGGCAGGGCGGGGCCGGGCGTGGGGTCAGGGCCGGGCCCGGCCAGTCAGCACCCCCGCCTCCTCGCCCCGCCCCCCCCTCCCCTCGCCCACGGCCATGGCCGCGTCCTCCGACCCGCAGCACCGCGCTGGGCCCCGGCGCTGGGTCAGGAGCGTCTGTGGGGGGCACGGAGCGCCCCGGGCCGCCGCCGGGGCCGTGGGACCGGACTCCGGCTTCATTGCAGGTTAGCGCTGCCTTGGCGGTGAGCGTGGCTCCCAAATAGAAACAGACTTTGCGACATCCTGGGAGGGAGCCGGGGGGCGCCGTGCTCAAGGGGATAGTGGTCTCCTGACACGAACGCAGATCCCTGCATGGTTTTCGAGAAACTTGGCAAGCCGTGTACCCGAGTGTATAGACAGTTTGGGCAAGGCAGACTCTAGAAATGAGTAACCAAGGTGTGTAGGCAGTTTTTTGTTGTTTTTATTGAACTACCGTCACTTACAACGTGTCGCTTCCTGGTGCACACTGTCCCCAGTCACGCACATACGTGCAGATACTGATTTTCATATTTTCATATTCGTTTTCATTAAAGGTTATTACAAGATACTGAATATACTTCTCTGTGCTGTACAGAAGAAGTTTTTTTTTAATCTGTCTTTATATATAGTAGTTAACATTAGCAAATCTAAAACTCCCAAACTTCCCCCTTCCCACCTCTTTTCTCCCAGGAACCAGAAGATTGTTTACTGTGTCAGTTGGGAGTTTTCGCTCTAGGGCAGGAGTTCTGAAATTTCTGGTTTCTGTGCCCAAATGCAGCCCCATTTGTCTGAATTATGGAAACAAAGTGACGCAATATTTCTTCTTACTGAATGATGCAAGCCGTATTTTTACGAGATTTCTAATTCCCTAAATGTTTGTTGGTTTGTTTGCTTTTGCTGGTGGGGTGGGAGGTGGTGGTAATTAGGGTTATTTATTTACTGTCACCGAGGTACTGGCTCGAACCCAGGACCTGGTGCACGCTAAGCATGTGCTCCAACACCGAGCTCTGCCCTCCCCCGAGAGTCCTGCTTCCCTCGGAGTACACAGAGTCTCTAGGAAAGTGGTTGATTTTTTTTTTTCTTTTGACCTGGTCGGTTGGGTTTCATTAATTCCCCGGAGTACCCTTCACACGTGCGCTCCTATCTGGTAAATTTAAATATTCTTTTTTGCCCACATAATATTCAGCACTATCGAATCCGGCCTCCTCGCTGCCCTGAGCAGATCCCCAACCCTTGCAAATCAGATTCTGTGTTTCAGAGAGCCGTCTGGGGGATCTTAAGGGTTTGTTTTTTTTTTTTTCTTTTTTTCCCGTCTTTCAACTAATTTCCTTTAGAATTCTCCAAACAAGTACACGCCTGCACCAAACTGACACTCGGGGAACTTCCAGTAGGCAATTTGGGGCCTTGTTTTGGTTGCAAATGAGGTGGGGCAGACGCCGCGTTCCTTTCCCCGGAGCTGTGCTGCGAATGGCTCCGAGTTTGCAGGCACCCAGGACGGAACCGAAGCGCCCCAAGCAGACACCTCCTTCCTCATGATATCATGGGAATGAGAAGGTCCCCACTGAGGGCCCGCATGAATCTGGGCACGACAGGAAAACAAGGAGATGAGGCATCTTTCCAGGTAGTTAAACCCGTGTAGAAAACCCCGGTACCTAATTGACGCTGGAAACTTCATCTTGGTTCTGACTTGTCATCACGCCGGCCAGGGGTTCCCCTGTTCACCTGGCATATCGGGGCGCAACTCCCGGAACGTTCCATCAGCAGCTGTCTGTTTGGGAAAGGAAAAGGTCACTCTTTCAGAAGTTTTATTTACTTTTTGATTGAGATAGTGTTGATTTACAGCATCATATTAGTTTCATGTGTACAGCATAGTGATTCACAATTTCTTCTTAAAGGTTATACTCCATTTATAGTTATTATAAAATATTGGCTGTGTTCCCCGTGTTGTACAATGTATCCTGCCAGCTTATTTATTCTGTACATAGTTTGTCCCTCTGACTCCCCTACCGTCATTGTCCTTCCCCCCTTCCCTGCCCCCACTGGTCCCCACCAACTTGTTCTCTGCATCTGTGAGTCTGCTTCTGTTTTGTTATATTCACTCGTTTGTTGTATCTGTTTAGATTTCACGTATAAGTGATACCACACAGTATTTGTATTTCTCTGTCTGATTTATATCACTCAGCATAATGCTCCCTCCAGGTCCATCCATGTTGCTGCAAATGGCATTCTTTTATTCTTTTTCATGGTTGAGTAGTATTCCATTGTATAAATACACCACATCTCCTTTCTTCATTCTTCTGCTGAAGGACATTTAAGTTGCTTCCATGTCTTGGTGGTTTTAATAATGCTGCTATGAACATGAAGTGCATGTATTTTTTTTTTTTTTTTTTGAACCAAAAATTTGAGCTTAAAGATCTCGAACTCTGCATTTTAACTGACACAAGAGCCACTCTTGGGAGATTCTGACTAGGTCTTTCAGCTTTAATAAATGCTTGGACTTTTTATGGTTTTGGCCTATGGAGCCAAGCTCATCTGTTCCAGTTTGCTTAGCAATATTGGAATTTCTGATTTGCAGGTGGTAACAAATCAGGCTGGCCGTGCTGCTTCCTTTGGGTGAGAGAGGCGGATGTCGGAATGCAGACATGTCCTCCAGGTGTCCTCTCCCGGAACCAACTTTCTTCGACTTTGGTTTTGAACTTCAAGAAAAGGACAGCCCAGGATAGATACGGACGTGTGAGTAAGAGAAAGGAAATTTATAAAGTTTTAACGTGTCAGCAGAGGTAAACAAAAGAACGTGTTTCTAGCATGGAAAGCAGGCGTGTTTTATTAGAAATTGGATTTAACTAGAATTACTTTTATGAGACCTTTTTTGGTTACTTCCCAACCATATTTGATAACTCAGTATGAAAACCCCAAGGTGTCGTGAATCCTGTTTTCCTTTGATAAACTCAAACGTGCTCCATTCAGGAAACATCCGCTGTGGCTGGATATGAATTATCGAGTCCTAGGACAGAGGAAGAATCAGGCCGGAACGTTCCAAACTCCACAGACTGCCTCTTTCCTGCATGTGCCACCCAGATGGAAAATCCCAAAGAGCCTCAACCGTCTTGATTTTCAAATCCGCTCCGATTTACTCTGCTTTAGAAAGAGCACGACAAAGAATTCATCTTCTTTGCAGAATCAGGTGGCAGGTCTCTGGGCTCCTCCCTCTGGCTGGCTGTAAGGGACCATCCTGTCGGCAGGATTCATTTGGGGAGAACCTAAATTTGAGCTCGCAGGCATGGTTCTCCCATCCCCGGGTTCCATGAGGCTGAGACTATCTGCTTGTTCTGCAAGGGGTCGACGCGTGAAACAAGGTAACCAGAGCTCTGTCTTCCTCACCTACACTGCTCAGGGGAGCCTAGGTTGTACTGCAACGCCAGAATCTCAGACACTTTGTGCCCCCCACCCCCGAAGAATGATCTGTCCTCACCGTGTTTCCGGTGGGAATGTAGATGTCTGAGCTGACAATGCCTTCACTGTAAACTCTGACCTCAGTTATCACAGGAGGACACAGTCACTGATATGGGCTGCCCACCCCTCACGTTTGCACGGTGACACTGGACCTGTCCCACAAGGCATGCTGGGAAACGTGGGTGTGAGATGCAGGGACCAGTGGGTACCACTGTCTCTGCCCCAAACTCTCAGATCTGCTGACCCCAGTCAAACACCAAAACAAATGCGTATCAATAGTAATTTTACCCTCCTCCTGGGAGAGACCTGGGTATTCTGCATAAACCGGGGGTTAATACCCATATGGACCACGAAGGTAGGAGAAGAAAGCAAAGATGGTAGCGATGTGGGCTCCTGGTCCGAGCAGATTCTAGGTGTTTGGGAATGCAGGGAAAACTTCTAGACAAGAAAAAGTAAGAGTAAGAAGGAACTGGGCATACCCATCCAATAGCTCCTATTTTTTCTTTTTTTTTTTTTAATTGAGTTATAGTCCATTTACAATGTTGTGTCAATTTCTACTGCACAGCACAGTGCTTCAGTCATACACGAACATAAATATATTCATTTTCATATTCTTTTCCACTGTGATCTAATACAAGATCTTGAGCATATTTCCCTGTGCTATACAGTACAATGTTGTTTATTTATTCTACATTTTGAAATCCCAGTCTGTCCCTTCCGACCCCCCGCCCCCTTGGCAAGCACAAGTTTGTTTTCTATGTCCATGAGTCTGTTTCTGTTTCGTATTTATGGATTTTTTCTTTTTAGGTTCCACATGGGAGCGATCTCATATGGTCATTTTCTTTCTCTTTCTGGCTTGCTTCACATAGAATGACATTCTCCAGGTCCATCCATGTTGCTGCAAATGGCATTATTTTATTCTTTTTTATGGCAGAGTAATATTCCATTGTATAAACGTACCACCTCTTCTTCATCCAGTCATCTCTTGATGGACATTTAGGCTGCTTCCATGTCTTGGCTCTTGTAAACAGTGCTGCCATGAACACTGGGGTGCTGGTGTCATTTTGAAGTAGGGTTCCTTCTGGATATGTGCCCAGGAGCAGGATTCCTGGATCACATAATAAGTGTATTCCTACTATTTGAGGAATCTCCATAGTGTTTTCCACAGAGGCTTCACCAAACTGCATTCCCACTAGCAGTGTAGGAGGGACCCCTTCTCTCCACAGCCTCTCCAGCATTTGTTGTTTGTGGACTTTTGAACGACGGGCATTCTGACTGGTGTGAGGTGATACCTCATTGTAGCTTTGATTTGCATTTGTCTGATATTTAGTGATATTGAGCCTTTTTTCATGTGTTTATTGAACATTTGTATGTCTTCCTTAGAGAATTGCTTGTTTAGGTCTCCTGCCCATTTTTGGATTGGGTTTGTTTTTTTCTTATTAAGCTGTAAGAATTGTTTATATATGCTGGAGCTGAAGCCCTTGTCAGTTGCATCTTTTGCAAATATTTTCTCCCATTCTATAAGTTATCATTTTGTTTTGCTTATTGTTCCCTTTGCTGTGAAAAAGCTTGTAAGTTTAATTTTGGCTACTATTTTTAAAACGTGGAGAAGAACAAGTGTCAGCGAGGATGTGGGGCAACCAGCACCCCTGTGCCCTGTTGGTGGGAATGTAAATGGTGCAGCTGCTACAGGAAACAGGCGTCAAAAATTAAACATAGAATCACCTCGTGATCCAGCAGTCCCAATTCCGGGTGTGTATGCAGAAGAACTGAGAGCAGGGTCTTCACCCCCATGTTCACAGCAGCACTGTGTACAGTAGACAAAGCATGGAAGCAATCTAAGTGCGTATCAGCAGATGACTGGATAAAGCAGAAGTGGTACATTCATACAACGGAATACTACTCAGCCATGAGAAATGATAAAATATTGCCATTTGCAGCCACATGGATGGACTTGGAGATTATCACACAAAGTGAAGTCAGACAGAGAAAGACAAATATCATATGATATCACTTATATGTGGAATGTAAAATACGATAGAAATGAACTTATTTACAAAACAGAAACAGACTCACAGACAGAAAACATAGTTACCGGAGGGGGGAGGAGGGAAGGATAAATTAGGAGTTTGGGATTAGCAGATACACACTACTGTATATAAAGCAGATAAACAACAAGGTCCTACTGTAGAGCACAGGGAACTATATTCAATATATTGTAATAACTTATGATAAAAAAAATGTAAAAAGAAATATTTGGATGTTCATTTATGACGGAAGCATTATGCTGGACACCAGAAATTGACACAGCCTTGTAAACTGACTAGACTTCAAGAAAAATACATTATATGTACACAAAAACTTTTTTAATGGTCTGCACAAAAGAGAGAAACAGAACTGCTGAGTTCAAGTACTGATGCAGGCCCTCTGTGCTGTGAGAAACCAAACTTTAGTGAGCTTAAGGGAAAACAAATACATTAGTTTAGAAACACTGAGAAGATTCGCCAAAGCCCACTTGTGAGAAACAGGGTTTCCTACAAAGGAATACGGCAGGGATGGGTCACAAGCACTAATTATAGAAATGACAGAAGATACGTGCAGGCCAGCAGCGACTTAACAAAAATGCAGTGTCGTTTATCAGGGAGGGGAAAAAAAAAAGGAGAGAAGAGGAGGCAGGGAAGAGGAGGGAGGGAAGGAAGAACAGAATGTGGGGTCTCAGACAAACTAGACACATGAGTCTCGTGTCTGCGTTTCGCGGGTAACAGAACGGCGGCGGCAGCCGGGAGATGGACCGTGAAGTTTCCCCCGGCTCGGCACGCGGGGATCGCTGTGTGCGTTCTGGTGCACGGAGTCCCTGCAGCTGGGATGAGCGTGACTCGTGATCAAGCAAAAGTAAAAACTGACTAAATCCTTGAGAAATGCTCAGATCGTCAGCTGCAGCCTCGAAACATCAAGCCCTCCTGAAGAAGCTTGTGTTTTACTGATCCGGGGCCAAAACACCTTTTTATGGATTGGTACCCACTGTAAAAAAACAAAAACAAACAAACAAAAACAACCAAATTGTGCAAAAGAAAAAAAATACATGTTCAAAAAAGGAAGAGGAAAAAGAAGTAAAAGTGACCCAAACAACCAGTTGCCCCAGCTCCGTCCGGTCGTGGCGGTGCAGCCCGGCTAAGCCAGCGGACCCTGAGGTCAAGGTCAAACCATCCCTGACCCTCCCGCGCCACCGTAACTTACTTGCCACAGCCTTATTCCATGCTGTTGCCTTTTCAGAGTCTATCCGTGTCCCCAGGGCTCCCCCGTTCTCTGAGGGGGCCCAGTGCTCCCCGGGGCTACCTCGGGGTGTTCCCCAGCCACGTGCTCCTGGGGATGGGCTGCTGGATGGCTTTTGGGCCTGAATCCCTGCCCCAGATTCCTTGGAGCCGTGCCCCTCGCCCCCCGCCTGCATCCCCACCCACACGCACCTTCCTATCTTCGAGGTACCCCATCCTGAGCCGCGACCACCTCCAAAATGCCAGGGGCCGCTGTCCCCTGTAATCCGTCCTGTCCCTTCCCCAATGCCCACCCATCCGGGCAGGTTCTGAGAAGTCACCATGGCACAGAGGAAAGGGCCCAGCGGGGAACTCGGGCAATCCCTTGGGCTCCCACATCCCTGGCGGGCGGGCAGCCTTCGTTTCTTCCTCCCCGCGGGGTCACAGAGATGAGGACGTGACTGTCGGAGCCCTGGAAGGGAGGGCGGGGGCCTTAAATCATAGCCATTCCATGACCTCTCCTCCTCTACGCATCCTCCGTCCAGAAATTGGGGCCACCCCCAGGAACCCCGACGCCGACAAAGATGAATTAATGGATGTCACTTGTCCCCAGCATCTGGAGACGCTGGCTGTAATTACATCTTCACCAGGACCTCGAAACCCACGTCTCCTGAGTCACCGAGCTCTCCCGTGGTTTCATTTAAAATCTAACTCCTCGTTATGAACGTTCAATATTGGGGGCAAAGCGTTCCCCGTCTCCTCCACCCAGAAGCCACCCTTTGTCTCATTTGAAAAGTCACGGAGGTGTCACTTCACATCCGTGTAATTTCCGGGGCGACCTGGGTTTGCGATGAGCTTTTTCTTTTGTTTTGCCGTTCAGTTAGTTAAATTCCGTCGGTGCAAGCTCGTGGTGGGGAAAATCGATCGGTGACCTGGCTTCAGCGTGTGTAGTCATGTTGTTTAGGGACCAGAGGGCCCCCCGGACGGGAGCTTGACCTCAGTGTCACCTCCGCTGAGGCTGGAGGCTAATTCACAATCCTTCTGTACAAACACAGCGCTCTCTGCCCAGGGAGGCAGCCCGTTTGCCGTTTGTCTCCTGCGTCCTTACGGGTGAGGGAAGGGGGCCAAGAGGTGACGGGCGAGGCAGCTCACAGGGTGGGATTCACAGCTGCGCCTCCTGGGGCCCGGCTCCCGGAAACCCCCGTGTCTGCGTGTCTGCACGGGGTTCAGGGTCCCGGCCTCGAACTCCCCTCCCAGCCCTCCTGCCCCTTGTGGACGCCTGATTCCTCCTTGAGACTTTACGTCCATCTGCCCGGGACTCCGTCCCAGCGAAGCCCCCCCGTTCCTGTCCTTCATGGAGCTCACAGAGCCTAGCAATGACTGTGTTTTGCTTTTTATTTTTTAATATCATGAACACACTGGGCAGTTTCAAGTTTACAGAAAAACCGAGCAGTGCAGAGTTCACTGCAGCTCCCCGTGTTACCTGCACTGTATCGGGTACATTTGTTACCACTGCTGAGACAAAATCGACACATTAGTATTCACGGATGTCCACTGTTCCCTTGGGGCTCATCTTGGTGTTGTGCGGGCCGCGGGTTTGGACTCGTGGATGATGACGTGTATCCACCGTGTTCGTGGCATACGGAACGGCTTCACTGCCCTCTTTGTAGGATGCGATAATGATATGTGACGTGTATCCAAACCCATGAACTGTGCAAATCCAGGAGGGAACCCTAATTCGAGTAAAGTGGACGTTGGGTGATTACAATGTGTCAATTTAGGTTCGTCAATTACAACGATTATCTCTAGTGGGGGCGGATATTGAGTCTGTGCAAGTGGGGGGGCAGGGGATATGAGGGGCATCTCTGTACCCTCCCTTCAGTTCGGCTGTGACCCTGAAACTGCTCTTTAAAAAAAACAGTGTCCTTTCTGACTGGATTACCGTGTTCTGTTGATTCTTACTTTGTGGTTGGCTTGATTCCTTTGATAACTCTGTACGTTTAAAAAGCGAATACTCTACAATGTTCTTAGAGATAATGAGCCGTACCTACATGTAAACTAAAAAAATGTGTATTGCAGTATATTGTGTGTGCGTATTTACATGCAATATGTTGTATTATGTGCAAATTGTAACAATTCTACCTAATATAACTGAATAATGAAAAAAAGAAAGAAAACTGGCTAATCTACAAATATATATATATAGTAAGCCTTTAAAAATAAGAAAATTCCTCTGTGCTCCACGTGTCCCTCCCTCCCGGCAACCGCTGACCATGTGCGTCATCAGCCTTACGGGCAGGGCGACCTGCTCTGTGTCTGTCACCTGGGACAGGTGTGTGCGACCTGGGTGGGCGGCGTGGCGTTTTTACGGCTCTGAGACTGCGCGCTGACAGAGTGCGCCACCATCCTCGAGCCTGGGGGGACCCGCTTCTCCGGGGACGCGGCTTCCTCAGGCCGACCTCTGCTCCCGGCGGTGAGAGAGAACGCCTCCCTGTCTGGGCACCTGTGTGTGGCGAGGACCCTCTGGAGCGAAGCCTGAGGCGAGGGTCTGGTGCCCGCGGATGGACGGGCGGGAAGTCACAGGGCTGGGGTGGCAGGAGGGGACTCCTGACAGCTGTCCTTCCCCCGGGGAGGAGGGGGGCGGTAAAACCCACGCATTTTCAGGCCAGCGGGTGTGCATTTGGACACGTGGATGGAGGGGGCCCATGAACACGGGTGGGACAAGGCTGCTGTCTGCTGCAGCAGGAGGCCCCGTCTCGGTTCCCGCCCTGCCCGCCGCGGCTCTGACACCACGCGCTGCAGGGCGGAACCCAGAGGTTTCTTTTCACTCTTACTTTCCTGCCCCGCTCTCCCGTGGAGCTGAGTGCAAACTCAACCCTCGACCACCCCACTGGCGTGAACGCAGGGCAGGATGTCCCCTCGGGCTGGCGTCCAGGGGGGTCACTCACCTGCGTGAGTCCCATTCCATTTATATGCTGAAATAAGACTCCTCCGGGCCATTTTCTCCCCGGGATGGGGGGGCACTGGCTTATCCACATTCTTCTTCCTCTTCGTGGTTGGGAGACAGCCCGAAATGCACAAGGATCGTCAGCCAGGTCTTCTGAGCTACAGAGGTGACCGGGTCAATCACGCATTGATGCGATCATTCAGCAAATATTCACGGAGAGCCTGCTTATGGAGAGGCTCCAGGAGTGAGGGATGTCAGCATGAAAAAAAAAAGAAAGAAAGAAAGAAACAGGAATCAGTAAGATACAGCAGTCTGGGTGCACCCCTGTGTGTCTGTCTGTATGTCTGGGGCGGGGGTGATTGAAGACAAGAGAGGAGGGAAGAGAGACGGGAAGAGAGACTCGTGCATCAGGACGTGTTACCAGGAGCAACCTGGCGTCTTCACAGTAAGACACTAACATCCCTAGGAAAGAGCAGCTGGAGGAGAAACGGGGCTTGGGAGGGAAGGGGCTGGCGCACCGCTGAGCACACCTGAGCCTCCGCGCGTCACCAGCACACCTGCTCCTCCCCAGGGTTCCCCCGACATCCCCTCCACCTCGCTCCCAGCGCCTCGGCTTTGTCGTCCTCACGCCCGGCGACAGGCGCGCGCACGCGCGGCCGTGGGGCCCGGCTGCAGGCCCGGGTGCGCCGCCGCCCACAGGGAGGCCCCCGGGGTCCGCGCCACACAGGTGTCCGGCCTCTAGCGACCCTGCCCCCGGCCGGGGCCGCGTGGCTCCGGGCCGCCCGAGCCCAGCTGTGCCTGTGAGACGCACCATCGGGCCGGGCGTGGGGTCAGGGCGGGGCCTGGGGTCAGGGCCTGGCGTGGGGTCACGGCTGGGCAGGTCCGTGCGTAGGGTCAGGACCGGGCGTGAGGTCAGAGATGGGCGGGGCCGGGCGTGGGGTCACGGATGGGCGGTCCCTGGCGTGGGGTCAAGGCTGGGCGGGGCCGGGCGTGAGGTCAGGGCCTGAAGTGGGGTCACGGCCAGGTCGGGCATGGGGTCAGGGCCGTGCGAGGGGTCATAGATGGGCGGGGCTGGGCGTGGGGTCACGGATGGGCGGTGCCTGGCGTGGGGTCAAGGCTGGGCAGGACCGGCGTGAGGTCAGGGCCGTGCGTGGGGTCAGGGCCTGCGTGGGGTCACGGCTGGGAGGTGCCAGTAGTGGGGTCAGGGTTGGGAGAGCGTGGGGTCACAGCTGGGTGTGGCCGGGCGTGGGGTCAGGGCCGTGCGTGGGGTCAGGGCCTGGCGTGGGGTCACGTCTGTACAGGTCCGGGCGTGGGGTCAGGGTCGGGCATGCGGTCACGGATGGGCGGGGCCGGTCTTGGGGTCACGGATGGGCGGGGCCGGCGTGAGGTCAGGGCCTGGCGTGGGGTCAGGACCTGGCGTGGGGTCACGGCTGGGCGGGGCCGGGCGTGTGGTCAGGGCTGCGTGGGACCTGGCGTGTGTCATGGTTGGGCAGGACCGGGCGTGGGGTCAGAGCAGGGCATGGTGTTAGGGCTGGGTGGGTCCTGGCTTGGGGTCACGGCTGGGCAGGGCCGTGCGTACGGGTTCAGAGCCGGTCGTGGGGTCAAGGCTGGGCGGGGCCGGGCGTGGGGTCATGTCCTTCCTGGGCGTGGGGTCAGGGCTGGGCGGGGCCGGACGTGGGGTCATGACCAGGCGTGGGGTCAGGGCTGGGCGGGGCCGGGCGTGGGGTCATGACCAAGCGTGGGGTCACGAATGGGCGGGGTCGGGCGTGGGGTCAGGGCCGTGCGTGGGGTCAGGGCATGATATAGGGTGACGGCTGGGCGGGGCGGGCGTGGGTTCAAGGGAGGCTGGGCGTGGGGTCAGGGCTGGGCGGGCCCGGTTGTTGTGTCATGATCCGGCGTGGGGTCAGGGTTGGGCGGGGCGTGGGGTTAGGGCTGGGCAGGCCCGGGGGTCGGGTCACGGCTGAGAGGAGTCAGGCGTGGGGTCACGACTGGGCGTGCTGGGGCGTGGGGTCAGGGCCGTGTGGAGCCTGGCGTAGGGTCAGGGCAGGGCGGGGCCGGGCGTGGGGTCAGGGCCGGGCCCGGCCAGTCAGCACCCCCGCCTCCTCGCCCCGCCCCCCCCTCCCCTCGCCCACGGCCATGGCCGCGTCCTCCGACCCGCAGCACCGCGCTGGGCCCCGGCGCTGGGTCAGGAGCGTCTGTGGGGGGCACGGAGCGCCCCGGGCCGCCGCCGGGGCCGTGGGACCGGACTCCGGCTTCATTGCAGGTTAGCGCTGCCTTGGCGGTGAGCGTGGCTCCCAAATAGAAACAGACTTTGCGACATCCTGGGAGGGAGCCGGGGGGCGCCGTGCTCAAGGGGATAGTGGTCTCCTGACACGAACGCAGATCCCTGCATGGTTTTCGAGAAACTTGGCAAGCCGTGTACCCGAGTGTATAGACAGTTTGGGCAAGGCAGACTCTAGAAATGAGTAACCAAGGTGTGTAGGCAGTTTTTTGTTGTTTTTATTGAACTACCGTCACTTACAACGTGTCGCTTCCTTGTGCACACTGTCCCCAGTCACGCACATACGTGCAGATACTGATTTTCATATTTTCATATTCGTTTTCATTAAAGGTTATTACAAGATACTGAATATACTTCTCTGTGCTGTACAGAAGAAGTTTTTTTTTAATCTGTCTTTATATATAGTAGTTAACATTAGCAAATCTAAAACTCCCAAACTTCCCCCTTCCCACCTCTTTTCTCCCAGGAACCAGAAGATTGTTTACTGTGTCAGTTGGGAGTTTTCGCTCTAGGGCAGGAGTTCTGAAATTTCTGGTTTCTGTGCCCAAATGCAGCCCCATTTGTCTGAATTATGGAAACAAAGTGACGCAATATTTCTTCTTACTGAATGATGCAAGCCGTATTTTTACGAGATTTCTAATTCCCTAAATGTTTGTTGGTTTGTTTGCTTTTGCTGGTGGGGTGGGAGGTGGTGGTAATTAGGGTTATTTATTTACTGTCACCGAGGTACTGGCTCGAACCCAGGACCTGGTGCACGCTAAGCATGTGCTCCAACACCGAGCTCTGCCCTCCCCCGAGAGTCCTGCTTCCCTCGGAGTACACAGAGTCTCTAGGAAAGTGGTTGATTTTTTTTTTTCTTTTGACCTGGTCGGTTGGGTTTCATTAATTCCCCGGAGTACCCTTCACACGTGCGCTCCTATCTGGTAAATTTAAATATTCTTTTTTGCCCACATAATATTCAGCACTATCGAATCCGGCCTCCTCGCTGCCCTGAGCAGATCCCCAACCCTTGCAAATCAGATTCTGTGTTTCAGAGAGCCGTCTGGGGGATCTTAAGGGTTTGTTTTTTTTTTTTCTTTTTTTCCCGTCTTTCAACTAATTTCCTTTAGAATTCTCCAAACAAGTACACGCCTGCACCAAACTGACACTCGGGGAACTTCCAGTAGGCAATTTGGGGCCTTGTTTTGGTTGCAAATGAGGTGGGGCAGACGCCGCGTTCCTTTCCCCGGAGCTGTGCTGCGAATGGCTCCGAGTTTGCAGGCACCCAGGACGGAACCGAAGCGCCCCAAGCAGACACCTCCTTCCTCATGATATCATGGGAATGAGAAGGTCCCCACTGAGGGCCCGCATGAATCTGGGCACGACAGGAAAACAAGGAGATGAGGCATCTTTCCAGGTAGTTAAACCCGTGTAGAAAACCCCGGTACCTAATTGACGCTGGAAACTTCATCTTGGTTCTGACTTGTCATCACGCCGGCCAGGGGTTCCCCTGTTCACCTGGCATATCGGGGCGCAACTCCCGGAACGTTCCATCAGCAGCTGTCTGTTTGGGAAAGGAAAAGGTCACTCTTTCAGAAGTTTTATTTACTTTTTGATTGAGATAGTGTTGATTTACAGCATCATATTAGTTTCATGTGTACAGCATAGTGATTCACAATTTCTTCTTAAAGGTTATACTCCATTTATAGTTATTATAAAATATTGGCTGTGTTCCCCGTGTTGTACAATGTATCCTGCCAGCTTATTTATTCTGTACATAGTTTGTCCCTCTGACTCCCCTACCGTCATTGTCCTTCCCCCCTTCCCTGCCCCCACTGGTCCCCACCAACTTGTTCTCTGCATCTGTGAGTCTGCTTCTGTTTTGTTATATTCACTCGTTTGTTGTATCTGTTTAGATTTCACGTATAAGTGATACCACACAGTATTTGTATTTCTCTGTCTGATTTATATCACTCAGCATAATGCTCCCTCCAGGTCCATCCATGTTGCTGCAAATGGCATTCTTTTATTCTTTTTCATGGTTGAGTAGTATTCCATTGTATAAATACACCACATCTCCTTTCTTCATTCTTCTGCTGAAGGACATTTAAGTTGCTTCCATGTCTTGGTGGTTTTAATAATGCTGCTATGAACATGAAGTGCATGTATTTTTTTTTTTTTTTTTGAACCAAAAATTTGAGCTTAAAGATCTCGAACTCTGCATTTTAACTGACACAAGAGCCACTCTTGGGAGATTCTGACTAGGTCTTTCAGCTTTAATAAATGCTTGGACTTTTTATGGTTTTGGCCTATGGAGCCAAGCTCATCTGTTCCAGTTTGCTTAGCAATATTGGAATTTCTGATTTGCAGGTGGTAACAAATCAGGCTGGCCGTGCTGCTTCCTTTGGGTGAGAGAGGCGGATGTCGGAATGCAGACATGTCCTCCAGGTGTCCTCTCCCGGAACCAACTTTCTTCGACTTTGGTTTTGAACTTCAAGAAAAGGACAGCCCAGGATAGATACGGACGTGTGAGTAAGAGAAAGGAAATTTATAAAGTTTTAACGTGTCAGCAGAGGTAAACAAAAGAACGTGTTTCTAGCATGGAAAGCAGGCGTGTTTTATTAGAAATTGGATTTAACTAGAATTACTTTTATGAGACCTTTTTTGGTTACTTCCCAACCATATTTGATAACTCAGTATGAAAACCCCAAGGTGTCGTGAATCCTGTTTTCCTTTGATAAACTCAAACGTGCTCCATTCAGGAAACATCCGCTGTGGCTGGATATGAATTATCGAGTCCTAGGACAGAGGAAGAATCAGGCCGGAACGTTCCAAACTCCACAGACTGCCTCTTTCCTGCATGTGCCACCCAGATGGAAAATCCCAAAGAGCCTCAACCGTCTTGATTTTCAAATCCGCTCCGATTTACTCTGCTTTAGAAAGAGCACGACAAAGAATTCATCTTCTTTGCAGAATCAGGTGGCAGGTCTCTGGGCTCCTCCCTCTGGCTGGCTGTAAGGGACCATCCTGTCGGCAGGATTCATTTGGGGAGAACCTAAATTTGAGCTCGCAGGCATGGTTCTCCCATCCCCGGGTTCCATGAGGCTGAGACTATCTGCTTGTTCTGCAAGGGGTCGACGCGTGAAACAAGGTAACCAGAGCTCTGTCTTCCTCACCTACACTGCTCAGGGGAGCCTAGGTTGTACTGCAACGCCAGAATCTCAGACACTTTGTGCCCCCCACCCCCGAAGAATGATCTGTCCTCACCGTGTTTCCGGTGGGAATGTAGATGTCTGAGCTGACAATGCCTTCACTGTAAACTCTGACCTCAGTTATCACAGGAGGACACAGTCACTGATATGGGCTGCCCACCCCTCACGTTTGCACGGTGACACTGGACCTGTCCCACAAGGCATGCTGGGAAACGTGGGTGTGAGATGCAGGGACCAGTGGGTACCACTGTCTCTGCCCCAAACTCTCAGATCTGCTGACCCCAGTCAAACACCAAAACAAATGCGTATCAATAGTAATTTTACCCTCCTCCTGGGAGAGACCTGGGTATTCTGTATAAACCGGGGGTTAATACCCATATGGACCACGAAGGTAGGAGAAGAAAGCAAAGATGGTAGCGATGTGGGCTCCTGGTCCGAGCAGATTCTAGGTGTTTGGGAATGCAGGGAAAACTTCTAGACAAGAAAAAGTAAGAGTAAGAAGGAACTGGGCATACCCATCCAATAGCTCCTATTTTTTCTTTTTTTTTTTTTAATTGAGTTATAGTCCATTTACAATGTTGTGTCAATTTCTACTGCACAGCACAGTGCTTCAGTCATACACGAACATAAATATATTCATTTTCATATTCTTTTCCACTGTGATCTAATACAAGATCTTGAGCATATTTCCCTGTGCTATACAGTACAATGTTGTTTATTTATTCTACATTTTGAAATCCCAGTCTGTCCCTTCCGACCCCCCGCCCCCTTGGCAAGCACAAGTTTGTTTTCTATGTCCATGAGTCTGTTTCTGTTTCGTATTTATGGATTTTTTCTTTTTAGGTTCCACATGGGAGCGATCTCATATGGTCATTTTCTTTCTCTTTCTGGCTTGCTTCACATAGAATGACATTCTCCAGGTCCATCCATGTTGCTGCAAATGGCATTATTTTATTCTTTTTTATGGCAGAGTAATATTCCATTGTATAAACGTACCACCTCTTCTTCATCCAGTCATCTCTTGATGGACATTTAGGCTGCTTCCATGTCTTGGCTCTTGTAAACAGTGCTGCCATGAACACTGGGGTGCTGGTGTCATTTTGAAGTAGGGTTCCTTCTGGATATGTGCCCAGGAGCAGGATTCCTGGATCACATAATAAGTGTATTCCTACTATTTGAGGAATCTCCATAGTGTTTTCCACAGAGGCTTCACCAAACTGCATTCCCACTAGCAGTGTAGGAGGGACCCCTTCTCTCCACAGCCTCTCCAGCATTTGTTGTTTGTGGACTTTTGAACGACGGGCATTCTGACTGGTGTGAGGTGATACCTCATTGTAGCTTTGATTTGCATTTGTCTGATATTTAGTGATATTGAGCCTTTTTTCATGTGTTTATTGAACATTTGTATGTCTTCCTTAGAGAATTGCTTGTTTAGGTCTCCTGCCCATTTTTGGATTGGGTTTGTTTTTTTCTTATTAAGCTGTAAGAATTGTTTATATATGCTGGAGCTGAAGCCCTTGTCAGTTGCATCTTTTGCAAATATTTTCTCCCATTCTATAAGTTATCATTTTGTTTTGCTTATTGTTCCCTTTGCTGTGAAAAAGCTTGTAAGTTTAATTTTGGCTACTATTTTTAAAACGTGGAGAAGAACAAGTGTCAGCGAGGATGTGGGGCAACCAGCACCCCTGTGCCCTGTTGGTGGGAATGTAAATGGTGCAGCTGCTACAGGAAACAGGCGTCAAAAATTAAACATAGAATCACCTCGTGATCCAGCAGTCCCAATTCCGGGTGTGTATGCAGAAGAACTGAGAGCAGGGTCTTCACCCCCATGTTCACAGCAGCACTGTGTACAGTAGACAAAGCATGGAAGCAATCTAAGTGCGTATCAGCAGATGACTGGATAAAGCAGAAGTGGTACATTCATACAACGGAATACTACTCAGCCATGAGAAATGATAAAATATTGCCATTTGCAGCCACATGGATGGACTTGGAGATTATCACACAAAGTGAAGTCAGACAGAGAAAGACAAATATCATATGATATCACTTATATGTGGAATGTAAAATACGATAGAAATGAACTTATTTACAAAACAGAAACAGACTCACAGACAGAAAACATAGTTACCGGAGGGGGGAGGAGGGAAGGATAAATTAGGAGTTTGGGATTAGCAGATACACACTACTGTATATAAAGCAGATAAACAACAAGGTCCTACTGTAGAGCACAGGGAACTATATTCAATATATTGTAATAACTTATGATAAAAAAAATGTAAAAAGAAATATTTGGATGTTCATTTATGACGGAAGCATTATGCTGGACACCAGAAATTGACACAGCCTTGTAAACTGACTAGACTTCAAGAAAAATACATTATATGTACACAAAAACTTTTTTAATGGTCTGCACAAAAGAGAGAAACAGAACTGCTGAGTTCAAGTACTGATGCAGGCCCTCTGTGCTGTGAGAAACCAAACTTTAGTGAGCTTAAGGGAAAACAAATACATTAGTTTAGAAACACTGAGAAGATTCGCCAAAGCCCACTTGTGAGAAACAGGGTTTCCTACAAAGGAATACGGCAGGGATGGGTCACAAGCACTAATTATAGAAATGACAGAAGATACGTGCAGGCCAGCAGCGACTTAACAAAAATGCAGTGTCGTTTATCAGGGAGGGGAAAAAAAAAAGGAGAGAAGAGGAGGCAGGGAAGAGGAGGGAGGGAAGGAAGAACAGAATGTGGGGTCTCAGACAAACTAGACACATGAGCCTCGTGTCTGCGTTTCGCGGGTAACAGAACGGCGGCGGCAGCCGGGAGATGGACCGTGAAGTTTCCCCCGGCTCGGCACGCGGGGATCGCTGTGTGCGTTCTGGTGCACGGAGTCCCTGCAGCTGGGATGAGCGTGACTCGTGATCAAGCAAAAGTAAAAACTGACTAAATCCTTGAGAAATGCTCAGATCGTCAGCTGCAGCCTCGAAACATCAAGCCCTCCTGAAGAAGCTTGTGTTTTACTGATCCGGGGCCAAAACACCTTTTTATGGATTGGTACCCACTGTAAAAAAACAAAAACAAACAAACAAAAACAACCAAATTGTGCAAAAGAAAAAAAATACATGTTCAAAAAAGGAAGAGGAAAAAGAAGTAAAAGTGACCCAAACAACCAGTTGCCCCAGCTCCGTCCGGTCGTGGCGGTGCAGCCCGGCTAAGCCAGCGGACCCTGAGGTCAAGGTCAAACCATCCCTGACCCTCCCGCGCCACCGTAACTTACTTGCCACAGCCTTATTCCATGCTGTTGCCTTTTCAGAGTCTATCCGTGTCCCCAGGGCTCCCCCGTTCTCTGAGGGGGCCCAGTGCTCCCCGGGGCTACCTCGGGGTGTTCCCCAGCCACGTGCTCCTGGGGATGGGCTGCTGGATGGCTTTTGGGCCTGAATCCCTGCCCCAGATTCCTTGGAGCCGTGCCCCTCGCCCCCCGCCTGCATCCCCACCCACACGCACCTTCCTATCTTCGAGGTACCCCATCCTGAGCCGCGACCACCTCCAAAATGCCAGGGGCCGCTGTCCCCTGTAATCCGTCCTGTCCCTTCCCCAATGCCCACCCATCCGGGCAGGTTCTGAGAAGTCACCATGGCACAGAGGAAAGGGCCCAGCGGGGAACTCGGGCAATCCCTTGGGCTCCCACATCCCTGGCGGGCGGGCAGCCTTCGTTTCTTCCTCCCCGCGGGGTCACAGAGATGAGGACGTGACTGTCGGAGCCCTGGAGGGGATGGTGGGGGCCTTAATTCATAGCGATTCCATGACCTCTCCTCCTCTACGCATCCTCCGTCCAGAAATTGGGGCCACCCCCAGGAACCCCGATGCCGACAAAGATGAATTAATGGATGTCACTTGTCCCCAGCATCTGGAGACGCTGGCTGTAATTACATCTTCACCAGGACCTCGAAACCCACGTCTCCTGAGTCACCGAGCTCTCCCGTGGTTTCGTTTAAAATCTAACTCCTGGTTATGAACGTTCAATATTGGGGGCAAAGCGTTCCCCGTCTCCTCCACCCAGAAGCCACCCCTTGTCTCATTTGAAAAGTCACGGAGGTGTCACTTCACATCCGTGTAATTTCCGGGGCGACCTGGGTTGGCGATGAGCTTTTTCTTTTGTTTCGCCGTTCAGTTAGTTAAATTCCGTCGGTGCAAGCTCGTGGTGGGGAAAATCGATCGGTGACCTGGCTTCAGCGTGTGTAGTCATGTTGTTTAGGGACCAGAGGGCCCCCCGGACGGGAGCTTGACCTCAGTGTCACCTCCGCTGAGGCTGGAGGCTAATTCACAATCCTTCTGAACAAACACAGCGCTCTCTGCCCAGGGAGGCAGCCCGTTTGCCGTTTGTCTCCTGCGTCCTTACGGGTGAGGGAAGGGGGCCAAGAGGTGACGGGCGAGGCAGCTCACAGGGTGGGATTCACAGCTGCGCCTCCTGGGGCCCGGCTCCCGGAAACCCCCGTGTCTGCGTGTCTGCACGGGGTTCAGGGTCCCGGCCTCGAACTCCCCTCCCAGCCCTCCTGCCCCTTGTGGACGCCTGATTCCTCCTTGAGACTTTACGTCCATCTGCCCGGGACTCCGTCCCAGCGAAGCCCCCCCGTTCCTGTCCTTCATGGAGCTCACAGAGCCTAGCAATGACTGTGTTTTGCTTTTTATTTTTTAATATCATGAACACACTGGGCAGTTTCAAGTTTACAGAAAAACCGAGCAGTGCAGAGTTCACTGCAGCTCCCCGTGTTACCTGCACTGTATCGGGTACATTTGTTACCACTGCTGAGACAAAATCGACACATTAGTATTCACGGATGTCCACTGTTCCCTTGGGGCTCATCTTGGTGTTGTGCGGGCCGCGGGTTTGGACTCGTGGATGATGACGTGTATCCACCGTGTTCGTGGCATACGGAACGGCTTCACTGCCCTCTTTGTAGGAAGCGATAATGATATGTGACGTGTATCCAAACCCATGAACTGTGCAAATCCAGGAGGGAACCCTAATTCGAGTAAAGTGGACGTTGGGTGATTACAATGTGTCAATTTAGGTTCGCCAATTACAACGATTATCTCTAGTGGGGGCGGATATTGAGTCTGTGTAAGTGGGGGGCAGGGGATATGAGGGGCATCTCTGTACCCTCCCTTCAGTTCAGCTGTGACCCTGAAACTGTTCTTTAAAAAAAAAGTGACTGTCCTTTCTGACTGGATTACCGCGTTCTGTTGATTCTTACTTTGTGGTTGGCTTGATTCCTTTGATAACTCTGTACGTTTAAAAAGCGAATACTCTACAATGTTCTTAGAGATAATGAGCCGTACCTACATGTAAACTAAAAAAATGTGTATTGCAGTATATTGTGTGTGCGTATTTACATGCAATATGTTGTATTATGTGCAAATTGTAACAATTCTACCTAATATAACTGAATAATGAAAAAAAGAAAGAAAACTGGCTAATCTACAAATATATATATATATTAAGCCTTTAAAAATAAGAAAATTCCTCTGTGCTCCACGTGTCCCTCCCTCCCGGCAACCGCTGACCATGTGCGTCATCAGCCTTACGGGCAGGGCGACCTGCTCTGTGTCTGTCACCTGGGACAGGTGTGTGCGACCTGGGTGGGCGGCGTGGCGTTTTTACGGCTCTGAGACTGCGCGCTGACAGAGTGCGCCACCATCCTCGAGCCTGGGGGGACCCGCTTCTCCGGGGACGCGGCTTCCTCAGGCCGACCTCTGCTCCCGGCGGTGAGAGAGAACGCCTCCCTGTCTGGGCACCTGTGTGTGGCGAGGACCCTCTGGAGCGAAGCCTGAGGCGAGGGTCTGGTGCCCGCGGATGGACGTGCGGGAAGTCACAGGGCTGGGGTGGCAGGAGGGGACTCCTGACAGCTGTCCTTCCCCCGGGGAGGGAGGGGGGCGGTAAAACCCACGCATTTTGAGGCCAGCGGGTGTGCATTTGGACACGTGGATGGAGGGGGCCCATGAACACGGGTGGGACAAGGCTGCTGTCTGCTGCAGCAGGAGGCCCCGTCTCGGTTCCCGCCCTGCCCGCCGCGGCTCTGACACCACGCGCTGCAGGGCGGAACCCAGAGGTTTCTTTTCACTCTTACTTTCCTGCCCCGCTCTCCCGTGGAGCTGAGTGCAAACTCAACCCTCGACCACCCCACTGGCGTGAACGCAGGGCAGGATGTCCCCTCGGGCTGGCGTCCAGGGGGGTCACTCGCCTGCGTGAGTCCCATTCCATTTATATGCTGAAATAAGACTCCTCCGGGCCATTTTCTCCCCGGGATGGGGGGGGCACTGGCTTATCCACATTCTTCTTCCTCTTCGTGGTTGGGAGACAGCCCGAAATGCACAAGGATCGTCAGCCAGGTCTTCTGAGCTACAGAGGTGACCGGGTCAATCACGCATTGATGCGATCATTCAGCAAATATTCACGGAGAGCCTGCTTATGGAGAGGCTCCAGGAGTGAGGGATGTCAGCATGAAAAAAAAAAGAAAGAAAGAAAGAAACAGGAATCAGTAAGATACAGCAGTCTGGGTGCACCCCTGTGTGTCTGTCTGTATGTCTGGGGCGGGGGTGATTGAAGACAAGAGAGGAGGGAAGAGAGACGGGAAGAGAGACTCGTGCATCAGGACGTGTTACCAGGAGCAACCTGGCGTCTTCACACTAAGACACTAACATCCCTAGGAAAGAGCAGCTGGAGGAGAAACGGGGCTTGGGAGGGAAGGGGCTGGCGCACCGCTGAGCACACCTGAGCCTCCGCGCGTCACCAGCACACCTGCTCCTCCCCAGGGTTCCCCCGACATCCCCTCCACCTCGCTCCCAGCGCCTCGGCTTTGTCGTCCTCACGCCCGGCGACAGGCGCGCGCACGCGCGGCCGTGGGGCCCGGCTGCAGGCCCGGGTGCGCCGCCGCCCACAGGGAGGCCCCCGGGGTCCGCGCCACACAGGTGTCCGGCCTCTAGCGACCCTGCCCCCGGCCGGGGCCGCGTGGCTCCGGGCCGCCCGAGCCCAGCTGTGCCCGTGAGACGCACCATCGGGCCGGGCGTGGGGTCAGGTCGGGGCGTGGGGTCAGGGCGGGGCCTGGGGTCAGGGCCTGGCGTGGGGTCACGGCTGGGCAGGTCCGTGCGTAGGGTCAGGACCGAGCGTGAGGTCAGAGATGGGCGGGGCCGGGCGTGGGGTCAGGGGTGGGCGGGGCCGGGCGTGGGGTCAGGACCGAGGGTGAGGTCAGGACCGGGCGTGGGGTCAGAGGCCTGGCAAGCGTCGGGTCACGGCTGGGCGGGGCCGGGCGTGAGGTCACGGCCGCCCGTGGGGTCACGGCTGGGCGGGGCCGGGCGTGAGGTCAGGGCCTGAAGTGGGGTCACGGCCAGGTCGGGCATGGGGTCAGGGCCGTGCAAGGGGTCATAGATGGGCGGGGCCGGGCGTGGGGTCAGGGCCTGGCGTGGGGTCACGGCTGGGAGGTGCCAGTCGTGGGGTCAGGGTTGGGAGGGCGTGGGGTCACAGCTGGGTGTGGCCGGGCGTGGGGTCAGGGCCGTGCGTGGGGTCAGGGCCTGGCGTGGGGTCACGGATGGGCGGTGCCTGGCGTGGGGTCAAGGCTGGGCGGGGCCGGCGTGAGGTCAGGGCCGTGCGTGGGGTCAGGGCCTGGCGTGGGGTCACGTATTTGGAAGGCCTGGCGTTGGGTCACGGTAGGGCGTGCGGTCAGGGATGGGAGGGCGTGGGGTCACAGATGGGCGTAGCCAAGCGTGGGGTCAGGGCCATGCGAGCCTGGCGTAGGGTCAGGGCTGGGCGTGGGGTCACGTCTGTACAGGTCCGGGCGTGGGGTCAGGACCGGGCGTGGGGTCACAGATGGGCGTAGCCGAGCGTGGGGTCAGGGCCATGCGAGCCTGGCGTAGGGTCAGGGCTGGGCGTGGGGTCACGTCTGTACAGGTCCGGGCGTGGGGTCAGGACCGGGCGTGCGGTCACGGATGGGCGGGGCCGGTCGTGGGGTCAGGTCTGGACGGGCCGGGCATGGGGTCATGTCCTTCCTGGGCGTGGGGTCATGGCTGGGCGGGGCTGGGCGTGGGGTCATGACCAAGCGTGGGGTCAGGGCTGGGCGGGGCCGGGCGTGGGGTCAGGGCCGTGCGTGGGGTCAGGGCATGGTATAGGGTGACGGCTGGGCGGGGCGGGCGTGGGTTCAAGGGAGGCCGGGCGTGGGGTCAGGGCTGGGTGGGCCCGGTTGTTGGGTCATGATCCGGCGTGGGGTCAGCGTTGGGCGGGGCGTGGGGTTAGGGCTGGGCAGGCCCGGGGGTCGGGTCACGGCTGAGAGGAGTCAGGCGTGGGGTCACGACTGGGCGTGCTGGGGCGTGGGGTCAGGGCCGTGTGGAGCCTGGCGTAGGGTCAGGGCAGGGCGGGGCCGGGCGTGGGTTCAAGGCTGGGCGTGGCCGGGCGTGGGGTCAGGGCCGGGCCCGGCCAGTCAGCACCCCCGCCTCCTCGCCCCGCCCTCCCCCTCCCCTCGCCCACGGCCGTGGCCGCGTCCTCCGACCCGCAGCACCGCGCTGGGCCCCGGCGCTGGGTCAGGAGCGTCTGTGGGGGGCACGGAGCGCCCCGGGCCGCCGCCGGGGCCGTGGGACCGGACTCCGGCTTCATTGCAGGTTAGCGCTGCCTTGGCGGTGAGCGTGGCTCCAAAATAAAAACAGACTTTGCGACATCCTGGGAGGGAGCCGGGGGGAGCCGTGGTCAAGGGGATAATGGTCGCCTGACACAAACGCAGATCCCTGCAAGGTTTCCGAGGAGGAGGAGGACCCCCCACAAAGAGCCCCGGGCGGATGGCAGGCGGGGTTCATGCCCGGGGTGGGGGGTGGGTGTGGAAGGGAACCGGGGGTTTCCGGGAGACGGTGAATAATCATTCCCTCGGTCCTGAGCCGGCGGGTTTGTTCCCGAGGTCTTAGAGTTTGGCCGATGTGAACCGCTCCGGGCCCTGCGTCATCCGCTGGGCTGTGCACCGCTTTCCAGTGTTTGTCGCTCTGCCTTCCCCTGTGGTTGGCGTTGACTGTTTGGCTTTGCAGGTCTGACCTGATGTGGGGGGTGGCCTCTCTCCCCCTCCCTTTACCCCCCTCCCTCTCCCCGTCCTTCCTCGGCGTCCCCGTCTCATTGTGCAAAGGGTTTGCGGAAAACCACCCTCTTCGTGCACGATTTAAAAGCTGTTCCTTTAAGGATCCAAATGAGTCCTTAAATGGTCTGTGAAAACATTTCTAAAGATTGGATCAAGTAGAGAGTTTTTAGGAGCTGTTTTTTTTCCTTTAAATGAATGTGGGGGATTTTATTTTGAGGGGAGAGGGTTGTCTTGGGTGGGGGCGTGACGAGGGTTCCAGAAGGGCCGCTCTGTCGCTGCTGTGGACGCCGGATTGGACCGGGGCCCGCGCACAGAGCGGGGAGCCCGTCCTGGGCTTCGGGGGAGCCCGGATTAGGGTCGGGGAGGGGCAGAGAAAATCGAAGACGCAGAAACAGGACTCGGGGTGGGTGGGGGTGACTGTCAACGTCGAGGGGGTGGAGAAAAGCCAGATTCAGCTGTTGGCAAACGCATGTATGAGTGTGCGTGAGTGGGACCTGGCGCCGTGCACCAGAAATGGGCACACTGTAGCGGCCAGTGCGTCAATTAAAAGTTAATTAGTTAAAAACAAATTCAGCTGTGAGCATGGCCTTCCTGGGGCCAGACGGGAAAGACGGGACAGAACGTGGGGAATTCGGTCGTGGACGTGGGGCCAAGGGCAGTGCAGAAGCTTATGGCATCCCGTGGGCTCGCTGCGTCCGGGACACAGGAACGCGGTCCCGCCGCTCGTCGGTCTTGGATCCCGTGCGCGCCCCCGTCCCCTGAGCCTCTCGGGGCCCGGGGCACACGCGGGGGAAGGACGGGTATCTTCAGCAAGCGGTGCCGGGATAACTGGGCAGCCACGTTTAAAACAATGAAAGCGCACCCGTAGCTCACCCCAGACACACACACACGGGAACCCCAAAAGGCGTCGCGTCTGAAACCCTAAGACACCCAGAAGAAAACGCAAGGGAAGAATGTCTTGACACTGGTGTCAGCAGTCATCTCATAGCGCTGACGCCAAAAGCAAAGAACGGGCAAAGGAGATTGCACCGAACTAAAAACACAGTTCTGCAGAGCAAAGGAAACACTCGAGTGAAGAGACATGTTCTCCGTCCTTGCAGAAGCTGAGAAAATGTTTGCAAGCCGTGTATCTGAGTGTATAGACAGTTTGGGCAAGGGAGACTGTGAAAATGACTAACCAAGGTGTGTAGGCACTTTTTTGTTTGTTTTTATTGAAGTACCTTCAGTTACAACGTGTCACTTCCTGGTGCACGGTCCCCAGTCACGCACATACGTGCCGATACTCATTTTCATATTCGTCTTCATTAAAGGTTATTACAACATATTGAATATAGTTCCCTGCGCTGTACAGAAGAAATTTTTTTTAATCTGTTTTTAGATATAGTAGCTAACATTTGCAAATCTAAAACTCCCAAACTTACCCCTTCCCACCTCTTTTCTCCCAGGAACCATTAGATTGTTTACTGTATCAGTTGGGAGTTTTCGCTTTAGAGCAGGAGTTCTGAAATTTCTGGTTTCTGTGCCCAAATGCAGCCATTTGAATGATGGAAACAAAGTAACGCAATATTTCTTCTTACTGAATGATGCAAGCCGTATTTTTACGAGATTTCTAATTCCCAAATGTTTGTTGGTTTGTTTGCTTTTGCTGGTGGGGTGGGAGGTGGTGGTAATTAGGGTTATTTATTTACTGTCACCGAGGTACTGGCTTGAACCCAGGACCTGGTGCACGCTAAGCATGTGCTCCATCACCGAGCTCTGCCCTCCCCCGAGATTCCTGCTTCCCTCGGAGTACAGAGAGGCTCTAGGAAAGTGGTTGATTTTTTTTTTCTTTTCACCTGGTCGGTTGGGTTTCATTAATTCCCCGGAGTACCCTTCACACGTGCGCTCCTATCTGCTAAATTTAAATATTCTTTTTTGCCCACATAATACTCAGCACTCTCGAGGCCGGCCTCCTCGCTGCCCTGAGCAGCTCCCCAACCCTTGCAAATCAGAGATCCGGCTGGTGGATCTTATGGGTTTTTTTCTTTTTTTTTTTTTTTTCGTCTTTCAATTAATTTCCTTTAGAATTCTCCAAACAAGTACACGCCTGCACCAAACTGACACTCGGGGAACTTCCAGTAGGCAATTTGGGGCCTTGTTTTGGTTGCAAATGAGGTGGGGCAGACGCTGCGTTCCTTTCCCTGGAGCTGTGCTCCCCATGGCTCCGAGTTTGCAGGCACCCAGGACGGGACTGGAGCGCCCCAAGCAGACACTTGCGTTCTCCAGCTTTCAAGGGAATGAGAAGGTCCCCACTGAGGGCCCACATGAATCTGGTCACGACAGGAAAACAAGGAGATGAGGCATCTTTCCAGGTAGTTAAACCCGTGCAGAAAAGCCCGGTACCTAATTGACACTGGAAACTTCATCTTGGTTCTGACTTGTCATCACGCCGGCCAGGGGTTCCCCTGTTAACCTGGCATATCGGGGCGCAACTCCCAGAACGTTCCATCAGCAGCTGTCGGTTTGGGAAAGGAAAAGGTCACTCTTTCAGAAGTTTTATTTCCTTTTTGATTGAGATAGTGTTGATTTACAGCATCATATTAGTTTCATGTGTACAGCATAGTGATTCACAATTTCTTTTTAAAGGTTATACTCCATTTATAGTTATTATAAAATACTGAGTGCGTTTTCTGTGTTGTACAATGTATCTTGGTAGCTTATTTATTTTATACGTAGTTGGTACCTCTGACTCCCCTACCATCATTGTCCCTCCCCCCTCCCCACTGGTCCCCACCAACTTGTTCTCTGCATCTGTGAGTCTGCTTCTGTTTTGTTATATTCACTTGTTTGTTGTATATTTTAGATCCTACATATGAGTGACATCATACAGTATTTGTCTTTGTCTGATTTATTTCATTCAGCGTAATACCCACTCGAGGTCTATCCATGTTGCTGCAAATGGCATTATTTTATCCCTTTTTCTGGCTGAGTAGTATTCCATTCTATAAATACACCACATCTTCTTTCTTCATTCTTCTGCTGAAGGACATTTAAGTTGCTTCCATGTCTTGGTGGTTTTAATAATGCTGCTGTGAACATGAAATACATGTATTTTTTTTTTGAACCAAACATTTGAGCTTAAAGATCTGGAACTCTGCATTTTAACTCACACAAGAGCCACTCTTGGGAGATTATGACTGGGTCTTTCAGCTTTAATAAATGCTTGGACTTTTTGTGGTTTTGGCCTATGGAGCCAAGCTCATCTGTTCCAGTTTGCTTAGCAATATTGGAATTTCTGATTTGCAGGTGGTAAAAAATCAGGCTGGCCGTGCTGCTTCCTTTGGGTGAGAGAGGCGGATGTCGGAATGCAGACATGTCCTCCAGGTGTCCTCTCCCGGAACCAATTTTCTTTGATTTTGGTTTTGAACTTCAAAAAAAGGACAGCCAAAAATAAATAGGGACGTGTGAGTAAGAGAAAGAAAATTTATAAAATTTTAAAGTGTCAAAAGAGGTAAACAAAAGAACGTGTTTCCAGCATGGAAAGCAGGCACGTTTTATTGAAAATCAGATTTAACTAGAATTACTTTTATGAGACCTTTTTTGGTTACTTCCCAACCATATTTGATAACTCGGTATGAAAACCCCAAGGTGTCGTGAGCCCTGTTTTCCTGTGATAACCCCAAACGTGCTTCCGTTCAAGAAAGGTCCGCTGTGGCTGGATATGAATTATCGAGTCCTAGGACAGAGGAAGAATCAGGCCGGAACGTTCCAAACTCCACAGACTGCCTCTTTCCTGGACGCGCCACCCAGATGGAAAATCCCAAAGAGCCTCAACCGTCTTGATTTTTAAATCCGTTCCGATTTACTCTGCTTTAGAAAGAGCACGACAAAGAATTCATCTTCTTTGCAGAATCAGGTGGCAGGTCTCTGGGCTCCTCCCTCTGGCTGGCTGTCAGGAACCATCCCGTCGGCAGGATTGATTTGGGGAGAACCTAAATTTGAGCTCGCAGGCGTGGTTCTCCCACCCCCCGGGTTCCATGAGGCTGAGACTATCTGCTTGTTCTGCAAGGGGTCGACGCGTGAAACAAGGTAACCAGAGCTCTGTCTTCCTCACCTACAGTGCTCAAGGGAGCCTAGGTTGTACTGCAACCCCAGAATCTCAGACACTTTGTGCCCCCCACCCCCGAAGACTGATCTGTCCTCACTGTGTTCCCGGTGGGAATGCAGACATCTGAGCTGACGATGCCTTCACTCTGTAAACTCTGACCTCAGTTATCACAGGAGGACACAGACACTGATGTGGGCCACACGCCCCTCACGTTTGCACGGTGACACTGGATGTGTCCCGCAAGGCATGCTGAGAAATGTGGGCGCCAGATGCAGGGACCAGTGGGTACCAGTCTCTGCCCCAAACTCTCAGATCTGCTGACCCCAGTCAAACACCAAAACAAATGCTTATCAATAGTAATTTTACCCTCCTCCTGGGAGAGACCTGGGTGTTCTGTATAAACTGGGGGTTAATAGCCATACCGACCACGATGGTAGGAGAAGAAACCAAAGATGGTAGCAATGTAGACTCCTGGTCCGAGCAGATTCCAGGTGTATGGGCAATGCAGGGAAAAGTTTTAGGCAAGAAAAAGTAAGATTGAAAAGAAATTGGGCATTCCCATTACGATGGCTAGGATTTTTTTTTCTTTTTTTTATTAAAGTATAGTCAGTTTACAACGTTGTGTCAATTTCTGGTGTGCAGCACAGTGCTTCAGTCATAGATGAACATACATATTCGTTGTCACATTCTTTTTCACTGTGACCTAATACAAGATCTTGAACATATTTCCCTGAGCTATAAATTATAATACCGTCCATCTATTCTACATTTTGAAATCTCCGTCTGTCCCCTCCCACCCCCGCCCCCTTGGCAACCACAAGTTTGTATTCTATGTCTATCAGTCTGTTTCTGTTTTGTATTTATTTATTTATTTATTTAGATTCCACATGTGAGCGATCTCATATGGTCATTTTCTTTCTCTTTCTGGCTTGCTTCACATAGAATGACATTCTCCAGGTCCATCCATGTTGCTGCCAATGGCATTCTTTTTTATGGCTGATTAGTATTCCATTGTATAAATATATCACATCTTCTTTACCCAGTCATCTGTTGATGGACACTTAGGCTGCTTCCATGTCTTGGCAATTGTAAATAGTGCTGCTGTGAACATTGGGGTGCAAGTGTCTTTTTGAAGTAGGGTTCCTTCTGGGTATTTGCCCAGGAGCGGGATTCCTGGGTCATATGGTAAGTCTATTCCTAGTCTTTTGAGGAATCTCCATAGTGTTTTCCACAGTGGCTGCACCAAACTGCATTCCCACCAGCAGTGTAGGAAGGTCCCCTTTTCTCCACAGCCTCTCTAGCATTTGTCATTTGTGGACTTTTGAATGATGGTCATTCTACCTGGTGTGAGATGATAGCTCATTGTAGCTTTGACTTGCATTTGTCTGATATTTAGTGATATTGAGCATTTTTTCATGTGTTTATTGATCATTGTATGTCTTCATTGGAGAACTTGGTGTTTAGGTCTTTGGCCCATTTTTGGATTGGGTTGTTTGGTTGTTTCTTATTAAGCTGTAAGAATTGTTTATATATTCTGGAACTCAAGCCGTTGTCAGTTTCATCTTTTGCAAACATTTTCTCCCATTCTATAAGTTATCATTTTGTTTTGCTTATTGTTTCCTTTGCTGTGAAAAAGCTTGTAAGTTTAATTTTGGCTATTATTTTTAAAACATGGAGAATAACAAGTGTTAACGAGGATGTGGGGTAACCAACACCCCTGTGCCCTGTTGCTGGGAATGTAAATGGTGCAGCTGCTACAGGAAACAGGCGTCAAAAATTAAACATAGAATCACCTCGTGATCCAGCAGTCCCAATTCTGGGTGTGTATGCAGAAGAACTGAGAGCAGGGTCTTCACCCCCATGTTCACAGCAGAACTATGTGCAATAGACAAAACATGGAAGCAATCTAAGTGTCCATCAGCAGATGATTGAATAAAGAAGTGGTATATTGTTACAATGGAATACTACTCAGCCATGAAAAATGATAAAATAATGCCATTTGCAGCCACATGGTTGGACTTGGAGATTATCATACAAAGTGAAGTAAGTCAGACAGAGAAAGACAAATATCATATGATATCACTTATATGTGGAATCTAAAATATGATAGAAATGAACTTATTTACAAAACAGAAACAGACTCACAGACAGAAAACATAGTTACCAGAGCAGAGGGGAGGGAAGGATAAACTAGGAGTTTGGGATTAGCAGATACACACTACTGCATATAAAGCAGATAAACAACAAGGTCCTAATGTAGAGCACAGGGAACTATATTCAACATATTGTAATAACTTACGATAAAAAAAATGAATATATGGATGTTCGTGTATGACTGAAGCATTATGCTGGACACCAGAAATTGACACAGCATTGTAAACTGACTAGACTTCAATAAAAATATATTATATATGTATATATATATACAAAAAAAATTTTTAATGGTCTGCACAAAAGAGAAAAACAGAACTACTGAGTTCAAGTACTGATGCAGGCCCTCTGTGCTGTGAGAAAGCAAACTTTAGTGAGCTTAAGGGAAAACAAACACAGCAATTTAGAAATACTGAGAAGATTCACCAAAGCCCACTTGTGAGAAATAGGGTTTCCACAAAGGAATATGGCAGGGATGGGTCACAAGCACTAATTATAGAAATGACAGAAGATACATGTTGTAAAGCCAAAGAAATAGAAAAAAAAAAAAAAGACTGCGTGCTGAGTTCGCCATGAACATGTGAAAGAGAACCAGTTCTGGACGTGTTCTGCCAGGATCGTCAAAGGAGATCAAACTCCATACATGTTCATGGAAAGATAAAATACTGTGTATAAAACTGGATTTAAAAAGAAGTTTGTTCTGTGCAGCACAGGGAACTCTATTCAATATCTTGTAGTAACCTTTAATGAAAAAGAATCTGAAAATGAATATATGTATGTATGTATATGCATGGCAGGAACAGTGTGCTGTGCACCAGAGATGGACACATTGTAACTGACTGTACTTCAATAAAAAAAAAAGAAAATAACAGCAGAGCTAAGACTGGTTTGGTTTCATTTCACCTTGGCCACAAGAAATGACACAATGATACTGGACTAGCAAGCACTGATGAGGGGAAAGAAATCATTAAAACTCCCACAGAGGAAGCCGTTGTAGAATTATCTGTTGCTCCAAAAATCTTGTTAAAATAAATTTCAGTATACTTAATACAATGAGCAACATTCCTCTCAGGAACTGTGCAGGACTGGAAACTCGGTGGAACAGGAAACCACTTCCTAAGGAAATGAATGAGTCCTGCAGCCAAATAAATGTACCTGTGACTCGAACATTTTTTGCATTATGCAAAATATTTGCACCCAGAGCTGTTAGAAAGCTTAAAGAGGGTTTGATTCTTAATCCACACTTCATAAAGACATTAAAGCGAAACAGATTATGAGTTTTCAAACATCTTGCCAAAATCAGGGCACAGGCAAATCCTCCTTGTCTTCAAATAATCCATCAAGCCATGGAGCGGGAGGCAAAATATCTTTAATACGATTTTCTAACTATGACTAACTAATTTGCATATTCTTCTGTGAGGGATAAAACCGAAATGAGTTGATTGGAATGCGTTTGGTACTTTAGATCATTGCTCCTTAAAAAGGCTGACAAGTCTTCCCATGTTAAAATCTGGGATCAAAAACCTTTTGAAGAATTAAAGTATTTGCTAAAATCCCCTCAACTGTCATGTGCTACCAAAAAAGAAAAAAAGAACTAACATTTGTTTGGGAAAGAGACTTGTCTAAGATGGGACATTTTAAGAACCAGGCATCTATTAAATTGCTGAAATGTTTTATCTTTTCTATAATTTCAGAGATGCAGGGGAGTCCCCAGGGGGGACCCTGTTTCATCCGTGGAAAATGCAAGTGGGGCCGCTACAAGTCCCCGGCGACTGAACGCCCACACCAGCTGCAGAATCGACGAGGCCGTCCCTTCCTGGTGAGTGAATGTGTGTGTGCACGTGAGTGAGCGGCGTGTGCGTTCCACCAGCTACTTAGTGGAAAATACGATTCTTTCTGTTAAATTGAAGTGTCGTCGATTTACACTTGTGTTAATTTTTGGTGTGCGGCATAGTGACTCAGTTACACATGTGTATGCATGTTCCTTTTCAGCTTTTCCGTTACAGGCTGTTACAAGGTGTTCAGTATAGTTACATGTTTTGTTCAGTAGGACCTTGCTGGGGACCTACTTTTGTTTCATTTTTTTTCCAGTTTTATTATGTAAAATTACTACAGTTTGCACATACACAGCATAGTGCACGTAAATACACATAAACAGTATACTGCACTTTTTTTAGTTTTCACATGTGTACTAATTATTGTTTCTAAGAAGTTAGATCTTTAGGCTTTTTAACTTACATAGTTGTCAGAGGAGTAAAGGCAACTACAAAATAAGAATCTACAGAATGCGGTCATCCAGTCATAAAGGACAGTCAGATGTGCTTACACATATTCCAGATATCAACATAATAATTAGTTCATTTGTGGCCTTATTGTTGTTGCTGTTATTTTTTAGATCCCTCATATGAATGATGTGTCATATGGCATCTTTCTTTCTCTTTCTGGCCCACTTCGCTTTTAATGACAATCTTCAGGTCCATCCATGTTGCTGCAAATGGCATTGGTTTATCCTTTTTTATGGCTGAGTAGTATTCCATAGTATAAATATACCACAACTTCTTTATCCAGTCATTTGTTGATGGACATTTGGGTTGTTTCCATGGTTTGGCTATTGTAAATAGTGCTGCTATGAGCATTGGGGTGCAGGTGTCTTGAATTTTATTTTTCTCTGGATATATGCCCAGGAGTGGGATTGCTCAATCACATGGTAACTGTATTTTCAGTTTTTTAAGGAACCTCTATACTGCTTTCCACAGTGGCTGCACCAGTCTAAAGTCCACCAGCAGTGTAGGAGGGTTCCCTTTTCTCCACACCCTCTCCAGCATCTATCATTTGTAGACTTTTCAATCATGGCCATTCTGACTGGTGTGAAGTGATATTGCAGTTTTGATCTGCATTTCTTTTGACAATGAGCGACGCTGAGCAGTTTTTCATGTGCCCGTTGGCCATTTGTACGTCTTCACTGGAGAATTGCTTGTTTAGGTCTTCTGCCCATTTTTGGATTGGGTTGCTTGTTTCTTTGATATTAAGGTGTATGAGCTGTTTGTATATTTTGGAAATTAGTCCCCTTGCCAGTCACATCATTTGGAAATATTTTCTCCCATTCTGTAGGTTGTCTTTTTGTTTTCTTGATGGTATCCTTAGCTGTGCAGCTGTTGATTTGTTTTATATGTAGTGTGTATCTGCTAATCCCAAACTCCTGACTTACCCCTCCATCTCCTTTTCTCTCCTGGTAACCGTAAGTTTGTTTTCTATGTCTGGGACTCTGCTTCTATTTTGTAAATAAGTTCATTTGTGTCATTTTTTTTTTTTTAGATTCCATGTATAAGTGATACCAGATGATAAATCTTTCTTTCTTTCTCTGAATTACTTCATTTAGTGTGATAATTTCTAGGTCCATCCAGGTTGCTGCTTTTAAATTGCTTTATTTTATTCTTTTTCATGGCTGAGTAGTATTCCATTGCATAAATAGACCACATCTTCTTTATCCAGTCATCTGTTGATGGACATTTGGGTTCTTCCATATCTTGGCTAATGTCAGTAGTGCTGCTGTGAACACTGGAGTGCATGTATTTTTCCAAATTAGAGTTTTCTTTGGATATATGCCCAGGAGTGGAATTGCTGGAGCATATGGTAGCTCTGTTTTCAGTTTTATAAGGAATCTCCATCCTGTTCTCCATAATGGCTGTACAAAACTACATTCCCATCAACAGTGTAGAAGGTTCCCTTTTCTCCACACTCTTCTCCAGCACTTATCGTTTGTGGACTGAAAAATAGAGTTCTTAACATTGACCTTGCCCTACAGGTGCTGGGGAGTGAGATAGAGGATCCCCTACATTATTAATGATGTTGAACACCCTCCACAGTGGGTCTTCAGAGACAGAGATTCAACTTAAAGTTTCCCAAAGATGTGTTTTCTTGGTTCCACCTGGGACTCAGAATGAGGAGGGAGGGTACCGTCCAGCAGGGCCACCTGAAATCCATGGATCCTCTGCTGGATGTGCATTATAAGTGAGAGTCAGACACAGAAAGAGGATGGGATACAGGCAGATGCTTGATCAAGTTGTGCAGGATTTCAGCCCCGCCCCGAGCACACTGCGTATCCTGACCAGCTCCATCTCCCCAGCCGCCCTTCAAGGAAGACACTCTTCTGACCGATACTTATAAACGAGAAAATCGAGGCAGAACACAATTAGTAAATGTGGAACGGTCTGGATGCTAATTCGGACAGGGTCTTCCACTTGTGTGGAAGTGGTAGGGGCCAATGATTAATTTCAAAACATGGTCACAGTCTATTGGAAAACCCATAGGGTCTAGAATTTTAGAGATGGAAGGTCAGAAATTCTTTCTTGGACAGAAGTGTCCAGAATCCCTGGTGGAGCATTATCTGGCTTCTGCTGGAAAGTGCCCCAGGATGAGGTCACAGAACCCCATGTGGCAGCCAGCGTTCTCATCTCCCTGGTATCTGACTGGCGGGTCTTCCACAGAGAAGCAGTGGTTAGTCATAGCAGTAGTTGTAGTCACAAAGATTGTCTCCTCAGCCAGACTCCATTGGGCTCCCCTAAATCCTTTTTCAAAGAAGTCTGATTTTTGGACTTTAGTGTTCGTATCGGCTTTGCCCCATTTTAGCAAGAACACTGTTCAGTCAGTTTAACCAGAACCCTCACCCTGCATTTCTGGTCACCTCCATATGTGATCAATCTCCATATCTGGTCAGCTTTCACATCTGGTCAGTTCCACATCAGGTCACCTCCACATGTGGTCCCCTTCCCAACTGGTCACCTCCACATCTGGTCAACCCCACATCTGGTCACCTCCATATCTGGTTAACCTCCATATCTGGTCACCTCCAGATGTGATCAATCTCCATAACTGGTCACCTCCACATCTGAATAACCTCCATTTCTGGACAGCCCCCACATCTGGTCACCTCCACACATGGTCAACTCCACATCTAGTCAATTCCACATCTGGTCACTTCCACATCTGGTCACCACTATATCTGGTCAACCTCCAAATCTGTTCACCTCCATATTAAGTCAAGCTCCATATTGATCACCTCCATAACTGGCCACCTCCATATCTGTCACCTCCACATCTGGTCACTTCCACATCTGGTCCCCTTCCCAACTGGTCACCTCCACATCTGGTCAACTTCCATATCTCATCACCTCCACATATGGTCACCTCCATATCTGTTCACTTTCATATCTGTCCCCTCCACATCTGGTCACCTCCACATCTGGTCACTTCCATATGTCATCCACATGGACTCTCAGGGCACGTTTGAATTTCTTTCTTCACCCTTGGACTGGTCTGGTGAACACAGTCACCGTGGCCGCAATCAGAGAACCATGGGGAGCTTTGTGGCATCTGGATGAGTTACCACGAGGCTATTCTCCAAGTCTGTGATCAGAGGCTCGGGGAAACTGACAGGGGACCAGTGTGTATCAGGAAACGGTTCCCAGCGCGTGCATGCAGCCCAGTCCTGCATCTGCCTCCGCCGCCACGTCCCTCATGTGCTCTCAGCCCTGTCCTCTGGCCGGGCATCCTGCTGGTCTCCCCGTGTCCCAGTTTGCTCTGTGTTCTGCGAGGCGAATTCCTAGGGGAGTCTGCATCTTCCTGACGCAGATTGCTTGTGACTTAAATCCTGTCTCTGGCTCGCCATCAGGCTGACAGGCGGTCTGATCTGGAAGGTCTTTGGGGACCTCCATTTTCAGACAGGAAAACCAAAGTTCACACCGGGTCTGTGGTATGTTTGGTAACGGGACCATGTCTGGGCATTTTCAATGCTAAGAACATGTCCATGACTATTGAGGCTTGGATTTAAGCTCGTATGCCTGGAATCATTAGTTATACGTGTGTTTCTGTGTGTGTAACACGCACATACATGCCCCACACACATATACACCTACCTCATACTTACAACTACACTTCGTCTATTACACTTAATTAAAAGCATAACTATTAAAGTTCATTTACTAAAAGTATACTTTCCATCTACAAATTGGACAATCTGTCTTAACGTATTTTAAAACATTTATGATACACAATTTCCCCCATGACGGAAGAGATCAGAAACTTTGTTCTTTTTTGTTCCAACATCACAGATGCAGGGACGATAAGAAGGTAGCGATTAATTATCGCATGTCCCCCAGGGGGCCAGTTTCTTGCATTGGGAACCATTTCCAGCATAACTTCTTTCTCTTGCTGTACCTTGGACCCCTGCCCACAGCCCCCTGGGGTGGGAGAAATAACCCATTAGGTATTGTACACTCAGAATGATGTTTAACCAAACATCTGGGCACCCCATGACTCGACAAGTTGAAATGTAAAATTAACCCCCACAGATCTAGGCTGTGTCTTTCTCCTCTACTTGGGGAGAAAGACGGAATCCGGAAAAAAGTGAGACAGCTCAGATACGAAGGAAAAGGAAAAACATTTGCAGGTACTTCTGTTTAGGGCTTTTTTCCCCCCTCTCCTGCAAGGGCTTGAATTCTAGGTGGATTGATTTTGTTCTCATTTTTCGCATGTTCGCTTTCAAATTTGGGGAAAGTGAATTATCCATCAATGGATCTTTAAGTTTGAAACAACAGTCCAGGTGTTCATAAATTCGCTCTCCTGCTTTCGGGGATCTGCAGACGCTGTCCAGGGAGAAAAGCAGGATCCTCTCTTAAGACTCTGAAAAAGCTCAGGCTGGCTGAGGGCAGATTCAGGGACGGGCCTGGGGGCGGGGAGTACGGGGCACAGAGCGGGGGACTGTAGCTGGGAGAAGAGGGATCCGAAATTTGAGGAAAAGGTGGGGGTCTAGTCTTAATGTGTCAAGTGACAGTTGTCAAGTTTCTGGCTGCAGCTGGGAGTTACCGTGGGCTGGAATCCTTACAGCTGGATCAAACTGTCACCTTCTTCATCTTGTATCAGCCCTAAGTGGACTCAGATTGGGTATTAGTCAGGGTTCTCCAGGGAGACAGAATCAATACGATCGATCAGTTGATCGATTGATCTGTCCATCCATCCATCCATCCACCCACCCAATCCATTCTACATATCTATCTTATCTTACCTATCAATCTATCCATCCTATCTATCCATCCATCCATCCATCTGTCCATCTGTCCATCTATCTTTCTTCCTGCCTGTCTATCTATCTATCTACCTATCTGTCAAGATTATTTTAAGGAACTGGCTCATGCAGTAAGAGGAGTTGGCAAGTCCAGAATCTTCAGGGTAGACCAGCAGGGTGAAGACCCCAGGAAAGAGCTGATGTGGTGGCTGAAACCCAGAGACTGTCTGCTGGCAGAATTCCTTCTTGCTTAGGGGAGGTTCGTCCTTATGCAATTAGAGGAGGCCCACCCACACTGGGGAGGACCACCTGCTTGAGTCATCCACCAAAGTAAATGTTCATCTTATACCAAAAAAAAAAAAAAACAAAAAAAAAAACCCACACACCCTCACAGAAACATCCAAAATAAGATTTGACCATAGATCTGGGCACCGTGATTCAGCCAAGCTGACCCATAAAATCAGCCATCAGAGATCTACCCCCTGACCCAGGGAGACAGAGGCCCATGAGAAATCAACCAGAGACCTTGCCGGGGACAAGATCATTTTTGCAGAAACAAGGCAGACAACTTCAGAGACTTCTTCAGGCTTCTCGAACTTTACCGTGTCTATGAGTTCCTGGGGATCTTGTGAAAATCCAGATTCTGATCCAGCATGTCTGGGGTAGGGCTGAGGCTTCTGGATTTCTAACAAGCTCCTGGGTGAGGCCAATGGTGCTGGTCCATGGACCACACTTGGGGCATCCGTGGATAGACTTGGAGCATCTGTAGATAGACTTGGAGCATCCATGGATAGACTTGGAGCATCCATGGATAGACTTGGAGCATCCATGGATAGACCTTCACCCTCCAAAACCCAGGACAACTCTGAACCAGGCACAACCAGTGTCTGGATTTCTGGTCTCCACAGGGCCTCTTCCCCTGAGGCTCCGGAAATCCTTGAGTATCATCTGAGCAAGATATGCCCAAACACCAGGAGGCCAGGTGCCCTGGAAGGTGGTGGCCACCCAGGATGTCTTCTGGGTCCTTAGCTCTGTGTAGTCAGGCAGGAAGCCTGTTTCCTGCATGAGACAACATGATGACCAGCGTGTACAGATTCCTAAGGCTTGGACAGAAGTATTCACCCCGATTAAAATGCAAGGCAGGCAGGATGGAGAGAGAACGCAGGTAAACAGACTCCCACCCGCTCTCCAAGTCCAGCTGCACAAAGCCATTCATAACACCCAGCTGCCCCCTCAACCATGTTGACTATGCCTCATTTAGAACCAATGGGGGGCCATGGTGGGTCTTCCATGCCAGCCTTTGCAGAATGACTTCAGGGGTCGGTCTTAAAGGGGATGCACGGACCACAGAATTGGGTGGGCATGTGGAAATCTATCTTCATCTGTGGCCCAGGCCACGGCCCATCCCCAGAGCTCCAAGCCCATATACCCGGCACTGATGACGTGAGGAGCTCGAAAATTTATCCCAATCTCTATTCCTCCGGATTCCTTAATAATGCACATGAAAATCACATTGTGTTAGCTATTAATATAATTAAACTATATATACACACACACTTGGTGCCCAGAAGACAATAGTGACATAGTTTAATTATATTAATAGCCAGTGCAATATAAATTTATTAATATATAAATGCGTATTTCTATATTAAGTGCAAATATGCATTTAATATACTTAATAGAAATATGTTTATATGTAAACATATGGTTAATATATTTAATAGAAATTTAATTATATATAAATGTTTTATATACATTAATTATAGAAGTATATATTTAATATAAACTTATACATAATATATTTAATATTTAACAAGTTTAATTATATATAAATATATATTTCATGTATTTAACAAGTATATTTATATATATTTCTGTATATTTAATAGAAACATATGTAATTGTACATAAATATATATTCCATATACTTAATAGAAATCTATTTAATTGTGTATAAATATACACTTCATATATTTAATAGAAATACATTTACTTATATAGGAATATATTAAACATGTAAGTATTAAATATAAGTATATATTTAATAGAAAAATATTTAATTATATATATAAATATGTATTTCCAAAACCAAAAAGGAATAAATATAATATGCGACTCCAAAGCTGTCTGCAAAATGGAGACAGCACAAATGCCCGCGGCTTTAAGCTGCCCGATTGGGGTGTTTCGCCCTGGCAGGCGCCAGGGGACAGAGGCCCGACCTTGCTGCCCTCGCAGAGGGAGGAACCCGTTTGCCCGAGGGACGCTCGCTGGGCGACCGGCCGGCCTGGGCTGGGATCCCAGGGAGCGGGCCGCAGACCCGTGTGCCGACAGGCCCGTGTGTCCCGGGAGCCGCTCTTAGCAGGGACCCGGGCACGACTGAGCCGGGGCAGGTGTGCCCCGGGAGACTGTCTGCGGTGGTGTGCAAGCCGCGCCAGGGCCTCACCGCGGGTGGGAACCTGCACCGCGGTTGCCGGTGTCTGGGCAGCTCCCCTGACACCTTCTGTGTTCACCACGGAGAAGCGAGGCCGGGGAGGGGCCCTTGCCTGCAGCCAGCGGGACCCATGCCCAGTCACCGAGGGTCCCCTTAGAAAGCGGCCTGAGCAAACGATCCTGCAGCCCCCTTCTTGTGCCCAGTCGCTGGGGACAGAGGGGGTGTTCATCCCCACCGTCCCCAGTGACAATAGAGATAAAAACCGGTGTGGGTTAAGTGCCCGCTGAGTCCCAGTGGATGCATGAAACGCTCACAACCTAGCTGAGGAGTAACCCATTGCACAGGGTAAGGAACATAAGTTTACAGAGAACTAAGTCATCATTCAAGGTCCCTTCACTGCTCAGGGCTAGCGTGTCTCCCGTTGACCTGAAATGCTCCAGAATCCTCTTCTGTGGTCACCTGGTGACCACGTTTCCATAAACAAAGCATCTAAACCCACTTGCCTCCAAATCCGAGATGGCGCACGGCAGACTGGATTTCGTACGTCCTGAGGGCTCACAGATCTTTTCTGCCTCCCTTCCTTGGTTCCACCTCTTTGTGCATGAATTCAACACGGACTTACTCATCCCGGGCTTCTCGGTGCCGGTCACCATTCTGGTTCCAGTGCAGGAACCAAGTCAGACGTCCCTGTTCCACGTCCATCCCCGGGGGAAGAGCCAGCCGTGAGCGAAGATGCAGATAGATGACACACATCGTGTGCCTTCACGGCGTGGTCTGTTTCTACGTGAGAGTTCTGAGAAAGAGGAAGGAGAGGACAGAGTGACCAGGGGTCCTGTGGCTGGGGCAGGCTTCTAGGAGAGGTGACATGTATCCAGACTTATCCATTTATCCAGATGAGGTCAAGGGGGAAAGGAGCAGGCTGTGTAGACGGGAGGGCAGCAGAGCTGGACGCAGCTCAAGTGGACGTGGGTGCCAGAGGATGAGGCCAGAGACCACAGGGACGGGGCAGGTCTCGTGTCACGTGGACTTTGGACTTTTTCTCGGATGGAACCGATTCTTTTGATGGTGCACGCATACCCCCTCGGAATTCCTTGCCATTCCTAGGATCCTGCCTTGCAATGCAAGCCCTACCTCTGTTGGAGGGCAGCCTTGATCTCTGCAGCACCTGTGGCCCATTTGAGTGACAAATTGGAAGTCTGGGAAAATCACAAAGCCCCGCCGGTTACTAATGCACGTGGAGTACACATAGCCCAGCTCCCACACGTCTTGGCCAGGATAATTCCCCGCAGACTGTTGTATGGTGTTTATCTCGAAGCATCGCCATGATACGAAGCACCAGTCACCTCTGTGTAGCTGGCTTCATCATTCACCTGTCCCTCGTTTCCCGTCCCCATTCCCCACCCAGGGCCCCCATCCCTCCCTGCCTTCAGTCCCCCACCCAGGTTCTGCTTCTGGGACAAGGCCACTTGAGACATGTGAGCTGAGTCCAAAAAGGACCAGTCTGACTGCTGTGCGGAGAATAGACTGAATTGCAGGAAGGGGGTTTTGAGACGGGGCAGCAGGTCCAGGCTATTGGGGTTGTCCCGGGAGAGCTGGGGGCATCTTGGACCAGACTGGACACGCGGACGGAGTGGTGAGACTCACTCACTGGGGACTTGTGGATGACCTGCGTGAACAGACCCAGGGCATCTGTGTGGCCGTGTGGGCTTTCCGGTTCCTCACTTCTCCATCCCCTTCTCCATCTGTTTCTTCTCACTCCCTCGCCTTGCCGTCCCCAGCCCTCCCCACCCCGGTCACCTCTGTGTGGCTCCTGAATAGTGTTGCAGCGTTTAACTCAACTCAGGGCATTTATGGAGCACGTCGTAGGTGTTAGACACCGAGACAGGTACCGGAGAGACAGAGATTAGTCCTTCCCATCCAAGGTGTGATGAACATACGGAGCAAATAAACAGGATACGGTGTAAAATTGCACCAGGTCTGTCTGATGTGAAGACAGCTTTGGGGAAATAAAACTTGTTAGTCTTTGCTGAGTAATTTTTTGTGACAGTTGATTTACAATGTTGTATTCGTTTCAGGTGTACAGCATACTGATTCAGTTATTCATATATATATATATAGACACACACACACACCCCCATATATATATGTATTCTTTTTCATATTCTTTTCCACCATAGGTTATTATAAGATATTGAATATAGTTCCCTGTGCTGTACAGTAGGACCTTGTTGTTTATCTATTTTATACAGTAGTGTGTATCTGCTAACCCCAAACTCTTAATTTATCCTTCCCCACACCCTTTACCCTTTGGTAACCATAAGTTTGTTTTCTATGTCCTTGAATCTCTTTCTGTTCTGAAAACTTGTTCGTGTTTACTGTTTTTTTTAGATTCTACATATAAGTGATATCATATGATGGTTGTCTTTCTCTGACATACTTCGCTTAGGATGATAATCTCCTAGGTCCATCCATTGTTGCAGATGGCTTTATTTTATGCTTTTTGATGGCTGAGTAGTATTCTATTTTATTTATTTATATATATGTATGTGTGTATACACACACAAACACACACTACATCTTTTTTATCCAGTCATCTGTTGATGGACACTCAAGTTGCTTCCATGTCTTGGCTGTTGTAAATAGTGCTGCTATTAACATCTGTCATCTCAGGGTATTTTCCTGACACAGTGAGATGCCAGTTATCATAGGCAGTGAGGTTTGCGGCTAGATAGTGGCTCATTTCAGAGGGACGGGGGTCTTCGTTTATATTGAAATTAATTTATTTTATTATGATTTTTATAATTGATTTCCAATATTGTGTTAGTTTCACTTGTACAGCACAGTGATTCAGTTATTTGTTTTTGAGATTCTTTAACACTATAGTTTATTAAAAGATATTGAATATAGTTCCCTGTGCTATTACAGCACATCCTTGTTCTTTATCTGTTTTATATATTGTGGTTTGTACCTGCAAATCCCAACTCCTAATTTATCCTTCCCCACCTTTCCCCTTTGGTAGCCATAAGTTTGTTTTCTATGTCTGTGACTCTCTTTCTGTTTTGAAAATAAGTTCATTTGTACTGTTTTTTTCAGATTCCACATATAAGTGACATATGATACCTGCCTTTCTCTGACTGACTTCACTTAGTAAGCTAATCTCAAGATCCATCCATGTTGCTGCGAATGGCATTGTTTTATTCTTTTTCATGGCAGCATAGTATTACATTTTAATGTATAAAATAATAATCAATTTATTTATATTTATATGTGTGTGTGTATACACATACACACACACACACTACATCTTCTTTATCCAGTCATCTGTCAATGGACATGTAGGTGCTTCCATGTCTTGGGTATTGTGAATAGTGCTGCTGTGAACATCGGGGTGCATGTATCTTTTTGAATTCGAGTTTTCTTCAAATATATGCCCAGGAGTGGGATTGCTGGATCACATGATAAGTATATATTTTTTTTAAGGAACCTCCATACTGTTCCCCGCAGTGGCTGCACCAGTTTACATTCCCACCAGCAGTGTAGGACGGCCTCCTTTCTCCAACCTTATCCAGCATTTACTACTTGTAGACTTTTTAATAATGGCCATTCCTACTGGAGTGAGGTGATACCCCATTCTACTTTTAATTTTTATTTCTTTAATAATTAGCAATGTTCAGCATCTCTTCTTACGTCTATTGTCCACTTGTTTACTTCTTTACAGTAATGTCTATCTAGGTCTTCTGCCCATTTTTATTGGGTTGATTGTTTTTTGCTGCTGTTATTGAGTTGTATGAGCTGTTTGTATAGTGTGGAAATTAAGCTCTTGTTGGTCACATCATTTGCAAATATTTTCTCCCAGCACATACATAGTTTGTCTTTTAATTTTGTTGATGGTTTCCTTTGCTGTGCAGAAGCTTATAAGCCTGATTAGTTCCCATTTGTTTATTTCTGTTGCCTTGGGAGGTTGAGCTACGAAAACATTGGGATGATTTATGTCAGAGAATATTTTGCCTATGTTTTCTTCCTAGAGTTTTATGGTGTCGTGTATTATACTTAACTCTTTAAGCCGCTTTGAGTTTATTTTTGGGTATGGTGTGAGGGAGTGTTCTGGCTTCATTGATTTACATGCTGAGTAGTGTTTTTGAGTGTCCATCTTCTATAAATGCAATGGCTATATGTTTAGATTCATCTCTCCTGATACATATATATGTAAACAAACACATATGTAGTTCCATTCTAATTAACTGAAGTAGGTTGTTTTGCAATTTGAGCCTTGAAGAAAATAAAGATATTCATCAGAGTGGATCACCAGAACAACTGTCATGTGTATAAACCGTAATAATTTTCAAGAGACTGTATAATTTAGCTCATTTGTCTCTTGTGACAGTCCTGTGAGACAGGCCACATCATCACCTTCACCACCACCATCATCACCACTATCCACACCATCACCATCATCATCATCATCGCAATCACCATCATCTCCACTATCATCTTCAAAACCATCATCACCACCATGAGCACCATCAAAATCATCACCAACACCATCACTATCAACATCATCATCACCACAATCACTACCATCACCATCTACATCACCTACATCAGCACCATTACCATCATCACCACCACCTACATCAGCACCATCACCATCACCACCATCTGCATCACCTACATCATCACCATTACCATCATCACTATTACCATCATCACTACCACCTACATCATGTACATCAGCACCAGCACCAGCACCAGCACCATCATCTCCACTATCATCATCACCACCATCACCATCAGCATCATCACCACCACCATCACCACCATTGTCACCATCACCATCATCACAATTATCATCACCACCATCATCACCACCATTGTTGTGTTACAGCAGTTGAGCCTTGCCTAAGGTCACACACCTAATTCTTAATGAAACCATCACTCATACACAGTACCTCCCAAGGCAAAGGTTTTTCATCTCTCTGCCCACTGCCCTGATGACATACAAGAAGCCATCCTTCAAAGACATCCTCTCTTCCTTCTCCTTTGCCCCCTGAAATGGGGAGCCATCATCCTGGACCATGAGGACAGGAGCCATTAACTATGGATTCAGGAGCAGGGGGATGCAAGGACCCTGGTTTCTGAGGAATGTCTGACACCAGACCTGGACCATATAGCTCAGGGTCACCTCGACCTGAGAGAGACTCACTTCCCTCCTTTTCCAGCGCTCTTTGAGAGGCTCTGTTCGCAGCAGTCCTAATCCTGGTGCAGCATTCAAGCCCCACACACCCTGCAAAACACCTCCTCATCCCCCATCCCCGCACACACTAAACCCTCCATGCCAGCTACTCTGACGGCAGCTCAGCCACTTCCGTGGTTTGGTTTGCTTTTCACCGAGGATAAAAGCAGTGACCGTCAAAGGCAAACCTGAGTGAGAACCATTCAGCTGCAGCAGGTAAAAGCACTGGGGATAGCGATCTGTTCGGAAAGCTGGCTTAGCGTGAGGGATGTCTGAGAGAGCGATTAACCAGTATTCTTTAAACATCCAGTTTATTCTAAAGTGCATGTTTTCCATCTCTGGCCCGGGTTGAGTTGCCAGAGGAAGGAGAGCTTTGGCTTGTGGTCTCCTAAATGCCTCACCTCACATTTCTCATCACTGTTAAGTGAGTTAGAAAAGCGTCCAGACCGTCATCCTGCAAAGTGAGTGTGAAGCCGTCATCAGAGTCCAGCTGGAGATGGGAGTGGTCGGCCCCGTGCCCACGTGGGCATCGCCACCTCTCAGCCATGCCCACCGTGACTGCGTGGTCCTTGCATGTGGCACAGAGGGTGCAGGTCTGGGAGGACCTCTGATCCTATGGATAATCTGTCGTTTCAGGGTATTTCCTGGCACAGTGAGATGCCCGTTCTCATAGGCAGTGAGGTCTGGGGCTGGATGGTGGCTCATGTCAGAGGCACGGGAGTCTTCTTTTATATTGAAGTTTATTATTTATTTGTTTATGATTTATTTTTGTAATTGATTCCGATATTGTGTTAGTTTCAGGTGTACAGAGCAGTGACTCAGTTATTTACTTTTGAGATTATTTAACACTGCAGTTTATTAAAAGATATTGAATATAGTTCCCTGTGCTATTACAGCACATCCTTGTTGTTTGTCTGTTTTATATATTGTTGTTTGTATCTGCAAATCCAAACTCCTGATGTATCCCTCACCACCTTTCCCCTTTGGTAGCCGTAAGTTTGTTTTCTATGTCTGTGAATCTCTCTGTTTTGAAAATACCTTCATTTGTACTGTTTTTTAGATTCACATATAAGTGATATCATATGATATCTGCCTTCTTCTGACTGACTTCACTTAGTAGGATAATCTCAGGATCCATTCATGTTGCTGCAAATCGCATCATTTTATGCTTTTTTATGATTGAGTAGTATTCCATTTTTAATGTATAAAATAAGTCCATTTTATTTATACATATATATGTGTATATATATAGATACACACACACACACACACACACACACACACACACACACACACACCATCTTCTTTATCCAGTCATCTGTCAGTGGACATTTAGGCTGTTTCCATGTCTTGGCTATTGTAAATAGTGCTTCTGTGAACACTGGGGTGCAGGTGTCATTTTGAAGTAGGGTTCCTTCTGGATATATGCCCAGGAGTGGGATTCCTGGGTCATATGGTAAGTCTATTCCTAGTCTTTAGAGGAATCTCCATACTGTTTTCCACAGTGGCTGCTCCAAACTGCATTCCCACCCGCAGTGTAGGAGGGTTCCCATTTGTCCACAGCCTCTCCAGCATTTATTGTTCGTGGACTTTTGAATGACGGCCATGCTGACTGGTATGAGGGGCTATCTGATTGTGGTTTTGATTTGCATTTCTCTGATAATAAGCGATATTCAGTATCTTTGCACATGCCCGTTGGCTGTCTGGACATCTTCATTGGAGAAACGTCTGTTTCGGTTTTCTGCCCGTCCTTTGATTGAGTTGTATGAGCTGTTTGTACATTTTGGGAATTGAGCCCTTGTCAGCCATGTCGTTTGCCAGTACTCCCTCCCAGTCCATATGTAGGTTGTCTTTTCGTTTGTTGATGGCTTCCTGTGCTGTACAAAAGCATTTGAGTTTGATTAGTTCCCATTTGTGTGTTTTTGCTTTTATTTCTATTGCCTTGGGAGCCTGAGCTAGGAAAGCGTTGCTACGATTTGTGTCGGAGAATGTTTTGCCTGTGTTTTCTGCTAGGAACTTAATGGTGCCACGCCTTTCATTTAAGTCCTTAAGCCATTTTGAGTGTATTTCTGTGTGTGATGTCAGGAGGTGGTCTAACGTCCCAGCATCCAGTTTCCCCAGCACCACATGCTGAAGGGACCACCTTTTCTCCATTGTATAGTCTCTCCTCCTTTGTGGAAGATCACTTGGCCGTAGGTGTGTGGGTTCATTTCTGGGCTGTCTCTGTTATTCAGAAATATAGTAAAACAGTAAAAGAGCTGAATACGCTTTGGGGAACCCACCCAGGAGCCCAGGGCTGAGAGAGGTCAGCTGAATTCTGTCCGCGCAGACGTCCACTTTCCATCCCCCATGGGGTGGACAGAATCCTGCCCCCACAGATGTCCAGGTCCTGGCTCCTGCCTGGTGGACAGTAATGGCCCCATAGACATCTACATTCTAATCCCCAAATTTTGTGAATATGTGAACTTACACAGCCAAAGGGACTTCGCAGATGTGGTACAAGTTAAGGACCTTGACATGGGAAGATGACCGCTGACCAGGGGGTCCAGTGTCATCACCAGGGCCCCAGTAAGAGGCTGTCAGAGGATTATCTGGTTGCAAGGTTCTGCACGGCTGGCCTTGACAATGGAGTTCGGGGCTGCAAGTCCAGGAGCGTAGGGGCCCCCAGAAGCTGGAAAAGGCAGGAAGTCCATTCTCCGCGGGAGCCTCCAGGAGAACGCAGCCCTGCAGACACCTTCAGTTTAGAGGTTTCTGTTTAAAACCACAAGACAGCAGTTTTGTGGTTTCAAGCTGCCAAGCCCGCGGTCCTTGTTGGAGCCACCGTGCATAGGAAAGTCGTGCAGAATCCAAGGGTGTTAAGGAGGCAGGTAGCTGCTGCTTTGAGAGAGACAAGGTCGTGTGAAGATTCGATGCCTAGGACAGAGGGGAGGAGGTGGCAGCAAGGTCTGTTGTGCAGCGTGTCGATTTCCATGCCTGTCCAACGTGCAGCTCCCCGGGAGACAGTAAGCTCTGTGAAGCCAGGGCCCGTCTGTCAGGGTCACCTTCAACGGGTGAGCACCTCCTCCCCCTGCCCCCAGCTGGCTCCCCCAGGGGCCCCGTGAGAGCCGGTGGAGGAAGGTTGCAATGTCCAAGGTCGGGTGAGCACCCTGACCTCCCGCCACGTGCCTGTGTCGTTGACACCATCCAGGCGTCTGGAACGCGGTGCACGGTGACTCGCATTCTGGGGACGCAGCAGGGACTCTGTCAGCTCCTGTCTCATTTTGGTGGACCCGGGGCCCCTCTGTCCCTCTGATGCAGTGTGCCCACATAGACCTTGTGCTCTTATTTCATTTCAGGAGATGCAGATCACGGAGGTGGCTCCCCTCCCATCCTGTCAGCTCCTGAGCTGGATGAAGGACACCCAGACAGGTGCGGGCGGCCCGGCCAGACAGCACTGCGTGGATTTCGGGACGGCGGAGGTGAGCGACGGGCGAGCCCCGGCCCTGGTCTTGCCTCTTTCCGTGGAACTTCTAAACCCTGCGGACTTCCCGCCGCGGGGAAGCCACGTGCACCTCTGACGTCCAGGCCCGCGCGGGCGTGGGAGAGGCAGCCCAGGAGAAAGGCTGTTGGCCTCGGAGCCGGTCAGCTGTGCTTGTGAACCTCAGGCCCCCTCCTCGCCGCCGCCGCCGCCCGCGTGGGTCCTGTGCAAATCATTCACCTCTGCTCTCTCTGCAGGATGGGAGGGCTGGGGGCTCAGTGATGTTCCCTAAAACTTACGTGATGAAGTCCTGGCCCCCAAGACCTCGGAAGGGGGCTGTGTTTGCAGATGGGGTCTTTAAGGAGGTGATGGAGGTTAAACAAGGTCACTAGATGGGTCCTGATCCCAGAGGGCTGGGGTCCTTGTAAGAAGAGGAGATGAGGACCCAGACACTCACAGAGGGACGCCCACGGGAGGACACAGGGAGGAGACGGCCGTCCACATGCCAAGGAGAGACCAGCCCTGCTGACACCTTGGACTCCCAGCCTCCAGGACTGGGAGGAATAATGTCTGGTGTTTAAGCCCGCCCGTCTGTGTCACTTTGTCGTGGTGGCCTGAGCAGAGTCACACAGTGAGTCACCAGCAGCATTTTATGTCTGTTTATTACATACATACACTTTTAGATAAACGCCCAAGTACATACACATGCACTCAAGGACGTGTGTGTGTGTGTACACCCAAGTGTGTGTATAACTTAGATCCCAGGGGGTGAGACTCAGATACCAGACGTGCATCTGAACGTGCTTTGGTAACGGCCAGGTGTGTTTTCATTTAAAAACTGGGAGGACAGAGAGAAATCTTGTGTAGGTTTTGAACTTGTTTAAAAGGAGGGTAGGATGCTGGTTTCTGGATTCTTCTGAAATTAGACTAAAGGTGTGTGTGTCTGTGTCTGTATGAGTCTGTTTGCATGCGTGTGTTTCTGTGTGTGTGTGCATGCACATGCATGTGCAGGGCGGTCGTGCACTCAGACAGTTACTTCCAACTTTAGTCACTGTCGCCAGATAGCGAGGTTCCGCCAGACGCCCCTGGAGACGCGCAGGCCTGCCTCCCCGGGGCCTCTGAGCCAGCCAGGACAGCTCTGTGCTCGCTGATAGAAACAGCAGGCGATTTCTGTCGCGGAATCTCTCTCTACGAACTATGTGAAAGCAGTCAGCTACTTAGAAGTGGCCATCTGTCTCCCCGAAGTCACTGAAAAACAGCCGTGACGTAAAAGCCAGCCCTGTCTGCTCCCGGGCGCTCAAGGCAGCAAAGCAGTGAAACGAAGTGTCATTCTTCTAGTGCCCGTAGTCCCGGTCCCCACGTTCTGGCGGGTGTAGGGGGCGGGCGGGAGAAAGTCCAGCAGTGACACGGTCTGAGGTACTGATTCTTGAACATTCTCTCAGCAGGATCGAGGGACTCAGATGCGGCGAGCAGTGAGGCCGTCAGGCAAGACGGACAGCCTTGCGCCAGTTAAGGATTCAACGGTGTTCGTACGTAAGAAGCCATTCCCGCCTCCCCGCCGGCCTCAGGGGACCTCCCACGCAGTGTCATGGATCCCGGGGACTCCCTGGGGACGTGAAATCACCCCAGATCTCACCAGTGCAGCGGCGTGTCACAGTTCCCCTTCCCGGTGACATCGTCTGGCCACAGTGCGGACAGGACGCCTGTGTCTTCCTGGCGTGAATACGGAGCACGGGGGAACCCAGCTCTTCCGACGTGTGGTACCTTTTCCCCTAGATGCAGTATTATGAGAGGGTTTCACCAGATGCTCATTCCCTGGAAAACCTGGACAGTAGGAAATACTGATCCAGATGACAGGGCAGGGATGACCCCAAAATGGACCCCAACAAATAGGGGGACAAAAATGGCTGGTACTGCTGGTCCAGCCAACTCGGGGATGGTGGATTTGTGATCAGAGTCCCAATTTTAGTGCAGGGGGAGATCCGGGGCTCGCAGGAGCCCCAGCGCCCAGGGCTGTGTGTTGGGCAAGCTGATCAGGACTGGTTCCGGACCCAGAGCGAGGCGGGGAGGACGGCAGGTCAGCAGGGTCGTGCCTGTGGGAGGTGAGGTCTTCCCGGCCGCTGGCTCGTTCCGTCCCTGTGGCCGTATCGGGATTGTTCCAGGACACGGGGACCCCGGATCGTTCAGAGGGGACTTAGTGAGATTGCCAGCCTCTCCCTGGGCACCTGGGAGGTGGGGAAGTTGGTGCCGATAATCACCCCCTCTGTTTCTGCTCTTTCCCTGAAGGATGGATGTCCCCCCCTCCAGCTCCGATAAGCACCCCGGGGGCAGCACAGGGCCGTCCGTAAAGGGCTTCCAGAGGCATGCAAGTCCGTGGGGGCAGGGCCCCCGGGATGGAGATGGCGAGGAAGTGGACCCTAAGACGGATTCGTACTTGAGATGACGCTGGGACGGCGTCTCCTGTCGTCTCCCCTTGAAGGTGAGCTTCGCGGAGCAGGCGTGGTTACCCATCGGATTCACTGTGACATGACCACATCCAGCCGACACCACGATGCCCGCAGTGCAGCTGTCAGGAGCGCTCATCTCAGAATCGTAAGTCGGCTTTAACGTCTTTAGTCTTTCAAAGGAAGCAGCCTCTACAAAAGTGCTAGTAGCTGCATATTACATTAGACACAGTCTCACAGAGATGCAAATAGTGTAACTGTCGTAAACGTAAGTATATAAAGATGAAAATACATACCAGAGGGCAGGCAATATATTACACACATACTGTATGATTTACAATACGCAATAAGCATACAGACTATATACTGTGTAACACAGGATATGTAACTGAATTTTCAACGCATAGTGTATCTTGTATAGTGTATGTGCAGTGCATACTATATATTGTATTTTGTACATGTAATTATATATAAATACATACTTATATATAAACAAATACTATGTAGTACAATATGCTATTATATAACAAATACGAAATATATTGTATACATTATGTTATATACTATACAATTATAACATAAAACATGTAAGTGAAAAATATATAATATATGCAATTTTACTGGTAAAATTATATATTACACAGTGTATATTATATAAAAATTACTATATGACATACTTATCTACATACTTTGTAACATACTTATATATTGTGTACAGTTAACATTGTATAACATTACTGTATAACAACTTAACTATGCAACACACACAAAAAACAGTAACATCTGTATTATGTATAATTTATATTAACATGATAGTATGTAACACATAATTAACATAATCATACTTATTTATGTTAAGTATGTTATGTACTCATGTTAATTATACATAATATATAACTATAAACAGTTGTGTGTTATGTATAATTCATAATACTAGTATGCAACATACTTACATATTTATGTATATTTAATATATGTAACATATTAACATACTTATATATCATTAACATATTAATGTATAACACCTGTATTATGTATAACATAATATCAGTGTATATAATATAAATTATAATTAACACATTATGTAACATACATACTAATGTTAATGTTTATTATATAACATATAACATGTATTAACATAAGTATGTAATGTACTGATATATATAACAATTGTATATAACACTTATATACTAATATTGTTTTATATACTACTATTGTTAGTTATATATAATGTATAAAAAACAGTAACATTTATTATGTATAACATACTTATATGTTGTGTATAATTAACACATTAGTATGCAATATACTAATATATATAAATGTTAATATAAATAACAGTTAATGTGTATAACTAATATGTTAATTATGTCTTACATACTATTGTATTCAATGTACAGAGTATATAACATGCTTATACATAATACACAATATGTAATTAAATATTAGTACATAACATATAATACTAGTATATAACATATATAATACTATTATGTATAATTAACATTATGTAACATATTCATATAAGTTGTTATATACTGTTAGTGATATATATTATATGTAATGGACAGTGTGTAAGTATGTTACATACTAGTATTAGTTATATATAATGTAGGTAAGTGTTACACAATAGTATGTTAATTATACATAAGTATATATTATGTATATTATATAACAAATTATGTATAATTAACACATTATGTAACATACAAACTAATGTTAATAATGTATATAAGTATGATACACACTGATATAAGTGTTGCACACTAATATGTTAATGATGTATGTTCTATACTAATGTTAATTATATATAATTATGCTCTATACTAATATGTTATTATGTATAATATAACTCTTATGCATAACATGCAACATATTTACACACTAATTTTAATATATTATTTAAGTGTGTAGCACATGTAACCTACATTATGTATAATTAACAATGGTATGTAACATATTTATATATTATACATAACAGTACATAAGTGTTATAAAAAGTATGTTACATAATAGGTGTGTGTTACATTACATATAACTAACATAAGTATGTGTTATATATTATGTATAACTAACAATATTAGTATATAACATTCTTATGTATTATGTATGACCAACACAGTATTAGTATATAACGTACTTATCTATAATGTATAATTAGCAGAATACTAGTTTGTAGGACACTTAACCTATTATGTAACATACTCATATTATTAACATTAGTATATAACACACTTACCTGTATTATGTGTAACTAATATTAGTGTATATCATACTTATGTATTATGTATAATTAACAATAGTATGTAAGTTATATACTAATTATACATAATATATAACTTATATATAATTAATATTAGCATTAATTAACATTAGCATACAACATAGTTATATGAATGTTACATGTTAATGATATATATCAACATATTAGTTAGTATACAGCATAATTATATATTATCATTAGTACATAACAACTTATGTATTATGTATAATTAACATTATATAAGTATGTTACATACTAGTATTATGTTATACATAATGTGGGTTAAGTGTGCTACACACTAATATGTTAATTATACATGTTATATAATATACACAGTGTCTATGTTATATAATGTGTTAATTATACATATTGTAACATCAGTGTATATCATACTTATATATTATGTATATTATGTTATTTACATATTATGTTATACATAATATAGGTAAGTGTTGCACACTAATATGTTAATGATATATATGTCATATACTAATGTTCATGATATACAATTATGGTATATAGTAATGTTAACATTATGTATAATATGTAACATACATACTAATGTTAATCTATAACATACTTTATATGTATAATTAACATAATATTAGTGTGTAGCACACATAACCCACATTATGTATAACTAACAATACTACTATGCAACATACTTATGTATTATGTATATTACTATTAGTATTTAATACACTTAATACTAGGTTAACTATACATAATAGTTATTATGTAATACAGTGATATATTACTTAATATTACTATATAACACACTCACCTATTATGTATAATTAACATGTAACATTAACATACTTATATATCATTAACATATTAGTGTGTAACACACTTACCTGTATAACATATCAGTGTATATCATACTTATATATAATGTATATTACATAGTATGTATAATTAACACATTATGTAACATACAAATGTTAATATGTATATTATATAACATACTTAGGTATAACTAACATACTAGTGTGTAACATACTTATATACTGTTAATTATACATAATATGTTATATATTAATTATAACTAATATATATTATACATAATATATGTTATATATTATGTTAATTATAACTAATATATAATATAAAACATACTATTATGTATATTATAACACTTATGTATAATTAACGTTTTAGTATGTAACATACTTGCCTCTTATGTATAAACAATAACAATATTACTATGTAATGTACTGATACATATAACATTTGTATATAACGTGTTAGTTATGTAATGTAGCACTTATCTATTACATACTTTTATATTATGCATAATTAACATATTAGTATGTAATATACTGATATATGTATAACAGTATATATTATGTACTGATATTGTTAGTTATACATAATATGTAACATTCTTACGTATTATGTATGACCAACACAGTATTTGTATATAACATACATATATTTGTATATAACTATTATGTATAATTAATAGAATACTAGTATGTAGCACACTTACCTTTTATGTAACATACTCATATTAACATTAGTATATAACTTACATACTAGTGTTAATTATACATAATATATAACACTTATCTCATATAATTAACATATTAGTATACAGCATAATTATATACCATTAACAGTATATAACAACATATATTATGTATAATTAACAGTATATAAGTGTTACATACTAGTATTAATTATAATTGGGTTAAGTGTGCTACACACTATTGTTAATTATATGTTATGTAATATGCTTATTAACATTAGTGTCTATGTCACATAATGTGTTAATCATACATAATTTGTTACAATATACACTGATATTGTTATACATAATATAGGTAAGTATGTTGCACACTAATATGTTAATGATATATCATATACTAATGTTCATGATACATAATTATGGTATATACTAATATTAATGATACATTATGTATAATTAACATATTAGTGTGTAGCACACTTAACCCACATTATATATAATACTAGTATGTAACATACTGTTACACATAATATGTGTTATATTTGTTATACATAATATATAACATAAGTATGTTATATACTAGTATTATACATAATGTAGGTTAAGTGTGCTACAAACTAAATGTTAACTATACATATAAGCATATTATATAATATATAAACATTAGTATGTAAATATGTTGCATATTATACATAATGAATAATTGTTAATTAGACATACATATGATTAACATATTAGTATATAGCATAATTATATATCATTAACACATACACTTACTATGTATAACATAATCTGTGTATCATACTTTAATGTTATGTTAATTATACAGAATATGTTATATAACATACATAACACACTTCCCTACATTATATATAATTAACAGTGTCTATCACTAACATATTAGTATATAGCATAATTATATTTCATTAACATTAGTATATAAGTATGTTAATAAGTATGTTATATACTAATGTTAATCATACATAAGTGTGTTATATATTATGTCTGATTAACATTAGCACGTAAGTTATATACTAATGTTAATTACACATAAGTATGATACACATGTAAGTAGGTTGCATACTAGTATTAATTATATATAAGTATATTATGTACTAATACTTAAATTACATATTGTCTATTAATTTTATGTGTAAGCATGTTATATACTAATATGTTAATTATACAAAATATATCAGTAAATTGCATACTGATGTTATGCACAAGTATGTTATACATAATAAATGTTAACATACTGTTTTTTATATTATGTATAACAAGATTAGTATGTAAGTATGTTATATACAATTGTTAGATATATCAGTACGTTATATACTAATATTAATTTTGCATAATATAAAAGTATATTACATAATATGTTTATACATGAGGCAAGTATGTTAGATACTAATGTTAATTATACATAAGTGTTACACATTATGTCTAATTAACAGAATATTATTTATAATTAACAGTATATAAGTATGTTACACACTAGTATTGTTATACATATAAGTATGTTATATAATATATATATTAACATTTGTATGTTACATAATGTGTTAATTGTACATAATATATAAGTATGCTATACACTGATATGTTAGTTATACATAATATAGGTAAGTGTTGCACACTAATGTTAATGATATATATGTCACATACTAATGTTCATGATATATAATTTTGGTATATACTGTTATTATGTATAATTAACATGTATAATGTGACATAAGTACATACTGTTAATATATATTATATAACATACTTATATGTATAATTAACATATTAGTGTGTAGCACACTTAACCATTATGTACAACTAACATACTATTATATAACATACTTATATGCTGTTATACATAATATGTAACATACATACTTCTGTTAATTATATGTAATGTAACACACCTGTTATGTAACATTGTGTATAATTAACATTATACATATGTATGTCTAATGTACTTTGTTACACATAACATATATGTATAGTAAATGCAGAGAAATCAACACATGACACTACTGTGTCGTGATTCTGTATTCATTGGACATTGTATGTGTTCTATATGTGTTGTATGTAATACACAGTACACGTAATAACATACTTCACGGACATCCTGATGTTTGCTGGCTGGCTTATGTCCCAGGTCCCCGTCGAGGCCAGATGAGCACCTGACTCCCTTCTCTGCGGCAGGGTGGACCCGTCTCCCAGGTGTGTGTGCAGAACTGAAAGGCAGCATTGAGGGGTGGTGCTTGGAGATGGTGGAGGGGTCCGTGGTCCCCCCCATCCTGTCCCATGTGGAGTGAGACCTCTCTCTCCACCGGTTCCCGATCCTTCAGGCTGCCCTCCACGCTCCTTGCTCTGCATCCCTGGTCACTCCAACAGCAGTCACCTCTGCCCCTGTCATCCCACGGCCCCCCCCACACACACACACAGGTCACCTCTGCACCTGTGACATCACCCCGGGCTCCCTGTGCGGCTCCACCCCAAGCCCCTGATACAGCCCGGCGGTTTCCTGGTTTCTCCACCAGCCACCCACCCCTCCCTTGAGGCCTGGAGCCCCAAAACCTCATGACTCACCCATGAAAAAATAATTTTAAAAAGTCAGTGCCTTCCTTTCTCCTGTCTCCACAGCCTTTTCCTCCCACAGCCTGAGTGGAGACGCTCCCTGAGGTCTGACCCCAGCGTTTGACCTTCTCTCCCTGAACAGCTCAGCGGAGCCGATGGCTTCTGCAGTCGATCGACCACCTTCATAGTGGATGCAGCGTCTGGAGGCCCCTCCAACGCAAAGGCAGGCAGGCAGAGGACGACAGATCCGGTAGGCCGTCACTTCTGTGTGGGATCTGAAAAACACAACAAATAGTGAGTGTAACAGAACAGAAACAGAGTCACAGGGAACAGACTAGTGGTGACCAGAGGGGAGAGGGCGGGGGGGGAGGGGCAAGACAAGGAGGGGAGTCAGAGGGACAAAGTACTTTGTACAAAACAGACAAGCTACAAGGATGCATTGTACAACCCGGGGAAGAAAGCTCATGTTTTTTAATAACTTTAAATGGACGATAACCTTTAAAACTTGTGACTCACTATACTGCGCACGTGTAACTTACAGAATAGTGTCCATCAAGTACACTTTAATAAAAAAATTTAAGTAAAGACAAGAGAGAAAAAAAGCTTCACATAATAATTACCTAATGCACATAAATATATGTGACATATAATTTATACGTTTAAAGTTATAATTACACACAGCTTGTACACACACACATCACGTGTGTACACAAGTGTTAAAATTGAATTTCCTACAGGATCAAAAATGACTATAACTCAATGAAAAAAACGTTTAAAAGAAAAAGCAGCTGGGTGGAGAGGAAATTGGGACTTTATGTAATATATAATGTTACATTTTTCCAAAATGAATAATGTGCACAACTGAGTTCCCCGCATAGAAGCATAAAACCATAAGCCATCCGCTGACGACTAGTTGTGAGCCCTGAGATGCAGTGATTTCACAGAAAAGATGACCCTCGGAGAGGATGTCACAGGCTGGGGTGCCTGCAGGCGTGCGTGGGTTCTGAGTGACCCGCGAGTCGGCAGCAGGTCATGGGACACAGAAACTCAGGCTCAGGAAGAGATGGGGTCTGGCTACACACGCAGGGGCCTGGGGGTGCCTTCTTCTGTCAAATTGTCCGCTCACGTCTTAGGGGCTGAATTGTGTCTCCCCCAGATTCCCACATGAAGTTCTCACCCCAGGACCTCGGAATGGGGCTGTGTTTGGAGACGGGGGTCTTTAAGGAGGTGATGGAGGTAAAATGAGGTCACTAGGGTGGGTCCTGATCCTCTAGCACTGGGGTCCTTGTAAGAAGAGGAGGTGAGGACCCAGACACACACAGAGGGACGCCCACGGGAGGACCCAGGGAGGAGACGGCCGTCCACACACCAAGGGGAGAGGGCTCAGGAGACACCAGCCCTGCTGACACCTTGACCTCAGATCCCAGCCTCCAGGGCTGGGAGACATAAATGTGTGCTGTTTCTTTCTTTTTTTATATAAACATTGAGTACTTGTTTTTTTTTATTTAGTGGGGGGACTGGGGATCGAACCCAGGACCTCATGCATGCTGCGCACACAGCACCCCTGCGCTGTGCCCCCTCCCCTCTGCCGTGTAGACGCTCAGGCTGGGGAACTTTGACGGCAGCCCGCGCAGACTCACCCGTCCTGGGTTTACAAGGAAACACTTGTACAAATTACAGCAACCGGCACGCCTGTGGGTCCCCGGTAGCAATTTGTGAAATACGCCAGCAGGCTTCGTGTTGGGGTCAATAATAAAAGAACAACCCGACACGCAGCTTAAGCTTGAGAAACGGAGCTGCGGGGTAGAACGGGAACGCACCACGAGATGTGATGTGATAGACTCGGACAGGCCCTAACCCTGCAAGCGGCACCGTGCTACGGGCGCGCTTCTGTGAGCTGCATTTGAACTGAAAAGCGTTTTGTATCCGCTGACCCCAAAACGTCAACGCGCGTCCTCAAGGCGTGCAGTCCTGCCGGGCGTGCGGCACGCGGCATGCTGGACGGGAGGCTGAGGAGGGCCAGGGTGACCGCCAGCCAAGAGGGTGCGAACCACGGGGGCACCCGTAACTGTGTGCAGCAAGCACACTGGCATCTGTTCCCTACTGTGTACACAGTGACCACAGGGGCATTCACAACCGACTGTATACAGCAAGCACACTGGCATCTGGAACCAACTGGATACATATTAACCACACTGGCATCCGTAAACAACTGTATACAACCCCAGTGGCATTCACAACCGACTGTATACAGTGACCACACTGGAATCTGTAACCGACTATGCAGTAACCAGATGGAATGTGGAACCGACTGTACAGTAACCACACTGGCATCTGTAGCTGACTGTACACATGGTAACCACACTGGTGTCCACAACCGACTGGATACACTAACCATACAAAACCCACAATTGAATGAATACAGTGATCACACTGGCATTAACCGACTGTATACATAGTAACCACACTGGCATTCATAAACAACTGTATACAACAATCACAGTGGCATCCGTAACCGACTGTATGCCCAGTAACCACCCTGGCATCCACAATCAGCTGTATACTGTAACCGCAGTGGGATCCACAATCAACGGTATACAGTAACCACACTGGCATCCGTAACCAACTGCATACAGTAAATACAGTGGCATCTGAAACCGACTGTATACACAGTAACCACACTGCCATCAGTAACCAACTATATACAGTAACCATACTGGCGTCTGTAACCGGCTGAACGTAGGAACCACGCTGGCAACCACAACCAACTGCATACGCATTAACCACATGACATGCACAACCAACTGTATACACTAACCACACTGGCATCCATAATCAAGTTTATATTAACCACACTGGCATCGGTGATCAACTGCATACAGTAAGCACAATGCATCCACTACCTACTGTATACAGTAACCACACTGGCAGTACTCAGGAACCACACTGGCATTTGTAACCAACTGTATACACAGTAACCACCCTGGCATCCGTAACCGACTGCATACAGTAACCAAAGTGGCATCCACAACCGACTGTATACAGTACCCACGATGCCCCTCCCTGATCCTGTGGGAGCGCCCACTGAGACAGGCTGGGACCCAGGACCTGTTACTGCAGCGCCTGCCCCCGGGCAAACCTCTTCTCCAGCAACAGGCGTAAAGAAACGATAAAGGACCAAAATTAACCCCGTGTGTCTACAGTTGGGGCAGGTTATGAACAACAGAGAAAAAGTCCAAACGCAGCTGCCACTTCTGAGCAAAAGCAGGTGCCAGGTGTGCTCCCTGCACACAGCACCACCAAGGGGGTGAGCCGCCCCTCCTGCCCGACCCGACACGCCCCCACCCTCACCCCATTTGAGGGTCCTGCTCACCCCCTCCCTCCCCGAGCACCCCCCAAGGGCCCCTGTTTCTTGCTCTCACTCCTTCTGCTGCAGGACAAGTCCCAGCAAAGCCTCCCCTGAACTCCTCGTCTGGCCTCATCCATTTCCACGGAGTAAGGGGTCCAAGGACCCAGGTCAGGAACACAGTGACCTCCTGCCTGTGGGCATGCATGGCTCCAGGGCAGGACCATTGCCAGCTCCCTCTCTGCCCCTGCAAGCTGTAATAAAATAATGCACCAAATCCTCAGTAAAGTCTCTGGGAAGACGCCCCTTTGCTGTCTGCGCACTGTATCGTAACGACCGAGGACCCCTCAACGACCTTTTATTCCACCAACCAATGCCCGGAGAAGGGGCATTCTGTTCACTGGCAAGAAACAAAGCTTTGCACACAATTTCGGGTGACCCATGGGACACCGGAGTCCGCTTCAGGAGCCCAGGGTGGCAGAATGAAATCACCTTGTATGTTTTTTAAGCCTGTTTCTTGAACCAGGAACTCTGCAGCTGGACCTTCTGCCAGGAGAAACACGGTCTTCTGGAGACCTTTTCCACCCCGGAGGGAGGAAAAAGCCGTCTCACCCGGGGAGTACTTCTGCCTGACCTCGGCCAGTGTCCTCGAGGACTCAGGGAGGCTCCAGGCCCCGAAACGGGGCGGCCCTGTGTCTGCAGGGCGCGCCCAGCACTGCAGAGCTTGTCACGTGGGGCCCGCGAGTTCCGCCCGAGGGCTCTGACGGGTTTTCCCCCTCCCAGCCCCTTCCGATCACTCACTCTTATAAAACAAAACATGTGATGTGTTCCACTGGAACAGACCCTGTTACGCGGTATTTTAGCTCACTTAGCCTTTAACCACTAACAGTGTGACTCATTCCCTTCTTGATTTTAAAATCCCACTAGATAAAGCCCCACTCTCATTTTTCGGGTCCTACCAGGCAAAAAAGATGTGGGGTTTTTTTTATTATTTATTATTATTATTGGGCAAGGCGGGGGGCGGGATCCAGTGCCCGACACTCGGTAGTATTTTAACGGTGACTGACAGTCTTTCTGCAGCCGGGGAAGGTTGCACTCACGATGGATTCGTAAGCCAAATGCCTCTCATTCTATGTTGAAAAGATGCATATTGAACACAGAAGTGGAGTGTTTCTACCCGAAGAGAAATGAGGGGCAGGAAACCCCAAACTCCTCGGTGTTTGCACGCACAGAAGACAAATCAACACAAAAACCAAGCATACTTCTGAGACGCGGCCACTGGGGGACGACAACCCTGATCTCAGGCAGAGGGTAAAACCGTAAGAGGAAAAAAAATCAAGGACGAAGTGGAGAAAAAGTACAGATACTGATGGAAAAAAAAAAGAACATAGTAGGGATGGGTGGGAACTAAGAAAAAGGAAGAAAGACCAGTCTCTTCAAAGAACAAATGGGAAAAATTAAACTCTATTGATTAAAAACAAAAGCCCCCTCCTGTTTCAAAGGGTAAAAGACACGTTGTCTCTGGGAGCGTGGGGTCGGGGGGCGATCCGCTCTCCGCGCGCGAGGACGGGGAGCGCACGACGCGCGGACGCTGTAGCGTGGCCGGAGCCGGGGGGGGGGGGGGGGTGCCTGCCCAGGACAGGCGCCTCCAGCGCCCCGCCTCCTGTGTGCGGAAAACCTTTCGCCTCGCAGGCTTCCCCTGAGTTCCAACATATGTAACTACAGACGTGGGAAAATGCAGACACAAAGGGAAACAGTCAAGCAAGACAAAATAATCATAGCTTAGCCATCATGCAAAGTCAAGGACCCTGAGATCCCCCCTTGAGGGCTGTAGATCATATTCTGAGCCACGTCCTCTTAGCTGTTTTGCAGACCCTGGAACCCTCAGCAGGTGGGAGGAGTTAACTGTGTGCTGCCCACCAGCACGGAGACCCCAGACCACGGGGACCAGAAACTTGATGGCGTGGACTCCCGATGACCTCACCACCCGCCAGTCAGAAGACTCCACGAGCTGATCATGCATCCCATTGTCCCTTCCCTCCCCCGTCTTTAAAACTCTTTCCCTGAAAGCCATCAGGCAGTTGGGGTCTTCTGTGCACCAGCTGCCCTTCTCTGCTTGGCCCCACGTTGGGCACCTTGCAAATAAACACTGCTCCTTCCTTCACCACAACCCAGTGTCAGACCGGCTTTGCCGCATGCAGGCGAGTGGACCGAGGTTTGGTTTGGTGACAGTTATCTGTAAGCCCTGCCATCGACATGTCCAGTGAACAGGCCTGGGTACACGTGCTTCCTCTCAGCTTCCCTGTGACCCACCACGTGGGTGAGCACAGACCTGCCCTCAGGGGACTTAGAGAAGACAAGCCACATGGACATAAAATATGGAACACGATGCAGAGCCTTCTCCACGTTAAATGCATCTGTAGAGACGGTCTGGGGTGACTGGACACCGTCTCATAGGACCTGAGTAATGGAAAACCATGCGTTAGTTATTCACTGGGTAACACAGCCAGCGGGCTGAGGGTCTGACCAAGAATGTGAGGCACGCACTGTGGAACATAGCATGGAGGTGCCTTAACAAACGAAAAGGAGAGTTACCACATGGCCCAGCAACCCCACTGCTGGGCATGTCTCCAGGGGAACTCTAACTGAAAAAGACAAATGCACCCCAGTGTTCAGAGCAGCACTATTTACAATGGCCAGGACCTGGAAATAGCCTGAATGTCCACTGACAGATGACTGGATAAAGAAGCTGTGGTATATTTATACAATGGACTACTACTCAGCCATGAAAAAGAATGAAGTCATGCCATTTGCAGCAACATGGATGGACCTAGGGATGATCACACTAAGGGAAGTAAGTCAGACAAATATCATATGATATCACTTATATGTGGTATCTAAAAAGTGACACAAGTAAACTTATTTACAAATCAGAAGGAGACTCACAGACATAGAAAACAAACTATGGTAACCAAAGGGGAAAGGATAAATTAGGAGTTTGGGATTAGCAGATACACACAACCACATACAAAACAGACAAACAACGAAGTCCTACTGGGAACTATATTCAATGTATTGTAATAACCTTTAATGGAAAAGCTATATATATATATATGAACTGAATCACTAGGCTGTACACCAGAAACTAACAAAACACTATAAATCAACTCTACTTCAATAGAAAAGAAAAATAAATTTTAAAAGATTCTGAGGCGTGGAAGAGAAGGGGCAGTGCTTTGCCTCAAAGCCACATATTCACCTGATAACCAGAGTGGTTTTCCAATTGGGGGCGGGGTCAGGAGGGGCAGGTGGTTTGGGAAGTGCTGGGCACACTCAGCAGAAGGCCACGTGGGTCACTGTAGCGCAGCCAGCAGGAAAGCGTTCACTCCAGTTACTCTGCCGGGCATACACACTCCCTTTTTTTTTTTTTTTAAGTTTCAGGTTTTAGTCAGTTGCCTCCTGCTTTGGCCTTGAATTAAGTTTTTAAAACCCAATTTTTTTTTTAATTGATGTACAGTTGATTTACAATGTTCTGTTAGTTTCAGGTATACATAGTGGTTCAATATTTTTATAGATTATTTCCAAAAACGGCACACATTGCAAAGCGTCTGAGCTAAAAAGTCATAATTTCCCCTTAAATTGAGACATCTAAAGGTGCATGATTCTAGTCATTAGAAAATGCATCTTAACGTCCAGACAGCACTTAGCCTGGGTCTCCCACCTTGTCAGATGACTGTGCAACCCATGAAGAATTCAGCCCATCTCTTCCAGGGCTGTCAGACCCACTGCATGACTGACCGCAGCCCGGGCTGGATGCAAAGATGGGGCAGAAAGCAGAACAGACAGGCAGGGTAGGCCCAGGAGTCGTCTTGGTTCTCGTACTCTGTTCAGCCCCGCCATACGCAATTTCGGCAAGAACTGGTGGAGGCTGTCCTGGGAATCGTAACAGCTCGTTCCTTTTCCCCAGGTGGCCCTACTTGAAATAGGGCGGCAGTGAGCCTCCTACCCCTCTGTCAGGCTGCGCGGGATTGAATGTGACCCTGTAGGAATGAACGCACGTGGAAACCCAGCCCAGGCTGCAGACCCAAAGCCACCCGCGGCCTTACCGTGGCATCCGCCCCACTGATGATACAGGGTCCTCCGTGTCATGATGAAAAATGGCGCCTGGATCGCGTCATCCTGCTGGCACACACACCTCAGATCCCTCACCCGGCCCGCGGGGCTTGTGCTGCGCATACTGACGGAGACGCGGGGTCTTTGGGTGATTTGCACATCATAAGTGCCCCCCCAAGATTTGTTACCGAGCAAAGGCTCACTGCCCGATGTGCATGGAAGCCAATGAGGTGGCATCTGCTTTCTGAGAAGTGACGGCTTTATCGTGAGGTCAGCCAGGCAAGGCTCAGACCCGTCTCAAACCCAGCGATGTGTGTGTTTACGGGGTGTGTGGAGTGAACGCGCGGGCAGGTTGAGGAACCACCTGTTAATTAAGGAGGGCAGAAGATCTGGGTATAAAGCCGCACTCCCTTATTCATCCTGTTATGAGCCCCAGAGAGCCCATGTTTGACGAAATGGGATATTAAAAAGAGTCTTTCTGTCCCTCAGCACCTGGAGAGAGTTAAGTGAGAAAACAGAGTTGAAAGTCCTCGCTACACACGCACACAGCGCACTGTGTAGACAGAAGAGCACCTAGGGATGATGGAGTGCAACCATTCCAGACCAGCGAGTCTGCACAGCCGACCTCAAACAGCAGACACGGCGTGTCTGGGCCAGCAGCGCAGAACAAAGAGAAATGGCCGCGTGTCGGCTGGACGCGTTTGGCGGGGCTGATAAGGGCCCCCCGACCTCCCTCCCTCCCGTATCAGCCACCGGCAGAGTCGTCCTGAAACGGAGAGGCATTACTCACGGGAGAGGGGGCCAAAGATGAGACGTAAGGGGGCGCACGTGAGAGGGAGCAAAACCAGAGCTGCAGGAGGTGACACAGTGTGCCGTCCAGCAGGACACGACGTCACGGCGTTCGGTCACTCATCGGATGTCCTCGACGCGGCCGCGGCCGTGATGAATGCACCTGAGGACGTACACCTGCCCGAGCTCCCCGGGGCCGCCACAACACAGCACCACAAACCAGGGGGCTGACACCAACAGAAACGTTCTGGAGTCCAGAAGTCTGAGATCAAGTTGTCAGCAGGGCTGTTCCTTCTGGAGGTTCTGGAAGAAACTCCGTTGCAGGTTTCTCTCTCCAGGTCGGGGGGCTGCGTGCCACCCTTGGCTTGCACACACATCTCTCCAATCTCTGCCTCCATCGTCACATAGCCTTCTCCTCGGAGCGTCTCTCTCTGCATCCTCTCATCTTATAAAGACGCCGGTGACAGCAGACTAAGGACCCATCCTACTCCACAGTGACCTCAGCATAATGTGCCTACTGACGTCTGCAAAGGCCCAGTTTCCAAATCTAGTCGCATGCTGGAGATTCTAGGTGGACATGAAGTTCCTCGGTGGACACTTACTTAACCCAGGGCAGCCAGGTAGCATATTCTCATAGGTCCCAAGTGCACAGGACCACAAGGAGACCTGGTGACTGGCCACACAGACGCCAGGGGAGAGGCACCCACTAAGAGCTTCCGATTTTCGTTCATGGTCGACCACTTGAGTTGCATCATTGCAAATGGCTTTTCAAGACCCAGCTGTCCCAGACGAGACCATCAAATAAAAATTCCAGGCTCAGGGCAGAAGAAAATGCATTTTAAAAGATCACTGCAATGTGGAGAGTTTCTAAACATAGATCGACATGCATCTCCAAGGTCAGGCAGAAGCACCTCTTGTTTTATAGGGAGGCATGAGGAAGGTTTCAAAGAATGGGGTGTCGGGGAGTGAGTGGTATGGTTGGACACCTCATCCCAGCAGGTCTTCCTGGGGTCAGTGGATTCTCAGGAGGGGCCGTGATGGTTCTTCCATGTCTCAGTTCTTGCAGAACCTCAAGGGCTAGTCAAAACCCAAGGGCCTAGACATTTGGTTTAAGAAGTTGTGGTGTTTACACAATGGAATACTACTCAGCCATAAAAAAGAATGGAGTCGTGCCATTTGCAGCAACATGGATGGACCGAGAAGATCATACTGAGTGAAGTAAGTTAGACAGAGAAAGACAAATATATGATCTCACTTATGGGTGGAATCTAAAAAAATGATACATATGAGCTTATTTACAAAATGGAAAGAGACTCACAGACAGAAAACAAATGTGGTTACCCAAGGGGAAAGGGGGGAGGGATAAATTAGGAGTCTGGCATTGGCAGATACAAACTACTACATATAAAACAGATAACAAGGTCCTACTGTACAGCACAGGGAATGATATTCAATATCTTGTAATAACCTATAATAAAAATATATATATATGTATAACTGAATCTCCCTGCTGTACACCAGAAACACAAAATTGTAAAGAAATTATACTTCAAATTTTTTAAATTATTTAATGTATTTACTTTTTGCTATCCTTTCTGGTTTTCTTTATTGAGATACAATTCACATACCTTGTAAGTGTACAATTTAGTGACTTTTTGGGTTTTTTATGAGGTCAGCGTTTAGTGTTTTCACAAAGTTGTGCAACCATCCCCACAGTAAGTTTTTTTTTTTTTTGCTTTTTTGTGTGTGTGCTTATGAGGGGGAGTTAATTAGGCTTATATATTTATTTATTTCTATTTGGAGGAGGTACTGGAGATTGAACCCAGGACCTCGTGCATGCTAAGTATGCACTCTACCACTGAGCTATACCCTCTCCCTACAGTTTTTTTTTTTAACGTTTTTCCATCACCACTAAAAGAAACATCTCACCCCTTAGCCATCTCCCCACATTACCCTCCACTCCATGCACCCCCCCCCGCCCGAAGCCCTTGGCAACCACTAATGTCCTTTATATCTCAATAAATTTACCTATTTTGAACTTTTCCTATAAATAGGATCACATCCTTTGTGTCCTTCTGTGTCTGGCTTCTCTCATGGAGCATCCTGTGTTTGAGCATCATCCACGTCGTAGCCTGTGTCAGAGCTTCACTCCTTTTCCTGTGTCAGTAATACTCCCCTGTGTGGATGGACCCCATTCTGTTTATCCATCCATCCATCCATGGATGGACACTTGGGTTGCTTCCATTTTTTGGCTGTTGTGAATAATGCTGGTATGAACATCTGTGTGCAAATTTATTTCATCTATATATGTGTATATTTATATACACACATTTTTGTTTTGGTTTTTTTTTTTGTGTATATGTATACACCTAGGGGTGGAGTGGCTGGATTATGCGGAAGTTGTATCTTCAACACACTGAGGCACTGACAGTCTGTTTTGCAAAGTGCTGTGTCCTCTTCCATCCCCACCAGCAGTGTAAGAGGGTTCTGATTTCCACTCACATCCTTGTCAACACTTGCGATTAGCTGACTTTGAGTTTAGCCATCCTAGTGGCTGTGAGGCGATATTTCCCTGTGGTTTTGGTTTGCATTTCTCAAGGGGCTAATCTCAATGCACATTTTTTCCCATGTAATTGTTGGCCATTTGTATATCTTCCCTGGTGTGATATCTCTGCAAACCTTTTGCCCGTTTTAAAACCTTGGGTTATTTATTTTTTTATTATTGAGTTATAAGTGTTCTTTTTATATTCTGGATACAAAGCAAACCCTTTATCCAATATATGATTCGCACCCCCTCGAAAAGAACTGCTTTATTTCAAAGCAGCTTGACCAAGTTGGATGGAGAGCTTTTAAATAAAAGCATTTTAAAGCAAACATGTTTTGTTTTGTTTTGTTTTACCTTCTGGGAGGGTTAAAACGCCAAAACGGGAAGGCTGTAAATAAAGCTATTTTGAGGGGAAAATGGGAAACCCCTTGGTCTGCATAGGAAGCAGCGGGAGATGAAGATAATTTATTATCAGATCTTAAGCTCCTTGGCCATTTCGTCTGTTCACAGGTATTCCCAGGTTTGTCTTCCGTGCATCCTCCCCATAATCTTCTTTTTTTCTTTTTTGCTGGAAACAGAAAGTGATGTATACTGCAATGCTGGCCATCCTTGGTAAAACATTATGGCATGAATATAATAAAGCTGTTACTCTGCCTTTTAAGTTATTTCTCGAGGCATTAAATCTGCTTTCCAAGCCTTTTTAAAGTCCTCATGAATCTGCCAAACACACTGATTAGTTTATACCGGGTGCCTCAAGTTTATGAATTGCCTTCCTGAGGAATAAATAAAATCATGGGAAGACTCCTGGCCTCTATCAATATTTTGCAATTGCTATACCTGAGGATGCTCCAGCAGCATTTGTCAGGGAACACTCCGACCACGCTGAACCCGGGCCCCGCGAGGCCGAGGCCCGGCCTCTTCAAGTCGAGTGCCGGGGGCCGGGACCGTGCCGGGCACGTCCGATTCCTCCTCTGTTCCAAATTGAAGGGCGGTCATTTTCCCGTTGCATTTTGCATCTGACCTTCCCAGTCCCATCCTCGTCTGTTCAGAGAACGGAATGGATTTTTGGATCTCCTGGGATTGTCCACAAAGACGTCCTGTGCGCTCACACACGAAGATATTTCTAAGGCGCATGCAATGAGCCTTCCTCACTGGAAAGTCCATCGTGCAGTCAGCATTTTGTCTGGACCAGTGTATCCAGTGCCCTCAGGACCAGCAGAAATGAGTCAGAAACAACATTTTTATCAGGAGGAAACCACGACAGAAGGTGAACTGTCTTTGCCCAGGAAGGGCGGCGTCCACGCCCGCCCACTGCCCAGCAGCCGCGCACCTTCCCGGGGCCGGGGCCACGGTCCGCTGACGTCAAGACCGTGGCGCTCAGAAGGTGCCTCTTGCCACACCACCGCCTGCCCCGCACCTGGACAGGTGATGACCGCGGCAGGTGGGAGGCACCCAGGGCCGGTGGATGAGACAGAAGCCACCTTCAGGGCACAGACCTCTTGAGGTCCTGTCCTGGATGACCTGCAGCTAACACACATGCAGTCACGGGGCTGTGGAGGGACCGCGGAGCATGGCCAGGGTGACCCCCGCTGCACGTGCCCCCGTGTGGGCCTGGGGAAGGACCGGGAGCTGTCTCAGCTCACCCACGGCTGCTCCCGGGGCCTGGCCAACGCCAGACACCCTGTCACTGGCTCCCCCAGACCCCGTGGTCGCACCCAAACCCCACCCTGCCACGTTCAAGCCACAGCATCTCCAGCCCCGCCTCCCCGCCGGGTCCCGATCATCCAAAGCTCACTGACCCCAGAGGCTGCATCCCCGATCCGTGCCTGAGCCAGCCGGCGACAGCGCATCCTGGTGGGGGCCAGCGTGGGACCTGAGTGTCCGTAACCCGCCCCCAGCCCCCGCTCACGGGCGCACGCACATCCCAGCGCCCCCTCGTGCCCACGCATGCACGCAGCCCCGCCAGGGCATCCCCAGCTGCCCCTCCCGTCCGCGCGGGCTCCGGGGCGGGGGGACGTCTCCCTGACAGTCACGCCTGTGAGTCACGTCGCTACACCCCAGCCCCACGACAGGATTTACTTTACTCCTCACAAACAGACAGTATTCTGAATACAGATTAAATCATTTCTGTTGATTCTGTGCGTCGTGGTAATAGTTGTCACGTGATGATACACAATGACGTGAAAAAGCTCAGCCACAGGGACTGCGGGCACTGTGGTAGCACTGGCTTCTACTTTCCTACACCTGTCACGGCAGCAGGACAGCGCCATCGCCACCTCCATCAGGGCCGCGCTATCCCCACTGTCCTAGCACGGCGGCAGCACCACTGCCGCAGCATCGCGACACGGGGGTATCACCACTCACCCCGCAGCCGTGTCACCCCTCCTGCCCGTCCCCGCCCCCCTCATGGCAGCAGGATCCTTACTCCTACCTCATGGTGACAGTATTAATACTCTCATAATAGCTGTGTTACTACAACTACTAGGATGGTCGCAGTGTTACTATTATTTCTATCACAGTGCCCATGTTGTTGTTATTACTCTCACGGTGGCCGTGTTGTTATTATTACTTTCATGGTGGCCGTATTACTATTATTTAAATCGCGATGGCCATGTGGTTATTATTACACTCATGGCGGCTGTATTACTATTATTTAAATCGCGATGGCCATGTGGTTATTATTACACTCATGGCGGCTGTATTACTATTATTTAAATCGCGATGGCCATGTGGTTATTATTACACTCATGGCGGCTGTATTACTATTATTTAAATCGCGATGGCCATGTGGTTATTATTACACTCATGGCGGCTGTATTACTATTATTTAAATCGCGATGGCCATGTGGTTATTATTACACTCATGGCGGCTGTATTACTATTATTTAAATCGCGATGGCCATGTGGTTATTATTACACTCATGGCGGCTGTATTACTATTATTTAAATCGCGATGGCCATGTGGTTATTATTACACTCATGGCGGCTGTATTACTATTATTTAAATCGCGATGGCCATGTGGTTATTATTACACTCATGGCGGCTGTATTACTATTATTTAAATCGCGATGGCCATGTGGTTATTATTACACTCATGGCGGCTGTATTACTATTATTTCTATCACAGTGACCACATTATTATAATTTCTTTCACAGTGGCCGTGTTGTAATTATTACTCTAATGGTGGCCATAGTACTATTATTTTCATCATGGTGACCATGTTATTATTATTTCTCTCATGGTGGCCGTGTTGTTATTATTTCTATCACGTTGGCAATGTTACTGTTACTACTATCATGTTGGCCGTGTTATTATTATTTCTGTCGCGGTGGCCGTGTTGTTATTATTCCTCTCATGGTGGCCATAGTACTATTACTTTCATCATGGTGACCATGTTATTATTATTTCTATCACGGTGGCCGTGTTGTTATTATTTCTATCATGATGGCCCTGTTATCATTATTAGTGTAATGGTGGTCATATTACTCTTACTCCCATGGTTGCAATATTCTGCCTTCCCTCTCAGGTCAGCAGTATTACTACTCTCAGGGCAGTTGTCTCATTACTGTCAGGGCAGCGGAGTGACGGTGACTCTCGGGGCAGCACCGTCAACGTTGCCCCAGCTCTTGCCGCACACCAGACCCAGATATGTTGTATGTGTCATAACTCACTTCAGGCTCTCCAGACCCCAAAGAAAGATTTCCTATTCGCACTTTCCCTTACACACTGAGACGCCGGGGTACAGAGAGGTTAAGGAACTCCCCCAAGGTCCCCCAGCGAGGAGGCGGCGGAGACTGATCACGTGCCTGGCAAACTCTTTTCAGACCTGGCGCTGTCATCCCACCCCGGGCCCCATCCCACGCTTCTTCTCTAAGATCTGGACACCAGCTGCTGGACGTCCTTGTCCACCCTCACCGTGGACATCGGGTGTACGTGCAGCCTGGATTATGCCCAACGGACAACCCCCCAAAAACCCTCCCCCCGCTTTCCTTTCCATCCATGTCCCCATCATTCTCTTCTCCAAGCTGTCTACACAGCCTCACCTCCCACCTCCTCCTCAATTTGTTCCTTTTCTGCCCTGGTAGGTACAGTTTTGGCTTCCCAGAACTCCACTGCCTGGAGTCACACCTGTGAATACGAGTTAACTACATGGCCGAGGAGGCTTGACCAAGGTAGTGAGATCGCTCCTCTGCAGGCCTTAGCTAAGGAGGTTGTTTTGGATCGTCACGCCACCATGTGAGCTCTTAAAACCAGCTTTCTAACGAGAGAGGGCAGAGGAGGGAGTCAAAAGCTCAAAGGAGGGGAAGAGCTTGACCGGCTGTTGCTGGCTTTTGGGATGGAGGGGGCCACGCAGAAAACCCAGGAAGGAACTAAATTCCGTCAACAACCAGTGAGCGGACAGGAGGACCCTGAAGCCCGGAAGAAATCACGGCCCCAACCTGCGACTTGATTTCAGGCCTGTGAAATCAATTTCTGACCAGAAAACACAACACAGTACCAGACATCCAATGGGTAGAAACTACAAGATGACAAATGTCTGTCTGTTTTTTTTATGCTGATACACTTGTATTCACTTGTTACACGGCATAGCAAACTGACACACCCTTTCTGTCCACTCAGCCTGCTCTCGCTTTGCCTCTGATGAACTTACGGTGCCTTTGTGGCCCTCCTATGGCTTGAATCTCAGCGGAATTGAGGACCACCGTGACCACCTTCTTCTGAGGTGCCCCCTGTCCTAATTTCGCAGCTCTCTCTTCCACGGCTCCTTACTCTTCTTTCTCAGGATCCAGGTCCCTGTGTCTGACTTTTAATCCTCCTCATCATTTTCGGATGAAGTTCTTACATCCTCCGTTGTCCAGCCTCACGTCCTCCTCCCTGTCTCTCCACTGGACAACGTCGCCTTCGCTCACAGCTGTGGTTCACCAACAGCTCTCCAGCAGGTACCCCTGCCCAGACGATTCTCGTCTCTACCTTCATGAACATCCAACAGTTAAGATCGGCTGTCTCCTTGACGGGTCTCTAAACAGCACCTCCAGCCCCCAGTCCCTTCCCAAACCTGGTCCTCTCCAAGAACGCCTCCTCCAGGAAGTCCCCTTGGGTCACCCAAAACCTAAGAGGCAAGGCTTCCAGATGCCACCATGTTGAGAGGACAAAGAAGACCGTCTACTCTTGCAGTCTCCTCCTGGGAGGGAGAACACGTTCCCCCAGAAGCCACGGCCCCGCCCAGGGGAAACTTCCTGCCATGGAGGACTCCGTAGGCCGCCGGCAGTGCGCGCCCCACGAGTGATGCTGCTCACGCCGCAGGCGCAGGCACACCGCCAAGGCGGAGACGTCTGCACTTACAGAACGGGTGTTTCCAGAGACAGAAATAATTGGATTCCTTTCAGGCACTTTACAGTTTAAATCTGATTTACAAGAGCCTAATTACACATGCACGTGGCAGGATTTATTTTCGAAACATCTCATTCCACCACCCCCCCCCTTCATCCAACTATCCAGAAAGTCAGAAACAAACAAACAGAGCTGCGTGCACAGCTTGGATGGCGTCAGCCTTCTAAATCAAGTCACTTGTTTGGTTTTCATTCGTGGAAGCTTGGCTTTTTAGCAGGGAAAACATCGTTTTGGAAAACCGCTTCGTTCTGGTGTCGGAAAATTGCCATCAGCGAAGGAGACGTGAGTGCCTCAGATTTCCCGCATGGGAGCGGATGTTGTGGTACATTTACTCTATTTCTCTTTCAGCCAATTAAAAAAAAATTTGCTATTTATCAAATAGGAATTTGGAATGTGTGGGACTCACAGCGACAGTTCCAGGAAAGGGGAAAGGATCTTGAATTATTATCTGTGACATCCAGACAGAATATAAAAAAGCAGGTTGCCACGCGTGTGCATTCTTTGCAAAATAAATTTTAGATCGTACTTGTACAGATGTATATGACAGCCAAAGCGTGCGTGTGACGGATACATTTTGACTTCACAGTAGGAAAGAAGGCAGCGGGAGGGGCGGGAGAGGATTTGGGACTTTAAGTATCTCACAGACACACACTCATTCCTATCCCATCCACCCAACTATCATCGGCCACAGAATGTTAAAATCTGACCCCCCCCCTAGACACCCAAATCCAAGAGAATTGAAATTTCAAGGGGACTCACACACCATCCCACACAAATTCACAAAGCAGAGAAAAAAAGTAGAAACTCCCTCCCTGACTCTGGATCCCACCCCCTGCTTTGAAAATATGAAGAAATCTAGACAATTTGCCGGAGATTTCTGTAAGATACAGAGATCGGGCTGATAACCTTTCCCCACCCTAGGAGATGCCTGTTTTCTATACCAGTCAGCTATGACTTAAATCGTGCTGCCTAACAAAACAACCCTAAATCTCAAAGCCCAACCATAATAAATGTTTGTTTTTTCAGACCTATGAGTTTGGGGGTCAGCAAAGGTTGGCTCATCTAGGCTGGACTCCCACCCTCCTCTCCCTGGTTGAGCAGAACCCAATGCATCAGCTTGGATTCATGTCTGCTCCCCATGGTTTCGTTATTTCGGTTATCCTGGGCATCTGTCTGTAATGTTGGAGCGTAAGTGTCTAGAGGGTACCCCAAACCATCTGGGTTTGCAGCACATGGGCTGACATCCCATAAGGTAAAGCAAAATGGGTGACAACCACATGGTGTAGGGAAGTGTGGTCCTTCCACGAGGGGTCAGCCTGGACCCAGGGAGGCAGGCAGAGAAAAGCTGTGAGCAACTCATGCCATCAACCACACTTTCTGAAGCCCAGGGAGAGGGGACTTCCCCATGCCCCTCTTTGTATGCAGCCTCCATCCTTCCCTTGCCAACTCTGTGCCCCAAGATGCTGATGGACACGGCCCAGGCTCTCTGGTCCCCCGATTCCAGGTGAGTTCAGACGGTGGGAGGCAACAGTGGGAGATGGGAGGGAGGGGCCCAGGGAGTCACTTACGAGGTTTTTTTCCCTGGAATCTTCCCCATCTGGTTGCGGCCGCACGCGGCTGTGTCCTTCATCACCTACGTACCTCCTAGGGCAGGCTCTCGGCCACAGCTCTCGAACAGAACCTCAGTAGGACCTTGACCCTTTACCTCAGGGCGATGACGTTTTCTCCTCTATGTTGCTAGGCTCCAGGAGCCTCCGAATCCTTTAGGACTTCCCTTGGCCCATCCCGGTTGTCTTTGCAGAGTCTTCAAAACCCTACAGGAAGGCACTGTCCATTTCCTGCTAGAACTGATACGGGACGATGGGGCGTGAGACGATGGCCTTGTCCCGGGTCCCAGGCGAGTCCCTGGGATGTGCCCCCTGTAGTGAGGGTCCTTGGCGTCATGCAGGAAGGAATTCAAGAGTGAGCCACGCCTGAGTCAAAGGAGATTTATTCAGAGAGATGGGCCCGGTTAGCTCATATGCTAGGAAGTGGGCGGATTGTTCCAGCTGCTTTGGGGAAGGGGCGGGGATCCCCAGGGACTGGACCACCGCCCACTCTCCGACCTCTCAGGGTCAGCCTGGGACAGGCACGGCGCCCGTGGGAGCGCCACTGGCCCTGCTGATGCGTTACAAGGAGCGTAGCCTCGCTCAAGGTCTACAGGAGGGCGAAGCGCCCGCCACCCTGCGCCTCCGGGTCCGCTGGGAGTCAGACCTTCCACGGCTGTGTCATTCTTTTAAACGTTGTGCCCTGGTCACTTCCGTCCCGTCTCAGAACCAAGACTGAGACGGGGCGGGTGTCCTCCGCTTGGAAGACGCCGTGGGTTTGCACCTGATAAAGTGTTGAGGGTTAGAAGCCAGCGTGGGGTCAACTTCACGGTAAAGCCAGGAGAGCAAACAGGGCCCATTTGTAGAGTTTCTGAAAATTGGTCGGTTCTACGTAACTTTTAGACCCTTACGCCCCCCTGACCTATTCTGCACGGACTGCGGTCCAGACCCCTTTTCCTGGGCGCTTCCTTCACTGCCGTCCTTGGAATCTCTGCGTGTGATGCATCCAAGCTATAGCCACAAAGCCGTCCCCACTCCCCACACGGCCGGGGCAGCCTGGGGGCTGTGGGTGGGGGGCTGCAGTCAAGGACTCGGCCCCCAAGCTCGCTGGGCTCCTGTGTGTGCCTGCGTTTCTGGTCTGCGCGCCCCATCCAGGGAGCTCCTTACTGGGGGCCGTCGGCCCAGGGACCCCCTGGCGTCTCCATCAAGACCAACTTCTCAGGGAGAGGAGGGGAGGCCCTGAACTGTGTTCTCCCCTCTGACTCGACACTCGGCCCTCTTCCGTCCCGGCCCAGAGTATAATGTTATAACTAGTGTAGATAATACTATGAAGAGAGCGCATACACGTTAGCTCTATGGGACGTGGGAAAATCCCACATGGCCAAATCGCACACTTACATACTCCATTATGTAACGCAGCCTGTACCGCCCACCGCACCCCCAGCTACCATAGTAGAGCTATGACACATAATAAAATACACAGCAGAACTCGTGCATAGCTATCTGGAAGGCAGGGAAATCCTTTACGACCAAATCTATTCCGTAACAGAATACATGCCGTATGTCACAGACCAAGTTGTAACATTGTAACTACAAACGACGGAATATATAGTGGAATATTTGCACATCTATCTGGAAGGTAGGAAAACCCCATGGGTCCAAATCGCACTGTTACATATTCTACTGTGTCACATACATCACACGTTCTAGACCAAGGTGTGGTCTAGATAATTCAGCTCCTACCCATAACATTATCCAGAGCAGGGCATGTACACAGCTGTCTGGGAAGTGGGAGAATCGTATGTGCTCGCATTGCACTGTTACACATTCTACTGTGCAATGCAATATACGCCGTGTATTGTATACATGCCATTTATTATGTAAACTGTTACATGCCCTGTCATGACAACGTGGCCATTGTCTACATAATACACTGTATCCTATCATAATGTGTCTATATGATGTATGCTGTCTAATGTTGTATAATAATATAGGACACATTACATCGTATCTATATCGTAAGGGGGGGAAATCGTATCTTTCCCAGCCATCCCACCGTGGTACGGTCCCGTGTTCTCCACAAAATAACACGTGGCCTGTAGAAGGCCACAGAGTGTGACGGCTGTGCTGGGTAACGCACGACACGGCACGTGCACGCCTGCACGCAAGGCAAGGAGCCGGGCAGCCCGCGCGATACGGGCCGTGCGGCCGGCCGGCACACGCCCGCCACCGGAGGCCAGCCTGCTGGAGTGACCTCCAGAAACCGTCCCGCCCCCCTCCTCCTCCTCCTCCTCCTCCTCGCCCCGCCTCCTTGCGGAGTCTCTGTCGGTGGGGCGGGGGGTCCCCTGAGATGGACCTGCGGCCCCCACTGCTCAAGTCAGGGTGACTGTGAGACGGGAAGGGGCGGCAGGGCGCAGCCGATCCAGGAGCAGCACAGCGGCGAGCAGCAGGACTCAACCCCCAGGAGGCCCTGCGGCTCCAGATGGGGGGAGCCTGGACTTCCTTCTGCCTCATTACAAGCTCACTGCAACGTATCGGCAGGGTGAGTAGCAGGCCCACGGCGCCAGGGCGGCCCCAGGCCACCCGCGGAGGGTCACGGTGGGAGATGGCCCGCCCCTCCCCCAGGCTGGCTCGCTGGTCCCTCCACTTATGAGCACACGGAGCCACCGCGCCCGTAAGACTGGCCGCCGCCCCCTCTCGCTCGCTCGCTCCCCCTTCGGACACGGCCCGCACTCCACCTGTGGCGTGTGGACCTGCTTTTCCTCTAATCCGACCGCCCGACTCCCGCGCCTCGTGGCCTTTCTCTCGCCTTTTGTTGTATCTCTAAATAAACGTGCCTTTCCTCAGCCGCCGCTCGCTCTGGGATCCTTTGCTGCGCGAAGCCCGGGGCACGGCCCCCCTCACGCCCCACGTCTGTTTCTCCTGCACCATCTGGAGCTCAGGCAACAAAGCCTGTTCCTCCCGGAGGCGCCTCGGGGGTCCTGGGTGAGGAGTGTTGGGGGAGGCTGCTCTGCCGCTCGGCCCCTCCTGTTTACGCTTCGCCACGCCCCGCAGAGATGTTAGGAGTCCTCTGCCCTGCCCCCCGCCTCGGATCAAATAAATCCGAGTGTCTGGGGCTGAGCCAGCATTTTTTTTTTAAAGCTCCCTGGGGTCTCATAAGTGCAGAACCATGACCCCGGAGTGACAGCCCTGGGGTCACACACGGTGGCCATCCCCCAGCGGCAGGTAGACACACACTGCAAAGAAGACAGCCCAGTGTCACCAGTCCTGGGGCCAGCTCGCCTCCTCGCTGCAGAGAGAGAGGAGACTGAGAGCCCTGAACGGCTACATCCAAAGGGGAAGGGGCTTTTTCTATGTAAAACCGGGCAGTTGGAGAAGCCTGGAACCACAGGCGTTCTAGATAAACTGCAGACCGGAGAGGCCAGCTGCTGGAGGGATGTTGGAAACCTTGAGATCCAGGGCCAGAATTTCTGGGAAGGACGGTCACCTGTCCACACAGTGTGAATCTGGGTCATTTCTCCCGAGACTCGCGCAGCGGTCCCGGAAGACGGAGCAATGATCAGGCTCCAATGAGATCTACGCCTGGGGTTGGATGGTACCCAGCACGTTGCAGCCCCCACCTCCCTTCCATGAACAGCCGAGCACAGCATCCTTCTCATTTCCCGATGCAGCCAACCTGTCCAGGTGGATAAACACGCATCGGGGGGATGGCGATCCGGGCAGCTGAGCGTGTAAATATCATCCGGTTTCCCCCAGGGCTGGGGCCACCGCCCTTTGTCCTTTTCCGTACAGGTTTATCCGGGGTGGAAATATGTTCCAGGCAGATGGGAGGACGCTCACGGCACCCTCAGGAGGGGCTGCATCCAGGAGTGGGGGCTTTATGCAAAGTGCAAAGCAGGGGGCCAGGCTGTGGGGTGCTCCAAGAGAGAACAGAACGCAAATAGCGGGAGAGAGAGAAAAAGAAAGAGGGCTCCCCAAGGCAAAGGCTCCCTGCAGAGAGGTGTGTTTGTGCTGCCGCGGACGGGTGGCTTAAACGTCACACATTTATTCCTCTCAGTCCTGGAGGCTGGGATCTGAGGCCAGGGTGTGAGCAGGGCTGTGGTCTCCCGAGCCCTCTCCCCTTGGTGTGCAGACGGCTGTCTCCTCCCTGTGTCCTCCTGTGGGCGTCCCTCTGGGCATGTCTGGGTCCTCATCTCCTCTTCTTACAAGGACCCCAGTCCTGTGTGATCAGGACCCACCCCAGTGACCCCGTTTTACCTTCATCACCTCTTTAAAGACCCCCGTCTCCAAACACAGCCGCGTTCTGAGGTCCTGGCAGTGAGGACTTGGGGATACACATTTTCGGGGCGGGGGGGAGGACATAGTTCAGTCTATAACAGGAGGCAAGCAGAATGTCACTTTATGCAAACAGCAGCCCACGGCCGGGGAAGCTGGGCCGGTCCTCTGAGCAGCCCTGCGTGCCAAGTACTCAGAAATACAGCCACGTGTCATCCTTCCGTCCCACGCCCAGGACTGAACACACACCCAACCCTCAGCCAAGCACTAGCAGTGACGGCCACAGGGGAATTTTTACCAAAAGGGTATGAAATGAGGGCCCTTTCCATCTACCCCAGAGGATGCAAAAAAAAAAGGAAGCCCCATCGTAGAGATTTCACAGGCTGACAGGCATTTCAAGTAAGTTTAAATCTCAGCGCACACAGACGGCGGGACAAGGCAAGCCTGCGCCATAGGCTGTTCCCCCGGCTCCGTGTTCCTAGATTTCCGGCCCTCAGGGAATGCTTTAAAGAGCCCACAGCTGCCTCTCTAACTGTCCGCACGTTCACTCCTGCACCCGGCCATGCCCCCGGGACCTCTCCACACACATCCTTCTGGGAGAACGTGTGTTTATCCAAACAAAACACGCATGTCAGTCGGGGGCTTAGCGTCTGGTGTGTCTTTTCCAGAAAAACACAGTGCCTGTTTCCACGTGGCTTGTGTCCTAGCCAGAGGACTTGGGTGAACACTCACACTCCATGAGTCACAATGATACATTGATTTATTTGTAATTTTTTGTTGCCATATGGCTGATTCACAACATGGTATTAGTTGCAGGTGTACAAGACACTGATTCAATCTTTTGATAGATTGTATTCCATTCAAAGTTATTATAAAATATTGGCTACATTCCCCATGTGATACAATGTATCCTTGTAGCCTCTTTATTTTATACATAGTAGTTTGCACCACTTAATCCCCTCCCCCTTCCCTCTCCCCACTGGTCACCACCAGCTTGTTCTCTGCATCTGTGAGTCTGCTTCTGTTTTGTTACATTCACTATTTTGTTGCGTTTTTTAGATTCCACATATAAGTGATATCATATGGTATTTGTCTTTCTCTGTCTGACTTATTTCTCTTAGTATGATCATCTCTAGGTCCATCCATGTTGCTGCAAATGGCATGATTTCATTCTTTTTCATGGCCGTGTAATATTCCATTATACAAATATATCACAACTTCTGTATCCAGTCCTCTGTCGGTGGACATTTAGGCTGCTTCCATGTTGGCTACTGTAAATAGTGCTGCTGTGAACACTGGGGTGCATGTATACTTTCAAATTAATGTCTTCGCTGTCTTTGGCTGTATACCCAGGAGTGGGACTGCTGGGTCAGGTGCTAGCTCCATGGCAAATTATAACAATAAATAGTTACTATTTAATGAAATCTATCAAGTAGTTCACAGGCATTCACTCCTTGCATGCCCTGGACAACCTTACGTAGTAGGAGGCACAGAGAGGTTAAGTGACTTTCCCAAGGTCACTCAGCCAGGGAGTGAACCAACTTTCCCCACCACCTGCGGTTCACAATTTTGGAAACATGCCTGATTCTTCTTTCTATAGCTCTTCTTATGTTCCCATGCTTAAGCAGACTGAAGGAATGATTGTCCAGCCTCCAACTTCTACAAACTGTCCCAACCACCTATCACTGCAGACAGAAGCACAGAAACACCTCTCCAGGAAAACCAAAGGGCATCTGTTGCAGCTTCATTCCCCACCTCTTTGCAAAAAAAAAAAAAAAAAAGGTCATTACAAAACCACCTTCTCCCACTGGAGCCAGGGGTCCGTTCTTTAGGTCTTTCCTATGTCAGAACCCCCATCATTTGACAGTTCTGATCACCACCTGTCTCCTAAAACTCTTGTCTCCTTTGACTTCCGTGGATCTCTGGGTCCTGAAATGCTTTCTGGCATTCTGACGCCTTCTGTTTCCCTCACCCCTCCCTCTTCCTCGACCTGTCCATCAATTTCGTTTTTCATTTTACAGATTTCATGTTTCCATTAAATGTGTCTTGCTCTATACACCGGTCCCGGGAGACCGTCATGCAATGCTTTTAAGAGATGCTCAATTTATCAGTTGCTTTTAAATCCAATGTTGCAGGGGCTGCCCGGGAGCGCTCTCTGCCCAGATGTTCGTAAGCATCTGAAACCCAGCACAATTTAAAGCCGAAATGTTCTCCGCACGCTTCCCGCCCCAAGAAGCTCCCCGCACACTCTCTCTCCGTACACCTTGCCACGCATCCAATTTCCGAGTGAGAACAAACTGTTCCCACACATTTGAGAGGAGACGGATGGTTCTGTCACCATGGCAACAAGTAGCCCCCCTGTATTCCTCCCCAAAACGGGTTTCAACTCTGCTTGATTCATCCGTGAACATGCTTGGTAGCTAACCAACCGGGGCTGACCCTCACGTCGGAAGACCAGCCAATCAAGAATAAACTTAATTGAACGCTCCTGCCTCCAGGTGCCCAACCCAACCCCTACGGTCTCGCCAAACGACCAGCTCCCTAGAGATGCCATCCATCTGCTCTGCCGCCTGCGAATCCGCCGTGTTAAAAGATCACCGCTCTGCCATGTTCTGCTCGGCCAGCTCGCTCCCAGCAAGCACATCTCCCCGATACCGTAACGGGCATCCTGCCTCCCAGTTCAGACGTTGAGTGTTGGACCCGCCGTGGTTGACATACGTCTTCTGTCTCCTTCAGCATCATCTGGCCAAGTCCCGTGCGACCCGCCTTCAAGCCATCCGTCCCCTGCAAAACTCCCTCCTTCGGGTCACACTGCAGCATCCGTGATTGGGACAGTGGGAGTGTTGGAACAGGACACAAATCCCAGGCCCCATGGGATGTGCCTTCTTGAGGTCTGGGAAGACCAGGAGCCCTCCAACGGCAAGTTCTGCCTCGCTCTGCTCCCACGGAGAAGGTCCCCCGGGGAAATGGCCCTCCTATCACAGCGGGGAGCAGGCACGGGGGTCTCACTCACACATCCGCACTGTTCTGCTGCCTTCCCCACTATCCATCTCCTGAACCCATCCATCTTCCCAAACTTGGACTCGGTCTGTTCAACACTCACTCCCCAGCGCCATCTGCAGCCCCTAGAAACACCAGTCTAACTTTCTGTCTCTCTGAATTTGATGATTCCAGATATCTTGTACAAGTGGAATCACACACTATTTGCCTTTTTATGACTTTCTCATTTCACCGAGCATCATATCCTCAAGGCCCATCCACGCTGTCGCCTGGGTCAGAGCTTCACCCCTTTTCCTGGCTGAGTAATATTCCACCGTGTGGATGCAACCCATTCTATTTATCCATCCATCCATCCATCCATGCACACTTGGGCCGCTTCTACCTCTTGGCTGCTGTGAGCAACGCTGCTGTGAATGTGGGTGTGCAAATAAACTCTTGGAGACCCCGCTTCGAATTCCTTCCATCTCACTCTTCTCCCCTGTTCTCATCAGTGTAGGATGATCCACCCAGGCTGTTTAACAATCACAAGTCACGGCGAACTCGCCTACATCTAACTTGCCTGCAGTGCCATCTAATCGGCAAATAGAGTATGTCGACCAAGGAAGTGAGACCCACAAGCGACATGGTACCGAAGGCTGATGACAAACGTATTCATTGCACGGTTCCTCTGAGTACTAGGAGTGCTGCCAGGTCTGGCCCTGCCTGGTGTGTTCATTATGCCAGTCCCTCCTCCGGCTTCCCCTGACGGGTTTCCCCATCAGTTAAAAAAAAAAAAATGCAGGGGAACCTGACCACAAACACCAGGGCCAGGGACTCTCGTCTCTGTGCAGCTAAGGGGGCCTCCCGTGCAGCCCCGTGTCCTCGGGGGACGGTGCGTTTAATCCGGAGACATCTTCATGCGGAAACTTGTCAACCATAAGAGAATCCCACGAGGCCCCTTCTGGGCTCGGGGGTGACAAGACTGGTTCTAACGAAAGAAATGTCATCTGTACTAAAGGAAATTCTAATGACTGGGCCTTGCCCTGGGGCTTCGCCTGGTTCCCCAATTACAAAGGGTTTTTGCGTGTTGCCTGAGCCGTTCCCTCCCGCTCTTTTGTTCAGAACATCTTCCTTGAACACTGCACCGGGCACCTGGTGGAAGCAAGTTGTCTGGGCTTTGCGATCGACCTGCATTTCTCCATGGTGTGGGGGTGAGTTCCTTCCCCGAGGGACATTTGGCAATGCCTGGAGACATTTATCACAACTCAGAGGAGGGGTGAGATGATCCCGGCGTGTGGTGGGTGGAGACCAGGGACGCTGCTCCACACCCCACAGTGCACAGGGCGCCCCCATCGGAGAGTCCGCCAGCCCCCAAAGTCCACACTGCTGAGCCGGAGAAACCCGCTTCATGAAACGGTTCCCTTTAAAACTGAACAGGAGGCTTTGGGGGAGAGAACCCCCAGCCTCTTCCTTCTCTGAGCTCCTCCTAAACCCCGAAGTTAGCTCTGAGATTCTTAACTTTGGATTTGAGTATGAGTAACTCTTCATGGCATATTTCTGCTCTAAGACGCAAATGTTTCTATCACCCAACGGACTAGACCCTGTCATCCTTAGCTGGGTGGTAGACAAAGGAAAGAATTTCTAAGGACAAAATCTGGGAGAATGACGGTCTTTCCAAGTGCCCGTGAAGACATTCGCCCACGTGGACCAATGCTGAGCCATAAAGCAGAACACAGTTTACGTAGAACTGAAGTTTTGCAATGCATGGGCGCTGATCACAGTGGAGAGTCACAGAAAGTTATGTAAAATCCTGGAATATTGGCTAAAAATATATACATATAATAGCCCATGAGTCAAAGGGCAGTGACAAGGGAAATCGGAAAAGATTCTGAATCGGATGAAAATGCAGATGCAACAGGACGCAATGAGGGGGATTCAGCTGAAGCCGTGTTTAAAGCAGGGCACGCAGGGTTGGATGTTTATGATAAGAAAGAAGAAAGGATTAGAATCCGTAATTTGCGCTCTCACCTTAAGAAATGAACACAAAGCGTCTTAAACCCAGAGCAAGTTAGAAGCCAGGAAATAAGACGGAGCATCGTCAATGTAACTGAAATCAGAAAAGCAAGAGACACTGGTTCCTGGACGTGTCAATAAAATCAACAAGCCTCTATAGGCAAATCAACGCAGTACATAAAAGAGAGAATAAATAACCACATTTATCGGACGAAGGAGGCTGGATGGGCACCTCTGAGGCCCTGCTGATTATATCAAGAGGTTAATAAGGAAACGCTATAAACAAATTCCCGCCCACCAGCTTGAGCACCGAGGTCCACACGTCCAAATTCCTTGAAAGACACAAACTGCCACAGTTCACTCAGGAAGGAATGAACACCTGTCCCATGGCTGCTCGAGTCAGGAAATGTATTGCTAAACACCTCAGATCAAAAAGACCTCTAGAGCCAGGTGGCTTCACCAAATATTTAAAAAGGGGGAAAAAAGTGTTTGGTACAAACACTTCCAGAAAACAAAAGTGGAGGAAACACTTCTCCATGAATTATGTTAGGGAAAAACGTGCCAATAGTTTTCTTTGGCAGCAACATCTTGGTCTGTTTTTGAGATTTTTTAATCAGAGTGATTCTGGCTTCCTCGGATGTCAAAAAATCAACACCATCAGTGTAAAGGGAATAATTTCCATGGCGAGGAGTAGAAACAGGCAGGGATGGGAAACTGGTTCAACAAGTGAAATTAATCAACGTAGCTTACCATGACAACAGAAGAAAAAATAAATAAAATGTATCTATGATCTCGGAAGATGAAGAAAAGACATTTGGCAAAGGTCAACACTCATTTATGTTTTTAAAAAAATACTCTTCTCAAAGTAGGAATAGAGACAAGATCTTTAACCTTACACCGAGCGTTTACCAAAGCCGAACGCTATTATGTTTCATGGTGAAAGATTGCTTCTCTTGTGGGATCAGGGGAGGCCAGGGACACCCCACACACAGTCTTAGGATAACTGGATGTCCAACAGAGCAATGAGAAAAGACAAAGAAAGAAAAGTGCATACTGATTGGTAAGGAAGAAACCATACTTAATTTTTTAAAAAAATTGTCTACATAGAAAATCTACGAATGCCTAGGAAAAGAAGCTGTTAAAACAAGTCATGTAAGTGTAGCAAGAAGACACCATGAAACGAGCCATTTATAAAAGTCAGCATCGTTTTGTTACAGGGGACCGATGAACACTTAGACACTGAAACTTTAAAAAATACCACTTAAGATAAAGAAGATGTGACCACACACACACACACGCGCACACACACACACACACACACAGGAATACTACTCAGCCATAAAAAAGAATGGAATCATGCCATTTGCAGCCACATGGATGGACCTGGAGGTGGTCATTCAAAGTGCAGTTAAGTCACACAGAGAAAGACCAATAATATCACATGACACCCCTTACATGCGGAATCTAAACAAAAAATGATACAAACAAACTTATTTACAAAACAGAAACAAAATCACAATCACAGAAAGAAACTTACGGTTACCAAAGTGGAGGTGGCCTAGGAATAAACTGGAAGTTTGGGATTAATAGATACACACACCTACTGTATGTAAAATAGATGAACAGCAAGGTCCTGCTGGGAACTGTATTCAATATCTTGTAATAAACTATAATGGAAAAGAATCCCCCATATATATATATTTATATATATACATATATATATTATATATATTTATATATTTTATATATCTTTTATATTTTATATATATTTATATATTTTTATATTTGTATATTTTATATAATTTATGTATATTATATATTTCTTATATATTGTATATATTTATATATATTTATATTTTTATATATTTTTATATATTTTTGTATTTTGTATATATATTTTGTATATATTTTTATATATTATATTTTATATATATATTTATATATTACGTATTTTTATATATATTGTATATATTTATATTTTTTATATATTTTATATATATTTTGTATATTTTTATATTTTTTATATATTTCATATTTTTATATATTTTTAATTTTGATATATATTATATATATTTTATGTACTTTTATATATTTTGTATGTTTTTATATATTTTTGTATTTTTATATATATTATATATTTTATTTTTATATATAATATATAAATATATTATATATTATTTATATATAATATATAAGTATATATTTTATATATTTCATACATATTATATATTTTTATGTTATATATAATATATATTACATATTTTAATATATATTATATATATATATTTATATATATAAAACCAAATCACTTTGCTGTACACCTGAAACTAACACGATATTGTAAACCAACCCTACTTTAATGAATTAAATGAACAAAAACACTATTTCTAGTAGCATAATTAACATGAAAATTGAATTAAACCTAAAATAGTATGTGCAAATGATATTTGTTAAAAACCAGAAAACACTGATTAAAACAAAACAAAAAAGAAGTATAAATCTTCAGAAAGATCTACCAGGTTGCTGAATCAGAAAGACCAATACTGTTCAGAAGTCAATTCTCGCCCCCCCCCGCAACCCCAAATAATCTATAAATTCAGCACAAACTCAAAGTCCTAGCAGACACTAATGCAACACTGTGAACCAACTATGCTTCAGTTTTTTAAAAATGTATTTTTGTAGAAATAGGTAAGTGGACTGTAAAATTAACATGGACACGCAAAAGGTTTGGAAGAGCCAGGACACTTGCATAAAACAAGAATTGTGCAGGCGGATTCCCACTACCCGATTTCAAGACTTATCATAAAAGCTACAGGAGTCAAATCAGCTCAGGACCAGCTTCAGGGTGGACATGAGCCAACGGGAGAGAAGGCACCCTCTTAAAAATAAAAAAAAAAAAAACACAACCATACTGCAGGGTAAACTGATTTTCAACAAAAGATGCCAACGTAACGCAACTGGAGAAGGCACGTTCTTTCTAACACGCGGTGTTGAAACACTGGGACACCGCCATGCAAAACAGGGAACGTCCGTGCACCCCTCCCATCCTAAGGAGACGAACTTGAAGTGAGTTCTAGACCCGTGGGTGAGCCCTCAATATATAAAAATCTATACAGGGAAAAACAGGAGAAAGTCGTTGCAACACAGCGTTCGGCGAAGACGTATTGGATAAGACACAGGAAACATGGTCCATCAGAGAAAAAAAAATGATGATAATTTGGACTTTATTCAAATTTAAAAATCTCTGACACTTTGAGAAACAGAGTCACAGATGACAGAGAACAAGCTAGTGGTGACCAGTGGGGAGACAGGAGGGGGACAGGCAGGATTAGGGGAGGGGGGTAAGAGGAACAAACTACTATGTGTAAATAAATAAGCTACAAGGGCACATTGCACGGTGCCGGGAAGGCCCGGCCGCAGCTCCCCGCACAGGGGCACGTTTCTGGGTCTTGCAGAAGGAGTCTCGATGCCCCGCCAGGCTGGGCGCGTTACGTAGCCCCGGGTGCATCTTGGGGTCTGTCCCCCACCCTACGTGCCATGACCCTCCCCTGGAAAAGGCTCACTTGTCCATCTTTGTGCGACACCCAGCATCTCAGCTGTGCCCCCAGCAAACAGAAGCCAAGCACCCACCCAGACAACCGTCCCCCTCAGGGGAACCTGGCCAGACCGCAGACCTGCCCTCATGTGGCCATGGGGGACACCTCTCTGATGAGCTCTTGGGAGCCCTCCACCCCAAAACCCTCTGGACTCAGGCGCCCCTCCCCCCAATTCCACCACGATGGAATGAATGCCGTAGGAAGGCACTGCCATCTCATGGAATTAGCTTCTTAAACACACATCCCCCAGGGAGAGGTCCCCCCTTCACGCTGTCATTAAGGGTCTGAACCTTAGTGAAGGCTGGTGCCATTGGAGCCGTCTCTCCTGCCGGGCGACCGGAAATCAAAGCATGTGATAAACCATCTGTGCGAGGGAGGGGCGCATCTTCTGCGGACACCCCAGTGGGTCCCCAGAGGGCAGGTCACAGAGGAAGTGGTCATGAATGCAAGAGTTGATGAGTGTCCCAAATATATGGGGAGGAGAAGGGTGTGCAGGGCCAACTCTGGGGAATGCACAGCTGTGCCCAGAATCTGACAAATGAGGTGGACCGCCTGTCCCCGCTACATCCCGAACAGTGGGTTAGAAATGCAGCAAGCTGGTCAGCGATGCCGCACCACGTACAGTGTGTAATCCCCACGCCCACTAGGATGCTGTAGTCCAAAAGATGGAAAGTAGCAAGTTGACCAGGGTCTGGAGAGAACTGGGACTTGTGCACAACCACTAGTGTGAATGGAAAAGGGTGTGACGACGTGCAAACTGCTTGGCCCGTCCTCGACTACCTAATTTTGAAAGCTGGCAGTTTTACTCCAGGATATATGTATACGCCCCAAAGAAGAAAAAAATTAGGGTTTTAACAAAGATATGTAAGCAAACATTCACAGCAGCCAATATGCACAACTGTCAAAAGGTTGAGGCAACACAAATGTCCATCAAGTGATGGATGGATGAGCACAATGGTGTCTGTCTAGATGGGTGGGGAATATTACTCAGCCAGGAAAAGGAGTGGGTGGGCCCTGAACACAGGATGCTCTGTGAGAGAAGGCAGACACGGAAGGACACACAGGGTGCAATTCCACTTGTTTATTTTTTAAATGGAGGTTCTGGGAGTTGAACCCAGGACCTCGTGCATGCTAAGTAACTTTCAAGTTATATGCTACTTGAAAACAAAGTTGCACTTTGTGCGCAACTTTAAAAAAAAAAAAAAGCTGGGTGCAATCATTCTATCATGCTTCATTTATTGCATTTTTTTTTTTGACAAATTGAAGGTTTGGGGCAGCCCTGCATCCAGGAGGTGTATCTGTGCCATTTTCCCAACAGCACCCGCTCACTTTGGGCTTCTGGGTCCCATGTCAGCAATTCTCCCAGTACCTCAAACTATTTCATGGTGACTGTGTCTGTTACGATGCTCTGTGATCAGGCATCTTGGACGTTACTCCTATGACTCGCTGAAGGCTCAGAGGACGGTTAGCAATTTTGAGCCATGAAGTATTTTTTTACTTAAAGCATGTGCATTGGTTTTGGGGGATTTTTTTTTTTTCAGTCTAGAGTAAACGGAACTTTGATAGTGTCACTGCATGTGACACTCGGTTGCTGTGGTCTGGAACGGGACGCATCATGACAGTATTTGAAGCATCCAGGCTGACCTTTCCCATCAAAGAGCTAAGACTGGCTTCCACTGCAAGTAAAATGAAATAAGGGGGGGAAAAATGAAAGAAACCAATATATGTACGTATATGCATAACTGGGACATTGTGCTGCGCACCAGAGAAAGACACATTGTAACTGACTGTCCGTCAATTAAAAAAGAAAAAGATGAAATAAGGACATTAAGTCAGACTGACGTCCCCCCACCCCCAGTCCTCGCAGGCGCTCATGACGCACAGACTGTGGATCGAGACTTATTCCTGGGCGATAGTTTGGGGAAAAGGAATGAGATGGACTGACTTTTTTTTTTTTTTTTCTTTCCGCAAACACCAAGGAAGAATGAAAGTCTCCGGGATTTCAGTGACTGAGCCGCCCGGCGGGCTGTCTTCGTTCAGACGCGGATGAAGCTGACAGTCCCTGCGCTCTGAGGGCGAGGACAGAGAGCTTATCTGGGGAAGACACGTGTTTCCCAGATTCACCACGTCTGCTTTCTTTTTATCAGCCCTCCTTCACTTTTCTCCTTGCGCTGTCAGTAACCAAACGTGGTGCAGAAAACAGAAACACCTTTGTTTAAAAAAAAAAAAAAAACAAAAACCCTGTGCAATGAAGGTCCCGAAAACCCGTTCTGCATCTCCCCTCTTGCAGATCAGTAAGTCACGGCGAGCAGTTCTGACGGCGCGCACGGCTGCTTTGCACACCCGCCCGCGACCTCGCGCGCGCGCACGTGGACTCCTAAGCCGATGCGCCTTAGGTCAAAGGCACCTGGAAGCCTCGGGAAGCACCGGCTCAGGGAACGGGTCCTCCGGAGCTGTAACGCCCGCGCTGGCACAGCCTTGCGGGAGCTTTGCATGGGTGCAGCTGCCCGGCAGGCGGGGGTGGCTGTCCCCGCCCCCCCCCCCCCCCCGTGGGACAGGGCCAGGCGCGCGCCTCCCCGCAGGGTCCGGCCGCCGGGCCGGGCCCCCCCGCTGCTCGGGCAAGTGCGGCAGGTCTGCGGCTGGCGGGAGCCGTGCTCCCGTGTCCGGCGACGCCAGGGTCCCGGCCGCAGCCCCTCCTGGCGTCCACCCGGCTCTGAGTCCCCCGGGGGCCCCTCCGACCACGCGCGCGCCAGCGCAGGGCCACACGCACAGACAGCACCTCCCTCTCTCGGAAACGCCTCTGCTGCTTCCCCAACGTCACGAGCGTTTACACGGTGACCTTCTACTGTTCAGTCTTAATTAACGGTCGGTCTCTCCGGGGGTGGCATTTGACTCCCATCCGGTGACAACGCCAGGCCAGGGCCGGCACTGGGATGGGACGCTTCTGTGTCCCGTCACCTGCAACACGATGGCGTTTTGCGATGCAGAGACACCGCCTCCTGGAAGAACTCCAGGAATTTCCAGCGCCTCCCTCTGCCTCCTGATACAAGCCAGAAAGGGCGCCTCTGGGCGGTCACAGAGAGGACTCCGTCTGGGGACAGTTCCACCTCCCGTGGAAGCACGGACTCACCGGGGAACCGAGAGCCTCACTACATATAAATTAATACGCAAAGTCTATGCGGGTCTTCCCCTGAACGCACTTCCGCCCCTGTGAGGTTCTGACCCACCGCCACATCGGACAACTCGGATGGAAGGTCCCCGTGGGAGGGAGCGGGGACCCTACCCTGCCGCATTTCCCCATCACAGCTGCGTGTATGGGGCCGCTCCCTCCCAGCAGGGACGGGGTGTCAGGGGCCCAGGATTTCTCGGCCCCACAGAACAGTACTTAGCGACCATGGCTCACGCTCTGTAGGCAAATTTGCCCAGCCTGGGGGACGTCTGGCCACCCAGCTTTCGATGGTGGACACACAGGTTCGCGCCAACATCGCATCAGTGTCCTATGGCTTCCGTGACGAGGGGACGTAGGACGCTCATGGCCTCACTGCTCTGGAGACCAGAAGTCTGATATTAAAGCGCCAGCCGGGTGGCGGGGCAGCGGGTAGAGCTGAGGGGCAGAGCGCATGCTTAACACGCACGGCGTCCTGGGGTCAATCCCCAGTGCCTCCATTAAAAAAAAACCAAACTAATAATAAATACATAGACCTACTGATCCACCGCCCCCTAAAAGAATTAAAGTGTCAGCCGGGTCCAGGTCATGGTGGCCCCAGGCAACCCTCGGAGATCCTTAACTTGTAGACACATCTCCCCAGTTTCTCCGTCCATCGTCACCCCCATTCTCCTTCTCTGGGTTTATGTCTGTGTCCAAATTCCCCCCTTTTATATGGATGCCAGTCGGATTACACTGGCCCCTCACCCACTCTAGTGGGACCTCCTCTTAAATGAACTCCGTCTGCAACGACCCTGTTTCCAAATGAAGCCACATTCTGAGGTCTGGAGGCTTAGCACGTGCACATATCCTTTATGGGGTGACATAAAATTCAACCCAGAACACACTCCAAACCGTGCACCGTCTAGTGGTGGGGTCTGCCGGGGCCAACCCGCCTTGTACACCAGGGAGGGCCGGTTTGGAGGACGTCCCCGGGAGCTTTCTGTCCAGGATGGGGAGTATTCTGCAGAACGGGGCTCAGAAGAGCGTGTACAAGAGTGGCCTGCAGTAAAGAAATGGCTTTGCCCAAGGGAAGCCCTGGCCTTGCCCCCACCTCGTGGAAGGTCCCCTCGGGGCCCTGGGGACGGCCCAGACCTTGGCTCACTCCAGAGCGTAGCTCACACGCGCTACAGAGCGATGCACGGTGGGCGCCGCGGGGCACGGGGTCTCACCTGCACCTCTGGCGGGACGGGAGGGCGAGGTCAGCTCTGCGGGTGGACCACCGTTTCTACGTAACCAATCGCAAAAAGCCTGGACCCCGAGGCTCGGGTGAGCCTCCCTGGTGGACGGCACGCCCTGCATGTGGACACGGTTAACCGCTCCGAGGCCACCAAAGCAGAGACGGGGCCGTTTACGGCTTCTGCAGGCAGGGCGAGCGTCCCTCCGGAGCCAGCACGCACGGGGAGGCGAACTCCAGGATCCAGACTCGGACACAGCCTCATGGTCTCACGACGCAAGCTTCGATCTGAAAGAAGGACGTGTTCCCCCCAATTTTATGAGCCCGTCTGTGGATGACGGTGTGTCCCGTTCACTTCTGCGCCTTTTGGCCACTTATCAAGGCTTTAAATTGATTGTAAAGACGGGGAGGGGGGAGGGAAATTGTATCCTTTAGAAAATATTGACCTCATTCTGCAAAGGCAAATTACATTTCTCCATCAAAGAGAGACAAAAGAACAATAAATAAATAAATAAATAAAAATAAAAGAACCCTTGGTGAAGCAAGGTGCCCGATCGTCTGTGTAGATCCGACCCCGCCTCACAGCCGCCACCCCGCCTGCATCATGATCCCTTCCGTCCGCACGGAAGGCCTCCCCGGCGCACCGTGGAATTGTTTCCATAAATCACGCAGGCACCTTTACAGGGTTCGAAATTGAATTGCCAACCACGGCTTTCTTCATTATGCTAACCGGCTCCCCGGCTTCGCAGGCTGGAAGTGCGTCCGTGAACGCTGGCGGGTTTCCAGCGGACGCCCGCCGCTCGACAGGGTGATGGAAACGCCCTTGAGACGGGCAGGAGGTTAAACACGTTCACATGCAGAGATGTGCTGAGCGTCCCGGGGCCTCCAGCGCAGCCAGCGTTTCCGTCCAAGGTGGCCTTTTAAATGGCTCCCCGCGTAATTAAAGATCCAGCATGAACGGCCAGATTATCATGGTCATTATTAACAAATTTTTAAAAAATTATCTTTTTTTAATTGAAGTACCATCACTCACAATGTGTCCATTTCCGGTGCACAGCATCATGTCCCAGTCATGCATATCCATACATATATTCATTCTTATTTTTTTTCATTCAAGTGTATTTCAAGATATTGAACCTAGTTCCCTGTGCTGCACAGAAGAAATTTTTTTAAAATCTATTTTTATATATGGTGGCTAAAATTTGCAAATCTCAAACTTCCCACCCCCTTTGCCCGGCAACCATGAGATTGTTCACTATGTGTGCGAGTCTTCAACAACTGTTTCTGAGCGAACAAGGGATCATTATGTAAACCGGACGGGCTTGTATGTTGCCATCCATACTCACCAAATGGCGACCTCTTCTGCCCCCAAGCACTCACAGCACCAAGGAGCAGGCAAAGACATCGAGACGTGATCGGCCACAGCTCTTGGCCTTACCGAGTCTGAGTACAGTCCTCAGTATTCGGAAAGATCGAGCCATTCCTGAAACCCCATACGTGTCTGAACATAGAAGCTACACACTTCTGTGGTCTGCTGACTCTCCTCCCACGCTTCCCTCTGCGGCCAACAGGTTCCACACGAGGGGCACTGCAAGCTGGCCCTGAGGTGAGCTGAGGCCGCGGGACCCAAGGCCACGATCAGAGCATGTCTGTAGCATGCAGTAAATGATGGCTGTAAGCATGTATCAATTATATAAGATTTACAACAAAGGAAATAGAAGTATGCACATGCTAGAGATATTCTGTGAGCCTAGTGAACAAAGAAGCTCACACTGCGCGTGTGCTGGCAGAGCACAGATGAAAGGCAGGGCAGGTGCGTCGTGGGCGCGCACCTCCTTGTGGCAATGGAATAAAGTGTTGTCAACCCCGTGGTGTCTCCGGCTGAAGTCTGTCCGGCGGTATGGCAACCCCTCGAGTGTTTTTTCGTTTGGGCCGCTCCCCTCCTAGAACCCCACGTCAGCCCCCCTCGGCTGACAGGCACCAAGACCTCTTTTCCCTTCCAAGCAAGCCTCGAAGGCTCACCCGCTCTCTCTGCAGAGCCTCCAGGCGGCCACCGATCTCTGCCCTTAAAATCATGGCATTCACAGCTCGCCTCCGATGGCTCCTGAATTAGTCCCCTCGGGCGGCCGTAACGAATGGCCATAAATGACGGAGGCTCCAAATAACAGAGATTCCGTCTCTGTCCATGCTGGAGGCCAGAATTTCTGAAATCCAGGGAGCCCAAAGGGGGGGGGGGTTCTCTCGGGGGCCCCCGGGGAGAACCTATTGCATGGTTCTCTGCCAACTTTGGGGGGGCCAGCAGACATCCTTGGTGATTCTCAGCTTCCAGAAGCACCACCTCCGTCTGGGCCTTCACTGGCACAGCCCAGGGAGGAGGGGACACACCAATTCAAGCCACACTCCCGGCTGTGGTTTCCGGGGTTGGGTTCCCTGGCCTGTGAGATGCCCCACGCCCCATCCACCTGGGAAATCCTCCGCGTCTACGTTCTCCAGATGGACCGGCGCCGCCGGGCGGCATCCAGGAATGAATGTCTGTATCGGTGCTCTTCTCCCGGAGAGGAACGTGTCCCCAGCTGGGTAACTTACACCCTGTGTGGCTTTTGCAACATTCCCCGTGTTGCAAAACGTTCCCTGATGCAAACAGAATTAGCATCAGAAGGCTCCCTCCACAGTTTCCTTTTTCCGTTTTCGTTTCGTTCTTCCTGGAGACACATCCTGACCGGAAAGGAGATTTTCTGGATCACTGAGTAAGACCGCCTTGTCTCCAGTCGGCAAAGCCTGGTGGAATCTCCTTGGCCGCCCTGACAAATGGGAACATGCTGTTCTTAGCTGCTCTTCTGACGCCACCCGAATGCAAAGAGCCTCTTTGATTTTGCGACTTAAGAAAAAAATTTTTTCATGGGGAGAGGTCGTTGTTGGTTGATTTAATCAATTAGTTATTTATCTTTTGGGGCAGAGATGCTGGGGATTGAACCCCAGACCTCGTGCATGCTAGGCATGCGCTCTAACCCTGAGCTACACCCTCCCACCTTGATCTTCTGTTTTTTAAAGGAATTTTGTAAGTGAGGCAAGTAAGCATGGAGATGCTAGATTGCACGAAGCCACTCCAGGACTGCTGGGGATATTAGGCATTTTGAGGTCCTGGGTCAGGTGAGGACCAGGAAACGGAGGAAACACAAGGGACAATAAGAGAGTTGCCTTCTGGTGTAGGAGACCCAGGTGACTTGTGTCACCAGACGTCAAATCAATGCTTTCATCAAATCAGGCAAATTTGGCCCATTGGGCCACTGGTCAGTTCCCCTTTGCCTCAGCATTTGACCATCTTCTGGGCGGTCCTTGGTGACTTGAAAGGCACACAAATGTGGAGAGATGCTTATGTGGTTGAATCTGTCTCCTGCAATAGCGAAAGGCACCAGGAGGGTATGAGGAGAGAGAGACCACTAGAGAAATAAAGAATCTCTCATTCAATAAAAAACGTTTAAATACGTACATATTTTAAAAAAATTTTAATGCACATTTTATTTTTTACTATCTTTTTATTGAAGTCAGTTTACGATGCTGTGCCAATTTCTGGCACACGGCACGGTGCTTCAGTCATACAGGAACACGCATGTATTCATTTTCATTTTTTTTTTCACCGTAAGTTACTCCAAGAGATTGAATATAGTTCCCTGTGCTGTACAGTATGAACTTGTGGTTTATCTGTTTTATATATGGTAGTTAATGTCTGCAAATCTCAATCTCCCAATTTATCCATTCCTACCCCCTGAGCCACATAAAAGCTACGACTCAGCCATAAAAAAAAGTCAAATAATGCCATTTGCAGCCACATGGATGGACCTAGGGATGGTCATACTGAGTGAAGTAACTCAGACAAAGAAAGACAAATATCACATGATAGCACTTATAGGTGGAATCTAAAAAAAATGATACAAATGATCTAATTTACAAAACAGACACAGACTCACAGACATGGAAAACAAACCTATGGTTACCAAAGAGGGAAAAGGGGACGGATGAATTGGGAGTTCCAGGTCAGCAGATACACACGACTACATATAAAATAGAAAAACAACGAGGTCCTACTGCAGAGCACAGGGAACGATATTCAATATATTTTAATAACCTGTAATGGAAAAGAAGATGAAAAGGAGTACGTATCTATATGTATAACTGAATCACTCCGCTGTACACCAGAAATGAACACAACATTGTAAAGCAACTGTAATTTTTTTTTTTTAAAGGCAGACCTCTCAAGTTAATGAATTTAGTGCTTTTCTATGTGTGGGAAGATCCAAGAGTCTGGGCTCATTGAAATCAATCCTCTGATGTGAACCTTAACTCTCTAGGACCAGGGTCCTGTTTTTCTGCATCCTGAGTCCCCACACGGGGCACCATCCGGGCGGCTGCAGTGGCTGATGGCTTAATGGCTGAAGTGGCAGGGGACAATTTTTTTGTTTGTTTACTGAAGTGGCAGGTGACAATTTTTTGTCCACAGTCCTGCAGGCACGGCTGATGAAATCACTGGCCTTTGGGGATTGAAGTCAGCCTCCAAGCCCTCTCCCCTCCCGGGAGGTCAGGGGGCTGGGCTGAAAGTCCCAACTCTCTATGCAGGCTTGGTCTCCATGGCAACCAGCTCCAGCCCGAGGTCACCTGGGAGCCACGGGTCAGCGCACAAAAGACGTTATCACTTTGGAGAGTCGAAGGGCTGGGGGAGCTGCGTGCCGGGAAACAGGGGCAGAGACTAGACACAGATTTCTTATTACGTCAGTGGAGTAGGGAGTGGGGTCGCCCCTGTGGGCAGCTGGGGCCTCACCAGTCCCTCTGGGGGCTTCTGGAACACGCCCAGAATCTTCCTCCTGCAGGAGAAGGAAGCAGCGCCCTTCCGTCTCACGCTGCTGCCCCTTGGGGGCGTTAAGGCAATGCTATCAGGCCCCAGACTCTCGGTTCAGCACACACGCCCCTCAGCCAGGGCGTAAACCGGTCAGGGGGACGCGGTGCCCACCGCCCCACTGGGAACTGTGAGCAGACGGCGTCTCAGGAAGCCTCAGGGACTCGGGCAGGGCCATGGCTGCCCCTGGTACATCGTCCTGTGCAAATCCCAACCCTCTGGAAGAAATGCCACTCTGACGGCCAAGGGAAAAGGTCAGCAGAGTTAAAGGAAGAGTGCCATCAAGGAGAAGGATCAGGCCGACGGTCAGCAGAGGAGGAGGGTTGGATGACGGTTGTCAAGGGTCCCCATGTCCAGTGATGAGAGGAGTTAGTGGGGACGAAACACGATACAGACGGTTAAGCCTGCTGTACACTATACGTGAAAGCCGTTAAGTCGGTAAATCCTAAGAGTTCTCATCACAAGGAAAAGAATCTTTTTCCTTATTTCTTTACTGTTGTGTTTATACGGCAGGATGGATGGTCCCTAAACTTATCCTGGTCACCATTCCATGACGGGGCCAGTCATTCTGCCGTGCACCTGACTGCCTTACAGTGCCGACCGTCCATCGTAACTCAGGACAACGGGAACAAAAATAATTATTATTTGAATCTTTCAAAAAGAGCCCACACTGTGCTTGCTTAGGTGATTTTGCTTTGAGTATATTCTTTTGGGAAAATTCCCAGTGTCTACATTTCCATCCAATAAACGCTGAGGGACAGCAAATAAAAGACTCTCTGGCGGTTACTGTAGTTTGGTATCTGTCCTTTGCCAAACTAAAATAAGTGCCAGCTATAACGGGGGGAAATCAAAGCGTGCCTGTCAATGTCAGGACACCACGGACGGCGTAGTTGCCTCTGAGAGATGAAATCTCATGCGAAAAACAGCGAGGGACTCCGGGTAAAATAGAGAAGATTGTGTGGAATGCACAGGGCTGTAACCGCGCGGAGGCAGAGGCTGGAGGGGAAGGTTCTCGGGGGGACAGGACCACACGGGCGAGACTCACATCCGTCCAGCTGGCTCTCTGAGCGCAGCCCTCCCCACGCTGCGCCGATGGGTAAGGGGTCAGATTCCAGAGCATCCCCGTGGGTGGAAATTGAGGAAGTAAACGGGACAGAAAGGACAGTGGAACAGCAGCATTTGCAGAAAAAAACCCTTGCGCCGTGGCTGACTCCCCACTGCACCTGAGGGATGGGGGTAGGGTGTGGGGACACAGCTCCAAAGACCCCAGGGGACCGGGTAGGTGGAGGTCTGCAAGACAGAACTGGGTATTTCTGGAGCTGCCCGAGTCTGGGAACGAGTTTGGAGTTCTTTTCCCGCCTACTGGGGGGTCAGGACCAACATCGGAGAGCTTCCCGGAGCAGGACCACACCTGAGGGGTAAGGACCACGACCCGGGGCTATGGAGGGTGTCCCAGGACGAAGGGATAATCAGAAACCCATCTACCCTGGAGAAGCCCAAGCCAGGCGTCCTCAAGGTCAGCGTGATGCCGCCTCTGCTGCTCGACATAAAGCCAAATACTCCGCAGAAGAAGGAGACGGAGGAGAAAGTCTACAGCACGCTGTCCAGTTTCACGTGCTTGTATCATCTCTGCCGACCTGTCCGCCTACCTGTCTACCTGCTTGTCTACCTACCTATCTACCCACTTACCTACCTGTCTACCAACATACCTACCTACCAGCCTACCTACCTATCTACTGACCTACCTGTCTACCTACCTACCTACCTGTCTACCTATCTGTTGACCTGTCTACCTACCTGTCTACCTATTTATCTACCTGTCTACCTACTTATCTACCTGTCTACTAATGTACCTATCTACCAACCTACCTATCTACCCATCTACTTACCTGTCTACCAACCTACCTACCTCTCTACCAACCTATCTACTGACCTACCTATCTACCTACCTGTCTACCTACTTACCTGTCTACCAATGTACCTATCTACCAACCTACCTGTCTACCTATCTATTGACCTGTCTACCTACTTACCTATCTACCTACCTACCTGTCTACCAATCTACCTACCTACTTACCTGTCTACCAACCTACCTACCTGTCTACCTATCTATTGACCTGTCTACCTATCTACCTACCTGTCTACCTGTCTATCTACCCACCTGTCTACCTACCTGTTTACTTTTCTATCCATCTACATCGATTCTCTCTCCCTGTCTCTCAAAGAGGTTTAGCTAAAAAGCTAAAATGAGACAACAGCTTGTACATTGCCCAGTAGCAACCGCAGAGCAGAGACCCAGGCACCACAGCGAGCACCCAGCACTGGTGTCGTCCGGGTCCTTTACGAACTATAGCCTCTGCCCTTTGGGATCAGGGGCAAAACTGCAGAGAGACAGATGCAAACGCAGTTCCAGGAAATCCAGAACATCGGAGACTCCAGGTCGTAAGAGTGGACGTTGGAGGAAGTGATGGGAGTGGGGATTCCTAAAATGAGGGGGAGGGGAGAATGAGGAGGAGGGGGGGAGAGGAGGGGGGAGGCAAAGGGGAGGACAGAGGAAGGGAAGGATGACAAAGAACGCACCGAGAAGGCAGAATGTTTCATGGAAACCCTCCCCCCACAAAAAAAATTAGGAGATGGTGCATAGAAAAAGATGTGCTCATTTTAGCTTTCAAGCCTCTGTCATTAATTCAACCAAGAAACAGAAAGCTGACCATACGATCCAGCAATCCCACTCCTGGGCATGTATATCTGGAAAAGGTGAAAACTCTAATTCAAAAAGATGCATGTAACCCAGTTCACGGCAGCACTATTTACAACAGCCAAGACATGGGAGCAACCTAAATGTTCAATGACAGACGACGGGATAAAGATGTGGTATATTTCTACAATGGAATACTACTCAGCCACGAAAAAGAATAAAATAATGCCATTTGCAGTAACATGGATGGACCTGGAGAATGTCATTCTAAGTGAAGTAAGTCAGAGAAGGACAAATATCATATGATGTCACTTATATGTGGAACCTAAAAAAGACAACAAATGAGTGAATATATCAAAACAGAAGCAGACTCACAGGTGCAGAGAACAAGCTAGTGGTGACCAGTGGGGGGAGGGAAGGGGGAGGGGTACGATAGAGGGAGGGGAGTCAGAGGTACAAACTACTATGTATAAAATAAATAGGCTACAAGGATACATTGTACAACACGGGGAATAAAGCCCATATTTTGCAATCACTCTAAGCAGAGTATGATCATTAAAAAAAAAAAAAATGCCCATCTCAAACCCTCTGCTCACCCTCCATGTCTGGTGCCAACCTGCTTCCACACGTGTGCATACTTATGGCTTTGGGGCAGCCGAGACCCACTGAGCTGGATGACACAGGCAGGGACCTTCTGACACGCTGTGGGAAGGCTGGCCGTCCCCTCGCCCTTCCCCCAGGTCCCCAGACCCTGCAGCTGCTGCCCTGGTAGCAGCTCATATCTTACCCTTGCCCTGTTCATTCTTATATCCAAATAATCTCCCTTGTGCCCGGTACGATTCCAAACATCAACCCCCACACCACCCGCTCGGCCTTGCTCACTCACCGCTGGGTTATTTAGGTAAGGAAGGCCTCAGGCAACTCAGCCAGACTCCCGAGGTACCTAGGAGGGCACATTAGGGTCTCTGGAGAATCAGAACCAAGAGGATGTTTGGAGGGAAAGGGAGAGACAGACAGAGAGACTGATTTTAAGGAACTGATTGTCTCATGAGATTATGAAGCATGGCAAGTCCAAAATTTGCCGGGAAGCCCGGCAAACTGGAGACCCAGGAAAGAGGTGATGCTGTACTGTGAGCCTGAAGACAGTCGGCGGGTGGAATTCGTTCTTCCTTGGGGGACTTTAGGTGTCCCCCCCACGACCTTAGGGCCATCAACTGATTAGATGTGGCCCACCCACACCATGCCATGTCAGTTTGTTGTGTTTTTTCCTAGATTCCGCATATAAGTAGTAACAGAGTATTTGTCTTTCTCAGACTGACTTCTCTCGCGTAGTATAGTCCCCTCCAGGTCCAGGTTGGGTGGAGGGATCGGAGGAGACCACCCTGCCTCTCTCTGAGGACCTCCTGGTACCTACATCCCCCGTGGACCTCTTCATAATCTCTGAACATTCAGCCAAAAGTCTTTCTGCCCCACTCTCAGCCACTTGTGTGGTTTCCGCAGCCATCTCTGAATTTCGCCGTCTTCCACCATCTGGAGAGGCTGAGAGTTTTCACAATCATCCTACTCTGGTTCCTTTTGCGCTTTTTGTTTTCTGGGTTTTTCTTTTTCAGTTCTCCCTGCAGGTGTTCTCTGTCACCACAGGTTACTAAGTACCGAGAAGAAACGGGGCTGGCTGGCCTCACTGTGATGGGAGGTCTGCTCCCCGGACGCCCAGGTTCTCTGCTGACAAGCCCGAGTTCCTCACACTCCACGGGAGACCATGTCACCCAGTTTATTGTGCGGACAAGGGTACTCTTCTGCCCTCTATGTACAGAAACGAACCTTTTTCTCTTCAAAGTCATTAGAAGCCAAAATCAATTTAAATGAGAATCGATGGATCTTGGCCATAGAGTCAAACCCAGGCAACCGTTCCCTGGAGTTTAAAAAAAACACGCCTCCGAACATCGCCTTGAGTCAAAGTGAACGCCCTCAGAATTAGATCTTCTTTCCCTGGGTTCCACGGAGCAAATGAGGTCTGGGTTCTGACCGAGAGACCCTTCTTTCAGGGAAATGACAGAAGAACGTATAAAATAGATATAAAATAGATAAACCACAAGGACCTAATGTGTAGCAGAACCAGCTTCTAGCTACTAATCGAGCTGTCACTCACGGATAACAACCCTCATCCACCCACAAGGAGCCAAAAGTAAAAACAAAATAAAATATTTATCCAATGAGTCATTATTGCAAAAAGTGCAACCCTCTGTCCGTGCGCCCCGAGGCCCCCAGAAACGGTCCATCACAGCAGAGGCCGGATACATCCTTCCACTCCAGCTTTTAGGATCGTAGACATTTTTAATCAAGACCTGCAGGTTTCAGATTTCCATAAAACATCTTCAGGTTTTATTTCAATACCTGGTGAGACCCACTGGATCAAGGAGGCCTTTTTGTCAAAAAAAAAAAAAAAAGGGAATCTGGTGTTTAGAACCCGTGCACGGATGCTGTTTTAGTTCAGGACCCCAACGCGCTTTCAGACCCAGGTCTATTAACCAAGAGAATAAAAGTCCTTTTGGAAACCAGCACCATCTCCAGTTTATGATACTCTTGATGCTCACTCACGAGCATAAATTCTTCCGGGACGAGAGCAGCCGCGGTGCCATAAAAAACAATATGCAAAGTGCGAGGCCCTCGGTGGCTTTATGGCCTCGTAAATCCTCCCCGGGGCTGCGGCCACAGCTGGTCCTCCCGCCCCCGCGGCTGTTCTCCCTGCATCACTGCCGCGGACCAGTGGGCTCTGTGTAGGGGCGTCTGGTTCTCTGAGGAGGGGAGCCCGTTTTGCTTCTATCACATCCGAATTAACCTGTGTCTGCTCCAGCCCCGCCCCCACCCCGGCCACGGGTATGATCACACATGCTGAAATATGAACACCGCACCCCGTAGGAAACAGCCAGCGGGCTACGTTCTGGATGAAATGCATAACTGCCCCTAAATCAGGCTTGTTGGCACCGACCTCCCTGGTGGCAGAGAGGGGACAGGCCCAGACAACAGGGCCGCGGGGCGGGGCTGGGGGCTTTGAGAGGAGGCGGCCTCCCTGTAAAATAGATCAATCAAGGAGGCCCTCCTGTACAGCACAGGGAACTATATTCAAAACCTGGTAATACTCTTCAATGAAAGAATCTGAGAAGGAATATATGTATGTGTATGTGTGACTGCAGCACTGTGCTGTGCACCAGATTGATGCAACATTGTAACTGACTAGACTTCGGTAAAAGAAAAATAAAAGGGGCAGCTGCCTCCGGTGAGCCCGAGGAACGTACGTAGACACAGAGACACACAGACGCAGGAATAAATGCAGACACAGCGGCATATAAATGCAGGCACACAGGTGCATGACCAAGACACACCCACACAGACCAATGAACACAGACACACACTCAGATGCAGGAATAAACAGACACACTGAGACCTACAACTGCAGAGACTCACACAGAGGCAAGACCAGGACAGGGGCACATTAACACAAACACACAGAGACACACACGCAGACACACAGCTCCGGGACCGCCGCCGCCCGCACGCGCCTTCAGAACAAGTGGGAGGACTTCCTCCTTCGAAGGGGATGAGAGCTCGATCAGAGGCCCGGACTCTCTGTGCGCTTTGGGGGGGACCTGTCGGTGAAAAAGCCTGGTAACATTTCCTCTGACGGGAAGAAAGCAGATCCCTCCCTTTCCCGGTGTTCCAGGGAGCAGGGCTGCTCCGTGCACACAGTAGGTGCTTTGCCGTGTCTGCTAAAAGCTAACCTCCCGGCTCCTCTGAGGCTTAGCAAAGTTCTACCCACGCCCACGGTAGGAAGGGGGACACAGACCACCCACGAACTGCGGAAACACGGAGACCCTCCCCAGGGAGTCATATAGCCAAGAAGACAAGCGAGGGGCCTGAGCGGCCACGCGGGTCCGTGAACTCCATCGGGTCCCGGAATTCTCAGGGACGCCGAGAATCTGCAGGACTCTCCCCTCCCCGGTTCTCAATTTCTCAGACTCACACTTGGAACACACCAAGCAACTCGTGCTCACAAAACACTTCTTTTCTTTTTTTTTTCTAGGATCCAAGTGTCCCCAGGCCTGAGCCAGCAGCTCCGTCCTGCACGCCCTGCGTTAACTCAGCCTCGGTCACAGGGACCACGTGGGTTTGGGGCACCCGCATCCGTGGGGCGATTCTCAAAGGCAGAGCCCCCGATCGCTTTTAGCCAAAACAACTCTGATCTCAGCGTTTTGAGTGAGGGATGGGCCACTTAAAATGGGAGGCGGTCTCACCTGTGCTGGGAAAAAGGCATAAACAGTTGCTGCTCCTTCACAAGGAGCACCTGACGCTTTAGGGCGGAGAACGCCCGCGTGTATTCGCTCCCTCGCAGCCCGTGAACCGTGGAAATTCACCCAAATCAGATGCGTATCAGGTGCTGCCTGGGGGGGGGTGTTGTAGACGGAACTGTGCCCCCCCCCCCAGCAAGGTGACAGGTTCGAGTCCCAGCCCTGGCACCTCAGAAGGGGACCTTATTTGGAAACAGGGTCTTTGCAGGTGGGATGGAGTGAAGGACCTGAGAGGAGGTCCTCCTGGAGGAGGTGGCCCTGCTTCCAAGGACAGTGTCCTCAGAAGAGACAGAAGAGGAGACGCAGACACAGAGGAGACGCCACGTGGAGACGGAGGCAGAGACGGGAGGGAGGCGGCCACCAGCCCAGGGATGGACGCCTGGAGCCCCCAGAAGCTGGAAGAGGCAGGAGGGACCCTCCCCTGGAGCCTCGGGAGGGAGTGCGGCCCTGGGACACCTTGACCTCAGACGTCTGGCCTCCAGGACGGGGGAGGGTGGATGCCTGCGGCTTTAACCCACCTGATTTGTGGTCATTAATGACAACCACCCCCAGGAAACCAATTTGCGGTGCAAAGAAAGCAAATCACGGGTATCATTCTAACTCACATGAGCATCCAAAAGCACGAAATTAAATTTCAGAGACGCACACTGTCGTGAAAAAGAGGCGAACGGTTCATGGCATTTATTTAGAGATGCTATGAGGGGTCTGCCCTGGAAAATGAAACGGGTCTGTTCTTAGCCGGCCGGGCACATTGATTAGTCCCCAAATATTTTAATATTTTTCCTCTGCCAAAGCCAAGTAGTAAGAAACAATTTCCAAGGTCTGGAAGCACCAGGACACAGAGTCTAAACCCCGAGATGCACGCCGCGGGGCATCATTTCCACCAGCCCCAGAACGGGCTCCTTCCGTCGGTGACCGCCCTTCACGCCGGCCGCGCCCCCTCGGCCGGCAGGACAGGTGAAGGGGTTTGTTTTTTCCCTCTAACAGCCATGGAAAAGCACGCACAGGGCCTCAAGCAGGTACAGACACGCTCTAATTGGCGTTTTAGAGAGTTCTCTCCAACTACAGGGAGGAGACAGGCTTACAAGAAAAACAGCAAGAGCAGAGAGTCAGCCAGGACGAGGGGTTTGCTCTGAAGGAGTAAGAGAAGCGCACTTGCTAAAGGAAACGCGTCTCCCTGCCCTCAGTCCCTCCGACCCCGAGTGGTGCGTCTTCCACACCCAGTTCTCGTCGGACACCAGCTGCGTGTCCTGCGACTCAGTTCGACTCTGATACGACCGACCCCGAGTTCGTGCAGACACCAGGGGCTAAGGGCTCAGGCCCCCAGGATGGCCCCCACTCAACACCAAGCACCAGGGGGGTCCCCAGGTCCCCCACACTTCTGTCCGGCTCGGTTGCAAACTGAGGGTTCCCACGACCCCCTCCCCACAGAACTTTGGGAACACCTGGCTCTCTTACCGTTTATGCTGAAGACGGGGGTGATTCTCCAGATGACGAGGTCCAGGAGGGTCCCGAGTGCTGGGGCTTCAGTCTCTGTGGACTTTGGGGGGCAGCTGCCTCCCAACCTGCGGGCGTGCTCCCCACCCGGAAGCTCTCACAGTCCTTGTATTTTGGCTTTCTCATGGAGGTGCCATCAGGCAGGACTGGTTAAACCCTCGGCCGCTCAGCCCGCAGCCCCTCTCCCCTCCGCGGAGGCTGGGGGCGTGGCTAAGAAGGTCAGTCCTCTGGTCACGTGCTTGGTTCCTCTGGCTGCCAGCCCCACCCCCAAGAGCCACTGCATTAGCATAAACTCAGGTGTGGATGAGCTTGTTAGGAATAACAAGGAAGGAAGGGAGGGAGGGGGAAGAAGGGACGGTCATTTCCAAGGAAGACACTTGGAGCAACAGCTTTGGAACAGAGCTTCTGGGGTCAAGGAGTTGGCTTCCGGTCTGCAAAGCTGACCAGTGGAGACGGTTTTATTATTTTAGCCAAGAGTCCTGACCCAGAGCATATCTCAGGGGCAGGAGAGCCCTGGTAACACCAGGTATTGATGTCCAAAGTGGGTTTGGGTTGGTTTTCAGTTCACTCTGAGAAAAAAAATACAGGCTTTGAAGCCAACAAACATTCTCCTCCACTGACTTATTTGAGGCTTGAGACAAAGAGTAAAATGGATACCTATTTATCACAAAACACTTGCCCAGGAAGCTGCTTTATTAAAAGGTGTTTCACTTATAAGCCCTTCAAACCCATTGCAGGAATGGGGGAAAATTTTTTTCCTTCTACCCTCTTAGGTTCTGTACCTGAGGCATGTGAATTAAACTGATTTTTTCCCCCTCCAGATCAACTGGAGAATAGTTTTGTTTCAGATGCTTACAAGGCCTCACAGAAAAGAAAATTTTTTAACCTCAAAGAAGCAATTAGACCTGGGGGCTTAAATACAGTTTTTTCTTCAATGGTGATAAATTTGTGGAAAAGTGACAAGACAAAGGCAAATGTTTAGGGGCTCCCCTGGGAGGGTGCAAAGTCCACAATGCACCTGCCCCACCCCCTTGGAGCCAGCACTACTATGCATGGAAGGCAGGGACTTGCTCTGACCCCTAGAAACCCCCTGGGAAGATGAAGATGCTGATTTCCACCCAGAAAGGACCAAACCAGAATAGCAAGGCTTAGCAAAGAGGCTGCAGTGGAGATGTGTACTGAATCCCAGAGTTAGAAGAGACCCAGGGGTCCCCCGCCTCCCATTCCCTCGGACTAGAAAGTGCTGAAAATGCCCCTGTCCCAACAGGCTCCTGCCCAGCAGTGGGGGTGCAGCTGGCAAGACCGAGGATGCGGTCAGAGGCCGGATGAAATAATCAACGGACTGGCTTCTTCTCCCCAAGGACAGACTTTGAAGACACTGCACGTAATGCAGACAGACAACGTGTCCTCGGGCCAAACCGGCCACTGGTGGGGAGATTCAGAGGAAGCCAGGCACGTGAGCCCTGCAAACCCGAGCCCGGGGCTGGGGTCCCAGGGCCGCCTTCCCAAAGGCGAGGAGGCGGCGTCTCCCCGGGGCTCCCCTGCAATTGCGGAGGGAGGTTGCAACACAGAACTGCTTTTCTGACAGTGGAAGACAGCCTTCCACTGGGTGGACAAGCCGACTTGACCATTATACACGCATTATTGTATATATAATTATAAATGTATTAAATTATACAGCACCCATTATAGGTACTTTCATATGTTAGTATCATTTTAATTATATAAATTATAATATATATAACATGCAAATATATAAATATATAATACAATTATGTATAGATTATATATAGTATATAGAGTTAGAAACTATATGATGTATATAGATTAATATTACTTATTAGTTATAAACTATATGATATATAATGTATAGAGATACATTACTTGTATGTTATAATCATATGAAATTATAGTTATATATCTAAATTATATATGACTCTGAATAATTGTATAATCATGTAACCATTGTTATAATTGTGCATACTTATATCACTGTAAACAAGATATTATATTTATATTTTAATTTCTATTAATTAATTTAAATTAACTAATTAAAGCACCCCCAGCTCCCCTCACTCTCCTGCCCATGGGCCCTGCTTCCTGCCTCCCCCACCATCGACACAGTCCTCTCTTTCCTCCCCTGGCCCTTCCCCAGCTGCTTCCTTACGGCTCTCCAGAGAGACAGAACCAATAGGATGAGTGGATGGAAAGAAGGCAAATAGATAATAGATAATAGGTAGGTAGGTAGGTAGGTAGGTAGATAGATAGATAGAATGGATGGACAAACAGATAGATAGATAAATAGGAAGGAAGGAAGGATAGATGGAGGCTAGATATGAGACCAGCTGGGACCCGGGACCCTTTGCTGCTGCACCTGCAGCTGCGTCTCCTCCAGTAACAGACACAAATAAATGATAAGGGACTAAAAATAACCACAGGCATGTGCAGTTGTGGCAGGTTATGAACAACAAGATACAAAAAGACCAAACCCAGCTGCCACTTCTGAGCAAAAGCAGATGTCAGGTGTGATCCCTGCACACAGCACCACCATGGGGGTGAGCCGCCCCCCCTGCCCGACCCGACCCGCCCCCACCCTCACCCCATTTAAGGGTCCTGCTCACCCCCTCCCTCTCCGAGCACCCCCAATGGCCCCTGTTTCTTGCTCTCACTCCCCCTGCTGCAGCACAAGTCCCAGCAAAGCCTCCCCTGAACTCCTCATCTGGCCTCATCCATTTCCACGGAGTAAGGGGTCCGAGGACCCAGGTGGGTAACAGATAAATCATAGATAAATAGATGGATAAGGAGATAATAGAGACAAAGAAATAGAGTTAGATACATATATAGGGGGACAAATGATAGAGAAAAATAGATACAGTTAGATGCCTAGATGCAGTTACATATACAGATTTTAGATACATGGTATTTGTAGAGATAGGTAGATGAATACAGACAGATGACAGAGGTAGGTAAATAGATGTGGTTAGATATATAAACAGATAGATTTTAGATAGATGGATACCAATCATATATGTTCCCTCCATCTTTTGGTTCTATTCAGACCCTCAACTGATTAGACCAGGCCCACCCACCACGGGGAGGACCATCTGCTTCACTCTGTCCACTGATTCAGTTGCGCATCTCTTGCAGAATCACGCCTCCCAGATACACCTAGAATCCTATTTACCCAGCTATCTGGGCCCCTCCCAGCGATCCACAAAATTAAGTTGACACAGACTTAACCATCACAGCCCCGTGAGCAGAAGCAATACCTGCACGGAGGAGGGGAGACACACGGAGTGGACACTGCTGGTCTCTGCACAAAGCTGGGCCCAGAGGAGAGCTCATGGCTCTGGTGGCCTCTCCTGGACGCATCATCCTGCCTGGAGACGTCACTCTCTCCCGTCTCTGGGGGGCGCCGTCTGAGAACATCCTATAGAGACATCGCCCCAAGATGGCAAGGATGTCAAATAAACCTCTCGCCTTCCTCCCTCTGTCACGTGTTGGAAACACCTGATGTAATAAATCCCCATCAAAAGGAGAGAAACTGGGGTGGGGGTGGGGGTGGGGGGGTACAGCACAAGTGGTAGAGCACGTGCTTAGCATGCACAAGGTCCTGGGCTCCACCCCCAGTAATTCCTCCAAATATAAATAAATGGACCTAATTACCACCCCCTCATTATAAAATAAAATAAAATAAAATAAAATAAAATAAAATAAAATAAAATAAAATAAAATAAAAACGACAGAAGCCATTTCATTCGGGGCACTTTGATGTGAAGTCCCCGTTTTCCTCGCAGGGAATCCCCCTTGGCTCTGTCAATAGGCAGAATTCAAAATAAAAACATTCTCCCTTCCCGTCTGGGAGATGCTGTTTAGGGGAACAAACATCTCTGTGGTCAACTCTTGGGGTCCCTTCCTATGGGCTTCACTCCTCAGAAATCCTGAGAAATCATCCAATTCCTATATACAAGGGGCAACAGTGGGCAGGCGAATTGGGGCCACTTTGCCTGCTTGGTACAAGAACAGAGGATTCTCTTTCCGCTAAGTAAACTACATCTGGTGCCAAAAAGAAACAAAAAAAATCCCTTTCCTTCTGCTCTGAGTGTCCGTGGATGTTTCTGAAACCTAGACCAGATCTGCAGACAAGCTTGCAGACGATTCACACCGTGTGCGTCCCCCGACCCGATAATCCAGGGAGACAAAACCGTCTTGAGATGGTCCAGTTAATCCCATCCACAGAGACCCTGCTTCCAAACAAGGTCACATTCACAGGGTCTGGAGATAAAGATGCGGACATGTTTCGGGGGAGGTAGGGGGAGGGAAGCCCCAACTGAGCCCAGTACGTCCTGGTATTGCCAAGTTTCACCCACAGGGCCGGTGAGTCGAGAGGTTCTCACACTGTCTGCAGGAGCCCCGGTGGTCGGCACCTCCTCCGAAGACCCAGAAGGGAAATTCGTCTCAGACACGCACCTGCCTGTGAGTTTAGACCTTCCCGGACGCACAAGCTCGTGATTGCATGAAACTGTAATAGAAAAGAACCAATCTGAGTCCACGTTAGATCTGTTCCTTTGGCTTTAACCCTGTGCCCTGTTTCCTGGGCTTTAGTCTCGCTGGTTCTGCACCTTTTGTGAAAGGATGTTGCCTCGAGCCTGAAATAGACAAGAGAGCCCATTCTCGAGGCTCTGACCTTTAGGGGTATTAATACTTTTGCACTTACATGAAGATAACAAACTGCAGAATAGAAAATCACGTTTGTCTTGTTGGAGGTTTTGCAGAGCCCCATGACCTTAACACACATGGACGGCTGCAGGAACAAAGGATTCTAAGAACAAAGAATTCCCACACTAAGAAATTTGCAACAACCAACCACAACCCCTCCTGTTTTTAGTATAAAAAGAGCCTGACTGCCGACTTGGGGAAGATGGCTCTCGGGACATGAGTCCCCCATCTTCTTGGCTTTCCAAATAAAATCACTATTCCTCGCCCCAACACCTCGTCTCCTGATTTATTAGCCTGTCGTGCAGCAAGCAGAATGAGTTTGGATGCGGTAACAAAATCTCCACTTTAGCGGAAATTGAAACATCATTCATTTTCTGCTTATTTAAAAAAAAATAATAAATTCCAAAACCTGGGTCGGCGGTAATAGATTTCCTTTCCCAAACCATATGCCGCAGCGTTTCCAGACATAAATAACCTTGCTTTTCAGGGATGGGGTCCTTCAAACAGAAAGCCCGAAGGAGCAGAGAATGAAACACGGAGACTTCGAAGTCTAAAAAAGGGGGGAGAAAAGCTGAAGGAGCACTTACGCCGCCACAGAAGTGTCTGCCTCTCTGGAAGTCAACACGGCAGGCTTGGGGACCAGGCAGGTGCGCTGAGAGCACACGGACGCGTCCGGGTAGAAGCAGGTGTCTCCTCCACCTGTCACTGCCCTCTCACCTGGGGAAGGTCCTCCGCCGACCCAGGCTCTTATGTAGACCAGGAACTGGATGCGAATTCAGATGTTGCATCAGGGGTCCCCAAGACCCGCCCCCCCAAACCTAGGATTTACAATTATTTGGAAGGATTCGGACTCCGCACACAGGGGAACTCACTCACGGTCATGACTTACTCCCATGAACGGAGACAGAGCAAAATCAGCAAAGGGAAAGGTGTGTGGAGTCTGGGGAATTCCTGGTGCAAGTGTCTAGTGTCCCATCCCCATGGAGTCACACAGGGGGCACTGAAATCCTCCAGCTCTGGGTGGCGATGACAGTTGTGGAATGCTGTCGGCAGGGACGGTCCTGGGAGACGGCGCGTGGGGTTCGCGCTGGGAGCTGGTCTTGTGGGCACCTGCTGCCTGGGACCCACCAGCACGCCCGCCTCCCAGAGGAACACCAGGTGCTCAGCACAAGCCGCATTGTTTGTGCAAATCATTTATGCACAAGGGGTCACACTCATCACTGAGGGAATGACGCGAACCCTCCGAATATCTCCGACGTTAACCGGGGCCAGCCGGCAAGGTGGCTTTCCTAGGAGGAGCAGTCAGGGACACCTGGTGAAGTCTGCAGATGGTTGCTTGTCTCCTCTGGCACTGGGCAGGGGGCTCCTGGCACGTGGCGGGGGGAGACCAGGGGCAAAGCTGCACACCCCACCGTGCGCAGGACGCCCCATCCCAGAGGTCCTCCAGCCCCGGTGTCAGTCATGAAAACTGGCGCAAGGAAATCCCAGCACCATGAATTCTCCACACACTCTGTCTCCGTCTTTCCCAGAGCTGGGTCTCCGGCCGTGACAGCCACATCTGGTACCTGAAAGGCTGCCCGTGCCCGGCTCGTCAGGAAAAGCCTCTTCAGGGGAAAACGCAGAGGTCGGTGGGAAAGGGACCTTGGAAGAGGGTGGCCGAGCTCAGGAGGAAGACGGTTTACCGGGCGGACGTGGGAAGGCCGGGAGCCCCGGAAAGCGGGCGGCGTGGATTCGTGGATTAATTCAAAGCAGGACGTGAGGACGCAGGGTGGGTGTCGCGGTGCAGCCGAGATGCTCACCTGCAACGTCTCACGGGGAAGCCAGGGCTGGCCTGGTGCAGCCTCTCCTGCTCAGGAAATCTCCTCGTTCAAGTTGCCGAAGATGAAGCGGGAGGGCCAGGGGGCACCGTCACCCAAGGAAACGGAAGCCAGAGCTAATGAGAACTCAGGACACACACACTGCGGAGAATCAAAGGTCAGGGTTCCAACATCCACGGAGCCCCCATGGGGATGAGAAGGCGCTTCCACCCCTCTCCCGCCCCATTAGACACACATGACCTTTTCCTCCCCTTTTATCTGTCCCCTAATGGTCAGCAAATGTCACGGCCTTTGACTTAAAAAGCACAGGATTTGCCTCCGTCCCCCAGGGAATGACCACAGAGGGCCAACCGAGGAGATGCCCCGAGCACGGCTCCCCCAAGCGCCTCCTCCTTGCGCTCCCAACCCCAGGCAACCTCTGATCCGTGGTTGGTCCCCGTGACATTCCTTCCAAGTTCTAGAAATTTCTAGCCGTGCAATTTCTAGAAATTCGCATTTTCCTAGGAGTGGAATCACACCTTGTGTCCTTTGGGTCCTGACTCCCTTTTAATCTGGTCATTCTTTTGGGATGCGTTCACCTGGCTCCTTCTTATGTATCGCGACCCTTTTCTGTGGGGTCGGTGAGGGGCAGAGGGTTATCTTATTTCATTGTTTCTGCTTTTTAAAAAAATTTGGAACAAGCCATTTCAACGGATCCAAGAGGCAGCTTCCTAGGGCACACCCCCCCCTCCACCATTGATCCCACGCAGTAACTGCACACATTTTTAAGTGTTAAGAAAAAATAAAATCACGTCCTAAAAAAAGAGAAGGGAACCTAGTTTTATAACTTTACGAAGGAACGTCTTTCTAAGCGGGCAACGGTAGACACCGCAAAGAGAGGTTGGACGGTTGGCTTTGCCATCAGAGTTAAAATGGCAAATTAAAAAAAAAAAATTAAGTGGCAAGTGACCACCTCATTGTAAACAGGCCAAGCAGGCAAGGGGGTGACTGTGCAAACAGAAATACGTCGTGCCGTGCAGGAAGACCAGGTATTCCCCCCGCACCCTCCTTGAGCAGATAAAGGGTGTTAAAAACACACACAACGTTGACAGGAGTCCCGCCTGCCTGGAGGAAAGCTCACGGCATTTTTCATCCTTCGTTTCTTTCCGTGCAGCCGGGTGTTGTCCACGGGGACCGCCTTCCCTTCTGCTGCTGGACATCACCTGTGCTCATTCGGAGATAGACTTCGTTTCTTGTAAGCGGAGACTCTGCTCCGGGGAAGCCCTGGGGACCGGGGCTGCCATCACCCCCTGGGCAGAATTCGGAAGTGCCTCCCAGACGGTTTCTGGAGGAGCGAGGGCTGGACGTGGGGCATCTGGAGGCCGCCAGCCCGGAGGTGCGGTTCGTGGGGTTGTTCTCTGCGCCTGAAAATGCCCCCAGGGAAGGGCAGCCCCTGGCAGCGGCCGTGGTCCAAGGGTGTGGCTTCCTCTTGGTGCAACCTGGGCCCCTGCACGGGACAGCGAGCAGCCCAGCGAGACAGCGTGTAACCCAGGTCCTACACGATGCAGATGAAAAAGCAGAGGGCGGAGGTCGGGGGGGCGCAGGGCGGGCGGCCCCACCCAGCCTGCAGGAGCGAGGGGACCACTGCATCCCAGAGCCAGGGTCGGCACGAACAAGCCACACTGCGGTGATGAAGGAGGCTGACCAGCAGGCATTCATTCGGGGTGGAAAGGACCCATTACAAATACTCCCGTTTTCCCCAAGCTCTTAGAACGAGCATGATCCCTTTTACCAGCACGCAAATAATCGGCTACGATTTATTTCAAGAAGCATGAACTATACTAGCCATAAAAAAAAGAGAAAGAATGAAATAATGCCATTTGCAGCAACATGGATGGACCTGGAGGTGATCATACGATGTGAACTAAGTCAGAGAAAAACAAATATCGTACGATATTATTTATATGTCAAATCTAAAAATATATTCCACAAGTGAACTTGTTTACAAAACAGAGACAGACTCACAGACATAGAAAACAAACTTACGGTTAACGGGGGGAAACGGGGCGGCGAGGGTAAATTAGGAGTTTGGGATTTGCACATACACACCACTGTATATAAAATAGATAAACAGCAAGGTTCTACTGCAGAGCACAGGGAACTATGTTCAGTACCTTGTAACAGCCTGTCATGGGAAAAAATACGAAAAAAGAATACATTTATGTGTAACTGAATCACTCTGCTGTGCACCAGAGACTAACCCAACATTGTAAATCAACTCTACTTCAGTTTTTAAAAAAGATACAATGAAAAAAGATAACATGGGAATAGTTACCACTTAGAAGTTTAAACTATCTTATCCGTAAATCATAGAGATAAGTGTTTAATAAAAGCATCAGGTAGAAAGAAAGAAGAATGCAGAACCACCATACAGAGGCAAAAATCAGAAGGGCTGAAAAACCAGGGCAGAATGGAGTCTTCCCACAGCTCGCGTTAACCAGGAGATGCGAACGCAGCCGTCGGAAGCCAGCACGGAGGCTGGGAACTGGGGATCCGCTCTGCGAAAGAAGTGCTCGGGGCCAAGAGGCCCGTAAAAAGCCAGCTTCGCTAGTTACGGAGGAAATGCAAACCGAGGCGGCGCTATTCTGTTCTTTTCCATGCGTCACGTGGACGCAGGTGGGTGGTTCTTTGACCGGCACAATGTTTCTGGGTGCAAGTTTGTCCACGTCTGTGAGTCTTGGATGCCCAGATATGGGTCAGGAATGAGTCTTTTACAGCTATTTCTCAACCCATGTGGCTCAAACCAGTTTCACTGTTGGTGGCTTCCGGGGACCAGTACCGTTTATGGGATTTATCATACGCCCCAGGGATGGACAGTCGCACCCCTGAATCCTCTCCGGGGACCACACGTCCCCTCTCTGGGGCCCAGCCTGGGGTCTGACTCGTAATCCATTTACCGAAGGACTGAATCCATCTGCCCGTGGGTGAGGACAGCCATGCATTATTTACATGAGTGAAAAAAAATTCAGGAATAACGTCAGTGTCCTCCCCAGAGAGACACGCGTCAACATCCGTATGCAGCTATTAAAAAAATTGCACAGTTAAAGACCCCAGGATCGTCCCCTACAAAGCATCCTTTATGCTCTGCTAGCCAACCTCAAATGCGGACCCTCAGCTCAGGCTCCCTTGCTTTGGAGAAAAAAAAACAAAAAACAAAGAATCGTGACATTTGTCTGAAAACAATCCACACGCCATTCTCTCCTCCACACAGAAACCGGGTGACTTCCACAGTCAGACCCCAGACCCCACCTGCAACATCCCTCAGGCTCAAAGCTCAGCTCTGATGCTCACGTCCAGCAAGTCAGGGGCAGTCCGAGCCTCAGTTTCCCCATCTGTAACGCGAGGAAAAGAATGCCTGCTTCAGAAGAAGGCTGAAAACAATGAACACAGCACGATACGGAAAAACACACCGGACGCTGCCCCGGGCAGAGTGAGCCCCACAGGGCTGTTAGCGCCTTCATTTCTTTTTACACTTTGTAATTTTTTTTTAAACTGCAGTGCAGTCAGTTACAATGTGTCCATCTCTGGTGCACACTGTCCCAGTCATGCATATACAGTCATATATTCATTTCCATATTCTTTTTCACTGAAGGGTATTTATTACAAGATACTGAATGTAGTTCCCTGTGCTCCACAGAAAAAATTTTTGTTTTTTTTATATAGTGGCTAACATTTGCAAAACTCAAACTCCCAAATTTATGGTTACCAGGGGAAAGGGGATGTTAGCACCTTTTTTAAAAAACAATCATTATTAAGATTAGGGTAATTCTATAATTTCAAGAGGGGGTGGAAATGCTTCCTGAAATGACATATCTCAGTATGTTTTTAAAACGCATAGGTTGTTTATACTTGGACTGCACACAGAATTTGGATGGAGACAGACATGTGGTCACGGCTCAAGACAGGGACACAGTCTTACGGTCACAGACAGGGACACACATGGGGGTGGTTATCAACACAGAGAGATACATACCCGGAGAGCCACACAGCCCTCGGTTATACACGACAGGACACGTACACGTAAGAACAGAAGCCACACAGCCACAGTCACACCTCTGCAGTCTGCACGCAGAGCAGCAGCGTTGTTATTACGAAGCATAACTCAGCCATGAGTAGACGGGAAGCCAATTCCAACCCAGACTCCCGGTGGCAAAGCAAGTGTCCCCAGGCACCTTCACGGGGCATCTTTCTTCCGTAACGGCTTCAGCTTGACACTCAATTCCACCTGCACAAAGGGGCCGGGGATGCTCCAGGACACAGTGCTCATACCGGGCGCTTCTCCTCGGGGCCGGTGGGGCTGCTGTCGGCCCATTACCTTCCTGCAGGTGCGTGACGCCTGGCCATCGTGTGGGTGTGGGGCCTCCCTCCGGGTTTCCAGCTGTGCCCCCCCACACATGATGTCAAGACGCCTTAGTTTCCAGCATCGTCACTGTTGGAAAAGTCACCTGGGTCTCCCGCCAGCGCGCAGGTGCCCCCCAGGGCCACCTCCTTCTGTGTGTCATGAGGACATGTCCCCCCTTGCCAGCTGCCCACACGAGGGGACCGTGATGCATCCCCGAGGTGGAACCCACGGGTCAGGCTGTGCTGATGACCACACACAGCACGGATGCTGATGGGAAAATGTAACCATCACAAGCCCCCTGCCCGCCCCAACCCAGGGTGGACAGGACAGCTGGGTGGACGGGACAGCCCCCAGGACGCAGCAAAGGGAAGCCAAGCTACAGATGGCACGTTTCCTACACAAGGGCTAAAACGAGCCGAGGAGCCGACCCCGTCCCCAGCCTCTGTGGCCCCGGACCCGACGGCTTCTCTGCAAGTCCTTTCAAGCACAGAAAATCCAACATGAGCCGTCAGCTCTGTGCAGAGAAGAGGGAAGACGAGGGCTGGGGAGAGGGGGCCGCGCGGCCCCGGCTAATCTGGGTTTGTGACGCCTCAGCACAGCCATCTGCAAGGGGACGGGGAGCCCGCGGACACAGCGGGGCTCACCCAGGCTGCATCTGTTCACCTGGGACTCACAGGAATCCTGTCCCCGTGATGAACGGCTGGGCGGCTGGTCACCAGCAGGTTGGCGGCGACGATGGCGCGGGAGCTCCCCCTGCTGTCCGTTTGGAGAACTGCACGCTCTCACCCGCTGGAGTCCGCTGGGGTGGGGCTTCCTGGAAGGGACACCTGTGTCCCTCGGGCGCCGCGCATCCCACCTGCGCACGGTCTGGTGGGGCAGGACCGCCTGCCTTTGGTGCCCTCAGGGGATGAGCGTTTCGGCCGCCTCCACATTGCCCAGCACGGTGACCCCTCCCCACCTTACCCAGGCTATCTTGTCTATGGCCCCTTCCCCACGGCGGGGACGCCTCCCTTCCTGCTCCTTCGTCCACTGTCCTTGGAGCCCTGGGCCTCGCTGGGGGACGACGGTTCACACATTTGCTCGGGGAAGCAGGCACGCGGGGAATGTGGCCGGCGGGGCTGCCAGCTGCAGGCAGGGTTAAGGACAGGAGGCTCCCCCCACCCCCTCCAGGATCCTGATGGCTTGTCATCGAGAGACGGCCCTGGGGGAGAGGGCTGGGGAGGGCAGAGGACGGCGGAATCGGCACGGGGCTTTGTGAGCTGGGAAATCACCACCGCTGGGTGTGCTGTCTGTTGCCGCAGGGGAGCCCACAGAACACAAAACTCACCTCCTCATACCGCACCGCTCAGCCCCACTCAGCACATTCACAAGGTTGTGCAACCGCCACCTCTGTCTGGGTCTGGGACAAGTTCATCCCCCAGGAGCAGTGACTCCCCCTCCCCCAGCCCCTGGCACCTCGAACCCTCTTTCTGTGTCTGTGGATTCGCCTGTCCTGAGCGTTGCATGTAAGTGGAATCACACCCTGTGTGTCCTTCTGTGTCGGCGTCTCTCACAGAGAAGTCTGTGCTCAGGGTCCACCCATGTTGCAGCCCGTGTCAGAGCTTCACTCCTTTCCATGTACTTCCAACACCTCACAGCATCTGACTGTCTCCCACAAACTGGGAATCCCAGCATCGGCCCATGAAGGAGGGACGAGAGTCCATGACACTCCCCAGCCCGCTGCCCTGACCAGACGGACGCCAGCTGTCCCTCCGTCCGTGTCCCCACACCGCCCACGATCACATGGGTGAAACCTGAAACGCAATGATGACATGCTCATCGGGTGTCATTCCCCACAATGCATCTTCTGAAAGCCAGATCCGGTCCAGGGGGCTCACCCTGTCCAGACGCGTTCGTCACGTCTCTCGGTCAGCGAGCTGGAGGGCTCCGCTCAGACAGAACATGAATCAGATGCAGAAAACACAGGAGAAAGGGAAGACCTGGCGCCTGAGCCCGTCCACGGCGGGGAGCCGGCCCCCACGGCCTCTGCATCAGCGCCTGTCTTGCACAGATTCCCCGGGAGACGCTTTAGCAAGACCTCATTTCATCAAACAGCAATCAGATTCTGGGGAATCCATGGAAACCATGTCCATTCTGCACTTCAGCCTGCGCACCTCCTCCCCGCCTCGTACAAAGGCCCCGGGAGGGCGTGAGCCACCCTGGGGACTTCCACCTCCTCCCAAGAAAGTGGAAGATCGGGGCATTTTCTCCCCTGCTCACATCTCAGAGACGCTCCCAGGTCCTGCAGGAAACACTCCTGAGCTGGGGCACCAGCCTGAGGTTGGTTTAAAAAGATTTGGGTACATTTGGAAGAGGCAGAGAAAGAACCCTCTAAAATAAATGCCTTCAGAAAAGGGAGGTGGGGTGGGGGCAAGGTGGAGGGTCTCCTCCTGGACGTACATCCTGGACACTGATGCCTCTTATTCTTAATTTGTATCCGCTCTTCACAGGGAAGGTGATGAAAAGCGAGCTTTTGGACTTATTTTCGTGAAGAATAACATTTTATACAGGCAAAGGCATAAAGCAGTTTTGTCCTCTCCGCCCAGGGCCACCCCTCCCACCCCCGCGCCGCCCCCAGTGGGTGGGTGACTTTGCCTGGACTTTGCAGCTGGTGTCCATGAGCCACCCGATGGCGCCACCTGCTGAGATACAGGCATTCCAGTCCTGCCCTAAATGGTCCAGCGTCACCGTGGCATCAGGAAGATGCCTCCCTTCGAGGCTCCAGGTTGTCCTGAGATTCAGGAGGAGAGCATGACCCACCCAGAGCCTTCAGCTCAAGTGGACTCTTGAGAGATAGACACTCAACAGCTTAATAACCAAAAAAGAAAAATGCACAGAAGACCTAAGTAGACATTTCTCCAAAGAAGACGTGCAGATGGCCAACAGGCGCATGAAAAGATGCTCAGTACTGCTAACTGTCAGAGAAACGCAGATCAGAGCTACAATGAGGTGTCACCTCACACCAGTCAGAACGGCCATCATTCAAAAGTCCACATATGACAAATGCTGGAGAGGCTGTGGAGAAAAGGGAACCCTCCTGCACTGCTGGTGGGAATGCAGGCTGGTGCAGCCACTGTGCAGAACAGTATGGAGATTCCTCAAAAGACTAGGGATAGACTTATCATATGACCCAGGGATCCCGCTCCTGGGCATATACCCAGAAGGAACCCTACTTCAAAATGACACCTGCACCCCAATGTTCACAGCAGCACTATTTACAATAACCAAGACATGGAAACAACCTAAATGTCCATCAACAGATGACTGGATAAAGAAGCCATGGTACATTTACACAATGGAATACTATGCAGCCATGAAAAAGAATAATTCCATTTGCAGCAACATGGATGGACCTGGAGATGATCCTACTAAGTGAAGTAAGTCAGACAAAGAAAGACAAATGCCATATGATGTCACTTATATGTGGAATCTAAAAAATGATACAAGTGAACATATAAAACAGAAACTCACAGACACATAAAACAAACTATGGTTACCAAAGGGGAAAGGAGGGAGGGATAAATTAGGAGTCTGGGATGAGCAGATACACACTACTGTATATAAAATAGATAAATAACAAGGTCCTACTGTACAGTGCAGGGAACTATGTTCAGTATCTTGTAATAACCTATATGATAAAGAACATGAAAAAGGAATTTATATATGTATGTGTAACTGAATCACTGTGCTGTACACCTGTAACTAACACAACATTGTAAATCAACCGTACTTCAATTTAAAAAAAAAAGAGAGAAAGAGAGATAAACACATCCCTAAGAGCCAGCCTGGTCCCTCTGGCCATGAAGCTCGCTGAAGCCCCGGTGTGACCACTTCCTGACTCTGCTCTCATTCCCTGGCACTGCGGGTATCTGGGGCCGGGCCACTCTCCGTGCTGGGGTGTCCCATGCCCTGTGGGCTGTAGAGCTGCATCCCTGGTCTCCAGCCAGAGACGCCAGCAGCTCCCTCCAGTCCGCCGTGACCGCCCAAGACGGCTCCAGACACTGCCCGGTGTTAGTCCCAGCGGGACAAAGCCAGCCTAGCCGAGGAGCACTGGGTTCAGCATTTTCAAGGAATCGCAGCGGGTTTAAGGCGAACAGGACTTTAGAGATGAGCCAGCCTCAGCTGGTAAACTGGAAGGGGGAAGGTCCAGAGAAGGAGGGCAGCCTGCCCGAGGTCAGGGCCCTGCTGAGTAGGAATTCCGGACCCCGAAGCCGTGCCCCGCTCCCCGGCTTCTGAGGGCCACCCTGGCTTCAGCATCCCCTCTGGGTTCCCTGGCCGAGCTGCGGACGTTCAGAGAAATATCCAAACTGGCAGGCGCAGCGTTTGCATCTCAGAGACAAGATGTGAGAGTCAGGGTGACCGTGGGTGGATGCTGGGGTCGGCGGCCCAGGGTGGGGCCAGGGTCCTCAGCCCCTTCCCCACAGGACACTCAGGCCACCTCGGAGGACAGGAACCCGCTCACTGCCAGCACGAACGGGGCCCCACGGACTCGTGTTGATGCACCCCGCCCAGCGGGACCACCCAGTGCCACTCCCTTCAGGGTCCCAAGCACGTTGTTAGCAGGATGGGGTCTCCCGACATCAGAGGGGACATTCTGAAATGAGATGGTGTAGATTCTGACAACGTGTCAGCAGAGAACAAACCCAGTCCTCTGTTTCTGCCGTTTTCGATCTAATTTTAAAAGGTGTCATGCACACCCCCCAGATTCCCGAACAGTCTCTCCCGCTTCTGAGAAACACGCCCCCGGCACAGACCACCCGGAGCAAAACGGAGCAGAGGTTCTTCTGGGCTTTTCCAAACTTAAAACTTGAGATGTGTGCACCAGCGCGCGGTTTCCCTGAGTGGGAGTGGCCGGCGGCAGTGGCAGAAACAGGAGACCCCCAGATGGACTACTTTAAACCACAGGCATCCATCCTCCCCCGTCCTGCAGGCCAGACGTCTGAGGTCAAGGTGTCCCAGGGCCGCGCTCCCTCCCGAGGCTCCAGGGGAGGGTCCCTCCTGCCTTTTCCAGCTTCTGGGGGCTCCAGGCGTCCATCCCTGGGCTGGTGGCCGCCTCCCTCCCGTCTCTGCCTCGTCTCCACGTGGCGTCTCCTCTGTGCCTGTGTCTCTCCTCTTCTGTCTCTTCTGAGGACACTGTCCTTGGATGTAGGGCCACCTCCTCCAGGAGGACCTCCTCTCAGGCCCTTAACGTCATCACATAATGAAAATGAAACGAAATAGGATGAAATCATAGAAATAAGTGAAAGGAAAGGAAAGAAGATAAAATCCACACAGTGACAGGCAGTCGCCGGCCGCCAGCGGAAACCCCATGTCACCTGCCCTCCAGGAACAAAGACAAGACAGGAGACGTCACGGAGACCACCTCTTTATTGCAATGTTTTGCGCCCCCGCAGGGAGTCACTTCCGGGCCAAGACGGCGTCGTAGGTGCCCCCGGTCCGCCTGCAGTGGACGCGGGGGAAGCCGGCGGGCGCCAGGAGCGCGCGGTACTGCGCGGCCGTCCTCTCCCGGCCCTCCGTCTGCACCAGCATGTTGAGGGAGTAGAGCTGCGTGGTCAGCGGCCCCCGCCCGTCTGGGTCCAGGAGGCTCTCGATGACCAGGACGCCACCGCCTGCCACACGGAGAGCTGGGGCGTGAGTGAGGGTCCCCCAAGACTGAGGACCCGCTGCTCCTCCCGGGCTCCCCCCTCCCAGCCCCCAGCCCAGGCATCCTCCCTCGTCGGCTGCACGGCGGGCCTGAAGCTGTGGACCCTCGCTTGCTTTCAGCCCCAGCACACGAGGGTGGCCCTGAGACGCTGGACAGGTCTGCACGAGTGACCAGACGTGTCTGTCTGTGTGTGTGCATATGTGTGTGCAAAGCCACCCCCTCTCCAGGCCACTCGGGGTCTAAGCCAGCGGGGGCATGGGAGTCACCAGCGTCATCGCCATGGATGACCAGCCCCCAGGAGACACAGGTGGGTGCGAGTCTGCTCCACCTGGACCCTAGGAGGGAGCGACTGACTCGTCTCGAAGACAAGGCTTCACAAATGCCTGGGCGGTGGGCTGGGAGGAGCGACTTGACGGTCCTTTCCAGATTTCAAGCAAGGCATAAAGTGTTTCACGTATTCCACACAAACGTGGGACGTGCTGAGCGCGCCTGGGGACGTGCAGGGAGCACGGGGGTGTGGACAAGGTCAGGCCCCGCCCCTGCAGCTGCTACAGCCGCTCTGCCGGAGCAATGCCCCCCCTTTGGCGACTTGACTGCCTCATGTGGTTTTAATTCTGACTCCGCACACACTGGGCATCTACAGCCGTGGTGGAGATGCGGTTAAAGACGGGACGCGCACGTAAAGAACCAAGATGCTGAAGACAACAGAGTGAGGGGCACGGGCCACGCCCTGAACTGCCTCAAGCACCGGCTGTATACGCTGCAGATGGCCGATCAAAAGTCTCGTAAAGAGAGGGTGTCAAGATGTCCTCAACCTTTCAAACGCCAGCATGAAACAGGGAACACAGGACGGCGTGGATGAAGTGTCCGGCTTTCCGGACTGGGGAGGGGCGGGGTAGGGCAGAAGAGCCTCCACCCCCGAAGCGCAGCGCTGTAACGCGCGGGCCTGAAGCCAGCACACGCCCTGGCTGTCTTTCTCGGCGCTTCCGGCGTCGCTGGGAAACAAAGCCGCAAGGTGACTGAACACAGCGCGCTCTCTAAAAGCGCAGAGAGCATCCCGTCGGGTTAGGAAGGTGACTTTTATATAAGCTCCAATCCATTTTATTAGGTGCCTGATCCTCAAAGAAAACTTAATCCAATAAGCATGACTTGAAAAAAAGGGCTTCATTGCCAATTACCGAGTCATGGGTCCTTTGCCACAACGAGCCCCAAGTGGAGGCGAGTCCCCCAGGGACCAAACCAAGACCCGCGCTCTATGTGCCCTGACTGGCGAAGGTGCGGACACGGTGCAGCTCCCGGCCTCGGGAGCAGACACACGGGGATGCTCACAGACAGAGCGCCGCGGAGCAGGGCCGGTGAGGACCGTCCCGTCAGATGTGGGCAGCGCTCCTGGCTACGGGGTCCAGGGAAGAAGGGCACGTGGATGGTGGTACACAGAGCACGAACCATCCGGGTGTGCCCTGCAGATCCGTGTGTGCGCGGGTATGTGCATAAACACACAGACGCACGCATCCACACCCATACAGTCATGCAGGGTCCCGTACGTGTATACTTGATCTCTGAGGAGCGAGCACCTAATAGAACAGACTGGAACGCACGTAGAAATCACCTTCATAACCTGATCGGGATAAACACGCACACACATATCCCCATGTATTCCCGTGTGTACACACACGTGCATAATACACCTGTCCACTCATGTGTGTATATGTCCACAAACACCCCCACATATTGATGTCTGTGCACACATGTGCATAAACACACATGCACATTCATGCCCACGTACGTGCATGTACATGTATGTGTATAAACACACACACATGCAAAGATACATACACACACATGCACATGCATGGTGGCCATTACACACACACACAAAAAAAACATATACACGTGCATGTCCATATCACATGCAGATATGTGTGCATGTGCATGGTCACACGTTAACTATGCACACCCACGTGCTCATGTACAATGCACACATAGACCCACGTGTTCATGCATTCACATGTATCGTGCACACACCTACACACACAGTCATACATGCCTGTGCACATACATCTGTACACATATATTATACACATGCACACGTATACGCACACATCCACACCTGTGCACGCTTCATGCACACACACACAGAACCCTACATCCACATGTACAAACGTAGGCACTTTTGCCTGGGTGCACAGCCATAACACACACGTACACATGTATACCTATGCATGTGTGCATATATCCGCATGCATACATGTACAGACACACATGCACGTGTACATACATGCACACATCCATATACATGGTCACACATACGTGTGTACCATTGTGTGCGAATCCATGTGTCTGTGTAGACGTGCACGTACATGTATGCATACCTATACACACGTGCATCCGTGACCCCTGCGTATACGTGTACCTGCATGTGCAGATGCACGTATGCCCACATGCACATATGTACATGCAGTCGTATTTGCACACACGTGTGCATGTGTGTATATAACACTCCAACAAATGCGTACACATCTGTAATATGTACACAGATCCCCACACACGCATACATCCCTGTGCACATATACACACACACGACTGCATCTGTACACGCACGACGTGCACACACAGGTGCACAGACATCTATGCTCTTGTTTTCACCAAGCCGGCACAGGCAGACCCCCATCACAAAACAGCTCACTTCCAAGAGCCAGAGACAAGCAGGTTTGCGGGGATTGCACTTCAGGCCAGACCTCCCTGCAGATACGTCTGTACGCAGCGCTGGGTTCCCAAATTATGCAAGAGTCTCACCCATTTGAAAACAAAAACAGGAAAGAGAAAAGGCAAGCTCTCAAGCCCTGCGAGCGAACCGAAGGCCACGAGCCGGGCTGGGACTCGCGTGGGGGACACCACTGGGCATCACGTTTCCTGCGACTTCGGCGAAGCCAGGCTGTGGGACATGCAACACAGAACAGTGCAGGGAGGCCACCACGGCCCCCGGCAGCTTCACCGTGTGTCCAAGCCTGGGTGAGCTGCTTTGCAATGCCATCACGGAAGCTTCAGGGCGAGACAGACAAGGGACACTGAGGGCATTCGCAGCCAAGCCTCCAGCTGTGGGACAACATGCAGACTCCAGAACAGTGAGCAGCCTGCCCCGTCGTGTCGGCTGGATTGGAAGTGTAATGGGGCACTGTCCCCGTCACACACAGAGGCTGTGCCCACGTCCTCGTGGGCCACCAGGATGGAGGGACCTCACAGGACAGCTGGGGCTCTGTCCCCATCACACACAGAGGCTGTGCTCACGTCCTCGTGGGCCACCAGGATGGAGGGACCCCACACGCACGTCGCCACGCGGCCCCACCACCTACCTGCCTTGCAGGCGTGGTGGATTCTCGCCAGCAGCTGAGAGCACTTCTCGTCGCTCCAGTCGTGCAGGACCCTGGCCAGGATGTAGAGGTCCGCATGGGGAAGGGGGTCTGTGAAGAAATCTCCTGCAACACAGGGTGGTGCCAGGGGGTCAGCCTGCAGCCCCGCCCAACTTGACGCCTCCCCACCCCCCCGGCATGGAAAGGCCACCAGATCCCCCAGCTACTGACCTTCCAACCTCAACTTCAACCAAAGAAACGATGTCTGGGAAGTGGTTTTAATTTAGTTTAACTTAAGTTCCTAAGCTCCCCGTGTCAACAGCCAGCCCCTGCGGGACCCGGACGCACGCCACGGGCGTCAGGAGGCCCCTGGCGATCGGTCAGCGGCTCCTGCGTGGTGAGCCAAACTGGACCGACTGTCCACACACGATTTGCTGGCTGAACAGAAATGCCCAAGAGAGACCCTTACTCGAAGGCGGTGGCACACGCTCAACTCTCGCACCATTTTTCCTGCAAAAACCACCGGCGTGGGGAGGGACCCTGGGTGGGCCTGGGTGGGCCCGGGGTCACTCGGCTGGCTCTGAAATGCACAGCAGCTGGGGCGCGTGTCCTGCATGACACCTAGGCTGCTCCCCGCGTCTCCTCCTTGCGCGGAGCGCCCCGGGAAATACGGGCGCCGGGGAGGTAGGGCAGGGGAAACGAGAGCCCTCCGAATGGCTTTTCCTCCCCTCAGTGAGGAGAGACAGGGTCTTTCTCCGGAAACTGCAGCCCCAGGGCCAAGTTCGGCCGGGCGTCTGCTCGCCTGCAGCCTTCAATGGAGGGAAGTCAGATCCAAGAACGAGGGTCCACACCCCTTCTGTCCCCTCTGGTGACCGACTGCAGACACCGAACCTCAGCCGTGAGCAGCTCACAGCAGCCAGCCATTTGCCTTAATCCCCCCAACCTCCGAAATCTGCTCCTTCACCGCATTTTCCAGACGAGCCATGGGAGTAAGACTGGCCGTGAGTCTCCAAGAAGCGGAGACCGTCTCCCCAGCGGTGAGATGAGGCGAAGATCAGGCTGAAGCTCTTCCTCCGTGCAGAAAATATAAGGGGCCCCAAAACTTGGTCATTGGGATTCAGAATATTTTTTAAAAAATTTTTGGGGGAGGGGGGCAGGTAATTAGATTTATTCATTAATTGATTTTTTCGACGGAGGCGCTGGGGATTGAACCCAGCACCTCGTGCACGCTAAGCGTGCGCTGTATCCCTGAGGTACCCCTCACCCTATGGTATTTTAATGCAATCATTTTTTAAAAAATCAACATTAACTACATCCTCCAAAAAAAAATTGTGATGGTCAGAATTTTAAATAAAAACGGTACTCAGCCCTTCAAGGGCACGATCCGGCACACCCGGGCCACCCAGAGCTCAGCCTCTCGGATCCAGAGCAGGTCAGAAGGAGGTGGTCCCGTCAACATCTGGGGACTGCCGACCCCGTACTCAAGCCCAGATTCAGCGGTGGTGGCCTGTCCCATGAGATGCCGTGAACTTGGGGGTGACTTTTTTTAAACAAAAGATAGCGAATTCATAGCAGATTTAAGAGTGGGCAGAAATGGTGTTTTCCTTCTGAGTGAGCAAAAAAAAAAAAAAAAAAAACCCCACCAAAGGCCGGTTTCCTCTGTAAACTGGAAGACATGGCATCTGCAGGTCAGAATGCAGCCCGTCCCGGGGAGACACACCCCGTGTTTCCGTGGCCAGAGGGGGTCCCTTCTGGCTCCCGGCAAAGCCACCCTGGTCTCTGAGCCCCTGAAAGCTCAGAATCTTCTCAGTCTGCTGAGTCGGTCATTGTCCCCTCATCTTGCCGTCAACCGACTTCACTTAACGGTCATTGATAAATGACTTGGATTCAGACACCTGCAGGGGGGTCCTGGGGCGGCCGAAGGAATTGGCCACAAACCGGGGGCTTAAAACCACAGGCATCCATCCTCCCCCGTCCTGGAGACCAGACGTCTGAGGTCAAGGTGTCCCAGGGCCGCACTCCCTCCGAAGGCTCCAGGGGAGGGTCCCTCCTGCCTCTTCCAGCTTCTGGGGGCTCCAGGCGTCCATCCCTGGGCTGGTGGCCGCCTCCCTCCCGTCTCTGCCTCCGTCTCCACGTGGCGTCTCCTCTGTGTCTGTGTCTCTCCTCTTCTGTCTCTTCTGAGGACACTGTCCTTGGATGCAGGGCCACCTCCTCCAGGAGGACCTCCTCTCAGGTCCTTCACTCCATCCCGTCTGCAAAGATGCTATTTCCATGTAAATTCTAATTCATGAGTTCTGAATGGATGTTAATTTTCAGGGGCACTACTGAGCGCAATACAACGCTCAGGAATTAGCTGCAAAAAAACAGCGCGCCTTCCCAGTTTTGCGTCCATCACGAGTAAGCTGAGGGCAGGCATTTGGAGGGTGGGGGAAGTCACGCGGACCGTCCGCTGCCGGCCTCTCCCAAGCCCCCCACCGCCACTGCCTCGGGCTCCCCGCGGACACAGCGCACGGAAACCCACCTTCACGGAAGCTGATCCGTTCCTCGCCCGCGAAGGAGAAGTGCTTCTCCGCCATCTGTACCACCTCCGGGATGTCGAAGACGGTGACGCGACACGCGGGGTACAGAGCCACGCACTCCTTGGCCAGAGCCCCAGAACAGCCTGCGGGTGGACACAGGACGGGCGCATGGGGGTGCCCCGCTCCGGTCTTCATGCCTGCACTGTCCGTGCGCCCCTGAAGTCCAGGGTGTCTTCCCGGCTGGACGGGCCCGTACGCCCGTCTTCCACACACGCTGTGAGCTGACCATGTCGTCCTGGGCCAGGGCGTCTGTCCCCGCCAAGGGCAGACAACAGCCAAGCAGGGGCCGGAGCGAGACACGCATGAAGGACATCTCCAGGGAATGCCCTGATGAGAAATCAGGGGGAGCCTGCCCTCTGCCACCGGCGTGCACGCCCTGGGGCTTCTGCTCGTGTTTTCATCCCCAGCGGCTCCCTGAACTCTTGCTTTGAGTGACCACTAACACTGGTGGACCTTCAGAAACACGTGCCTTCCTCACCAGGGATGGTTTCCCGACCCCTCATCCCTACCGAACGGTGGCTGCAGCTTTCCGTGCCTCTGCTGTGGCAGCAAGAGGGTTTGCCGAAAACAGACCGTGGCGTAGCCGGCATTTCTACGTCAGAGGAGCCCCATCCGGTAAGATGGGCAGGAGGACCACCCGCCCCGCCCGCCTTTGCTCTACGATTCGCCCCAAGCCTGGCGTCTAACCTGCAGGCCTGGCTACCCACCTTTCCCATCCCCGTCGGCGACAGAACACAAGGTTCCCAAGCGAGGGGTGGTGGCACGTGCCCCCCACAGGACCCCAGAACGCGCGCCCGATCCCTGCAGGCTCGCACGGCCTTCTGCCACCACCAGGAAGGCAGCACGACAAGGCTGTGCTGTTGGAGTTTCATCAGATCCTACCCCTCCACCTCCTCGGGGAGTTCTGGCCTCTGTCCACACGGAGACCCGCCTCTCTGCCCCACGCCCTTGCCCTTGGGGCCACTGCTCGCTGGCAACGCTGGGGAACTAGGACCAGGACAGCCGTCGGGTGTGCAAGAAAGGCTTTCTCCACGGTCCTGCATGGGTTTCCCATCTCCTTCTGTCATCAGCTCTCGGGGAGCCGGCACAACCAGGGTTCTCCTCCTGCTCTGCTGGTGGGAGCGTAAACGGGTGCAGCCACTACGGAGGACACTGTGGCGGTGCCTTAAAAACTGAAAGTGGACTTACCACGTGACCCAGCAATCCGTCTCCTGAGCGTAATATTGGGAGAAAACTCTAACATAAAAAGATACACTCACCCCAGTGTTCCCAGCAGCACTATTTACATTAGCCAAGACATGGAAGCAACCTAAATGTCCATCAACAGTTGATAAAGAAGCTGCAGTATATTTATACAATGGAATACTACACAGCCATGAAAAAAGAAAATAAAGCCATTTGCAGCAACATGGTTGGACCTGGAGATGATCATACTAAGTGAAGTAAGTCAGACAGAGAAAGACAAATACTGTAGTATCAATTATATGTGGAATCTAAAAAAAAAAGATGCGAATAAACTTATTTACAAAACAGAAACAGACTCACAGACACAGAAAACAAACGTATGGTTGCCAGGGGAGAAAGGAGGTAGGAGGGTAAATTAGGAGTTTGACATCAGCAGATACAAACTGCTATATATAAAATAAATAAACAACAAGGTCCTACTGTGCAGCACAGGGAACTATAGTCAATATGTTGTAATAACCTATAATAAAAAAAGACCTGAAAAAAATCATGTTACTGAATCACTCAGCTGCACATTTGCAACCGGCACAGGCTTGTAAATCAGCTCGACTTCAACAATAAAAAAAAACAAGGGTTCATAGGCTTGAATCCAAGCACAGCCCCAACACCGGGGGCGGACACTCACCACCGAGGTCGCAGATGAGCGGAAAGGGGGACAGGTCGAAGGCGGCCAGCACGCTGCCCCCGCACACGCTCCACACCTCCTGCAGACCCCGCATGAACAGCAGCTGCTCGGCTTCCGACCTGGCCCGTGAGAGCACGCCCGTCAGAACCGCATCACTCCCACGGTGGGCCGCGTGAGCAGCAACCCAACCTGGGGAGCCCAGGGCCCAGCAAAGCACCGTGTCCCGCAGGCCTGCGTGTAAGCCTTGCGTCTGCGGGTTGGAGTCTGCGCTGCTGGAGATGGCGGGGCTCAGGGTGCCCCCGGGCCAGCCGCCCACAGACGCCCAGCTCCAGGAGACCGCGAGCACAGCGGGAAGGGATCACCTGTCTCTGGAAGCCATGGAGAAGGGGGTCTCGCCCCTTTCCACCGTCAAAGGAGCTCTGATGCTCTTGAATCAGGGAAATTCAGACAGCGTCCCCCACCCGACGGGGCAGAAGGAGGGTCTGGTCTGCTTTGCAAGTCCGGGAGGGAGTCCACCCACGCTGGGGCGAGGGCTCCAGGCGGTGGGGACTCAGGGGGATGGGGAAGAGACGGTGGGAACAGGAGGGGTCTGGGAAGGGGGCGGAGGTGAGAAGGAGGCAACGGTGCTGGGTGCCTGGGGGTCCTCTGCATCCCCTGCCTCCTCTGCCTGCTCTTGGAGTCTGCTATGTGGGTTTGGTGTCGCTGTAGGAAGACGGGGAGGGGAGGGGAGGGGTGGGGAGGGCACCGGCTCCTCTCAGGACCACCAGCTCTCTACATCCTTCCTCCTTTTCCCACCACACCCTCTGGGCAGCTACACACCCGGCACCTAGTCCTCGGGGCATCACCATCTCAGAATTTTTACAGCAGAGCTGCATGCAAAGCACGAGCCCCGTGTCTTTGCACAGAAAACAAACAGACAGACAGACGTATTCCCTGGGTAACTGCAGCCACAGGAAAAGGGGTGCCTCGTTTTTCTACCGAAAAACAAAGATAAAAATATTGGCATCGATGCGGGACATGGACCCAGACAAACATCAGAGCTGCCAAATCTGGGGATTTTTTTTTTTTTAAGAAATGATAAATTAAGTATCAACTTTCAGCTTTCTTCTGTTTGGCTCTGTTTGGCCCCAATTCTGCAGCCCTGAGTTGTAGAACCAAGCACGGCCCCCCAGAGCTGGCCCTTGGCGTCACCTGTAGATGGCGGTGAAGAGCTGCTCCGCAGGGACGCCGAAGGCCTTCAGGTACTGGTTCCTCCCTTCTCTGAAAATGGGGGGGGGGGGGGGGGGGTAGGCGGTCACTGGGGTTCTGAGAGGCGACTACCCAGGACGCACACAGGTGGCCCCAGACCCCTGCTCACGGCACGCAGGGAACCTCCTTCGGGAACCCAGCACACTCCGGAATTCCGTTCCCGTGTGCTCTACGCGAGCTGGGCGTTCGGGGCCGCAGGCTCCCCGATGCGAGCGGAGAAGCCATGGAGGGGCCGTCTAAGGAGAGCGGTCCCCTGGCGTCTGGGCAGTTGGAACCTCCTTGCCGCTGGAGAGCCAGCTGGCCCGCCCCCTCCACCGTGGCGGCCAGGGTGAAAGATTTCCGGGTCCTCACCCCACCTTGGCCAGCTCCCCCGATGCCCAGGTGAGCTGCCCCCCTGTGACTTGTCCCCTCCCAACCTGGCAGCCCCGAAATCAACCCCCTCCCCTTTCACGGATAATTGATGAGCCAGCCTTTGGTCACGTGAGGCACCCTGTCCGCCCGACCTTCAGGAGACGGCGGTGGAAAGGCCACTAGAGCAGGAATCCTAAACCAACACGAGGCAGCCTCGTACGGAAGCACAGGGCAGAGGTGAGCAGCGGAGGGTCACTCTCCATGGCTCCAAAGCTGGCTTCCTTTTTGCACGAGGGACGAGACGGTGAGGTTTTCGTTCTTGTCCCCTCGGGCACCTTTCACCCGGTGCTTGCTTGAGCTCCCCCAATTCTTAAATTTTTATTTTGGGGCGGAGGTAATTAGGTTTATTTGTCTATTATTTATTTAATGGAGGGACTGGGGATTGAACCCCAGGCTTCGTGCATGCCAAGCACAAGCCCTACCACTGAGATCTACCCTAACGGCCTCCCAGCTTCTTTTTTTTAACTGAATGGGTTCCAACCTCAAACACTTCGGAGATCACTGTTAAAATCTACATGTCCTGTTTCTTGGGGCTTTTTGGGGGGGATTACGTTTATATATTCATTTTTTTTTTTAATGGAGGGACTGGGGATTGAACCCAGCACCTCGTGCATGCTAAGCACACGCTCTACCCCTGAGCTAGACCCTCCCCCCGACAGCCTGCTTCTTGGAAAACACACACCTCAGAAGCTGTGGCAGCCGTGGCCCGACGTTGCCGCGTGGACGCAGCGGTGGGAGCTCACGGGAGGCTGGCCCTTTAGACGGGCGTTCAGTGTCCACTCTGCCTCTGTCCCCACCATGCCCTCTTGGCTGATTGTGACACGAGGCCCCTGACGCCTTGGTCTCCTGCAAAGACGTGCCGAGAGTCCCCGGGACCCCAAGCTTCAGGCCTGTCCCTCATGCAATTGACGCCCCAGCCCCGGGGGATCCCCCGCCTGCAGCTCTGCCCCGGGGCCGCCCGGGGACACTCAGAACCGCATCCCCGGCTGCCCTGGAGGTCAGTCTCACTGCACGTGACTTGGGAGCAGGAATGTGGAGTCGGACAGTGATGGTAACCACGAAGGCGCTGAGCGGTGTCTTTTCCGAAATCAGTGGTAGAGCCTGACCCTGAGACTTCCACGGCTAATGAGCTACCGCCGGCTCGAGGCGGGGCTCAAGGTGAAACAGTTCAGAAAGAGCACGCGCGGGTGGGGAGGGTGCAGCTCAGGGGTAGGCGGCGTGCGTAGCAGGCATGAGGTCCTGGGTTCCCTCCCCAGTCCCTCCATAAAAATAATTAAAGAAAAACCTAATTATCTCCACCCCTCCAAAAAAAAATTTAAAAAATAAAAGAGAAAACAGAGCCACGGTTGTCAGCGGGAGGCAATTCCGTCCTCCCAGGGAACACAGGGCAACATCTGGACACTTTTCCGGTTGTCACCACTGGAGAAGGGGAGCTCCTGGCGTGTGCCGGGTGGAGACCAGGGACGCAGCTCCACGTCCCACGGGGCACAGGACACCCCCACCCCATCAGAGGGTCCTCCAGCCCTGGGGTCAGTCTTGTGGGCTGGGAACCCGTGTGCACAAAAGCCATCGCAGTGACATCAGCCTGTGAGGTTTCCCACCCTCGGTTCTGGGCCACCTTCCCCTCCCCTCGGAGACCCGAGAAACACAGGGGTTCTCATCATGGCGTCATTCGAGGAATCCCGTCGGTCACCCCCAGGCGACTTCAGACACCTGCTCTGCGTTTCTGAACCGAGTGATGCCGTGTCTGGTTCTCTGGCAAAGCCCGCCTTTTGTCTCCCCGGGGACGCCCCGAAAGCAGCCCCCAGGCAGCCCTGGGGACTCGGTGATGCCACACGCACCTCACGGCCTCGGCCAGGTGGCCCCAGCATGCGTAGGTCGTCCTGGCCATGTACAGCAGCATGTTCTGCTGGGACCTGGGGCCGGTCCTGGCCAGGTAGGTGCTGGCAAGCTCCGTGTTCCCATAGACGGCTGCAAACAGAAAGGACAGAAAACAGACATGAGCCAGACGTCACGTCATTGCCTACGTGCATTGCACATAATCCCTCCGGGTGGCTGGCCCCTGGTCCCGGCCGGTGGGCACCTGGCGCACCTGTCGGCTTCAACTTTGGCAAATGCTGTGGGAGACCTTGTGGAGCAGGTGGAAGTGTTTACTGCAGTCTGTGGATTTTTAATAACTGGTTTAACACTCAACAAATGGGGGGGGCAACACCCCGACTCGTGAAAAGGAAACAAAGACTGGGGAGGGACGGGGGGCTTTTTGGCCGAGCTCAGCTACGCGGCAGGGGGCCCGGCCGGGTGAAGGACACAGTCTTCACGACAACGTGCGGGCGGGCGTGCAGCCCCCAGGCTGCAGAGGACACCGTGCTCTCTGGGCGGGCCCTCAGCTGGGCTCCGAGCTGCCCCGTGCCTCCGCCCTGCCAACCCAGGGAGGCCTCGTCCCGATCAGGAGGGTGGCTCTGGGCAGCTCAGGGCCGCACGTCCAGGGCGCCTCTCTGGTGTCCGAGCCTGCATCCTCCTCTCCTCTCCTGGGGACCCAGCCGTGGTGCCTGGGACCCCACTGTGGTCCTGTTCCCTCTTAGCGCAGGAGCACGCTTGCCCCGCTCGCCAAGAGTAACGTTCCAGCCTCTCATCATCTCCGCACAGTCCATCACACCTGACGGATGCTGTGGGTCTCTTATGCGGACCCCACGGCAGAGCTGGAACAGGCTCTCCGCCCACCTGGCCTCCGAGGTGAGCGTCCGAGTGCCTCCTTCCTGCCCACCTGCCCACCTCCTCACCGGCCTGGGCTGAGTGTCGGCAGGCACCCCAGGCCCCCCCCCCCAGGTGGTTCCCACCGTCTGCACCCTGCACAGGTGCCCCCTGGCCGAGGTCAGCACGGGGTGCAGGTCCAGACGCGGCAGTACCGGCAGGGGAACGGGGTGGGGGGTGCTCTGCAAAGGCTGTTCACGCGCCGTGCCTGCCGCCGGTGGCTCTGGCCGCCGTGCACCCCGACACCTACCTGGTTTCCAAGCCGGGCTATCTGCGCACCGGCCACGCCCCAGCGACGTCTTCCTGCTCAAGGTAACCCATTCCCCCGTCTCTGCACCCCCGAAGTCCGGCGGGGACTCAAGTCCTTGCGGCAAGCAGAAGGCCCACCCCTCGCGCCTCCCACCGGCCCGGCACCCGCTCCTGGAACCCTGGCCCACTGCCTGTTTGGTCAGTAAAGTTTTATCAGCACCCTGGCCCCACCAGCTAGTTGATCAATAAGGTTTATTGGAACTCAGCCCCACCGTTTGTTTCCATGCTGTCTCCGGCTGCCTGGATGCTCCAAGGGCAGACACGCGAGGCGGCGGCAGGGGCCGCGGGGCCGGCCCGCAGCGCCGAGAGCCCTGAGCCTCTGGCCCTTCACAGAAAAGGACGTGCCTCGTGTGCCTATTTTAAACACCTTCTTCGAAACAGGAAGGACACTGACCTTTTCCTCGCCTCACGTCCACTTGAAGCAGCTTCAGGGACACACAGGCGTCCAGCAGTTGCTCTGTCCCTCGGGGGCTGCTGGCCAGGCGTGCGGCCACCTCCGCCGACGCCAGGGGCCCCGGGGCCTCGGCCAGAAGGTCGAACACTCCCAGCTCACAGGCGGAGAACAGCACCTCGGGGCGGGGGCAGAAACCAAAGCAGCTTTGATCCCGTTCGGAGCCACACGCTTAGAGGCACACAGGCCACGGGGTGGGTGGTGGGGGTGCGTTCGGAAACGCCGCGGAAAACAGGACGGCGGTTCCTCAAAGCCCTAAGCGCGGGAGGACTGTAGGATCCAGACATCCCGCTGCGGGGTGCGGACCCCCAAAGGCTGGAGCAAACAGCGCGGACACCCGTGCTCACTGAAGCAGCACTCACAGCGGCCCAAAGGGGGACGCCACCCACGTGTCCACCGATGGAGCGGTGGGTGGACAAACAAAATCTAGCATAAACGCAATGCACTGTAGCGTCCAGTCTTAGAAAGGAAGGGAGGTCCGACACAGGCTGCGATGCGGACGGACCCTGAACACAGGATGCTCAGAGAGAGAAGCAGACAAAGGACATAGGGTGTGAGTCCAGTTACAGGAAACGCCCAGAACACGCAGATCCACAGACACAGCAGGCGGATTCGGGGTTGTCCGGGGCTGGGGGAGCGGGATGGACTGACGGCTCACAGGAGAAGGATCAGATTCATAAGGATTAGGAGTGTGGGGGCTGGGGCCTGGGGGAAGACAGAGGGGGAGTGAGTGCCTCATGGGGACAGAGCCTCAGTTTGGGAAGATGGACGCGTTCTGGCGATGATGGTGGGGACGGCTGCACAACAGTGGGAATGAATTTGATGCCTCTGACATGGGCACTTAAAAACTGTTCAGATGGTCAGTTTTACACTGCATCTGTTTTAACACAATAAAAAAATTTTTTTAAAATATTTTTTAATGATGCTTCCACCTTGCACCCAGGAAGCAACTGCTCCTGCTCTGTTAAGTGCTAAACCAGAATACTGTCCCATCCTGCAGGGACTGGATGGGCTGGTCCCCGGGGAGGGTGGGGACCAGGGCGTAGTGGGGGCTGCCCCCGGAGACGCAGGGTCCCACAGGGCCATTCACTGGCCGGGGGGCCGGCGGGGAGCAAAGATGGGGGAGCAAAGATGAGTGAGCAAAGATGAGGGAGGCCGTCTGTCTCTCAGGGTCAACGGGGGTCACCCTTGGGAGCAGGGATTTGGAGAATGGGGGACAGAGAGCGCCTTCTGCATTTTCATTCCAAGCCCTTCCCTATGCATTTTGATTTTCCAAACAAGGAAATATATATATTACTTTTTTTTTCTAAAGATGTCAGTGGTGTTCCCTACACGGTGGTGTTTGAGTCTTAAGATCGGTTGGTTATTTTTTTTTTTTCTCTCCTTCTCTGTCTAAAGAAGTGAATAGGTCACGCCTTCAAATAACACAGAAAAGATTATTTAAAAAAAAAAAAAAGAACAAATTGCTAATGCAGTTGTCCCCTGGCACACTCATTTTGGGTGGGTGCCAAGGCCCCAGGCCACCACACGGATGTTAGCCGTGAGAGGTGGGTCACAGACGTCTGCCCACGGGGACACACGGTCCCCGTAAGAAAAAGACCCGCCTCTTTGTTAACGAGGGAACTCCATGCTTCCTTTGCCGCCAACACTGGGAAGCTCTCAAAATGCATGTCAGGGAGGGAAGTGTCAAGCTATTAACTCTGAATTCTTTGATTATGGTTCTGTTATTTTTTTTTTTTTAATGGACGCACCGGGGACTGAACCCAGGATCTCGTGCATGCAAGGCACACACTCCACCTCTGAGCTACAGCCTCCCCCTAAGATACTATTAATTCTTACTCTATTAAGGCAGCCAAACTTGTGACATGTGGGGCTACAGGACTCTGATGGGGGGCGTCCTGTGCACAGCGGGGTGTGGAGCTGCGTCTCTGGTCTCCACCCGCCGTATGCCAGGACCTCCCACAGTTGTGACAACCACAAACATCCCCAGACTTTGCCAAGTGCCCCCCCGGGGCCCCGCGCAGTCCCTGTGCGAGAACCACTACATGAAACTAAAATTCCATCAGCTCTTACTCTGCGAAGGTTGCCTTCACTCTCCTTAAGATTGTATCCAATCCTGTTCTGTTAATGTTGCATTCACCCTTATTCTGTTAAGATTGTATCAACTCTTGTTAAGGTCCCACTAACTCGTATTGTATTAAGGTTGCATTCAGTTCTATCCTATTAAGACGGCATTAGCTGGATTAAGTCTAATTCTATCAAAGCTGTAACCCCTGGGGGGAGGCAGGCTGTCTCTTAGGGGCAGAGCATGTGCTTAGCCTGCATGAGGTCCTGGGTTCAATCCTCACCTGCATTAAAAAAATTAAAAGAAAATAAAGAAATAAACCTAATTACCACCCCCACCTAAAAAAAAAAAAAAACCCACAAAAACAGAAGAAGTAAAAAAAGCTGTAATCACTCTTGCTCGACTGAGATGTTATTAACACTCATCCTATTAAAGTTGTATTTGGGTTTTTTTTTTTTAATGAAGATTTTATTAGCTCTCGTGCTATTAAGTTGTATTCAATTGTGTGCTACTACGATGCATTAGTGTTTATTCCGCTAACATTGTGTCTATTCCTATCCTGCGAAGTCGGCGTTAACTCTCACCCTGTTCTGGTTGTGTGAGCCCCTGGGTTCAGGTCGCTTCCACTCCGCGTATAAGGAACCTTCACGGACCCTTACTCTGTAAGGTTGCATGACGTCTTATTCTATTAACGTTGGATGAACTCCGGTTCTACTGACATTGTATTGAGTCTTGCTCTATTAAGGTAATTAAGTTTTATTCCAGCAAGATGGCATTGGCTATTGCTCTGCTGAATGGTGACAGCCCAATGCTGTGGAATCCCATGGACCAGAGTGACTTTCCTCCCAAGACTTACACACCCACGAATGCCCCCGTGAGCGAGCAGCCCCACCGGCTGGGGGCAGGCTGGCAGCACGGCGAGGTCGAACAAGGGAAAGGCACCAGGTCACGCCGTTTTCTGTAGAAGGAGCCCCTTTTCCTTTTCTCAGTGGGGCTAAAAGCGGCAGACGTCACCCTTGCGGGGGGGGGGTCTCCGGAGAGGAATCCGGGGCTCCCCGCCCTTGGAGGGGGAAGACATCTCACTTCCGTTTTCAGTCCCCTCTCCCTGAATCTGAGCGCCCCCGTCGGAGGATGGAGTCAGCACAGACCACGCACGAGCTCAGAACCCGCGGCGGCGTGGCCAGAGGCCACCACGTCATCACATGTCGTGAAAGCTGCCGCAGAGAACGTGAGACACCACGCTCGTCCGTGCTGGCGGGTTTGGATCCACCACCAGCTGCAGACACCCCTAGCCCCCAGTCCCACCCCTGGTCATGCTGCCACGGAGCCTCACCCCCCACCTACTGACGGACATGCATCTCTCGGCCCCAAGGGTGTTCAGCCACCCCGTGGGGAAGCTGTGTGTCCTCAGAATTGCAGGTTCACTCCAAAAAGCCCAGAGGAACCCCGTTCTCCCACCCGAGAAGCCCAGCCACGGGTCCTTTCCTTCCACCTGCCTCTGAACACCTTATTTTTTTTTAAATTTATGTATGTATTTTATAATATATTTTTATAATTGAAGTATATTTCATTTACAATATTATAAGTTACAATACGTTACATCACTATACAATATAGTGACGCACAAGCTTTAAAGCTTACACTCCATTTACAGTTACTATAAAAGCTTGGCTCTGTTCCCCGTGTTGCACAGCACATCCTTGTAGCTCATTTTACACCTGATGGTTTGTATCTCTTAATCCTCCATCTCCACCTTGTCCCTCCCCTCCCCGTCTCCCCACGGGTCACCACCAGTTCCTTCTCTGCGTCGATGAGTCTGTTTCTTTTCTGTTATCTCCACTCCTTCCTTTCAGATTCCGCATCTTAGTGACATCTCACAGTATTTGTGTTTCTCTGTCTGACTCATTTGTCTCAGCATAATGCCCGCCAAGTCCATGCACACTGTGCCCCAGAAACGAACCCAACATTTTAAATCAACCCCACTTCAGTTACAAAGCAAACCACCAACCCACCCATTTAAAATTGGGGCAGAAGCGCTGAACAGACGTTTTTTTTTCCAGAAGAGGAAACGCGGACGGCCAACAGGAGCACGAAAAGCTGCTCAGCATCGCCAACATCAGGGGAAATGCAGACCAAAACCATGACGAGGCAGCACCTCGCACCTGTCGGCACGGCCACCGTCAAAGAACACTCGAACAACAAATGCCCCAAACAGCTTTGTAGCCGGCGAGGCTCAGCTCCCCCGAGACACAGGATCGAGTCTATCCCCAACGGCGCCGGCGTGCGCCCACGCCGAGATCTCCACCCACCGCTCATCACCTCATTCAACAGACTGGGCAACGGTGAGCCTTTGAAAGATAAAACCAGACTCCAATTGCCTCCACTTTTAATTTTTTTACTTTGTTACTTGTTTGATTTTTTTGGGGGGGGGAGGGTTGGGGAGAGAATTTCATTTATTTTTTTAACGGAGGCACTGGGGATCGAACCCAAGACCTTGTGCACACCAGGCACGCGCTCTACTCCTGAGCTACAACCAGCCCTCTGCCTCCCTTTCTCTTATTGAAGCAAAATTCAAGCAGCGTGAGAATCACCTTTAACCATTTTCGACTAAAGAATGCGGGGCGTTTAGCCAGCTCACAGTGTTGTGCAACCAGCCACCTCTGTCTGCGTCCAGAACATTCTCGTCGCCCGCCCAAAGGAGACCCTGTCCCCGTGAGCCGTCACCCCCATCCCCCAGCCCCTGGCACCAGGAACCCACTTTTCTGTGTCTGTGGCTTTGCGTGTCCTGGGCGTTTCCTGTAGACGGACTCACACACTGCGTGTCCTGTGCCTGCCACTGTCACTGTGCACACAATCTACTCGCCCACGGGAAGGGGTGACACGCTGATTCTGCTACGTTGTGGGCGAACCTTCCACACCCATCTGGATTTTAAATTTTAGTGTGGAACAGACAAGAACTCCTACGTTACTCTACTGCTATGTGATTTTATTTTTTTTTTAAAGCATATTCAATACCTTGTGGTCACCTATCATGAAAAAGAACATGCAAAGGAATCTATGTATGTGTATGCATGAGCGACACCCGATGCTGCGCACCGGACGTGGACACAACATTGTAACGGACAAGACTTCAATGAAAATAAATACATAAAATGTATTATTTTTAAAAAGATGCAAATGAACTTATTTACAAAACAGAAACAGACTTAGAGACACAGAAAATGAACTTATAATTACCAGGGGTGGGGGCCGGGGGTGGGAAGGGACACACTGGGAGTTCGAGATCTGCAGATACTAACTACTATGTATAAAACAGATAAACCAGTTTATACCGTACAGCACAGGGAACTCTGTTCAATATCTTGTAGCAACTTATAATGAAAAAGAATATGAACAGGAATCTATGCGTGTGCATGCAAGACTGACACACGACGCTGTGCACCAGAAACTGACACAACGTTGTAAACTGACTAGACTTCAATTCAAAAAAAAAAAAAAACAACTGTTTCCAATACGTCGATACATGTGTTTTAGTGAGCATCGCCTCATTTCTCTTCGTACCTATTTCAGGCTAAGCACTTAAGAACTTCATTCTGAGACACGGTCCATGGTACCAGCAGACGTCCCAGAAGGGCCCCGGTGGCCGGCCTTCTGCGCATACACTCGGCCATAGTTCCACAACACTCGCATACTCCCAAGCGAGGCCCCGTCCCCATTAGGCACTCAAGCCCCGCTCTGCCTCCGCAGCTCCCTGCAACGGACCCCGAGCCAGGGGATCGCCGCCCTACCTGGGACACCATGAAGCCGTGGCAGTGCTCCTTGAGGAGACGGTAGGCCTGGTCCTCCGGGGAACCCATCTTCCTCCACGCCGGCCTGGCTTTGAGGACCCCCCGGCTGTCCCAGCTTTGGGGACCACGGGTCTATAAGGAAGACGCTGGGGGCGGGGGCCGGCCAGGGGCTCAGCGCTGCCGTCAGAAGCTCCTTGCTGGAGGCCCGGGAATGAGCTCAAGTCAGGTCACCCTAGAAAATTCCATAAGCCTCATTAAAGGGATGACAAATCTTGTGGGTCCCACCTGGGTTTCAGCTCAGCCTTCTGTCCTTGATGAGCACACAGCCCTAAAACAGCCTGTACCCCCAGCCCCACGCCCTGCCCCTCTTCCACCACCAGCTGTGGACAGATCCAACTCCAAAGCGCTCACCAGTCCCCAGCGCCGATGACGCAGCTGATGGCCTGAAGCCTCTGTGCCCCTTCCTGCGTGGACAGAGCGGGCGTATTAATTTTCTACAGTGGCCGTAGCAAATGAATCACAAACTGAGAGGCTTAAAACCGCAGACGTCCATCCTCCCCAAGTGCTGGAGACCAGATGTCTGAGACCAAGAAGGGGCCAACACGAGTCAAGGACAGACAGCTTTACAGAGAAGCAATGAAAAACTCTGGGACTAAAAAAAAAAAAAAAATTGCCACGGAAACGTCCCCTCAATCTTCTTTATCCATTCATCTATTGATGCGCACGTAGGTTATGACAAGATATTGAACACAGTGGCCGGAAACCGACACATTGTAACTGACGGTGCCTCAATTAAAAAAAAAATAACACACACAGAAGAGAAGCCAGCCACGGACGGGAGACTGAACATTTTGGAAAAATAGGGTTGTGGGCAGAGTCGTCGAGACACTGAGATCTTTCCTCCAGGAGGATGGAGTGTCTGGGCACCCGGTGCATTTGCGTGATTAAAGCACAAGCAGCCGTGCTGAGCCTAAACGCCCCCCCGCCCCCGTGGCTGCAGGCTCTGTCCGGGGTCTTCAGTTAAGGTGATTACTTTAGTAATAAAGTGGGGTGTTGAGAAGGACCAGGGCACTCTCAGAGATGGAAGCATAACCTTTGAAATTCAAGGTCGCTGCTCGGACTCAGGCTTTCAGAAGCAGGAGGGACTCGGAGCCAGTGAGGGTCCCACCCCGTCCGGCGTCCGGCTGTTTGCTAGGTCAGCATCAGACCCCCGGCCCCTCCCTGGACGGTCCCCACTTCTTGCCAGAAGAAAACAGACGGCATTCTGACCGCAGGGAGTTCTCACTGGCCAGAAAAGAATTTACGCTGACAAGCATTCTTTTAAAAACGAGCCTGGCTTGTGCGTTTAAGTCCAAAAATGTAATTAACTCTGAAACTAAATGGTGGTGATGGTTGCTGTCCTAAAAAACCCACTGAATTGTACACTTTAAGAAGGTGGATTTTATGGTATGTGGACTATATATCTGGCTTTGCTTTTTAAGACTATTTTTATTAGGACAGTTCTGGGTTTGCAGCAAATTTTAAAGGGAAAACAGAGATTTAGCAAGACCTCCAGCCTTCACACAGGCATTGCCTCCCCAGTAAGGCTGTGTTTAAGGAATAAAGCACACAGGTATACACAGGAGGGATGTTGGGCTTGGCTGCAGACCTCACCAACACAGCAAATACTGCCGGAGTGAGTCACACGAATTTTTTCCTTTCCTCCTGACCATTATGCTAGACTGCAGTCTGTCACCTGTGCAGCAGCTTTGTCTTAAAAAAAAGAAAAGAAAAGAAAACAAAAGAAAAGAAAAGAAAAGAAAAGAAAAGAAAAGAAAAGAAAAGAAAAGAAAAGAATGCAGCTACTATAATTAAACACTTCATGCTAAAAAAACAAACAAAAAACAAAAAAAACCCCAAAAAACTAGCCATTCTCTGAGCCTTCAGCGAATCCTGGTCCTAATGTCAAAATCACAGGTACCGTAACAAGTAGAATAATAATTTAGAAGTTGGAGAGAGATGATGAGAATTGCCCCAACGTGACTCAGACACCAAGTGAGCAAATGCTGTTGGAAAAATGGCACTGGCAGCTGTGCTCGAGGCAGGGTGGCCCCAAACCTTCCATGGGGTTGGGGGGGGGACAAATGATCTCTGCAAAGAGCAATACAACACGGTCCGCCCGTACGTGGAAACTTAGGAAGGTCTGGAACAGGAAACTGGCCCCAGGTAACCGCACACACAGGCTGCCTTGAAATGCAGTCTGCCGCTCTGTGCAGTGGGGCTCCCCGACCCCGGGCTCTGTCTCCTGGGATCCCCACCCCCCATAAGGACCTAAGACACACGGGTGCAGGGCAGACGAGACCCAGGATGCTCCCCTACTTCTGATCAACAGGAAGCCGGGAAGTAGCATCCTGTCTTGCTACAAACGACCACTGGCGTGTAAGGAAAGCTCTCACGTAGACCCGAGCACCTGGGAACACCGCCTCTGAGGGACGTTTTCCTGCCTGCCCGGCAATAGTAAGCGGGCTTTACCTGACGGGGACAGAGGCACCCCTGCTCCCGGAGACAAAACCCCAAACCCTGGTCCCCAGCACGGCTCCCGCTGTAGGAAGGCAGCTCCCCCAGGTTTGTCTGCTGAGTGGGTGGCATGTCTGTGAGAAGGTCTGAGGAAGGCTGGGGGGGCGGTGGCTGCAGGAAGTGGGGTCCTCTGATACGTGGACCATGGGGACATCTGGCTCCTCAGAGGGCCACCCTGACGTGAGCCACACAGCTCTGTCCTCAGGACCCACAATGGGATTGAAGGAAACACGGAAGGAATAGCAAGATTTACGTGGCACAATCCTCAACTCTGAGTGCATGTGGGGACCGCCTGGGCGAGGGTCCGTTCACAGACCTCCACCTGGGCTGGTGCGGACCCCCCGAGGCAGGAAGTCAGGCCTTGGGATTTTTAAATGCTCGCGGGGTGACTGACATACCAGGAAAATACAGAATCACGGATTCAACAAAATCTAGTCATTCGGTGAGAAATGGCTACATCAGTCCCAAAACACATGTTAGAAAAAGAAAAATCAACATTGTAGCCTCTCTGAAATTGGGATGTTACACGGAAACGGTATGGCTCAAGCGGCAGAGGGCGTGCTTAGCATGCACGAGGTCCTGGGTTCAATCCCCAGGACCTCCTCCAAATGAAAAAAAAATTAAATAAATAAATGAAATTGAGATGTTGCATGGGGTTGAGTGTCCCCCTAAATTTCCTGGAACCTCTATTTGGAAACAGGGTCTCTGCAGACGGGATGAAGTGAAGGGCCTGAGAGGAGGTCCTCCTGGAGGAGGTGGCCCTGCATCCAAAGACAGTGACCTCAGAAGAGACAGAAGAGGAGAGACACAGACACAGAGGAGACGCCACATGGAGACGGAGGCAGAGACGGGAGGAGGCGGCCACCAGCCCAGGGATGGATGCCTGGGGCCCCCAGAAGCTGGAAGAGGCGGCAGGACCCTCCCCTGGAGCCTCAGGAGGGAGCGCGGCCCTGGGACACCTTGACCTCAGACGCCTGGTCTCCAGAGCCCCCAGTTTGTGGCCATTTGTCACCCCCGCCCCCAGGAAACCAGCACAGAATTCTTACCAGTAACGTGACTCACAGCTGATGGTGGATGGCACGGCTCCCTTCTCCCGGGTGCTCCTCATCGCTGTGTCGGATGCAGGTCCGAGGCTGAGGAAACACTGAGGTTGGTGTAAGGAAAACGGGTGAGCAGGATGGACCCCGCCTGGGTCTGAGCCACGTGGACCTGAGCCAGGAGAGGGTGGCAGGGAGGGGGGCCCACGCCGTCCTCAGCTTCTCCCAGAGTCAGATGCCCAGATGTCTGGGGAGACGTCACATAGTCCACTCCCTGAACCAAACCAGCTTCTAAACCTTCTCAAAGAGCGAGGCATACAGGGGAATGAGACCAATAACCCCCTCCCCAGAACCTAGGAAAAGGGAAATTAAGGAAAAAGCCAGAACACGATATCCTTGGGTTTTTATTCAGGGGGAACGAATGTAACATAACATGGTTATTACGCACATAACATAAAGCTGACCATTTTAGCCATTTAAAGTGAAGAACTCAGGAGCACTCAGGACATTCACAGTGTTGGGCAGCCATCATCTCTGCTTCTGAAACATTCTCATACCCCCAGAAGGAGAGCCCACCCCCCTGGGCAGTCTCTCCCACTCCCCCAGCCCCTGGCCCCACAAACCCACTTCCTGTGTCTGTGGATTTGCCTGTTCGGGGCGTTTCCTGTAAGTGGAATCACACACCGTCTGTCCCTCTGTGTCAGCTTCTCTCACGGAGCATCCTGTGTTCAAGTCCACCCACGCTGCAGCCTGTCTCAGAGCTTCACTCCTTTTCCTGGCTGAGTAATATTCTCCCGTGTGCATGGATCTCATTTTATTTTTCCATCCATCCGTCCGTCCATCATCCATGCACTTGGGCACACTCCTGGCCATTGTAAATACTGTTGTTATAATCAATCCTAGACAAGTGTTTTTGATTCCCTGGGGTGTACACTTCGGAGTGAGATGACTGGGCCCCATGCGCATTCTAGGTTTAACTTTTTGAGGAGCTGCTAAACCCTTTCCCACCGCAGCTACAGGATCCAATTTCTCCACATCCTTGTCCACACTTACTATGATTGCCATTCTAGGGTTTTCTTTTTCAATTGAGCAACTTTTGGTTTCGTCTGTTGGGAGCCTGGGGTGGCAGGATGATTTAATCTGCTGCCCTTAAGCAAAATGGAAGGCGACTGCAGAAGGGTTCAGTGAGGACATACTTGGTGCTCGCCTGGTGCCAGTTACCTCCAGCTGCTCTAACAGCTCAGACTGGAGGGCGGACGTCTGAGATCTCGGCGGGGGCAGATTTAGTGTCCAGTGAGGACTCGCTTCCTGGTTCCTAGCTGCACATCTCACTGTGTCCTCATGTGAGGGAAGGGGCAGGGAGCCCTGTGGAGTCTCTTTAAAAGGACACTCCGCAGGGAGGGTATAGCTCAGGGGTAGAGTGTGTGCTTAACATGCATGGGGTCCTGGGTTCAATCCCCAGTCCCTCCGTTAAAGTAAATAAACCTAATTACCTACCCCCTTGCAAAATTTTTTTCTTAAAAATGAAAGGACACCCATCCCATTCATGGGGCTCCACCCTCATGAGCTGATCGCCTTCCAGAGTGCCCCCTGCCTTCCTAATCCCATCACCTTGGGGGGTTAGAGCTTCAATCTAGGAATGCGGGCAGAGGGCAGGGTGGGGCACAAACGTTCACTCCACAGCACCTGGGCTCCAGAGCTCTGATGGGGTGGAGAGGGGGACCGGACCCTGGGGGCACGCCTGAGTGGGAGGGCAGGAGAGAAGACCCCAAAGCCAGGCTCCCGAATCCTCATTCTTAATCATGTTGCCTCGTTAAAGCCTCTGCAACGTCACAACAAAACCCCTACTGTCCTCTCCACGGCAGAGCCCGGCTTGGAGAGAGGGAACACACGTGACTTAACGCCAAAACCTTTTTCCCTGCCACCCTTGGATGCGGCGTGTGTGTCTTGGACACCCAGATGTGTAACTTCCACCAAATTCCTTTCTTCCACATTTAGCACCGAACGGACTCCCAGACAAGGAAAACCATCAAAGTAAACACGGCCGCCGCAAATGACCAAGGAGAAGGCTCTCCCAGAAGAAACAACAACCCTTAATTCCTACAAAACCAGTAACAGCATCGAAACACAAAGGGCGGGAACTGATAGGACTCTGGAGGAAAAAGGGATGTGTCTGCTGCTACGGTCGGGGACTTCAACACCACCCTTTTCTCAGCAACCGACAGACCCTGCTGGCGGAGGGTCAGCCAGTCAGGGAGGAACGGCCGGGGTGGCACTGCTGTACTTCTGCCTTTCTGTCCTGTAGCTCAGTGGTTCTGGAGGTAAAATGTGCGTGATGGGTGGAAGGCCTGGTTAGAATTCAGATTTCTGAATCTCGTCCTCCACAACACCTCCACAAGACCTCCTGTGACTTCAGAGAGCGCTCCCCTGACCTCAGAGATCTCCCCTGACTTCAGAGAGCCCCGCCAAACACACACACACACACACACACACACACACAAACGCCACTTGGCCATTCTCATTCCTCTATGTACTGCCCCAGGGTTCAGAGGGCCTGTCTCATCCAGAACCACATTCTGGGCACAGTTTCTCAGAGCTGCTGATGGGGCAAAAAACACTGTCTGGGCTGCACAAAGGTGTCTGACCACATCTGCACCCATTCCTCGGCCAGTGACAGGCAAGGCAAACAGCAGCGCACAGAAGGGAAGGAAAAACTTCTCCTCTTTCAGATTGTGCCCACCTGAGTTTCTGGCAGTCATGTGACTGGGGTAGAAGGGGCACGTGATCGTCCTCCAGGCTCTGAGAAGATCTGGGTTTGAACCACACACAGAGAGACAGAGGGACCCTGGGCTGCAGAAGCACCGACGCCTACTTGAGACCTTGATCCAAGGAGAACCACTTTTCTTTAATCCGTTTCATAAAATGGCACCTTTGCTTTAAGAAGACTGCTTTCGTGAACTCACTAAACTTCGTGTAAACAAGTCAAATGCCTCTTAGGACCCCGGTTCACCCCGGGGGGGTCATTTTACGGTCGTCACAGTACGTGAAATGAACATTCAGAAATCAGCGAGTGATCTCTACCAGTTTCATATACACTAAGTCACACTCATGTTGAGAACGCAGCCCAAAGAGCTTAACGAGAATAACATAAATTGGGGAAACACTGGCTCATTGGAAAAGGATTTTATTTTACCATAAAAATGCAAACTGGAATAAACACGTCTCCTAACGCGAACATTACAGCTATTTTTAAGCATTTCTGAGCTTCGCTTGGAGAAGCCAACAATTATAAAATTTAACAAGTTTGCAGCCATAAGTCTGTTTGAAACGTTCCAAGTAAAAATAATTTAGCAAAACGGCTTCTTAAAAAAACCACACAGGCTAACCTTCACTAGAAACCAAAGCTAATCTTAACCAACCTTTTTTTTTTTTTTTTTACGCTGAATGACTTGGATTTGTAAAAAGTGAATGTTGGTGACGTAAGGAGCAGCAGATCATCCGTTCCACCTCCCCACCTGCCCACAGCTTAAAAGATGGCAGGTCTGAGTTTCCATCCTACACCACTCACAGCCTCCTCGCCGGTGACTTAAATGCACTCCACCAGAACTTCATTCCGAATCTTCAAACTTAGAAAAAAAGGGAAAACAACAAAAAAACAAAAAACCCCTCCAGGGCAACGCTTCCTGTTTCCAGGGCCCTGTGGGGCCATGGCCGCCACACCGGTCCGTCCCCAGTGCTGAGACACGTGGCTCCAGTGAAGTCAGCACGAATCCTGCGCTCCACGTGCACGGTGGGTCTGCGACCCTCACCCCTGCCGCCTGGGCAGTTTTCCTGACTCTCAGAGCACTGGCGACGTTAAAGCTATCGGATCAAGAGTTTGAAGGGAAACTGAAGCTCCGGACGGACGGACGGCGATGCCTGGGACCGCGAAGGGCAGGGGCCCGGGGGCGCCGCCGTCCTCACCGACAGGCTCCATGGGCGTGCCGGGCGGGACGGGAGGGGCGCGGAGGAGGCGCGGGACGCTGGCTCCACGGGCCGGGCGCCCGGCATTACCTGTTCCAGGCGCTGCGGTGCCGGCCGGGGGACCCCGAGCGCGACCGCTCGCCGCGGCGGTGGCGGCTGCGCTTCCGGCTGGAGCCGCCCCTGCGGTCCCGGCTTCTCTCCCGCTGGCCGTGCCGGTCTCTGCTGTGGGACCGCCGCGACCGGCCGTGCTCGGGGCTGGCGCTGCGCCGGCGCGGGCTGCCGTCCGGGTGCGAGCGCTTGCGGTGGGGCCGCCGCTCCTTGTGCTGCGGCCGCCCGTCCTCCCGGCTGCCGGCCCGCCGCGGCCGGCTCCTCTCCCGCTGCTGCCTGTCGTCGCCGCCGCTGCCGCGGTCCCCGCCGGCCCGGCCGCGGCCCCCGCTGGGCTCCCGGTTGCACTTGTCTTGCTCGGAGCGGGCGTCCTTCCTGGGCGCGGCGCTGTGGTCGCAGGCGGCGGGCGCGCCCTTGGGCTGCTGGGTGTTGTCGGGGATGCAGGCCAGGATGCCGGGGCACCTCTTCTCCGAGGGGCTGTCGTCGGGGGCCGCGAGGCGCGGACTCGGGGCCTCCGGGCCCGGGGCCCCCTCGGGGACGCTCCCATTCACGTTCTGGGCCGCACCGTCGCTAGCGGGCCGCGGCGCACTCTCCTCGGCGACGCCGGGGGGCGGCGGGCCGGCTGGGGGGTGCAGCGCGGCGGCGCCCGCGCAGCCGGCCGACACGGTGTGCAGGATGTCCAGCACGGGCTGCAGCAGCTCGTGGGAGACGGCGCGCTCGCCGGGGCCCGGGCCGCCGTCCGCCTTCTGGCTCAGCAGGAGGCTGAGCAGGCGCTGTCGCAGCTCCCGCTCCCTGCGCTGCAGCCCCAGCGCGCGCTCCTTCTCCTCCTCCACGCGCCGCAGCTCCGCCTCCTGCAGCTTCCGCCGCTCCTCCAGCTGCTGCAGCCGCAGCGTCTCCTCCTTCTGCTCCTGCTCCTGCAGTTTCGCCGCCTGCGGGACAGAGGGGGGCGCGCCTGAGCGGAGAGCCGAGCCCGGGCGCGGGGTGGGGCGCCGAGCAGCCCGTGTGCGCGTGCACGCGTCCGAGCCGGAAGGAAACCCGCGGCAAAGCGACGTGGCAGGCCTCGCGGGCGGGCGGGCCGGCCCTGCCGTCAGGCGGGGAGGTCGCCCCCACGCGGGGCGCAGACTAGGGCGCAGACGCACGCTGTCGCGGGAGGCGGGGGCCTGCCTGGGTCAGTGTCTTCACCGTTCACCGCGGAACAAGAACTGAGCCGCCACACGTCTCCGCGCGCGCCACGCCGCTTCCCCGGGACTGATCACAGCTGTCATCAGACAACAGGTTAGAGTCGCCCCGCGCCTGACTCCGCGGGCACACGGCCTGCCCACGCACGAACACCCGGCCAGGTAGTCCGCGCGCCCCGGGCCCGCAGGAGTGACCGGTCGGGCCTCCAGGAGGTGCGTGGAGGGCCGTCCACACAGCACCACTGAGACCTGTCGGATTCGCAGTGGCGGACAAGGACAAATCACAGAGAAAGGGCACGGCCAGGTGGGGCTCCGAGGCGCGCCCTGCCTTCCCAAGGCCTAAGTCCCCTGCGCGGCAACCCAGCTCAGCCCTGGCCTCCCACCTGAACCAGCCTGGATGCAGGGGATGCCCAATCCCAGCTCGGCCAGCTCTCTGAGAGCACAGCAGGGCTCTAAGGCCTGGAGCGAGGCGGGGACGCTGCCGCCGCCATCCCCTGCGCCAGCCTCGTCCCCGTGGGCGGCGGGCGCACCGGCGGGCGGGCGGGCGGGGGCGGCGGTACCTTGGCCCTGCTCAGCAGCTCGGCGACGAGCCGGATGGACTGCAGGTTGCGCTGGGCCAGCAGCAGCCGCCGCTCCTCCAGCCGGATTTTCTCGTGCAGCCTCTTCTGCTCCTCCGCCTGCAGCTTCTCTAGCCTCTTCTGGCTACGGCGCAGCTCGCGGTCCCTCTGCTTCTGCTCCCGCCGGCGCACCTTCTCCTCCCGCTTCCTCTCGCGCTCCAGCGCCTCCAGCTCCTTCTGTTTCCTGCGCGAGACACACCAGGCCTCGGTGAGGCAGAGACGCCGCGCCAGAGCCAGGGCGCAAAGCCCGGGTGCATGGAAGGGGCCGCGCGGCGAGCGGGGGAGGGCCGCCGCGCCGAGGTTTGTGCATCGAGATTCGTCCTCCGAGCTGCGCCACCAAACCTCGGGCGAGTCCAAGGACCCAGGTGCGGCGGGAGTGCCAGGTGAGGGGGCATCGCCTCTCGGGAGAGAGCCCTGCCCAGTGTGACCCCCACCCTGAAAGTCTGGAGAAAGGACCCAGCGCGCGGACGCAACTCAGGTGGTTTGAACCAGTATGAACCAGGGGCACGCTGGTGGGGGCAGGATGGGCGGGAGGAGGGGGGCTGCAGCGGCCTCGCCCAGAGAGGTCCCGGCAGGCTTCCCGGCGGTCCCTCGGCCGCCTGTTGGCACGGCTGCCGCCGGGCACATGAGCTCACTGGCCAGGCAGGTCCAGCTCCGACGGCAACTTCTCCAACGAGCCCCCCGGGGGAGACAGAACCCCCCTCCCGCCCCAGCCTTCACACCACCAGAACCCCGGGCCCCGGACACGCATGAAGCCCGCATGCCCAGCCACAGGAGGGTTCTGGAAGCACCCTGCAAACCGAGAGAGACTGGACTGGGGGAGCCCCTTTCACAGGAAACTGGAGAAAAGGCAACACATGGGAACACAAATCCATCCCGTGTGCTGTGGGGTGTCCCCCCGGTCGAGGGGTCCCTGAAAGCACACGACCCTGCAAGGTCACATTAACCCCACGCACAGTCACTGAGCGCGCTGGGAACACACCACGCCCACCAGCAGCATCCTCACAGCACCCCTTCTGGGGGCCGCAACCAGGCCCCGAAGGCAACCAAGACCCCGACCAACAGGGCGAGTCTGAAAACCCAGGGGTGTGTCCGTACAGCACACCTGCAGCCGCCAAGTAACTGGTGGGGCCGGCAGAGGGGAGGCAAGGCCACTCTGGGCAGGACACCACACAGGTGCCACCTGTGAGGGCAGGAGGGTGACCATCTGCAGAAGAGCTAACACTGCTCCCTGGGGCCAGACCCCACAGACACAGAGCACCAGGACTAGGAAGCGGGGGACCCCACCTCCCCTGACATGGAGGAGGAAGGTGTCCTTCCGGAGCCGTGGGTCAGAGCGGCCTCGCAGGGACTTGTGAGTGACCACCGCTCTAAGCAGCCAGAGCAGGACTCTCCATGTCCAGGACGTGATGGCTGCAGGTTACGTTCTGATCCCTTTTAAGACCAAAGGACTCAAGCACCCTCCCCCGTGGCAGAGATGCCCTGGCTCCCCAGGCCCGGCTCACACTTAGGCCCACAGTGGGGTCGCCTGCCCAGCCACCCAGCCCTGTCCACCATCCCGGCCCCATTCTCGTCCCAGACAGCCCTTTGCACCCTTGTGACCACAGCAGAGGCGCCGTCCCACTGGCTGTGGGCCCGTGTCCTCACGCCTCCCTGGGACACATTCTGCCGTCTGTCCTCGAAAGCTGCCCTGAGTCTCAGGGTTCCATCAAGGTCAAGGAAACTGCCTTTAGTGAGACCTCAGAGCTGCTTTCAGAAATGCAGTGGGTGACGCTTCAGCACCCCAGCTCGGGGCTCAGCGGTCAGTTCATCTTGGAAGAGTGGAGAACAAGGCCCATCCGGGATGAGAGCTGGGGGGGGCGGTTTGCAGGCTCCTGAGCCCCCACCACCTTCCCTGGTTCTGCCCCAGAGGACCATGCTGACGCCAGGACTGTCCTCTGTAAGTTCTGAACCCCGCTCCAGTGCCACCCCGGCCCCGACTCCCCCTGGCACGGCCTGCCTGCTCTGGGGCTCCTGTGGGGCCTCTGCTCCCCGACCCATGCCCACAACCTCCCACACACCACCCGTCTGTCCATCCCAATGCCCCCCCCAACCCCTGGCAGCAGGGGAGCCACACGGGGCGCATCAAGAAGACAGCGTGGTCTGGACCCACTACTGTGGAATAGGGCTCTGATGCAAAGAAGGAAACCGCTGAACGCAGACACAGCTCTGCATCCCCATTACTGACGTCGGTGAAGAAGGGAACACAAAACAGAAGCCGGACGGTCGGGGCACGAGTTGAGTCAACCCAGCCGAGGGATTCACAGAAAGGGGAAAGAACGGGCCTGGGCAGACCCAGCACATTTAGACAGCACTCGGCGAGACGCAGGTCACAAGCCCAGCCTGTGACACACATACGCACACGCACACAGGACACGAAGCTGGATGGAAACGTGAGCGGGACAGCGGCCAGGACGGGACAGGAGCAGCTCCTTGCTCTCCAAAGTCCAGGCGGTGTCACGGGTCATGCTGCTCTCACAGCACAGAAAACAACAGCGTGGCCCGAGTCTGCCTTCTGATGCCTGAACCGCAGATACATTAAAGTCCTCCTAAATGACTTTATAAAACCCGCCCTATGTCGTGCGTTCCCGGCTTCACGTCGTTAAGGCAACTTCGGTGTAAACGCAAAAACCCGCAGAACAGCCAAGACTCGGTGGCCGTTTCAGCAGGACACGCGCACGGCGCCCAGGGACACTCGGAGGGCAAGGCCCAGGCCAGGCCACCAGGCAGGGGCGGCGTGGGGGGCAGGAGGTGACCTCCGGGGAGAGGGGCAGGTGGGCTGAGTCTCCAGCTGCGGTCGTGCAGGCGCACCCGGACACACAGACGCGCGCGCGCACCCGGGCGCCGGGCAGGAACCGCGAGGCGCGCGGGGCGGCAGGTACCTCTCCTCGGCCCTCTGCCGCTCCTCCGCCTCCTTCTCCCGGCGCTTCTGCTCCTCCCGCTGCTGCTCCAGCTCCTGCAGCTTCTGCCTCTCCAGCTGCCGCTTCTTGATGGACGCGTCGCTCAAGTGTTTGGTCGAATCGAAAGAGACCTGCAGGGGTAAAGCGGGGCAGGATAGGAGGACCCCATAAGCGCTCCTGAGAGGGGGCCCCCCAGATTCATTTCAGAGAACGGGCTCCCGGGACACCCTCCCCCCGAGGGGCCGGCGTCACACTCGGCGGCCAGGCCGGAACCCCTCCCAGCAAGCCCCCCGTCAAGCAGGGGTGCAGACGCTCCCTGAGGCACAACTCGCCTTCACTGCCAAAACAAAGTCTCCCGTTTTCCAAGACAGCTTCCCCCCTCCCGCTATGGGGGGGGGGGCACCGTTCCCTCCGGCCAGCTGCCACCCGGCCTGCGACTTCCCAGCCACAAAAGCCCCAGCTCCTCCTCAGAGCCAGGCTGGCTGCCTTGTTGCTGTGAAACCACCACATGTCAGAGCCTGGACTGACGAAGGGAACACCCACTGCTTCGCAGACGCGTTTGGGACGCCCGGCACAGTGCCTTTCAGGGCACCCCGACCGTCAGCGCCTGAACCGTCACGAAGTCCGCCCCCCCTCCCCCCGCTTCCCAAGACAGAGCTCGTAAAAGGGGAGTGGGGGCCACCTGCTTTTCTGTCTGTGCGCGTGGAACTCCAGGGGCCGGGCCTAATGCAGGGACTGCATCCGCGGGGACCACCCCCCACCCACCCCGGGGCTGGGGGCCGGGGCACGGGGCCGGGCCTCACCTTGATGTTGCAGGCCACGGCCTTGCCGTCCTCCCCCTTGTACATGAGCTTCATGCCGCGCAGGGCGCTCATGGCCTGGATGAAGCCCACGTACTCGCGGTACTGAACGTAGGCCTCGAAGTTCAGGTGCCCCCCGAAGCTGAAGGTGTGGAAGTTGCGGCCGGTCATCTCCTCGCGGTAGGGGTCCAGCATGGGGATGTCCACGTTGCGGATCTCCCCGAAGCGCTCGAACACCTTGAGCAGCACCTCCTCGCTGGGCTTCTCGGAGCCCGACTCCTTCAGGGCGAACCACTTGCAGGGCAGCCCCTCCAGGTGGATGGTGTCCGGCCGCTCCCCGGGCAGCGTCTCGTTCATGTCCTTGGCGTCGCGGAAGAAGGAGTCCCAGTCGTGGCGGGTGGGGAAGTCGACCTTGAACTCGGCGGCACGCACCTTGAGGATGTCGGAGAAGCCGCTCAGCTTGATGGTCTTGCCGTCCAGGCAGGCCAGGAAGGACTTCACCAGGCTCTTGTTCTCCACCTCGCCCTCGAAGCGGATGAAGTCCATGGTGCTCTTGGAGATGCGCAGCGTGGAGAACTGGTGGTTGTGCACCATGCCCTTGAGCCGCTCCATCACCTCCCAGTTGGAGATGGACTTGCCCGGCTGCTTCAGCTGCGGGAGTGCCACACTGATGGTCATCTTCGTGATGGGCTTCAGGTACAGGCCGTAGGAAGGGCACAGCTCCACTGCCTCAGACGTGTCGTGGACGATGGTAGCCGCGGCCATAGCCGGGACCTTGGGCCTGGAACAGACACACACAGACACCCACAGCCGTCAGAGCCACCCCGAGACCAGCTGGGGAGAGGCGGCCCCGGGCTGGCTGGCACTGTGGACCCAGAGAAGGGAAGCCAGTCGTCTCCTCTGCCAGGTCAGAGGCATTGGTCTCTACCTCACGAAAGGCCCTCATACCCTGAGATGTCAGTGCTTTTGTCAGATTACAGGAAAGCGCGGAAAAAACCAACTAGACTGACAAAATCTGTTAGGATCGGCTGACTGCCCAAAGCCCCCATCGACACTGACCTACCCCCAACAGTAGAAGCAGCTCTCCCAGGGTCTGGGGAGCAGGGAGCTCCCTGCCCTGGGTGTACCAGGCACGGGCCAGCTCCACTGGCAACCTCCACCAGAAGGTGCAGACAACCTGCTGGGGAAGGGACGGCCCAGAACACGCTTCTGGGACGGTCTGTGGGGGAGAAAGAGCCCTTGTGTTTCCCCTGAAGAAACAGGAAGTTTCAGGCTGAGAAAACAGCCAAGGACCATCCACTTCAACATCCTTGCTGTGGGCAGACACATCCTCTCGTTGCCCAGATTATGCAGAAAAAGGGAGAGGGCCCTTCCGAAGCCGGGGGCTGGGAGCAGTCCGCACCCTATGCCTCAACCGCGTCTTCCTTACTGGCCTGACAAGTGGCTACTTCCGGAAAGCCAGGCCCCAGCGATGAGCCCAGGGAAACGCAAACAATACAGGTGGTGGCCTCGGCTATCTGTCCGCCCACCAGCGAGCTCTCAGAGGCTGCCTGCCCAGCTCGGGGAGGAGCCCCAAGGTGGTGGGAGCTTGGGGGGCGGGCCCCAGGTGGTGGGAAGAGTCACCTGGGCAGGTCTGGGGCACTGGGCAGCTAGGAGAGGGGCTCTGACCTGGGCTGAGACCAGAAGCCTCCCCCAGGACCCGGAGGTCCACGGGGGGTGCTTGAGCCAGAAACCTGGCACCCCCACTGCCTGCCAGGAACCCCGGCTGCCCTGGTCACCTGGCTGCCCCTGTACCGGGGGCATGACCCCCAGCCCGCTGCTGCCCTGGTACTCCTGGCCGCCGCCGCCGCCAGTACCTCCACTCCCTGCAGCTGCGCCGCCCCCAGCTCCGGCCTACCCTCTCCCCAGACGCCCCCCGGGGGTCGTCTCGATACCCCCGTACACCCCCATTAACCTTGGTCCCCCCGGTACAGCCTCGTTACCCCCAACCTCTGTCGCGTCCGCCTCTCTGGCACCGCCCCTGCCCCCCGGTACCCGTGGCCCGCTGGGAACCCCCCCGTAACCCCAGTCGCCCCTAGCTCGTCTCCCAGCCCCTGGGGACCCCCGCCCCCTGCCCCTGTGTCCTCGCCCTCAAGACTCCCGGAGACCCCCGCCCTCGGTACCCGTCACCCCAGTCCCGGTCCCCACCTCCTCGCAGCCCCCGACCCTCGATACCCCGACCCCAGGCGCCCGGGCCCCGACGGCCCCGCCACCGGCCTCCCGCACGCCCCCGAACCCTGGGTTCCCCGCCCCCGGTGCCCGTTCCCGAGACCCCGCAGACCCCGGCCCTCGACACCCCTGCCCCGGGTCCCCGCCCCCGAGACCCCCGCCCGGCCGGCCCGGCCCGGCTCGCGGAGGGGGGGCGGTTGCGGGCGGCGCTCACCGGCGCGGGGCTCCGCCTGAGTCCCAGGCCGCCGCCGCCCTGGCCCCAGCTCTCAGCAGGGCACCGACGACCCCGGCAGGCGCGGCCTCCCCGCCCGGCGCCGCCACCGTCCGCCGGAGGCGCCCCCGACGCGACCCACCGCCGCCGCCGCCGCCGCCGCCGCCGCCGCCGCCGCCGCCGCCGCCGCCGCCGCCGCCGCCGCCGCCGCCGCAGCCCGCCCCTGTGACGCATTTCCGCTTCCGGCGCCCGGGCCCGCGGAAGCGGCCGCGCGGCGACTGCCCGTTTCTCCTCGCGGCCCTGGCCCCGCCTCCAGAGGCGGGACTTCCGGGGCCGAGTGGGTGGGGGAAGAGGCTGGCCCGGGCTTTGCACTGCGCGTGCGCGAGCCCATCCCGCTTCCCCACGCCTCCTCCTGCGTTCAGGTCTGAGCAGAGGCCGCACCTGGGGCCGGAGTGCGGGGCCGCCGGACTTAGGACAGAGGGCAGGTGTTTAGGCCTAAATTATTTTTGTAATTATGCATCACACATCGAATATCAATGTAATTTTATCATAAGCTATTATCTGTAGCTCCAATTCTTTGTCCTGGAGTAATATGTGCAGGGCTGTATATATCACTCTTGTTGAGCATGGATAGAGACTGGGAAGAAGATGAGATATCACCCCCAGGATTACAGGACCACAGGTGCAAGCATTTTGCAGATGTAATTCAAGTCCTCAACCCGTTGATTCAAGTTAATGAAATGAGAGATTATTCTGGGTGGGCCTGACCTAATCAGGTGTCGAAGCCAGCGAGATTTGAAGCAGCAGGGGACACAGCCTGGTTGCCTCGAGGAACCAAACTGCCTGGGGGCAAAGACCCCTCAGCAGGGATTGGCGGATGGCTTCCGGGAGATGAAGGTCTTAATGCTCCAACACAAGAAACTGAATTCTTCCAACAACCCCTGAACCCCTGAGCACTCCGAAAACCCCCCTCTCCTGGCCAGCTTGGCAGCTTGACTTCAGCCTGGGTCTGGGGTGGGGCCTGAGAATTTGAACGCCTACCACGTTCTCAGGTGGTGCAGCTGATCGAGGGACGGCACTCTGAGAACCAACATCTCTAACTGTTCCCTTCTGTCCCCACTTTTTATTCACATCACCGCTTTTTGTTATTGTCTTCAGAGTTCATGTCACTGCCTGAAAATATTATGTTGGTTTTCTTAATGGCTGACTGCTTTACTTCTGCCTGGTGAGGCCGGTGAGCCTGCATCTGGATCTCTGACTTACGAAAACTCTGAGATGACACGCCGCTAAGATCGTAGTCCTTTGCTACAGAGCCACACACAACTAACACATCTGGAATGAACATATGGATCTGAGTCCTCCCTAGCCACAGAAATGTGTGCTCTTTTCCCCCCTGCAGGAAATGACTTCCTCTCTGTGCTTGAACAAGCACCTATTTTCTTAGCATCACTCTGTTTCCTAAAGGCTGCTCTAACACATGACCCCAAGTGGGGGGGGGGGGACAAACAACAGAAATGTACCCCCTCACCTTTCTAGAGACCAGAAGTCTGAAGTCAAGGTGCGGCCAGGGTGCATTCCCTCTGCTGGCTGTAAGGAAGGCTCTGTCCCAGACCTCTCTCCCAGCTTCGGGTGGTCAGCCGGCAACCTCTGGTGTCCCTGGGTTGCTGAGAGCATCAGTGCCATCTCTGTCCCCGTCTTCACGTGACCATCCTCTCTCTGTGTGTCTGTCTCTCTGTCTCTTTTTCCCATAAGGATACCAGCCACCTTAGATCAAACCCACCCTAGTCCACTGTGACCTCATCTTAATGTAACTAATTACAGTGGACACAGGGGTACCTGGGTCCATGCCAGGTGCAGGCATTCCGTGAGGCACTACAAGAATTGAGACCAGCAAGCTGGTGGACTGTTTCTGAACCCAGAGCTATCCCAGTTGTGGCTTCCCTCTGGATTTGGATACTGCCCCCCACCCCAGGTTAGATGCTTTCTCCCCTCTGTATCGGCATCTCATTCACTTTGAGCCATGTCCAGAGATCTCATTAATCTGTTTCTACAAGAAGAATGCCTAGTGTATGCATGCACACATATAAATGTTTGCATATAAGTGTACATGCATCTGACTACCTGGTTATCTATCCATCTACCTGTGTACCCATCCATTACTTCACACACCCATCCATCCATCCATCGACCCATCCATCTACTCATCCAACAGTACATCCATCCATCCATCTATCCACTGATGCATGCATCCACCCATCCTTTTGTGTGTCCATTCACCTGCCTACCCACCCATCCTTTTATTCACCTTCCTCCTTTACCCCCAACTGTCTGTCTCTTCATCTATCCATCCACCCACCCATCCATCCATGCATCCACTCACCCATTGGTCTACTCACCCATCCACCTCAGCCAATCTGTCTACTCATCCAACAATCCACCCACCCATCCATCCACCCATCCATCCATCTGTGTGTCCATTCCTTGCCCACCCACCCATCCCTCCATTCACCCTCTACCCACCCCCATCTGTCTGTCTCTCCATCCATCCATCCATCGGTCTACCAGCCCATCCACTCGTCCATCCAGCCACCCACTCACCCACCTCTACATCCACCCATCGACCCACCTACCCATCTAGCCTTCCCTCTCTCCATCCACCTCACATACCCATGCCTCTCAAGACTTTGTTCAAAATGACTCCTTTCCGCCAGGTGGCGCACCCACCTCCTTAATGAACAATGGCTGTCACCCACCCTGGGACACCGAAGGAGGACACCTGAGGTTGCCAGCTAACCACTTGAAGCCGGGAGAGAGACCTGGGACAGACCCCCCATATTAATCATCTGGTCTGCTCTTGAAGCCAAGCTCTTCTGGGGGCCACCCATCCTCAGCAAAGACACCAGCTCGGTTTCCCATGGACCTTACTCTATTTGTGAAATCCACCCTTTGCAATTCAGTCACTTGTTAGATAGTTCTTCATTTATCCCAGGAGTTTTAATGCCACTTCTTGTGCATTAGCAGCATGACAAAAAGAAACAGACACACTGTGAGGTGCAGACAGTGAAGGAAATGCTCTCTCCCCTCCTGTTGGTCCTGGGGCATAAATCAGTCCGATTTTTGAAAAGAAATCTGACAAAAATCTGTTCATTAGCATATTTAATGTGCCCACATTCTCTTTGAATCTGTAGTCTCAGCATTGTTAATTCATCCTATAGAATTATTTCTTACAAATATACAAATGTGTATGTGCAATAGTGCAGAAATATATATGTATAGCATGTATATATAATGTATACATGTGTGTGTGTAGTTCCTGCAGGTGTAAAATGCATATGTGCAATTAATGCTTCTGGCGGCACTGTGAGACCTGAAATTGGAAACAGCCCCAGTGCACACATGCAGGGTGCCGAGTAAGCCGTTATAAGTAGCCCCTATGCTGAGTCAGCCACAGAAGTACTCAGCCAGCAGGATGCGGTGCTACGTGAAGACCGCATGTTACAGACGTGTCACCTGCCCCCATTGTGGTGGTGATACGACATTCAGCGGTGACCTCAGGCTGTGTGGTCAGCAGCGAGGGGCGGGGAGCCTGCAGCCCTGTTGAAGACGGAGAGAGGGAACAAGGGTGGGATAGAGGATTTGGAGCTTGATCAACGGTGTCCAGTTGGATTGTAGACATCATGGGTGGTGGGAAAAAAACGACCCTGAGGTCATAGGCTCTGGCCACTGGGTTAAATCAGTGACATGAACTGAAGGGAAACCGACCAGGAGAAGGTGCAGGTTGAAGTAGGAAGGAGGCAGGTGGGTCCAGTAGGGTTGAATTAGCTTCGAGGTGCCTGCAGCCTTAATGGAGCTGTCCTGTAAGGTCAGGAGCCCAGGGTAAGTCTAGGAGCAGGAAAAACCATGATATAGAAGGTACAGATACAGGGCAGAAGGAGAAGACACTGGGTCCAATCCATCCATCCATCTATCCATGCATCCATCCACCCATCCATCCATCCATGCATCCATCCATCATCCACCCATCTATGCATCCATCCATTCATCTACTCACCCATCCATCCATCCATCTATTCATCCATCCACCCATCCATCCATCCATCATCCATCCATCCATCCATGCATGCATCCATCCACCCATCCATGCATTAATCCATGAATGCATGCATGCATACATGCATCCATCCATCCACATCAATGTGTGACAATATGCACAGAATATTGTCCACCAGAAAAGCTCACCTGAACCTCAGTACCCAGTTTTTCTTGGTACTCAACTACATAGTATCCATGTGGCTGTCCTTTAGTCTCCAGCCCCTTCCAGAGGTTCAGGGTAATATTTTTAAGTCTCCATCTTCTCCTGGAGTTTGAAACCAATATGGTATGTCCCAATGTCCCCATCATAAATCACATCATTTAACAGTCCTGTGGCCAAAGCCCCCAAGCAAAGACATGCCTATGAAGCAGGCCACTGCAGGGGCCTGGAGGTCACCTCCCAAGAGCAGAGGACAAAGACGGACCTCTCTTTGGGTCAGGTGAAGTCTTCACTACACAAAAACAAAGCACCAAACTGATGCAATTTGTGGTCATGCTTTGAAGGAAGATGAGAAAAGGTGATATAAACCATGGTGGGGCAAGGGTGGAGTCTCCTCAGGAGAACAGGGCGGAAGCCTCAAGGGCGGGACTGCAGGAAGTTGAGGGGAACCTGGCCTCTCGGTGCAGAGGGGCACCCCCTACGCCAAACCCAGGCAGGGGAGCAAGGAATGGTTGACTGTGCTTGCAGGACTTTCCATGGGAGAGGTCCCAGAGACCTCCCACGGGCTCCCCAGGAGAATGAAGTTCTGGCGGGTCTAGGCGAGGCTGGACGGTACAACCAGCTGCCGGCGGCATCCAGGTAGAGGCTGTGGTTTACATGTCACTGTGTTTCATCTCCCGCTTCCTCTCGCCTACGTGACTTATCACATGAGACAGTAGACAGTGTTTTCGGGAGCGGAATGTTGGCTTAATGAGGCCCTCCGCAGTCTGGGCACAGAACGGCTACATCTTCAGCATGGCTCTCACTTTGTAGACATGCGTAAAGACTCTTCGTGCTTTGGTGCCTCCTCCATCATTTCTCAACAACATTTTTTAAATCCTTGCAACAGTGTTCTTAACATTTCCATGTGCCTTCCCCAGCAAATCTGCATGGTTAGGGCTGTAATTTTTTTTTAAATAAATTGCACCAACGTCACCTCTTCTAAGTCTTTGGAAGGACACGTACTATGTTCACGGTTCTCTCGGAGACTTGAATCCCACCCTCCCTTCCTCTCTCCCCAACGACATGACATGATAATCATCTCAGAGCTTTGGTTTGGAGATACGGAGACCTAAGGGGTAAATGATGGGAGACAGAAGCCGCCCACTGGAAACGGTCTGGGGAGGGGGGGAGGTGGCAAGGACGATCTGCGTCCAGCCCTGTGACTAATGAGATCGCAAGAGTCAAATGGGCCCCAGAGGAAGGAACCCAGGTAGGAAGACCCACCACCCACCTCCATAGTTTATCTGTGATAATCAGTGCTGTTGCTAAGCAACTGGGGGGATGTTTTCATTGAAAACAGAGCTCTGATGAGAAAATGCTGGTTCCTGGAGTGCAGATTCCAGGAATTCATTAGCTGTTGATGCACAACTGATATTTTAACGAGATATGCCATCGGGGTGGGGGCGGGGGTGGGTAAGGTCTTATTTCCTACACGAAGGGTAGAAAAATCAGACGCCGTGAAGATCAGATCAGAGGGCAGCCTCAGAATGGGAGACAGAGATACAATGCTGAGATACGGAAGAGTGCCTCCCTTCACAGAAAGGACGTCCTCAGGTTTCTCACCAACGGGCTCGTCTTCTCTTTTCTCTGTAGGGGGATTGTGGCGTCATTCATGGGTTTTTAGGGATGGGATAGCATTTGCCCTTTGCTTTGCATCTCTGCAGATATATTATTCTGGGTATTTCTGTGAAGTCATTTTGTGGATGAGATTAACATTGAAAGTGTTGGACTTTTAGAAGAGCAGATTGTGCTTCCATAGTGTGGGTGGGCCTCATTCAATCAGTTGAAGGACTCCATAAGCTCAAAGACTGACCTTCCTTGAGCAAGAAGCAATTCTGCCAGCTGTCAACCTTCACACTCAACCTATAATCTTCCCTTGGGTCTCCAGCCTGTGATTTGGGACTCGAACCCCCACAATTTTGTAAGCCAATTCCTTAAGAGGAATCTGTTTATCTATACATCTCATTGGCCGAGTTCAAATTGGGTGTTTGAATTCAGCATCTGCTCTGGGTCCATTGGCAGGTCTGCCAGAGGTCAAACCTGGGATGGGGGCACGGTTCTGGAAGGGAGCTGTTGGGAGGTGGGAGGACCCCTACCTGTTTTTGCTGTAGGGGCTGAGGGCCGATCCCTGTGGGTCACACCCGTTAGCAGAGCAGGGTCCTCTGAACATTTCACAGCACGTGTGTCCCCCACCCATCCCACCTCCAACCTGCCTGTGAGCAGAGAGCAGCCTGTGAAAGACACAAATGCATGGAGGACCTGGAGAATTTGGGATACCCTGCAGGATGAGCAGAGATTGTTCGGAACAACTGTAGACACCATAGACCATGCCTCCTTTTGTAGACTCACTGCGAGGATCTGCAACAAGCTGTCGGTGATCACCACCTCTTGCCTGAGTGTGAGGCACAGGGTGTCAGCGGGGCTGGAGTAATCAGACAAATCAAGAGTGAGACAATGGTAGGGGGGTGGGAGGGATAGCTCATGGGCAGAGTGCATGCTTAGCATGCATGAGGTCTTGGGTTCAATCCCCAGTACTTCCATGAAAAAAAAAATTAAAAAAAGAATAAGACAAAGGCATGAAGAAGTCTTAACAGACAAATTAAAAGCAGGAATAGGTGGGAGAAAACTAGATAAACAGATTTGTTCTGTACAACACAGGGGACTCTATTCAATATCTTGTAATAACCTTTGATGAAAAAGAATATGAAAATGTTTACATGTATGTCTATGCATGACTGGGACATTGTGTTGTACACTAGAAATCGACACATTGTATCTGATTGTACTTTAATAAAAAAATTTTTTTAAAGAGTAGGAGGATATACTGGGGATTCAACCCCAAACTTCGTCCATACTAAGCATGTGCTCTACCACTGAGCTATACCCTCCCCCTGAGATCTAAAATTTAAAATCGAAAAGATTTGGTACAAAATAATTGACCTTTGGCCATAAAAATGAAAAGGTTAGTAAAAAAAAAAAAGGCATTTAAATGTGCAATATATAAAAATACACAATGTGTTGTTATAATTACATTGTAATTAGTTTATAGTAATGTATTAATACTATGCATGATAGTTATTATATATACAATATGTTTTCAAAGTACGATATAGAAAATACAGAGTTTGACATCAAAGATGTAAACTGTTTAAAGAAATACATGCCCTTCAAGTCACCTTTTTGGAAAAAAAAAATTGCGCTTATATTCTCATCCCACAAACTGTAAATCAGGGGTCTGTTTTCTGTGATAATAATTATTTTTTACGAAAAGGATTTGACACAGTTATTTCTCTCTGCACATGCAACTGTCAGTGGGGAAAGGTTGATATTTGCAAAACCCTGAAATAATCATCCCTGAAAATAACTCAAGACTAAATGTAGCCTCAGGAATAGAGGGCGTCCATTCCCTTTGTTTCAACAAAGTAATGCTTTTGACAATCAATGTGTCAAAAGTCTGGGAGCCCAGACTGTTTATTCCCACCCCCACCCCCAATTTTCTATTGATAAATTGATACCTTAAATAGATGATATGTTAGATTAATGATCTATTGATTGATAGATGCATGCATATGTAGATTAGGTGGTTAGGTAGGTAGATAGATGATAGATAGATAGACAGACAGACAGATAGATAGATGGATAGATAGATAAATGGATGGATGGATGGATAGATGGGTGGATAGATGGATAGATGGATGGATAGATGGATGGATAGATGGGTGGATAGACAGAGATAAATTAGATGGATGGATGGATAGATAAATGGGTGGATGGATGAATGGATGGATAGATAGATAGATAGATAGACAGACGACAGGCAGGTAGATGAGTCCTGAGCTCAGTTGCTGAGATGGGGAGAGCCAGGAGTCTGAGTAGGAGGAGGGAGGCCCCTCCCTTGGAGAAGTTCTGTCTTCACCTTGACAACAGGGGATCAGATGAGGGGTGGCCCGGCACCTGCCCTGGAGGAAAACCCCAAACCGCAGTGGGGTGGGTGGGCGCTGTCTGTGGGTGGGCCCACAAACACCCACAGTGCCTCAGAATTAACCCATTCACAACCACAAAGCAAACTACGATCCAGGGGACTCAGGGGAGGCCCCATGGCCCCTTCTCCAGCAGGCGAGCCCTGGAAGCTGAAGGTTTAGGGGAGCCCCTTGGAGAAGACGGGGGGCGAGGAGACAGCCCATCGGGAGGGCCCTCCCATAGCGCTAGGCGCTGCACCTGGGGGCACAGAGGAGACCCCACTTCCAGGTCCAGTCCTGGCGGCTCCTGCTGAGGGCTCCCGGGGGGCAGAGGGCAAGCAGGGAAATGCAGTCAGTACAGACCCTCCCCATCATCCCACTGCACCCACTTTCCCTCTTATTAGCATCTTCTATTGCTCTGATGCATTCGTTACCATGAACGGACCAACATTGAACTCTGTTATCCACCAGAGTCTGTATTTTATTCAAATCTCCTCCCCTCCCCCAAATGTCATTTTTCTGTTTAGGGTCCCCCTACACCAGGATCCTACATGACATTCAGTCTTCAATCTCCTTGGGTTCCCCTGGGCTGGGGCCACTTCTCAGGGTTTCTTTGGTTGTAATGACCTTGTCCGCTCCGAGGGAGGCTGGGCAGGGATTTTGCTGGGTGCCCCTCCCTTGGGATGTGTTTGGTGTTTTTCTTGGGTTAGACGGGGTTGTGGGTTTGGGGGGAGGAAGACCACAGAGGGAAAGGCTGTGTCTCATGGCGTCATGCCAAGGTTGCATGCCCTCAGCCTGACTTATCACGGTGGATGTTGACCTTGCTCACCTGGCTCAGGTGTGTTTGTAAGGTGTCTCGGTTGTAAAGTTATCAGGAAGTCACCGTGCTCAGCCCACACTGAGGGGTGCTGAGAAGTCCTCTCTCTCTGCCTGTGGGGGAGTTTGCACAGATGGCTGCTTCTTAGAAAACGGGAGCAGAATCAAATCTCTTAGCACATCATCACCCCTCCGCACCCAGTCCCGTGGTACCCAGAATCCACCTTCCATGTGGACTGTTGAAGACCTATTTTTCGGAGGCTACTGCAATCATCCAAGCACAGGGGCTGGGTCGGGACAACTGCACTGGGTTGGGAGAGCCCTACGCTCAGCCACGTCCTCACCCCCACTGCCTTTCCATCTAGAATTTCACATTAGAGATTCATTCCTTTGGCGTTGACGACATGGTTCCTAAAGACGTTCTTAGCTAGTATGTCAGCAGGATAAGGAATCCCAAGCTCAAAGGCAGAGGGGTGATCTGAATTCTTGGGTCTTCACTTCACTTCTCGTGGCGGGGGCAGGGTGGGGCAGCCAACAAAATCAGGGCACCTCCCTTTCCTGATTTTTCTGGCACAGGGACTCCCTGACTTCTCCTCCCCATTTTCCCAGTCTGCCTGTCTCTCCCCAGGCTCCTCGTGGCTCCCTCCCACCCCAGGTCCTCCCATCTATCCTCAGGCCCTTTGATGCTTCAAGTGAGGCCCATGTACAGAGGTCTCCGGAAAGCGTCTCTTCTCCAGACCAAGGCGGGTATGGAATTGTTGTTCCGGGGCAGGCATTTGTAGAAATCCCATTCATAAAGGGAGTTTAGGAATTTGCATCTCCACTGTTGCCAATCTCATCACGGTTACCTGCTAGGACTCTGCTTTCTCTCTCAAATCGTTGACTACACCCCAAATCTTTCTTTATCTGTATAAATAGCCATCACTAATTTTGACCTCTAATTTTCTTGACATCGCTGTAATGTAAGGGGCCTGGGGGAAACGCTGTGTTTGGGGACGTCCCAAGGGGCTGCAGTAACTCCAGAAAGGTGGAAAGGTAGCTTTCAGCTCCACTCACCCCATGGGGAACCCCAGTCCCAGAAAGAACCTTCAAGATTCTCCTAAAAATGCAGAACAATTTGGAGAAGGCAGTTAGCTTCAGTGTTACGGTGGTTTTGAACAGACGGAAAGATTTTAAAAGCCCAGAGCGGGTTAGGAGGTTTTATTGTGACTTTTCATATCATGCAGAGGGGTAAGGGATCTCTTTTTATCCAGCTGATTCACAAATGCCATGTTCTTTAGTGGGGTGGGGATAGCACATAACACAATCTGGTGAGTTCAAGTCTCCTTGTCCTGGCCGATCCCAGGGCCCCGGTCTATTTAATGAGTGCACCGGTGCACCCAGGACGGGTCAGGACCCTGGGTGGTGTGGCCGCTATTGGCCAGGTTCTAAATGACAAGCACTGCTGAGAACCTTTTAACACAATGCCTTGGATCCAACCCAACGCTCAGCCAGCCTGATTTTTGCATGACAGAGAGTTTTGCTTTTTGCCAAGGAGAGTGTGTGAGTGCCTGTGTGTACATGTCTAGGCATGTGTGTGAATACCATGTGTTTATTGGGGGCCACATAAGCCTAATCCGATTTTTAATATCTCACCAGTAAAATATGCCTGCGCAACACCGTCTGAGAGCCGAGACCTGGAGACAAGCTCACTGGCTATGGATGGCTAAATGGACAAAGGAGTTGTGGTGTATGCACACAACGGAAGACCACCCAGCCATAAAGAAGAATGAAATCACACCATTCGCAGCACATGGATGGCCCTGGAGATGATCACACTAAGGAAGTAAGTCAGACAGAGAAAGACAAATATCACGTGGTGTCACTTCTATGTGGAATCTGAAAAAATGACCCGAATGAACTTACTTACAAAACAGAGGCAGACTCACAGGCATAGAGAACAAACTTACGGTCACCAAAGGGGAAGGAGGGGGAGGGATAAATTAGGAGTTTGGGATGAGCAGATACACACTACTGTATATAAAATGGCTAAACAACAAGGTCCTACTTTACAGCACAGGGAACCATATTTAATACCTTGTAATAACCTATAATGGAAAGGAATCTAAATATATATATATATCTGAATCACTTTGCTGTACACCAGAAACTAACACCACATTGTAAATCAACTATACTTCAATTTAAAAAAAAAGAGAGTGAGTAAATAAAGAAGGTATATATATGTATATGCACACACACACACACACACACACACACACACACACACACACACACAATGGAATATTACTCAGCCATAAAAAGGAAGAAAATGATGCCATTTGAATATAATGTGTATGTGCAGTCGAACTGTAATAATTCTACATAATAAAACTGGAAAAAAAAGTAAAAAAAATAATAGTGCCATTTTGACAACGTGGGTGGACCTGGAGGGCACTGTGCCAAGTGAGATGAGTCAGACAGAGACGAATGACATGAGGAATCTCAATTAGCCAGATTTGCAGAAGCAGAGAGTGGAATGGGGGCTCCCGGGGGCTGGGAGGTGGGGGAAATCGGGGGTGTTGGTTAAAAGGTCTAAACTTCCAGTTTAAAGATGAATAAATTAGGAGCTCAAAGCCAAAATCGACTCTGTCTCCCGCTGATGACAGTACCGAGTCTGGAGAGCCAACCTCAGGAAAAAAGGCAGGTCTCATGGTCTGAGCGCACACCCTCTCCAGGAAGCAAGCTGCAGCAATATTTGTTCCTGTTCAATGGCCGCTTTTAGTTTTAGTTCGTTTTGCATGGGTGTCAATAAATATCAACGTTACTCAAAAAAACCCCCAAAAGGTGAAAATGTTCCAGAGATTCAATGCACAGTGTGGTGAATATGGTTAACAATACTGTAGGAATGCTGGAAATTTGCTAAGATGGTGGGTGTTAAATGTTCTCACCACACAGACACACATACACAACAAGGTGGCACTAGGAGGTGCCAGGCGCATTCACTAACTTGGCTGGCGATCATTTCACAATGCATGTGCGTGGAAACCTTGCACTGTATACCTTAAATATGTATCATTTTTAGTAACCTATTATATACCCATAAAGCTGAAAAAATACTGTTTCTCAAAGCAGATTGCTTAAGCCTTTTTTTTTTTATTGAAGTATAATCAGCTACCATGTGTCCATCTCTGGTGCACAGCACACTGTCCCAGTCATGCACATACATACATATATTCATTTTCATGTTCTTCTTCATTAAAGGTTATTACAAGATATTGAACATGGTTCCCTGTGCTCTACAGAAGAAGCTTTTTTAAAATCTATTTTTATATGTAGTGGGTAACATTTGCAAATTTCAAACTGCCAGATTTATCCCTTCCCACCCACTTTCCCTGGTAACCATAGGATTGTTTACTATGTCTGTGAGTCTGTTTCTGTTTTGTAGATGAGTTCGTTAGTGTCTTCTTTTTTCATTTTTTTTTTTTTGGATTCCACATATGAGTAATACCACATGGTATTTTTCTTTCTCTTCGTGGCTTACTTCACTCAGTAAGACAATCTCTAGGTCCATCCATGTTGCTGCAAATGGCATTACTTCATTCTTTTTTATGGCTGAGTAGTATTCCAGTGTATAAATACACCACATCTTCTTTATCCAGTCATCTGTCGATGGACATTTAGGTTGTTTGCATGTCTTGGTTATTGTAAATAGTGCTGCTATGAAAATGGCATGCATGCATCTGTTTGAATTAAGATTCCCTATATATATATATGCCCAGGAGTGGGATTGCTGGATCATATGGTAAGTCTATTCCTAGTCTTCTTAGGAATCTCCATACTGTTCTCCACAGTGGCTGCACCAAACTGCATTTCCACCAGCAGTGTAAGAGGGCTCCCTTTTCTCCACAGCCTCTCCAGCATTTATTGGTTGGACTTTGCTGGGAGTTTCTGGATGGTCTCATGTGGGGACGTCCCCCCTCCTGCAACCCCATCCAAGTGCCATCCGGGAAAGCTGGTTGCATTCCTGCCTCTGGTGCTCAGATCCTTTTCCAAGATCAGTTCATGATCCCTCAAGCCCCCTATGGGGAAAAACAGGGATGCGGACCCCCTGGGTTAGGACAGACCCCTGCCAGGGAGAGCAAACCTCCCTCTCCATCCCACTCCCCATGTTGTTTGGAAAAACACCGGTTAGTTGAGCTTTAAAACAGGTAACTAGCTCCTACTGTGTAACCACATGGCCCCGAAACCTACACAGTTTCATTGTCAGCTGCCATAGTGGGTGCTCAGTGGCCCAGAGAGTGTGAACACACCATTGTGACATCAGAGCAGTGGCAACCCTTGTGTCAGGATGAAATGTGCCCTACAAAGATATGTCCACATCCTGACCTCCAGAACCTGGGAACAGGACTTTGTTTGGAAACAGAGTCTCTGCAGATGGGATGACGTGAAGGGTCTGAGAGGAGGTCCTCCTGGAGGAGGTGGCCCTGCATCCAAGGACAGTGTCCGTAGAAGAGACAGAAGAGGAGAGACACAGACACAGAGGAGAAGCCACGTGGAGACGGAGGCAGAGACGGGAGGGAGGTGGCCACCAGCCCAGTGATGGACGCCTGGAGCCCCCAGAAGCTGGAAGAGGCAGGAAGGACCCTTCCCTGGAGCCTCGGGAGGGAACGCGGCCCTTGGACACCTTGACCTCAGACGCCTGGCCTCCAGGACTGGGGGAGGGTGGATGTCTGTGGTTTTAAGGTGTCCAGCTTGTGGTTATTTGAGTCCCCAGGACCTGGTATTTAAAACGTGCCAGGTTTTGAGCGGTTTGGGGGTGGAGAGAAGTCAGGGATCTGGAAGGCCCCAGGCCAGGAGATCGAGAGGGAACAGACAGGCCTGGCTGGTGAGGGTTTGCTCTCTCTCAGGGCCAAGTCCTTGGCTTGGATCCCACACAGGTCCCCACAGCCCAGTCAAGTCCAGCTTTTTCAGTTTTACGATCAGCAATGCCTTTTCATGAACCCTCGTGGGGAACTCCCACTGACGGGGCCTTAGAAACTAGAACTGGGGTGGGGAGGGGGCACTTCCTCAGGAAAATCAGATGTGTGCTATTTATTTTACATCCGTTGTCAGTTTTGCTTTTAGTTTTTGTCTCCAGTGGACAATCTCCATCTGGCTGTGCTCTGCAGAATGTGACAGCACAGGAGCTCGGGGCTCTCAGCACATGTCAGGTGTGGCGGGGGTGCCCAGTGGGAGAATCAAAGGCCCTGGTGGAGCTGACAGTCCCAGGGATGGAGGCAAGGCTATCTGATTCTTTAAAAAAATAAATGTTTTTTAATTGCAGTGAAATCCACATAATGTGCAAATCATCCTTTTAGAGCAAACAATTTGGGGACATTGAGCACGTTCACAATATTGTGCTACCGGCAGCTCTGTCGAGTTCTAGAACCTCCTTGTCACTGCAAAGGAGACCCCGTTCCCATGAGCAGCCACTCCCCTCCCCGTCCCCCAGCCCCTGGCACCACGAACCCACTTTCTGTGTCTATGGAGTTGCCTGTTCTGGGCATTTCCGGTAAATGGAATCACACCCTGTGTGTCCTTCTGTGTCTGCTTCTCTCTCTGAGCACCCTGTGTTCAGGGTCCGTCCACAAAGTAGCCTGTGTCAGAGCTTCACTCCTTTTCCTGGCTGAGTAATATTCCCTTATGTGGATGGACCCCATTCTGTTTATCCATCCATTCATCGATCCATCCATCCATCACCCATCCACCCATCCATCCATCCATCTATTCATCCATCCATCCATCCATCCACTCATCCATCCATCCACTCATCCATCCATCCACCCATCCATCCATTCACCCACTAAACCACCCAACCACCCCCATATCCATCCATCCATCCATCCATCCACGGACACTTGGGTTGCCTCTAGCTTCTGGCTGCTGTGCATCCCACTGCTTGAACCACCTTTGTTGCCCTCTCTTCTTGACAACCCAGAACCATCACCTCCCGAGTCCCAGATAATGCCTTTCTGACACCTCCTGAGGCCAGAGAGTTCCTTACGCACCGAGACTGCGCAGCATGGCCTCCTGTACCTTGTTTTTTCCCTTCTCGAGGTTTTGTGGGTACCCGCCTCTGGAGGGAAATGGGCTGGCCGGATGGAGAGGGCCCGAAAGGGTCTGCGGTGTGGGGGTGTGGAGGGTGGGTCCCTTCCTTTTCCCGTGTGTTCACCTGATTTTCAGCAGGTCCGCCCAGGGCTGCAGAGACACCAAGAGGCCATGGGGTGGGGGAAATGCCTTCCTGGGATGGCGGTCGTGGTTCCTGTGAACATGAGGCCTGACTTTGCCACCTCTCGGGGTCTGCTTTGCAGTGAAGGCAGTGATGAGAGTCATGTGCAGGCACGGGGCTGTGACCTGGCCCATGGTCTGGTCTCGGGACAGGGAAGTGTGGGCATTTGGTTCCCACACCCACACGCTGGGGGCTCACGCTCACCCCAAACAGCATTATCATCTACCCTGGGGGGGGTCCGGACCCTCCTCTGTGTCACATCTCCCTTGTCTTCTTCCCGTTTGCTAGAGCTGGGACCCCCCCCCCACCCACTGTGAGGCAGGAAGGAAGGCACACCCTCCACCTGCTGGAAAGGCCCCAAGTGGATGGGCTCTTGAGTGCGGGGCTAAGTGCACTGAGCTGACCACCAAATTATCACCTTGTCATCTGAAAATGCTTTATAACAGCTAAACAATCTCACGTGAGTCCCCTCACCGGACGTGCAGTAATGCTGGTCTCCTCCCCCGAGGTTGTGGTGAAGGACAGAGCAGTGTTTACTGCAGGCACTGAAAAAGGGGTCCAGGCAGCTGGTGCTCAACACACCCCAACTTCCCGATGGCTTTCAGGGAAAGGGTTTTAAAGACGGGGGAGGGAGGGGACAATGGGTGCATGATCAGCTCATGCACATCCTTCTGATTGGCTGGTGGTGAGGTCATCGGGAGTCAACGCCATGAACTTTCTGGTCCCAGTGGTCTGGGATCTCCGTGCTGGTGGGCAGCACACAGTTAACTTCTCCCACCTGGTGGGGTTTCAGTGTCTGCAAAACAGATCAAAGAACATGGCTCAGAATATGTAGATCTACAGCACTTGAGGGGGAACTCAAGGTCCTTGACTTTGTCTGATGGATGGATGGATGGATGGATATGGGGGTGGATGGGTGGCTGAGTGGGTGGGTGGATGGATGGATAAACAGAATGAGGTCCATCCACACAGGGGAATATTACTCAGCCTGGAAAAGGAGTGAAGCTCTGACACAGGCTACAACGTGGATGGACCTTGAACACAGGATGAGAGAAGCACACAGAAGGACACACAGGGTGTGATTCCTTTTTACAGGAAACGCCCAGAACAGGCAAATCCACAGACACAGAAAGTGGACAGAGACTGATTAGTAGGCTGCCAGGTGCTGGGGAAGGGGGATGAGGATGGATGACTTAATGGGCACATGGTCTCCTTTTGGGGTAACCCTCGTATACACCTCAGGATGTGAATCTCATGGTCGCCAACACAGCAGCTCAGGGATGCTAAGGGGGCAGGATACATCTAGTTACATACTCCATCCACAGTTCTGCTTTGTGCAATTTAGTTATAGTGAGATTTTTTCCCTAATTCCCGTAATGCCTGCCCCAGTGTGTGTAGAAATCCTAAAGCCAGAGGCATCAGGACCAAGGGGCTTACAGCTTCCTGGGTACACCAGCCCAGCTGGGGCCTCACAGACTGGACTCCTGAATGTGACCTTCCATACTGCAGTGGGGGAGAACTGCGCAGACCCACAGCATCCCAGGGCCATGTCCTCTCAGCAGGGCCGACCCCTCCACCGTTAGCTGCAAACTTCCAATGTGGGAGGACCACTGTCTGTACAAGAATGATATGGATACATAGAGGGATGGACTGAGGGATGGGAGACATAGATAGATGAGAGGTACAGAGAGAGATTACAGGCAGAGAATAGAGAGATAGATGAATAGATAGATGATAGATAGATAGATAGATAGATAGATACATAGATAGATACATAGATAGATACATAGATAGATAGATAGAGGGAAATATTGGTGCATGGATAGGTGGATGGATTGATGGATGGAGAGATACATGGATAGACGGACGGACAGATGGATTGATGGATGGATGGATGGATGGACGGATGGATGGATAGATACATACATACATACATATGTAGATAGACAGAACAATGGATGGATGGGTGGATGGATGGATGGATGATAGATCAGTAGAAAAATAGATGCAAGGGGCTGTAGGCAGGTAGATAGAAGAATGGATGGATGTGCGTGGGTCACTGCGCACGTCACTTTCTTCTGGTGGCGAGACCAGAAGAGTTGGCCAGGCACACAGCTATGGCAGGCAAGAGGAAGTTCTTTTGGTTAGCCTACTTCTGAAACTTTTTTTTTTTTTTAAATAAAAACCCCCAGGTATTTGCTCGTCTGGAAATACAACTTCAGTTCACCGCCCGCGGTACCTTCAGCACCGGGGCCCCTCCTCCGTGCCACACCTGAAGCTCCTCTGTCAGCGGCAAACCCTTTTGGGAAAGGCAGGGTCTGCCTGCAGCCGCCGTGGGACCAGGACGAGCCCGCAGCCCCGAGGGCCCGGCTCCGGGGGCCGGCACCCCGCCCACGCGGGGCGGGACGGGCGCTGATAGGAGGCGGCGGTGGCGGGCTTGGCCGAGACCGGGGACCAGAGAAAACAGACCAACCGACTGTTGCACAGGAAATTTCAAAACGGGTTTCCTCCCCACCAGCCTGACTCCGCCGCCGCCGCCGCCGCCGCCGGGGCGGCCCGGGAGGTGGACCTGGGAGGCTGTGCATCCGGCGAGGGCGCAGCCGCCGCGCCATGGCCCCCGCGCGCCGGGCCGGACACGCAGCGCGGACGCCGGGCCCGGAGCCCTTTGCCGACCCCGACGACCGCCGCGGCTCGCCCGGACGCAGCAGGGCTCCGCTTGCCGACGGCCGGCTCTGAGGCGCAGCCGGCGCGCCTGGACCCCGGCGGGCTCTGCGCCGCCGCCGCCGCCCCAGGTGCGTGCAAAGCCCGTTCCCCGCCGCGCGCCTCCCCAGGAGCCCGGGAGGGCCGGGGAGGGTCGGCCGCGCTGAGCGGCTGGGGGGAAGTCTGCGCCCCGTCTCCCCCCGGGGCGCAGGCGGGACGGGAAGCGCCCCGCAGAGACCCGCGCGCCCACGGAGCGGGGAGGCGGATGCTCGGAACGCGCTCTGCGGCGCAAGCTCATTCAGGAAAGCTCACCTGCGCACAGGTGCGCCCTGAACGCCGCCAGGCCACGGGGGCCCCAGCCCAGAAGTGTCCCGGCCGCCGGGCCCACCCCCGTTTCACCCACTGAGACCAGCGCACCTGCGCCGGCCCACGTGCCAAGCCAGCTTCCCGGGGCGTTGGGTAAAGCGTCGCAGACGGGTCTCGCCGACGGGGCGCCCCAAGCGCGGGCCGCGGCCGCTTCGGCACCCCCCTCCCCGGCCGCGCGGACCAGGCCGTCTGGGGCGCCGGGGTCACGCTGGGCCGAGGGGAATGACGAGCGCGTGCTTGTTTCCAGACCCAGGAGGGGTTTTTTCTGCCCTCTGTCACGTTGTCGTGTCCGTTCAGCGCGCGGGCTGAAAAGCGGGCTTGTCAGGCAGGAGCGCGGAGGGTCGGAGCCCCCCCATCCCTGGCGGGAGAAGCTGGTGGAGTCGATGGCCGGGGACGGGGCACCTGGGGGCGGACGGAGCGCGCCTTGCCCTTTGAAGGCGTTTCCAAGCTAGAGAAGTGGTGTTTTCATTTGTTGCGGTGTTGCCTACGTGGAGGGAGGGGGCGTGCGCCCCCTGGACGTTGTCCCCCGAATCCTGGCTACACCCCCCCGCCCAGGGGGAGGACCCAGGAGGTGAGAAGACTCAGGAAATACCCTGCTCAGAGGGAGGGAAGGACCCTCTACAGACGCGCCGGGGGCCCCTCCCCCAACCCTCCCTGGGGTCTGTGTTGTCGTCTTGGGGACCAGGACGGGAAGGGATGTGTGAGTGACAGAGTGGCCGGTGATGGTGGGTAATCACTCATCAGCAGACGCCCCTTGGCCGGGCACCTGAGCCCTCCAGCCCCCGGGTGCGGCTCCTCACCTGGCCCAGCCCCTCCATCTGCGCTTCCTCCGTGGGCGTGACCACCGGCGGCGGCACGTGTAGGGCCCTCCCTGCCACATCCCCACTTCTGGCCAGGAGGCAGCATGGTGGTTGGGCAGGATACAGGAGCCCCACACTCACCTGCTCCCTGAGGGAGGGCAGTTGTCCAGCCCCCCCCCCCACCCCCGGAGATGACCCATGCCGGCCTCTGACCCTCCGCAGGGCCAAGGTCACACCGTGGAGAGCCATGATCCCGTGGACAAGCACAGACGGGGCTGAGGGATGGGCTCCCCAGGAAGGTCCCAGGGGACAGCGCTGGGCACTGGGAATCCCCAGTGAGAGCTGGGCGCCTGCATCCACACCCTCCTGCCACACAGAGGGATGGATGGACGTGAGGTCTGCCTTCATTTAGGGAAAGCAGTAGCCGGAAGGGCAGTTGGTGACTGGGTATGCTTCTGAGCCATGCAGGGAATCCGGCCTGAGGGGCTGCTTATGTGCTGTGACACTGGGGGTCCGAGTCTGTCCTGGGATCTTGGGGGGCCGTGTCTCTGCTGGGACCTGGGGGGTGTGTCCATGCTGGGACCTTGGGGGACTGCATCTGAGCTAGGGCCTCGGGGGCCACATCTGTGCCGGCGTCTGAGTGGGGAACTGCGGTTACATTGTTGCACAGGTTGTCCTGCCGGGGTGGAAATGGCCAGGACTCAGGAGCAGGCAGTATGCAGTGCCGTCTGCCCCAGGCCCTCCTCATCCCAGTCCCCTCTGAAAAGGAGGGTGATGTGTCAGAGCAAGCAGGTTGGGTGCCCGAGCACTGTGATACAACACTTTTTCTGCACCGACTGTGTACAGCCATGCACACCCTGCCTGCACACCATCTCCTTCCATCCTAACCTCACCGTCCTCAGCCCCACGTGTCCAGTGCGGAAACTGAGGCTTGGACTTGGCTAAGCACACAGAGCCCGTGAGAGGCCTAGCAGGAATCTGGACCCAGACTTTTGGACTTCAGGGCCCTCTTGACTAACCTGACATCTGGCCGCTGGCCTGCTGTCCCACTGATGGGGGCAGTGGACAAGTCACCATGTGCCCTGTGCAATGGGGAGCACTTCCAGGGAATAGAAAGATCAAACAGTGAGACACAGGCTCAGAGGGTTCAGGGCGGGAAGGAATCCAGGAGGGCTTCCTGGAAGAGGTGGCATTCACCAGGGGCACCTGGGATGTCCAAGAGAGCAGAGCTGTGGCAGGACAGATGTCACGGGTGACAGCAGGGGTGAGGATGGGCTGTGTGTGCCAAGTGGAGGAAGGGTTCGGGCACAGGGGTAGGACAGTCCCAGAAGGAGGATGACTTTCATGGGCAAAGTCATGGAAGCGTCTGGCATGGCTGGTCTATGCTTTGGAAAGAGATCTGGGCGGGGCTGTGGGGCCAGGACCGAGGTGCGAACTAGGTCACTGGTGCTCTGAGCAGAAAACAGCACAGAGGTAGAATCTGTGGTTCACTGACACGATGGGGGCTGGACACGAGACAGAGGCCGAAGTGGCTGGGGGTAAGGGCGGCATGGACAAGGCAGGGCAGGGGGTGGGCCAGGCTGTGTTTGTGGAAGATGGTCCTGGCTGGACCTTCAAGGAGGTTGCCGACTAGGTGGGAGTCGAGAGTGGGGACCCCAGGCTTTGAGTAGTCTTAGGGTCCGGGGCATTGTTTCTGGGGGACAGCATGAGCAGGAGACCCCAATGGAGAGAGGGGATGCGGGAAAAGAGAATCGAGGGGTGTCTGGGGGCAGAATCAAGTGTCAGATACACAGGGCCAGGGCGTGGCCTCTTGGATGGGACATGAGTCACATTCAGACTGGGTGGTCCTGTCATGCACTGTGGGGTGTGGACCAGCCTCCCTGGTCTCCACCCACCAGATGCCAGCTGTTCTCTCCTCCCCAAGTTGGGACAACCAGAAATGTCCCCAGACATTGTCCTATGTCCTGGAGTGAGAGGGGCAAAGTTGCCCCTGGTCACAAAGCACTGATTGACAGATAAGTGACAGGTAAATAGATAAATTAGATGACAGATGACTGATTCATTGATTAATTGATGATATAGATCATTGACATGACAGATGAATAGATAAGTAGATGACAGACAAATAGATTAGATAATAGATAACTGATAGATGGTAGATGAATTGACAGCTGACAGTTGGATAGATAGATAAGTAGGTGATTGGTAGATAGGTACATAGATAATAAATGATAGAGGTACATAAATGTAAATACACACATGCATTCATAATAGGGAAATGTGTGATAGATGGATAGATAGGATGGATGGATGGATAGATAGACAGACAGATAAGATGGATGAATAGGTAGGTAGGTAGATAGATTAGATGGATAGATGGATAGATAGATAGACAGACAGACAGACTGATACACAGACAGACCGCTCATGTCAGGCAGGGCTTCTCAACGCAGACTACTGGCATTTTAGTTGGGATAACTCTTGTGCTGTCCTGCGCACTGTAGGGTGTTGAACAGCATCCCTGGTCTCTACCCACCAGATGTCAGTTGCTCCTACACAAATCGTGACACCCCAAAACTGTCCCCAGACACCACCAAGTGTCCTCTGTGTGGTAGAACTGCCCCCAGTTCAGGACCACCAGGGAAGAGGCGGGAAGGCTGGAGGGACAGTGCAGCCAGGCTGGGAGGAGATGCAGGACCAGGTCACATCCCCCAGGTCTCAGGGGGAGAACCTGGCTGAGTCAGAACATTCCGGGCCGCTTCCTCCCATTCTCAGTTCTAGCTGTGTGGTCCTGTTCCTATAACAGAAAACTTAAAATTAAGAAGGCCCTGTAATAGGGCACAGAGATATGTGTATAGAGTAAAAAGATTTCCTTTTGGCAGGGGAAACGGGCCAGGGTTGATTCCCTGCCGTCCACACAGAGGGCCTGGTGAGAGTGTGTGTCACCCCTGCAGCATGGGATTATCTGCCCAAGAACCAAACGTTGGTTCTGACAAGTGGCACTTTGGCTACAAAACAGGAACAACAGGAAGACACTTTTGTAATAACTTGTGCTATAAAGGGAATAGAGGAAGTGGGACGATTAGGAGACGCAGCTCCGTGTAGGGCTGCCTGGTAGCTCACTGCCACGGATGTGGCCCATCTGCCAGGATGTGTGAGCTCCTCCGAATACCCTGTGGTTGGAGGCATGGGTCTCCAGGGGTTTCTGTCATATGCACGTGTGCTGGGGGTGGAACGGGGCAAACCCATTCTTGCATTGAGGACAGGGGCAGTCCAGCAGGCAGACATATGGGGTAGGATCCAAAATAACCCCTCAGTCTCAGCCACAGGGAACAAATGGGGGCGTGCCTGCATGAGCTGTGACCTTGTGCATGAGAGACCACAAGAAATCACCACGGGCTCTGTAATCATTTGTTAGGTGGTGGATGGAAAAAGGAGTGGATAGATGGATAAATGCATGGATGGGTAGATGGATGGATGGATGGATGGATGGATAGATGGATGGATGAGTAGATGGATGGATGATGGATGGGTGGATGGATGGATGAGTAGATGGATGGATGACGGATGGATGGATGGGTAGATGGATGGATGGATGGATGGATAGATGGATGGATGAGTGGATGGATAGATAGATAAATGCATGGATGGATGGGTGGATGGATGGATGAGTAGATGGATGGATGGATGGATGGATGGGTGAGTAGATGGATGGGTGATGGATGGATGGATGGATGGGTGATGGATGGATGGATGGATGGATGGGTAGATGGATGGATAGGCAGATGGAGGATGGATGAATGGACAGATAAAACAAGAGAGGAGGCTGGGTCCCAGTGAATTCCTCTGAATTAGTTTCTTGAGGAAGCCGTAACAAATTACCACAAACTGGGTGGCTTAGAACAATGGAGTTTTATCCTCTCACATTGTGGGGACTGGAGCTCCAAGGTCAAAGTATCCCAGGGCTGCACTCCCTTTGGAGGCTCCAGGGGAGGGTCCTTCCTGCCTCTTCCAAGTTCTGGAGGCCACAGGTGTGTCTGGGCTGGTGGCTGCCTCCCTCTCATCTCTGTCTTCACCCCGCTTTCTTCTGTCCATGTGTTTTTGTGTCTCTGTCCACCTTCTCTTCTTGCAAGGACACAAGTCACGTTGGGTTAGGGCCCATCCTGATGGCTTCATCTTAGCTTGTCTCTTAACTACATCTTCAAAGACCCTAACAAGCTCACCTTCACAGGTACAGGGCTTCAATCCATGTCAAGCAAATTCTCCACAAAGCCCTGTGGTCTTCATCCTACTCAGAGGAAGAGAGAGGGTGTATTGGATGGGTGGAGACCTGGGGGCCCCACTCAGATGCGCCCGAACCCAAATCCCTCACTAAGTCATGAATCCCCACTACAGGGCTTCCAGTAGGTGGAGCTGTCCCCGGCCCAGGCCCCCACTGCCTTTTTGTGCACCTGCATGGGGCCCTGCTGTGTCCTTGCTCTGCGGAAGGAATGGGGGAAGATGTTGGACATATGCAACCTGTCTGGGTGTGCACAGGGACCTTGCTGCTCCAGGTCTTCAGGGACTCACAGCAACTGTGCAAGACCCAGCTCTGCCTCATCACCGTGCGGTCAGGGAGGAAACTGAGCTAGGATTAGGGTAAAGGATCAGTCATCAAAATAACGACTGTTGTCTTTACATTTTTTTCATGCATGGAGGAGAAATCCACATAACCTATAATTCACTGGTATAAATACAATCCGATCTAGAACATTCATGGTGTCGTGCAGGCACCACCTCTAATTCCAGAATGTTTCCATCACGCCAAAAGGCCGCCCCGTACCCATGAGCCGTCACTACCCACTCCCGTCCCCAGCCCGTGGCCACCACCAACCTGCAATATTCTTCAGCATAAAAAGGAAGGAAGTACAGATAGACTGTACAATGCGGAGGAACCTTGAAAATAGGATGGTCAGTGAGAGAAAGCAGCTGCCGAAGGTCACAGAGTGTGTGACTATCCCGTTCATAAGGAAGTCCAGAATGGGGCAATCAATATCTACTATTTTAAGGCAATGTTTTCACCAAACCAAATGAATGCAAAAATCTCATGGTGACCCAAACAGTAAGATTTCAAATAGAGGACAGTGCCACACAGACACCCACTGGAGAGTGAGACAGAAAGAAAAATGTACTGCTTTCAAAAATGATACCTTTTTGCCAGACTATTAAATGACTTAGAGAAGATTGAAACATTCAAAAGTAAATGTATTGAAACTCACAGACTTGTGTTAGGTTGAAATAGTTTATTGTGCAACCATTATGGAAAACAGTATGGAGATTCCTTTAAAAACTAAAAATAGTTACCATATGATCCGGCCATCCCACTCCTGGGCATATATTTGGGGGAAACTCTAATTTGAAAAGACACCTGCACCCCAATTCATAGCAGCACTATTTACAATCACTAAGGCATAGAAACAACCTAAATGTCCATAAGCAAAAATAGACTAGATAAAGAAGATGTGGTCTATATATATAATGGAATACTACTCAGCCATAAAAAAGAATGAAATCATGCCATTTTCAGCAACATGGGTGGACCTGGAAATTGTCATACCAAGTAAGGGTTGAATAAGATACACCTGTTCAACGCTGCTGGCAAGTCAGTAAGTGCCTGAGACATGTCATTCTCCTTGAGGGGCCGATCCCAAGTCCTGTGGGATTCCTTGTAGGGCCGTTGCTGTACGTGCTTAGCTTGGACTCACAGAACCCTCATGGCGTCCCTCTGAGAACACAGTTGACATCCCTTTACACACGGGGAGCCTGATGCACCGAGAGACAAACTCTCCCAGCCAGATGGTGGTCTACACTGCCTGCCATTAGTGTGGCTATTATTATTACTGTATGCATGGGGCTTCTACCTGCTGGCTGTACTTAAGCTAAAATGCCCATCCACGTGGGGGCGATGGACATGTCCTAACTCTGCATAGAGGCAGTGTGTGCACAACATGGTGAACGGACCCAGTGCCACTGAATCATTCCATTTACAAGAGAGAGAGAGAGAGAGGAGTCAGATAACTGTCCACTACAATCCCTGCCCCCCAACTCTTACTTCCTCATCCCCGGCTACAAACTCTCTGCAGAAGCATTCGAGCCTCACCGGCTCCTGCAGGTTCTGAGTCACCATCACAGGAAACCAGAGACGGAGAGCCCCACCCCAAGGTGCCTGTCCGCAGCCACGGCTGGCTGGCTTCCTTCACGGAGCACGGCGCCCTGGCAAGCAAACACGGCCGCTGTTGCCTTTTCTAAACAATCATGTAAATCGGCGGGGAGAGGGGGGCAGGTTTTTTTGCACGTGGGGCCGGGGCAGCTGGCTCTGTGCAGCACAAGGCAGAGAGACCTCCCTTCTGGCTGTCGCTTTGGCTCCTAGCTCGCGAGATGCCTTGCAACTGGGTACCGTGCTGGCTGCTCTGTGAAAACGTCAGGCTTTGTCGAAATTGCTTTTGAGTCAGACGGACCAGACGAGAGAAATGATTGCAGACCAGACAGGATATCTGGGGACCGGAGACACTACAGGGGCCAGAGAGAGGACTTGGGGCCAGAAAGATGATTGAGAAGCAGAGAGAATGATGATGAGCAGAAAAAATATTGGGTACTAGAGAGAATACTGGGGACCCGAGAGGTTACTGGGGGGCCAGAGAAAATACTGGGGACCAGGAGATTATCGGGGAACCATAGATTATTGGGGAATCAGAATAGTGAGGCATCAGAGAATATTGGGGATCTAAGAGGTTACTGAGGGATTAGAGAAAATATTGGGGACCAGAGAAATTATCAGAGAACTAGAGATTAACAGGGGACCAGAGATTTCGGGGACTACAGACATTTGAGGGACCAGATAGATTATTGGGGAACCAGAGAGAGACCATTGGGGAGCCAGAAAAATTATACAAGAGCCAGAGAAATTAACCAGGGAACCAGAGATTGCTAGGGGACCACACAAAATATCGGGGAACCAGAGAGATTACTGGGGACACATGCTTAAGATTTTGGCCTCAATACTCACCACTGGGGGGGATGTCGTCTGGGTCCCAGTGATGGCTGAGCACACATTTCCTCGGGAACTTGAAAGCAGGCCCCGCGTGTCCAGAAGGACCCCAACTCAGAGGATTTGATCTGTTCCCAAGCCCAGCCCATGTATCAGCCCCAAATCCTTTTTTTCCACTTTCAGTGGCTGTCATTTTGCTCAGAGCATCAAAAAAAACCTTCCTTAGCACCTTGGCCTTGGTGCTCAGACTCAGAGGCGGGTGAGGGAGGGTGCGGCCTAGCAGCCCCAGGCCATGTGCCAGGGCTTCCGTTAGGGCCGTGGGGCGGGGCGGGGGCTGGAGGCTCCTGCGTGTTTGGGGTGACATCTGTGTGGCATGCTTACAGCTTGTCCGTGAAGGTCTCTGCCACCCTGAGCGTCCAGCCCCACCAAGTGCAGCCCAGCCCCGGCACAACACCGCCATCCTCACCTCCTCACCGCTCCCCTGGCACCATCCCACCACCTCCATCTCCTCCCCTTAAGTCCAGGAGTTGGGTGTGGGGTGACCAGCCATCTCGATCTGCCCAGGAAGCAGGACGCTCCTGGGAGCAGGTGGGGCAGAGCTTTGGGGGCTAAAATGGGGCCAGCCCTGGGAGAATGGGATTACTGGTCACCCTGGTGCAGTGCGTCCATGATGGCTTCCCCAAACATCGGCCCACGTCCTAGTCCCCAGGACCCAGGAACGGGACCTTATTTGGACAAAGGGACTTTGCAGATGGGATGACGTGAAGGGTCTGAGAGGAGGTCCTCCTGGAGGAGGTGGCCCTGCATCCAAGAACAGTGACCTTAGAAGAGACAGAAGGGGAGAGACGCAGACACAGAGGAGATGCCATATGGAGACGGAGGCAGAGATGGGAGGGAGGCGGCCACCAGCCCAGGGACGGACGCCTGGAGCCCCCGGAAGCTGGAAGAGGCAGGGAGGACCCTCCCCTGGGGCCTCCAGAGGGAGCTAGTTTAGGGTCACCTGCTACAGCAGCCCCAGGGCATGCATATTCTAGACTGCACCCTGGACAGGAGACCTACAAGCCCTGTGCCCACCTTCTAGGAACCCTCTGTTGTTTTTACTCATTTATGGGCTGAGACGGGCCCCTGGGTGAGGGGCCGAGAGGGATGCAGGAGGGGCAGACTGGCCCTGAAATTCTCGGGTGGCCTTGGGAGGGTCACTGCATCTCCCTGCCTGCTTCCCCCACGTGCTGTGGTCTCCGGGTCTCCCCATCGCTGCTCCAGGTCCTGCTGTCCTCCCCACACTTTGATCCCAGACCCAGCACATTGTGCTTCTTGCTGGGAACCCTCGGGGCCGTGGGGCCGTGGGGGGAGCCCCGCCCTGATGCTCCTCGTCCATCATCACAGAAATCGTCTGCGAGGGTGATGACTCAGGGGGATGGACACAAGGCAGCCCTCGTCCTCCACTCGGTCCTAATAGCAGTGACGCAGACCGGCTGTGAGGACCCCACACCATCCAGGGGCTGTTGACAAAGACTGGACCACCAGCCACCCCCGCCCTGCTTCTTGGGCACAGTCAGGTGACCCTATGCAGGAGAACCTATCTCACCATTGCTCGTGGATGTCCACCTGATTAAACGGGAGCATTGACTCCCTCTCCTAGACGGAACGTCCGTGATATTGAGGGACACTGGGGCCTCCTAAAGTTTCAGGGAACCCCCAGCAGTGTTGTCGCAGAAGTTCAGAGTCTGTAGTGTCAAATCCAGTGGATTATGGCCCAGATAATTGATAAATAGGTTGCTAGGTAGATAGACTGGGATGAATAGATGAATGAACAGATGGATGAATGGATGGATGGGTGGGTGGATGGGTGGGTGGATGGATGGAAGGAAGGAAGGATGGATGGATGGAAGGAAGGATGGGTGGATGGCTGGAAGGAAGGAAGAATGGATGGATGGATGGATGGGTGGATGGATGGGATGGATAGATAACTAGATAGATAGATATGGATGGATACTCAGATAGATGGATGAAAAGAAAGATGGATAGATGATGGATAGATAGGTGGGTAGACAGACATTAGATAGATAATAGATAGACAGACAGATAGTATAGAGTCTCATACTAGACAGTCTGTCTCAGAACGACTGACACTGGGGCTGGAGGACTCTCTGATGGGGACATCCTGTGCACTGTGAGGTGTGGAGCTGTGTCTCTGGTCTCCAGCCACCCCTTCCCAGCTGTGACAACTGGAAAGAATGCCAAACATTGCCACGTGTCCTGTGGGGGGCACAGTCACCCACAGCTGAAATGAAAAGGCAAGGCCAGCTGCATCTTGTGGGCTGGCCACCCACAGTTTTCAGGGACACTGGGGCTTCTAATAGGACCAGAAAACCGGCATTAGTTGCATCGAATCCAATGTGCTCTGACCGAGGCCAGCCCTCGGTTCTTCCCCAAAACCCACAGGGTGTCTGCCCTGGGGCTCCGTCATGAGAGTGAGTCCGGAGCACGCTCGGGTCCTGTGTGAGACCATGGAGGTGGGAGATGAGGACCGCGGGCCACCTCTAGGGTCGTGACGTGGGCCGTGCGTGGTGCGGCCCCGCCATGAGGAGAGGGGTGTGTGTGTGTGTGGCGGGGCCAGACGGGGCTTTGCTTCTTCTATGAGGTCTTTACTCCTCCCCAGCTGTGTGTCTGACCATGACCACCCTGTCACCTAATGACCTAACCTCAATTTCCTCTTCTGTCAAACAAAAAAAGCTCATCACTTTCTCATCACAAGGTTTGTATCTGATAAACGAGGTTCTGCGGGCATCAGACAGCACAAACGGGAGGTGTGGACCCGTGAGACGGAACTCCCGGCTCTTGAAGGAAGGTCCTCAGTAACTCCGAGCCCCGGCCTAGGAATTCATAGCGTGGGTGGATCGCCGCTCTGTGGGCTCGAAACTTAAGTCAGCTGCGTGCCTCTGTCACAGGACACACCGTAAATTAGGAAACGTCGATTATGAGCTCAGTGATGATTTCCTGGCACTAGGCTTGGTGGTGTCCTAACGTTGGCCTGAGCGATGGGTCTCTAGACTGTAGACGGAAAATGCCAAGACATCTCCTCCTCCACGATCGTGGGATGACCTGCAGCACATGCCAACACCCCCCTCTCAGGTAACTGCCCGCCTCTCTCCACTTTCTAGACCCTCCTGGCCCTGCTCAGAGGCAGGTGGTAAGTTGTGCCTGAGAAGGGGTCTCCAGTAGCCTGATGACAGTGGAACAGGGGTCCCTGGACATGTGGCTTCTGATTCAAATCTTGCCCCAGGACAGATCTGTCCCCCTTTCTGGCTTTGTCCCCCTCCTGGGGCCCCCAAGTCTCTGATGCTTCCAGAAACATTGCATCTTACTATCACCCCATATATCCTATCCCTCCTGCTGTCCCAATTCACGCCATGCAACCTGGTTCTGCCATTGATTGAGAGTCTTGTGGTTGAAGTTCAAGGGGGGCCTGGTGGGAGGACAGCGTGGTGGTTCAAACATGAGATGGGAGGGGCCTTTGGAAGGCAGGGGTCTCAGAAGTCAGAGAGAGAAATGTGCTCGCCCTCCATGCTGGGAGAAATCGGGGCGTTGCCTAGTTCTTGGGTCTCTGAACGTTCGTGTATTGGTTCTCCAAAGAAACAGACTGTGCTGGTTAATTTTATGTGTCCGCTTGATGGGCCAGGAGATGCCCAGATATTTGTCAAGTGTTACTCTGAGTGTGTCTGGCAGGGTGTTTCTGGATGAGATCAGCATTTGAATGGATGGACTGGGTGAAACAGATGGCCCTCCCCAATGTGGGTGGCCCCCCACCCCATCCTCTATCCTTTTGAACAGAACAAAAGGCTGGGGAAAGACGACTGAGCTCTCTCCCTGCCTGACCATCCTTGGGCTGGACATCGCTCTTCCCAGAATGAGACTTATATCATCCACTCTCCGAGGCCTCTAGATTGTAGACAGCAGATCCTGGGATCCAGTTCTTTATTGTCTATACTGTATTTGCTCTGTTTCTCTGGAGAATGCTAATACACAAACCAAAAGATGGATGGATAGGTGGACAGGTTTATCTATAGATGATAAACAGGTAGATAGATTGTTAGGTAGATAGATTGATAGGTAGATAGACAGACAGACCAGAGAGATGATAGATAGATGATAGATGTGCGTAGCTATATTTATCTATAGATTAGTAGACAGAAAGAGAGAGATGAGAGACAGAGAGACAGAGAGATTTAAGGAATTCGTTCATGTCATTTCTAATGGCAAGTCCAATTCTGCAGGGTAGACCAGTAGTCTGGAGACCCACGGATGAGGTGACACTGCCGCTTGACTCTGAAGTCTGTTTGGAGGCAGAATTCCCTCTTCCTCGGGGGACCGCAATCTCTTTTCTCTAAAAGCCTTCAACTGATTAGACGTGGCCCACCCACACGATGGCGGGTCATTTGCTTTACTCAAAGTTCATCAATTTAATTGTTAATCCCATGTTTGAAAAAAAAAATACCTTCACAGTAACGTCTAGACTGGTATTTGCCCACATATCTGGGTACCAGGGCCCAGTCATGTTGACAGATAAAATTCACCATTCTGGTTTGGTAGAAATCCACCTGGATGACGCCTGGTCCTTGGGGCCATGCTCAGGGCTGACCCTGACTCTCACAGCCCTACCTGGCTCCTGGGGTCCAACCAACCCCCTGAGTCTCTGCTGTGTCCTCCATCAGGCCCCCAGACCTGATGTCCACCCTGGTTTCTGGGACCAGCCCCTTCTTTCTCCTTTCTGGGTGATAAACCTCCCAGCTCATCCTCCCTCTCAGGAGGGAGCACGGTTTGCCGTGTTTTGTGGTCTGGCACACATCTTTATGTGGACGTATCTTTTCCTTTCTTTATGCCCCCAAGTTATATCGAGATACAATGGACATATAACATTGTGAGCCCAAAGAGTACAAGATAATGCTATGGTGCAGATATGTGGGAGCGTGGTGTAAGAAGGCAATAAATATGCTGTGTTTGATATCAATCAACATAGATTTCTGTATAAAGCTTAGAAACGGGAGACAGTAAAAGAATGCATTGCTCAAGAAGTTTTTACACGGTGGAAGACAGGAAAAAAATTACAACGCTTGCATTTGCAAACCTGTCCTCTTCCCCCCTCCCCAAATCTAACTAACAATAGTCTGAATTCTGTGCTCAGAACCTAAATGGAGAAGACATCTTTAGTTATGTCCTCAGAGTTGCGTCAGATGGATCAGGACAGAGAGAGGCTCACTTTTTTGATCCCTGCCTTGGTGAACGCTAGAAAAATCCAGCAAGCGGTTAAGGTGCTTAGTGATCAACACCCCCAGGGTAAACAGAGAGGCTTGGTGCAGAACACTCATCGCTCCCTTCATGGAAAGATAAACATCTGCTTCGTGCGATCTTATCAATTTCACAACGACCAGCCCCCTGGCCTCCACGTCGTCAGCCAGGAAACCCAGTCCTTCTCCACCGCGAGGCCCTGCTGGGTCATTGTGGGAGGGGCAGCCTGCGATTTTTCCTGTCTGCAGAAGCACTGGTGTGCAGTGGTTCACAGCCTAGAACACAGATAAATGGTGAGGGCTCATGGGGAAGTTCCACGTGATTCATTAAGTGGGAAATGGACAGAATAACCATATACCTAGTGCGGCATCGTGCAGACGTGTGAGCCGAAAGATCACCTGCTTAGACGTGGGGCAGTGCTGTGCACTGAATCGCATCCGTACAAAATTTAGTTGTAGACGTCCTGATCCCCAAGACCTCAGAATAGGACGTTATTTGGAAATTGGGTCTTTGCAGAGGTAATTACTGAAGATGAGGTCATTCTGAAGTAGGATGGGTCCCTGAGCACATAGGCCTGGGGTCCTTATAAGAAGAGGAGATGAGGACCCAGACACACACAGAGGGACGGCCACGTGAGGACACAGGGAGGAGACAGCCGTCCACACACCCAGGAGAGAGGGCTCAGGAGACACCAGCCCTGCTGACACCTGGATCTCAGATTCCAGCCTCCAGGACCGGGAGACAATAAATGTCTCTTTTTTCAGCCACTCAGTCTACTTTGTTGCAGGAGTCACCAGACCCTCATACAGCTGGGGTGAGGTCCTTCCCCACATTGAGACTCCAGTCAATGTGGTTTTCCCCTCTGCTTCTTGTTCTAAAGTGTTATTGCTCAGAAATGATGACCAGCCCCCCAGATGAGAGACAGGCAGCCTTGCCTGGTGGAGGATGCCTTCCGTCCAGAAGCAGGCATGCTGGCCTCTGTAATTAAATGTGATCTGGGGGCGGTTTCCAGGAGGAACTCATTGCATCCGTGGTGTCTTCTGGCTGGAGCCTTCTCTGGAACAGATGGACATGGACCCCTCTGTAGTTCTCTGTGCCATCAACCATTGAAGCAAGATACTCCATGCGTCGGAGACCGTGAGGAAGAGAATGTGGACGGCATCTGACCTCAGGCCACCCAAGGCTTCCTTGTCCCAGGCTCTGGACCTCACAGACATAATAATGATAATCTACACAGTCGCCAAACAGAACGTCTCCTGGGTCTGCAGCAAGCCTCGCGCACGTCAAAGGACTGAACACACTCAGCACATGTTCTGAATTAGGCTGGAAAGCAAACAGTGAAATTTGGAAGTATCTGCCTCCTGTCTACACCCGTTGAAACCAGAAAGAAAGGAAAAACAACTTTTGAAACGTAATTGAGGTTCAAAGATTAATTTTATTTATTCCAGTGTCTTCGTTGTGTTCAGTATAATAATGCCTCCGAGTCATTAATGCTCTTAGCAGAAGAGTTAGTCCTCCAAAGTCACTGTGCTAGCCCTAAGAGCGAATTTTCACTCCTACCCTCTGCTGGAATTTAAGCGGGTCGGTCGAAAGCAGACACTTTCCCACCAAGATTCCTTCCCTTGCAGGGTACCGTCCAGCCAGGTTGCACGTCAGTCTACACTCAGGGGTCGGTCCTGAGGCTCCTGCCCCCTGGCTCCCCTTCCGAAAAATGCCCAAAGGTCATCCTCCCTCACTGAATCCAACATTAACGCATGTGTTTATGATCCCACACACAGCAAAGCAGTTGCACTTAGGAATCGCGTTTGCACCCGGCCAAGCTCCCCTCGAGTCGTGGGTTATCTTCTACCCATCGCTGCACGAGGGTTTGGGGCAGTGGAGTCTTCAGGGCACCAAAGACCATCTTGGGTTTAGAATAATCAGTGCTCAAATTCTCTACAGTTCACGAGGATCAGAGTATCAAACAGAGACCTCTGTTTTAAGGTGTTTCATCCATCACCCCATCCAACTCAAGACAACAAACGTAGAGTTCTATTTTCCCAGTTCGCGTTCAGATTCTCTACAGTTCAAATGCAAGTTCAAGAAAGTTGCAGAATTCTGGGTGAACAGGAAAAAAGCAAGCCGTCCCCCAGAATAGGTCCTGCTACAGCACGTCACCCCAGGGGCCCCAAACAAAGGAGACGCCCACCTTCTTAATACCCAACCCAGAGGGTCCCTGCTCCCCACTCCAGGAGGCACCCGTGTTGACGGTTGCGGGGCTGGGGACCACCACGCAGGGGGAACTGCCCTCCTCCACCCGCGACACCGTAAAGAAGCGAGAGACACCAGCTGGACACAGTGATTCTTTTCAACGTGGCGGGCTCATTTCCCCGCAATTTTCAAGATTCACGGAGAGGAAACCTTCGCACCGTCTCCTTCAAATCTGCTACACGTCACTCCGCGAGTTTGCAACGGCTTATTTGAACAAACAGAGCCTGCTCTCTATGGAGTCCTCGTTCTCCATCAACTGTGTGAAATGCGCAATTGATTCAACGCCTATGAAGAGCTCCAATAACACGCTGGCTGCAGGACGTTATACCCCTTTAGCTGTACGGATGTCTCTTTTTGTTAAATCTGTGGAAAATCTTGACCGGAAGTCACCTGATTCAGGAACTAATGCCCAGTACATTTTTTTTTTTTACTTTAATGTTTCATTATTGTGCATCCAGGTGCGCAATGTCGCTTTGATCAACATTTGTCCCAATAACCACTCACTCAGAAGAAATGCTTTAGCACCTAAGAGCCCAATGACGCAGGAAGCGAAACCCGTCTGGACACCTCAGCGCGCATACATCTATTTTTTGTTGTCATGACTTGGATGTGGTGACAAACCAAAGACCTTCCAACATCGGTCTCGACACTAGGATTGGAATCTGTAAAAATGGTAAAAATGAAAGACAGTTTCAATGAAGGGAAAGGAATGGTGTAAATTAAAAAAAAAAAAAGAATTAGGGGAAAAAAGAAATGAATAATGTGGAGTTCTCCCTTGTCTAACAAAGAGTTTCTCCGAGGACTGTTTCAGTGGTTGGCGGAGCGTGTGTAACCGACACGGCTACCGTCGGCAGGGCACCTTCAGGACGGCCGGCTCGCCGTTGTCTTTCTAAATGGTGGTGTTCACGGCATGTCGGAAATTGTTTGCATCCTTGAGAACTTTAAAAATATTGGCTGCCAACGTGGAAATTCTTTCAGCGTGCAGAGAAAGTTAGTTCCCTGGGGCAGGCATAACAAAGTACTACAAACGGGGAACTTAAACACTACAAATTCATCAGTCCTGGAGGCCAGACGTCTGAGGTCAAGGTGTCCCAGGGCCGCGCTCCCTCCGGAGGCTCCAGGGGAGGGTCCCTCCTGCCTCTTCCAGCTTCTGGGGGCTCCAGGCGTCCATCCCTGGGCTGGTGGCCGCCTCCCTCCCGTCTCTGCCTTCGTCTCCATGTGGCGTCTCCTCTGTGTCTGTGTCTCTCCTCTTCTGTCTCTTCTGAGGTCACTGTCCTTGGATGCAGGGCCACCTCCTCCAGGAGGACCTCCTCTCGGGTCCTTCACTAACTGCATCTGCAAAGGTCCTACCTCCAAATAAGGTCCCTTCCCAGATTCTGGGGGTGGGGATATGAACACATTGCCGGAGGTGGGGGTCGCCACTCAGCCCGCCACACTATCGGAGGCCACGAATGCCCCTTTGCTTCGTGCAGGCCAGTGATCATGGCTTTACCCTCATGGGGCCAGCTGGGGAGAGGGCTGTCCCACTACGGGGACCCCACGTTGGGGCCGAAGAGGGTGGATAGGCGTGGCAGGCGGCACGTGCAGGGAAACAGGGCCCCCTGAGAGTGAGGGGAAAGAGGAAGCAGGCCCCTGGGGGGCCCGTCCCCGCCGGCAGCACCAGCTCCAAGTTACCAGGGAGGGAGGGAGGGGGGAGGGCTGAGCAGAAGGACAGATAAATTCATTCTCTCTGCGGCGCACACGTGGGGACATTGCCCCACCCATCAAACGCCTGGAAATGGCTTTATTTCCAAACACAAAAGTGAAAGCTAAAGAGAAACTCGTAGACACACAGAGCTCTGAGTGTCCCCCCCGCCCCCCCCAGCCCTGCTGTTCCGTGCCTGTGGTCCGGTCACAGAATCCCCTCCCAGCCCAGACACGGCGTCTGAGAAGAGCACACCCTGTCACGCTGCCCCGTGGTCACGGGGAAAGGTCGTGGTGAGAAAGCCCCAGCTCAGCAGCACAGGACCGAGATGCCACTGCCGGGCACGCGGCCGGGGCCGCAGACAGCGCACTTCCCTCCCTGGGGGCTTGTGGCTCGCGTGTCCCGTCATCTCCCCGAGGGGCTGTGACCCACAAGGGTGACCGGCTCCAGCCCGTCGGCTGCTGGGGACGCTCCCGGGTCAACACTGGGAAGGCCCTGGGTCCCTGCAAACCCGGCCAGCTGGGGGCGGCCACTGACAGCCACGCTGGTCCCCAGACAGCCCTGATGTGCCCGGGTGCGGCGCCCCGGCCGGGGGTGCCCGGCGAGGCCAGGGGCGCAGACACACACAGAGATGAGGCGTCCTCGCCAGGCGTACACCCGAGGGGTCCCCGCCGGGCACACGGGGAGGAGCTGAGCTTGTGAGGGGGTCGGCGAGGCGTGGGGAGAGGGCGGCCCCCAACCCCACAGCCGCCTTCTGCGGGTGACATAATAGTACCAGTGGCTCCCTCCGAGCCTGGTTTGAGCTGGAAAGTCCTGAAATTCAAACAGCACCCACGGTAGTCACCCCCTCCCGCCTTCCCATCACACGTAGAAGGACTGGGGACACCCGGACAAGCCCGGACCAGCTGCCAGCTCTAGGGCAGCCCCTGACCAGAAAGGACTCACGTCTGTGTGGGCAGGGTCGTTACCAAGCTGTGCACAGCTGACCGAGATATTCACCGAAACTATTGTAGAAGTCCGCCCCCCTTTTCCCCCACAAAGTCTAAATAGCTTTATTTCATTTCATTCTGTTTTGTTTTTATTTTATTTTGTTTTCCGTGTTATCTTGTGTTTTTTTTTTAACATTTTTTATTGAGTTATAGTCATTTTACAATGTGTCAAATTCCAGTGTAGAGCACAATTTTTCAGGTATACATGAACATACATATATTCCTTGGATCTTATTTTATTTTACTTCTGAAACTTTTTCATATTTTATCTCTATCTTGTTTTTGTGGTAAGAACACAGTTTCCTAACGGGTCTTTAAGTGCATGATACGGTATTTTGATCCTTAGCCGCAATGCTGGGCGTCTTCCTCCAACGGAGAGTCTGTCCCCATGAAACTCACTCCCCACTGCCTCCCCCAGCCCCTGACACCCACCATCCTACCTTCTGTCTCCATGAATCTGACAACTCCAGGGACCTCGGATAAGCAGAATCACACACTATTTGTGTTTTTGTGGCTTTCTTATGTCACAGAGAAGCACGCCCTCAAAGTTGATCCAGGCTGTAGCCTATGTTGTAATTTACTCCCTTTTCGTGGCTGAATAATATTCCGCTGTATGGATGGACTGGTTCTGTGGACATGTTATATGCCTATGTTGTAATAATATTACACATGGATGGACCACTTTTTGTGGACATGTATTTCTCAAATAATTAAAAATAGAGCTACCGTATGATCCAGCCACCCCAGATCTGGGTATATACCCCCAAAATAATTGAAATCAGAACCTCAGAAGGAGACCTGCACCCCTGTGTTCACAGTGGCCTGAGCCACAATAGCCAAGATGTGGAAATGTCCCAAGTGTCCCTCTAGGCTGAGTCAGTGTTAAAATTCTCAACCTCTGAGCAAGCCCCGGGTAACCCACATGAGCTGCTCACCCAGCATGGGGCCAGGGCCCTTTGTCCTTTTAATTACAGGTTTATCCGGGGTGGAAATATGTTTCAGGTAGTTGGGAGGACGCTCACGGCACCCTCAGGAGGGGCTGGGTCCAGGAGTGGGGGCTTTATAGGAAGCTCAAAGCAGGGGGCCAGGCTGTGGGGTGCTCCAAGAGAGGACAGAACCCAAATGTGGGGAGAGAAAGCGAGAGGGCTCCCCAAGGCAAAGGCTCCTTAAACAGAGGTATGTTAGGGCTGCCACGACAGGCAGCTTAAACATCACACATTTATTCCTCCCGGTCCTGGAGGCTGGAATCTGAGATCCGGGCGTGAGCAGGGCTGGTGTCTCCTTGGTGTGTGGACGGCCGTCTCCTCCCTGTGTCCTCCTGTGGCCGTCCCTCTGTGTGTGTCTGGGTTCTCATCTCCTCTTCTTAGAAGGACCCCAGTCCTGTGGGATCAGGACCCACCGTAGTGACCCCATTTTACCTCCATCACCTCCTTAAAGACCCGTCTCCAAACACAGCCCCATTCTGAGGTCCTGGGGGCTGTGATCCCAAAGTACGAATCTTGGGGGGACAAAATTTAGTCCCTAACACGGAGAAACCTCAGAGAACATAGCACAGCCCAGCTGTTTACTTAAGAACAAGGTGCCCTCTTAACACACTCTAATGAGTAAGCTTTTAAATAATTAATCTGAACAGAGTTTTCTGTTTAAAAAAAATTTCCCCCTTAATGGAGTCAGTGGGGATCGAACCCAGGACCCTGTGCACGCCAAGCACACACTCTACCCCTGAGCTATACCCTCCCCACCCCAATATTAACAGTTTTTGAAAAATGAACTAATATTAACTATATTCTAAGGAAGCCATACTTAAATTTACTGCAGTTTCTCATTATAAACTAACAGCCCTCAGAAAGTGATCCCTGAATATATTTCGGTGAGATTCATTTTTTTTACAGAAGTGTTTTTTAAAAATATGTGAAGTCCCCTCTGGTGACCTACTCCACCCTCCCAGGGGACCCATTGTGAAAAAGAGGAACCTTTTCCATCCATTGTGGCTCTGCTCTCGGGCTCAGAGTTTCATAACCTTTGTGCATTTAATTAAATCTTCAGATGACAGGTTACCGTTACAAGCAGCCTGCTGGGTCCCGGGAGAGTTGGGGACTGTGTGTGGTGCAGGCCTGGTTGGGGGGAGGGACGGACAGTGGGGTCCGCAGGAGAGTGGGGTTTCCTGTGCCGACCTCTCTTTGAAGGGGCACCCTCCTCTACGCCAGAGTGAGGGTCCCCACCGCCTAGCTGCACGGCGCCTGCTTGCACAAGACCTCCACCGTCCCGACAACCACCGTAAGTCACGGGACCCAGAGTGGGACAGGCAGAGATGCCCTGGGTGGCAGGCGGCCTCGGGTCTCTGTTTTAAAGATGCCACTGGATTGTGGGGAAAAGGCTCAATTCAGCTCAGCTCACCTTTGGGCTCTGTGATTTTAACCCCAGGCACTCCAACGTCCTAAAAGTATCTGTGGGATTTGCAGAGAGAGGACAGGGGTTGCAAAGGAATCGTGAGACTAGAGTCGGGGCTCTGGCGATGGCCAAGGTTTCCATAGAAAACCCTCTTTCTTGTACATCCTGGGATGGTATTATCGTCATTTCTGTCGAAATGGGAACTGAGGCTCTGAGTTAAGGAACTTGCCCAAGGTCGAAATCCAGAGAGGGGCCGAGGTGGGGGCCGGGGGCTGCACACCCGTGGCTACTGTGGAATGCTCAGGTGTTGACCAAGGCAAGAGGTGTGAGCTCTGTGGACGCCCCGTGTGGAATTCTGTCCCCCAGCTTGGGGCACGCTGGTTCCTGGCGGGTGAGTCATAACTCTTTTCGTGGCGAACAATAGAAACTTGACTCATGCTAGCTGAGGTCAGTGTGGAAATCGTCAAATTAGATCGTTAGGCATTCCAGAGGCAGCTTCAGGCATGGCTGGATCCAGGAGCATTAATGGTAGTTCGTTCTTGTTTCCTCTCTTGTCCCAGATTTCAGCTCCGCCATCCTCTTGCCTCCCTTGCAAGTTTTAGTGTGTCTGGAGGAGGGAAAGGGGGTCCCTTCAACCCTGACCCCCATCTTTGCAGAGCAGAACTCAGAGGGAAAGGAGACCGCCCTCAGTCTTCCACCCCACCTTGAGGGTTCTGACTGGCCCTGGGAGCTGGGTCAGATGACCACCCCTGGGCCGATACCTAAGGACAGAGTGGAGTCAGGCTTGGGTCATTTCGCACTCTTGTGTGATTGACAGTCCGTGGACCAGAGGGTCGGAGAGGGACAGATCCCAGGGGAAGGAGGGATACTGGACACCAGGTCCACTGCAGCTTGGGGACAAGAGGGGTTTCTGGACAGCACGTCCACTGCAGCAGGGGGACAGCAGAAGGGAGCTGGTTAAGTTGCCCAAAGTGACAGGCACGGGGCCAGGTCACAGTGTACCCTGCTCCTCCCTTCTGGTCACCCATCCATGCAGTGCTCCATCCATTCACTCTGCATTTATGGGAGCAACCTTGAGTCCCTCATTCATCAGTGCATCGTCCATTCCTCACCTGTCACTCACTCCACGTCCGGGACAACGTTCTGTGTGTCATCCATTCACTCCCTCTTCTTTTACCAAGGATGCCCTGGCATCCGGCTCTGAGGTCAGAACAGAGCCGCCTGCATCCCACACAAGCTCCTGAATGCCTCTGTGCCTCGGTGTCCCCATTGGTAAACCGAGGACAGTGATGGGGTCGTCTTCCCAGGAGGGGTCTGGGAGGAGACGTTGGCAGGCAGTTCACAGTATGTGCGCCAAGGGATGGGAGGTGCCGTCTGAGGGCTCAAGGCGCGAGCCTCTTCCACATCATCCCCGGGGCACAGAGCCAGGAGGGAAGCTGCCCGTGACCTTCAGAAGGAGGAAATGAGGACAATGGGTGCCCCTGGGAACCTCGGCCCCGGCGACGACGCTGGCTTCTGAGATCTTCCCAGAAAACTTTCTGCAGCTGGCGAGGACCGTCGGCTGCCCTTCCCTCCTGCTCGGTCCTGCCAGCATCAAGTCAGCCGTGGGGGCCACAGACCAGAGGATGCGGGTGGCCAGCTCCAGACACCCCGCAGTGACCCCAGGAGTGACACGGAGGACGCTGGGATATACGAGGAAAAGTCTCAGAAATTGGGGTGAGCAGGGAGCCAGGAGTTCACGGGGCAAAGAGCCAACTGAGCTACGGGGAAGGATGGCACAGACGTCCTGACGCTTTTTCCGGTGATTCAAGAACCGTGTCTTAAAATTGAGGTGAAATTCACACAACATGCAATGCACCGTCTTAGAGTAAAAAATTCAGGGGCACTGGGCACACTCACAATGTGCTGCACCCATCACCTCTGCTTCAGGACAGTTTCATCCCCTGAAAGGAGACCCCATCCCCATGAGCTGTCACACCCCCTCCCCTCCTCCCAGCCCCTGGCAACCAAAAATCTGCTTCCTGTCTCTGTGGATTTGCCTGTTCTGGGCGTTTCCTGTAAATGGAGTCACACCCTGTGTGTCCTTCTGTGTCTGTTTCTCTCACGGAGCATCCTGTGTTCAAGGTCCATCCACGCTGCAGCCTGTGTCAGAGCTTCACTCCTTTTCCTGGCTGAGTAATATTCCCCTGTGTGCCTGGACCCCGTTCTGTTTACCCATCTGTTAGTGGACGCTGTGCTGTCTCCAGCATCAGACTCTTGTTCATAATATGGCTATGGACATATGTGTCCACGTTTCCACGTGGATGTACATTTTTATTTCTCTCGTGCGTGCCCCCTAGGGCGGTCATTGCTGCTTCACACAGTAACCACATTTAACCAAGGGAGGAACCACCAGACTGTTTCCACGAGGCCATTTGTAAATGTTGGGGAGTTTTAAGGGATGGGAAGACGTCTATGGAAACGGTGACAGTCATAATCAACATATGAGGTGCTTTCTCCTTGGAAGGACCACACACATCACCATGTGCCAATGACCCCGTTTCATCTCAGAACAGCCCTTTGGGTTATCACTACCTCTTTCTTGGATTGAACCTGTACCCTCTGAAAATTCACATCTGTCCACAACCTCAGAACAGGATCTTATTTGGAAACAAGGTCTTTGCAGATGGGATGAAGTGAAGGGCCAGAGAGGAGGTCCTCCTGGAGGAGGTGGCCCTGCATCCAAGGACAGTGACCTCAGAAGAGACAGAGGAGGAGACACACAGACACAGAGGAGATGCCACATGGAGATGGAGGCAGAGATTCTAAAGTCTAGATAGAGAATGAGATTAGGTAGATAGACAGACAGACAGATAAATAATTAAATAGATAGAGATGCATGTATGGAGGGGTGGATGGATGGATGCCTCATTTCAAAGCACAATGTACCGTCTTATTTTAAAAAGACCTCATGTGTTCATGGAACCTTCCTTCAGAGGGACCCAGGCCTGCTGACACCTTGACTTTGGACCGCCGGTCTCCAGCATTGTGAGAGAGAGAAAGCGCCCATTCATCCAAGCCCCCAGCGTACAGTGAGGAGGTCAAGGAGCCAAAAAACCCCAAAAGGACCCCCACCTTCCCTTCACTCTGGAAGAAGGACCCTGGGCTCAGAGGGAGGAGCCTGCCCGAGGTCCCCCAGCTTAGTTTTGACAGAACTGAGACTGGACCTCGACCCTCCCCGACCCCGGCCCCGGGCCCCTCACCACCAGGCTGTCCTGCCTCCGTGGACGCACCGCGGGGCAGGATGATCTGTTTCACACGGAAAAGAGTCAATGTAAATGGGTCCGCTCAGGGGACTTTCCACTCCCCCCACCCCCACCGAGTCATCACCCTTAGGTTTCCTTCCATTCATGTGACGCTACGGCTTTTCTGATGGAACAGCGAAGATCTAATTTCATGTCGTCTTTAACCGGCGATGGAGGGCGTAGAGCAGATTCAGCTCAGTTAGCGGGTGAGGTCTTTCTTAAGTCAGATGGCACACTGTGCCTTGAAATGAGATGGTCAGGGGACACACTGGAGGCCAGCGCCCTTCAGCTTTTCGCCCATCTAGCTAGGCTTCCTGTCTGCCTGTCATCTACCTGTCTGCCTACTTATCCACCTGTCATCTATCTAGTCTGCCTGCTTATCTGTCTATCTAATCTACCATCTGTCCATTTCTGTCTTACTGTCTTTCTCTTCTATCCAATCCAATCCTCTCTATCAATTATCTATCTGTGTATCCGTCCATCAATCCATCCACCCATCTTACCTATTTATGTATTTATGTATCTACCTATGTATCTATGTATCTATGTAGCTAGCTAGGTATCTGTCTGTCTGTCTATCCATCCATCCATCCATCCATCTTATCTATCTATCTATCTATCCATCCATCTATCCATGCAACCATCCATCCATCCAAGCATCCATCCATCTATCTATCCATCATCCATCTATCCATCCATCTTAACTATCTATCATCTATCCATCCATCTTATCTATGTATCCATCTGTCTATCAATTATCTATCTATCTATTCATCCATCCATCCACCCATCTTATCTATGTATCTACCTATGTATCTATGTATCTAGCTAGCTGTCTGTCTGTCTATCTATCCATCTATCTATCCATCCATCCATCTTATCTAACTTCTGTCAGTGTATCTCTTCTCCCATCCTCTGTCTGCACTTCCCATTTGTGTCTCTAACCTACCCATCCATCTCTCATCTGCCTGTCTCCCTATGTATCCATTTATCTATTCATCCATTTAACAAGATCCATCATCTGTCTACCCATCTAACCCTACCCTCTATCAATCATCTATAGATGAATCTGTCTATATCCATTTCTATCTGTATCTATTTTCTACCAATATATCTGCCTTATCGTATCCTCTGCCTACACTTTGTCTCTCTAATCAATGCACGGAGCTGTCTGCTCATCTATCAGCCAGTCATCTGATCACACGTAGCCATCCATCCATCCATCCATCCAACTGTATCTATCATCTCTCCATTTACTTGTTTATGTAACCCTACCTTCTCTAGCAATTCCTCAACCATCATCTACCTCTATCAACCGTCTGTTGATCTAGACACATCCAAGGGTATATTTTCATATACATAACTTTTTTTACAATCGCCCACCATTCTTCACACCCATTTCCCTTGGAGCTGCACACAGCGTGGCCTCCGAGGTCTGCCTGCTCTTGCGTGGCCACCCTAACAGTGGGAGGGAACCACGGTGCAGTCCCATTGGTACATGTAACATCAACACAGCCCTTTTGTCTCTTGACCGTCGGTCTTTCTTCCATGTTTGTGGGCTGCCCCTGTCAAGTCCCATGTAGAAAGCACACCCAGAGTCCAGTCCGGGGCCATGTGGCTTGTGCCATCCAGCTCCTTCAGTGTTTCTGTGACATTTTTCCAGAAAATTCATCTCTTATGACTTTCATATTTTCTTAGCAACATCCTCCTCCTTTGGGGGAGTGAGTGTTGGGTGTTTCCCCCGGGTCACATCTAGGTGTGTGTTCTCAACAAGAGCCCTGCCCAGGTGAGGACGGTGGGTCCCTCTCAGGGCCTCTCACCTGGGGGCACCTGGAGTTGGCTGCCCCTCTCACAAATAATGCTCATCTTCATCAACCAGCGAAGGTGTCGTGTGATTTCTCCACTTTGCAGCTGCATCTGCCTCCTTCACTACCCAGAGGACACCTGTGAGATGACCACGTGTGTGTCCTGGTCCTCATCGGAACCTCCCCCCAGCCCCGGATCAAACACCCACTGATCAGTGTTGTCCGATCCAATCATTATGATCACACTCGCTTATTGTCATGGGTTGAACTGAGAACCTCAAAAGGCCACGTCTGCACCCTGACCCCTGGTACCTGCAACAGGACCTTGTCTGGAAACAGGGTCTCTGCCGATGGGATGACGTGAAGGCTCCGAGAGGAGGTCCTCCTGGAGGAGATGGCCCTGCATCCAAGGACAGTGTCCTCAGAAGAGACAGAAGAGGAGAGACACAGACACAGAGGAGAAGCCACGTGGAGACGGAGGCAGGGACGGGAGGGAGGCGGCCACCAGCCCAGGGATGGACGCCTGGGGCCCCCAGAAGCTGGAAGAGGCAGGAGGGACTCTCCCCTGGAGCCTCGGGAGGGAGCGCGGCCCTGGGACACCTTGACCGCAGACGTCTGGCCTCCAGGACAGGGGGAGGATGACTCTCTGTTGCTTTAAGCCCCCAGTTTGAGGTGATCGGTCATGACCGTCCCGGGCGACTGACACATACTGACAAGTCTCCGTTGTATCGGTCGGCACTGGAAATCACGGTCACCTGACGCTCAGTTGCTGCCCTCTGGCTGTGCGCCTCCTCTGGCGGTCGGTGGCGAGGATTTCTTGTGGAAGGACGGCGCCCCACTGACCCCCACCTGTTCTCCATGAAGCGGCTTCCAGGCTCTGTCCGTTTTGCATTTGCTCATGTCCAGACCCAGCCCTTGGGGCCAAGGTCTGACTGTGCCTCCCAAAATGCGTGTGTTCACTTCATCCATAAACCAGACACACACGCACGGTCAGTCCTCTCTCTTAGCAAAGGGCAATGTCTTTCTTGTGTTCCAGGTGGAGAAACAGAATTCGATTTGCAAGCCCTAAAATGTTCTTCGTGGGCCTGTGGGTCACCTCGCATCCTCTTTGTGGGAGGCATGGGGGCTCCTTCCTTGGAGACCCTGGTTCCAGGTCATGTCTGATCCACAGGAGACCCTCTTAGGATTTGCTGTGTGGTCTGCCCAGCCCAGAAGACCCCCGTCTCTGACCTCGGCCTGGGCCTAGGGGCGTGGGCGGGACGCAGGTGGTGGGGGCGTGTCTGTGAAGTGTTACGTCTCGTGCAGGTTCCTGCCCAAGACGGCCCAGTATGATGCCTTCCTTTAAAACATCCCCTCCTGGGTGCCAAGCTCTTCCTAAGAGGTTAGGAGACGCACCTGCGTGTGTTTGTTCGCATTTCAGGAAGCGTCCCCACTTGGCCAAAAGAGGGGTTTAAATGGCATCTGAAAAGCGAAGAAGAAGGTTCTGGTCCCCGGGGGGTCTGAGTTGACAAGACAGCAAGGAGGGAGCCCGTCTGTGGCGTCTTGCAGGCGCGAGACGGCCCCTTGTCAAACTTCCCTTGGGTGGTTTGCTCCCTGGCGTGTTGGCCGGACTCGCTGACTCCGGAATTGGATGCGGGGAATGCTCCGGATTAAACGGTTGTGTGGCAGGTGAACGCACCTGTCAACCTGGAGGAGAAATTCCAGCGGCTGTCTTGAGATTGAGAAGAGCTAGCAGTCAGTGAAGGGTGTACGCCTCTCTCCCCGTCTCTCTGTTTCTGCTGTGTCTCTCCTTGGACTGATCTGTTAAGCAAAGCCCTCCAGCTTCTTAGCACACCTGGCGCTCTGGTTTACCCATAAAGGCAGTGCTTTTGAATGTCACAATACCTGCTACTTGCAAACTCCTATTTCCCGGCAGGTCCCCCACCCCCAGGCCAGCTCTTTTTTTTTCTTCTTCGTCTTCTTCACAGAATAGCACTTCACATTAATTAATGCGTCCACCTCGGGTGGCTTCCTGCCTGACAGACAGAGGCTCAACTTGCAGGTGCGATTCAGACAAAACCGCTCAGAGGTGCAGCTGGAAAAAGGGGGAAAAAAAAAAAACACATTGTCATGCAAAAGAAAAGCAGCCGGTACTTGCTCTGGGCAGCACGTGGTCGCTGGCTAGTTAGGAAGCCTGTTCAGAGGTGTCCTTACTTCGGGGGGGTGGGGGAAGGAGACAGAAGGCAAAGCACGTTGAACGGGGCTGGGTCGTGCCTGCAGGAGGCAGATCAAAATCTCGGGCATAAAGGCACAGGCATGCAAATCGCCTGCCACGTACTGTGTCCAGATTGTGCAATCGAGGGGAACCTGCACGCGGGGGCAGAGATAAGGCGCACAGCGAGGCCGGGGCAGGGGAGCCAGCCCGCCGCCCGGCCGTCCGTGCAGTGGGCAGCGCGCCCGCTCGCCGCCCGGAGGGGCCCGTGGGGAAGCCGGGCCGGCCGGCCGCCCGCTGCGTCCCCATCGCCCGCCGGCCGCCCGGCGCCTGCGGCTGTGCGCTCGCCGTGAAGGCCGCGGCCAGACGCAGGTAACGGGCATCTCGGGGCTACAGAGGGGAGCGTGAGGGCCGTGGAGGCGTTGAAGGCATCGCGTCGCCCATGAGAAAACGCGGTCACACCTCGAAGTGACCAGAGGGCCACGGAGGAGGCGAGGACCCTCCCGTAGCGCCCAGCGCGGGCTGAGGGTGCCCGTTCCGCAGCTCACCGGCGCGTGTGGGGTCGGTGTTTTTAGGTCTTAGTCATTCTGAGACCGGCCTGGTGGCATCTCGTGGCGGTGCTGACTTCCAGTTCCCTGACTGCCTACAACGTAGTCACCTGTCTTCTTGGGTGAAGTGCTCAGGCCTTCGGTTCGTCTTTAAGTTGGGTTTTCTTCCCCTAGGGTTGAGTTTTAAGAGCCCCTTGTCTGTTCCAGATACAAGGAGCTCCCTGTGCACTTTTGTCAACTGCAGATTTGTCTCTTGCAAGTATTTCCTCCCAGCCGGTGGCTTGTCTTCTCACTCTCCTGACGTGGTTGTTTGCAGAGCGGACGTTTGCCCAAGTTTTCATTCTGACCCAGTCCAGCTTCTCTGTGATTTCCTTCACGGTGGCACCTTGGGTGTTGTGTCTAAAAAAGTCATCGCCCTTCTCCTGCATTTTCTTGCAGAAGTTTTATAGTCTGTGTTTTACGTGTAGGTCTGTGGTCCGTCTTGAGTCAATTATGGCAAAGACGGTCACGTACGGTCTACATTCTTTTGCTGTTGTTGTTTTTATTTTATGCGGATGTGAGTTGTTCCAACACTGTCTGCTTAAGTCACTCTCTCTGCTCCACTGTGTTGCCTTTGCTTTTTTGTCAAAGGTCAGTTGACCCCGTTGACTTTGCCGATTTCTGGGCTGTCTACTCTGTTTCTCTATTCTGTCACAACACCACATCAGCTTTTTTTTATTATTATTATTAAATTTACCTCGCATATTCCTGAAAGGTCACGAAGTTCTCTCTCTCTCTTTTCTTTTTTTTTTTTTACAATTAATGTATAATTACCGTGCAGTATTATATACGTTTCAGGCGATTCACGATTTTTAAGGTTTTACTCCATTTGTAGATATTATGAAATAATGGCCAAACTCCCGTGTTGCACACTATATCCTCGTAGCTTATTTATTTTATACCTAATAGCTTATACCTGTTACTCCCCTCCCCCTATGTTGCCCCTCCCCCTCCCCTCTCCCCAGCTGGTCACCCCACGGTCTTGATGGCTGTCGCTTTATAGGTAAGTCTGGAATTCAGGCAGTGTCAGCCTTCCCATTTTGCTCTCTTTCAATATGATGTTGGCTATTGTGGGCTTTTTTTTTTTTTTTTTTTTTTGCCTGTCCCTATAGACTTGAGAATCAGCTGGTCTACACCCACATCTGGTAAGGAGGTGTACAATTGCAGGTGTCTCCGGGGTGGCTCCCATGAGCACCTTTAAGCCGAGGGCTTACAGCCTCAGTGGTGAGCTCAGGGATGTCTCAGAGACCGTTGCTTTACGAGAGGTTGGGATTTCACCTTGTGTTTCTTGGCTCCCACCACACCATTGCTGAGCAGACACCGAGGCTCGCCAAAGAGCAGGCCCAGAGACCATCCCTGTGTGTGATGGTCCACGAGGAACAGTTACAACACAGCCCGGGCGGCAGGAAATAAAAACCGTGAAGGCCCTTGAAGAGAAAAAGAGAGGGGAGGACCTTTTATAGTTACGGGATGGAGAAGGCACTCTTGGGCAAGGTGTAAGATACAAAAGACGCAATGGGCAAGATCTTGTGACCTGAAGATACCGAACGTGAGTGCAACATGAAATAGCGCTGACAAAACTAAAAGGTGACCAGCAAGCGGTGAGAATGACGGCAGCACACACACCAGAAAAAGTGACGTGACTCAGAACGGCCAGCACAGCATGAAAGGAAAAGAACCAAGGCAGAGGACGGCCACTCCCCGACGTCAAGACTTGATCAAGACAGTGTGGTTTTGGTGAAAGACAGACACCTGGGTCGATGGGACAGAAAAGAGAGCCCAGAAATAGACCCACACAGATAGAACCAATTCCTGCTACCATCATGCTAGTAGGAGAGAGTTGAGCAGCTCCATACGGCAAACTCATGCCCGGCGGGAAACCCCAGTGTGAGAACGTGAGAAAGATGGTCAAACTTTTGTGGCCAGCGTGATGGTGAGTGTTGACACTTCAGTGAGAAGCCACTTCTCGTGCCTCGGGTGGGAAAGATGAGCCAGGGCAAGACAGATTGTCGGCGACCACACGAGGAATGAGTCCCCTTGCCCCTTACTGCATTTGCTGCAAGTGCAAATTGGCACAATGAAAGGGAGGTGGATATTTTCTCATAGTCCCTCTGCTTCCATCTTCTGGGAGAGGCTGTAGAGAATGGGTACAATTCCTTCCTTCGATGTTTGGGGGAATTCACCAGTAAACCCATCTGGACCTGGAGCTTTCTGTTTTGGAAGCTTATTCATGATTGGTTTCATGTCTTTAATACACATGGACCTATTCAAACGGTGTGCATTTTAGCACGTTATGTTGAGGAAGGGGTCCATTTCATTTAGGTAGTAGCATTTGTGGGCACAGACTTGTTTATCGTAATCCATCATCATCCTTTTAGTATCCGTGGGATCTGTAGTGACGTCCCCTCTTTGATTCCTTTCTTTTTTAACATTAATTCTTCTTTTTTTAATTGAAGTACAGTCAGTTGCAATGTGTCCATCTCTGGTGCACAGCACAGTGTCCCAGTCATGCATACACATACATAGTTCAATTTTCATAATCATTTCCATTAAAGGTTATTACAAGACATTGAATGTAGTTCCCTGTGTTTTACAGAAGAAATTCCGTTTTTTAATCTACTTTGATATGCAGTGGCTAACATTTGCAAATCTCAAACTCCCTAATTTATCCCTTCCCACCCCCTTCCCTCTTTCATTTCTGATATTAGTCATTTGTGCCTTCTCTCTTTTTTTCTTAGCTAGCCTGTCCAGACCTTTATCAATTTTACTGACGTCTTCAAAGAACGAGATTTTGATTTCTTTTTTTTCTCTCTGTGATTTCCTGCTTTCAATGTCATCGATTCCTACCCTCACTTTTATTATTTACTTTCTTCTGCTGACTTTGGATTTACATGGCTCTTCTTTTTTTTTTTTTTTTATTGAAGTAGGGTCAGTTGACAATGTTGTGTCCATTTCTGGTGCACAGCATCGTGGTTCAGTCTTACATACACATACGTATATTCCTTTTCATATTCTTTTCCATGTACGTTACTACAAGCTATTGAATATAGTTCCCTGTGCTGTACAGTAGGACCTTGCTGTTTATCTATTTTATATACAGTAGTGTGTATCTGATGATCCCAAACTCCAAAGTTATCCCTCACTCTCTTTCCCCTTTGGTAACTATAAGTTACCATAAGCCTCTACTTCATCTTGGGGAGATGGAATTCGGGAAGCTGCAGAGAAGTCTCAGCTTTGACCCTGGTCTCGTTGGGATGGGTTGGGGTCCAGTAGGGGACAGACCAGCAGAAAACCAAAGGGAGTCCTGTTTGGTGGAAGGCACAGGGGTGAGGCCTCTGGTACGTTCTTCAAAGGCGTCTTCATATCCTCAGCCACCTCCCTGTTCCTCCACTTTCCCAGCTCCTGCCCTCCCTGGTCAAGCTTCTCTCTTGTTCTAGAATCTCTGCAGTCTCTCTAGTTCTTGAGATCTCTGTGCCCAAAAGACAGAGAAGGAACGCTAGAGAGAGATAATCAATAGATGATAATAGATGATTCACACATAGATAGATACATGACAGATAGATTTGTAGATAGATCCTAGAGAGAGAGAGAGAGAGAGAGAGAGAGAGAGAGAGAGATAGATAGATAGATAGATAGATAGATAGATAGATAGATAGATAGATAAATTGATAGATTGATAGATTGATTGATAGGATGGATGGATGGATGTTTGGATGGTTGGATGGATGGATGGATGGATAGATAGATACAAACATACATACATACATACATACATACTAAGTCTCTCATGTTAGACAGGGTTTCTCAGCCTCACACGACTGACATGGGGCTGAGTGACTCTCTGATGGGGGGCGTCCTGTGCACTGTGGGGTGTGGAGCTGCGTCTCTGGTCTCCACCCACCACGTGCCAGTAGCTCCCCCTTCCCAGTACGACAACCAGAAACGTCCCCAGGCCTTGCTGAGAGTCCCCTGGCAGGGATGACACAGCTGCCTGGCTGAGAACCCCTGGGCTAGGTCCACTCACTGTCACACCCTCTGGTACCTCTCCTACGTCCAGATGACCTGTCAATCAAGACTCTCGCTCAAACAAGTTTGAGTGTGTGTGTGATGGCATGAGATGTCGTGAAACCCCACCCAGTGCAGTCGGTTGGCCCAAAGCTGAAATCTCCTTGAGGTCAGTGTGGATCTACCTGCAGACAGACCCCTGTACCCCCCTCCCCACCAGCGCTGGAAGGGGTGCTGTGTCTGGGACCCCCAGGGCTGTGGGTTTCAGGAGTAGGAGGTGCAGGGGAGACACCTCACCCACTGTGGGCAGGAGACCTGGGCAGGAGAACTTCAAGCCTTTCTTCAGTCCCGGGGTGGACGGGGTTTCCACTCATCTGGGCTTCTGCAACGCTGGGCACCGTCTGAGTATGTCGGCCAACAAAGGGGGTCGCATGAGTCCATGTTACCCGTGAAATGCAGTTTTCCCATCTGTAACTGTGTCCTTCCTGCTCCATGTCACCGCTGAGACTGTGGCCGCGTCCTCCTCCCTTTCTGCTCCCCTGTGACCTCGCCCTTCCATGTTTATCTTTGCTTGGGGGAGGGCCTTCCCTCTGCTTTATTTTGCAGAATCATTGCTTTCACTTTCCAGAGTCTATCGGCTAAATTCTTCTTCTTTTCCCTTGTACGTTCGTTCCCGGGGCTGCTGTGGCCCTTGACCAGGGGGCTGGAACCACAGAGATTCAGTCTCTGTCCGTTCTGGAGACCAGAAGTCTGAGATCAAGGCGTCTGCAGGGCTGGGTGCTTCTGGAGGCTCCAGGGAAGAACGTGCCCCGGGCCCCTTGCCCACCTTCTGCTGTTTGCGGGGGGTCCTTGGATTACGGAGGTGTCACCTCCGTCTGTGCCTCCCTCCCCACGCGGCGTCTTCCTGTGTGCACCTGTGTGCATCCGAATGCTCCCTTTTCATGAGGTCCCCAGTCATACTGGACTCAGGTCCCAGCCTGCTTGCGCAGGACCTCATCTTAATGTCACTAATCACATCTACAAAGACCCTACTTGTAACTTAGGTCACATGCTGAGGTCTCGGGAGTTAGGATTTCAACATACAAATTTGGTTGGGGGCAGTCACAGTTCAGCCCATGACAACCACAGAGTTTCCGGTGTCTTTTGTGAGGTCCCCATGGTCGACCAGAAAACTCAAGGCAGCTTCTGCTGCTGAGCAGGACCGCAAGCATCGGCCATGTCCTGGGGTCATGGGCAAGAAGGGGGTCTCCCACATGAGGCTGGTGGTGCGGACACACAGCCTCCCCCCGGGTCCCAACTCTCATGGGAATGGTTAGCTCTTCTGGGCGCCATGGTCAGGTTCCCAACAAGCCTTGCGTTGCCTGGACTCCTGCAGGGTGGGCAGCCGGGGCAGTCTTCTCTCCAAGAAAGTGTCTGGCGGGGACGTGTCTGACACCACAAGCTTCTCCCCAGATGCACGGAAAGTCCAAAGAGATCTGAGAAAGGTTCTCCTTGGCGCCTGCTGTTGAATGGAACAAATGGGGGCCCGCAAAAGGCAAACCCACATCCTGGCCCTGGATCCTGTGAGTGTGATTTGTTTGGAAAGGGGCTTCTCTGCAGATGGGATGAAGTGAAGGACCTGGGAGGAGGTCCTCCTGGAGGAGGTGGCCTTACATCCAAGGACAGTGATCTCAGAAGAGACAGAAGAGGAGAGACGCAGACACAGAGGAGACGCCACGTGGAGACGGAGGCAGAGACGGGAGGGAGGCGGCCACCAGCCCAGGGATGGACGCCTGGGGCCCCCAGAAGCTGGAAGAGGCAGGAGGGACCCTCCCCTGGGGCCTCCGGAGGGAGCGCGGCCCTGGGACACCTTGACCTCAGACATCTGGCCTCCAGGACGGGGGGAGGATGAATCTCTGTTGTTTTGAACCACCCAGTTAGGGGTCACTTGTCAAAACTGCCCAGGACACCCCCCTCCCCAGTCACTGATGCACTTAATTCTTATGGTCACACCCCAGTTTACACCCCGGCGTCACCATCATTGGGTCACTTGGAACCGTGGCAAGCCTCGGAGGAGGAGTCAATAATCCCCATGTGACAGACGAGGACACTGAGGTCCGAGTGGGGGCCACACGCCCTGTGTTTTCCCAGCACTTCCTGCGTTGGGCACGTGCGAGTTTATTTTAGCTCGGTTGCATCATGGTGAGTCCTGGGTGCGGTCTCTAGGGAGGGAGCGGCCCTGGGTGTGAGAGGAATGGCCCGTGTGTGTCTGAACACGACTGAATATTCTGCTTAGACCAAGGCACCGTCCGCGTGGAGCGTCCGACATCACCGGCTCTCTGGAGCGGCGGTGGTCCTGGAAAGCTTTGGGGGTGTCTGAGTCTCCCAGGGCTGCCCTCGCAAAGCACCACAACGTGAGTGGAACCAAGACTCATGCAGCCCAGAAGGGAGGCCAGGCCACACTGACTGGGGTGGGGTCAGGACCTTCTTTTCCCCACTGTGAACTGAGCTCTGGGCACTCAGGAAACACGGGCTGTTATTATGCAAAAAACGCAGCAGGGATCCCTAAGGAGCCCTCACCCGTCTGACTCACAGGTGGTGTTGACTGTTTACCTTGTCACCTCCCCACTTGAGTAAGACGCATCTCAACATTTACAGAAGGACCAAACGTCTCAGCATCTCAGCATCGCACAGCTTCAGATGGGGAGTGGTCCCGGGCCGGGTGTAAGTGATAAGTGGTTTGATTCATGACAGCAAAAAGGTGGGAAAAACCCACATGTCCGTGGATGCATGGATAAACAGAACGGGGTCTGTGCACAGAGGGGAATACTACTCAGCCAGGAAAAGGAGTGACGCTCTGACACAGGCTGCAGCGTGGCTGGACCCTGGACACAAGATGCTCCGTGAGAGAAGCAGACACAGAAGGACAGACAGGGTGTGATTCCATTTACAGGAAACGCCCAGAACAGGCAACTCCATAGACACAGAAAGTGGGTTCGTGGTGCCAGGGGCTGGGGGACGGGGAGGGGAGTGGCTGCTCATGGGAACAGCTTTTCTTCAGGGATACCGAAAATCTTCCAGAAATAGTTATGATGAATGGAACACTTGGAGAACATGCACCTTGCATCGTAGGATATGTGAATTTTAATGTAATTTTTAAACGTGTGTCCACGCAGGCTGGGGAGGCGGGAGAGCGTGGGCTGACGGCCGTGGTGTGCAGGAATTCTTTTAAAGACGCCGGAATCTTTTAGATTCCAGGATCGCGCGATGGGGGCGCTTTGGGGGTGACTGCGTATCTGCAAATAGATGGAAAAGCACTGAAGTGTCCACGTTCCACGGTGGTGGCGGCTCTATGATGTGACAATTGTATGTCAGTAAAGCTGTTAAGAAGCAAGCTGGGCCAGGCGGGCGGGGGCGGGGCACACAGCAGCCCCGACAGGTGAGGAGCGGGGACCGGCTCTCAGATCTGCCCGCCGAGCACGCAGTTCCTTGCACAACAAAATGATGCAGCCTGCCAGCCGCCTGCCTTTTGCAAGAGCCACCTCTGCTCACCCAGCGCCTGGCAGAGCGTCGGGTGGCCACCAGCGACCGTTTTTCGCTGGTTTCATAAAATTTCCATCCTGCCGTGCCTCCCCCCACCGCCCACCCCGCCCCGCTCCGGGTCCAAACCGCAAACGCCTTGGGTTTCAGAGAAGCCGGTCGGTGTCTGTTAGAGAGGTCTTTATTAATCACCCGAGCTGCTCGGCAAGCCGACAGGCGCCGCCGTCCTGGGGGGCCAGACACCACGAGGCTGCAGGTGGCGGGGTGGAGGGGGCGGGGCCGGGGCCGGGCCGGGGCACAGGTGAAAGCAGCCGGTGGGGGCGCCACAGTGGGCGGGAGCAAGTTCAAGGCTGCAGGGAGAGGCTGCCGGTGGTGGTGGTGGGGGGCTCCCGCCACCCACATGGGCTTTCGGCAACCCCTGCTACCTTCCCCTCCCCGGGGCGGCCATGTGTTATGCAAATTTGCACCCTTTTGAAGCGCCCCCCTGGAGGTTACCACAGCACTTCTCAGTGCATTTGTAGCTGTTTGAGCAGAAATGTGAACAATGTTTCCCCAGATCCTGCCCTGGAATTCCAAATTCCTCTGCACCTCCATCCCATCGGAGGGAGATGCGTTTTCTGCCTCCAGGGCTGTCTACCCCTCCCTCATCTCAGACAACTTCCCCCCACCCCTCGCCTCCATGGACACCCGGCAGCCTCCTGCCCCGTCGCTCCCTGTGCCCTGTAAATTACTGGCAGCTCTCCGGCCCGTGCGTGTGAAGACGTACCTCCAGCCACGGCCTGAGGCCATCAGCATAAAGGCTATCGTGGTCAGCCGGGGCCGGGCAGGGTGGCACCCATGGGGACCCCAACAAGGACATGTCCCTTTTGCTGCTGAAGCCGAGGGGGGGCCGAGATGGCCCGCCGCAGGGAGCGGGGCCGGCCCACGGAAAACTGCAGGATCCGCACCTGGCCGTGCGCTTAGCGGAGTGGAAAACTTCCCACTCAAAGTGAAACTTGGGGCCATTTTTAAATGGGTTTGAGGAAGCTCTTTCTGCACATGCTGGCCACAGATGGCACGTCTCCAACAGAGGAAGAAACAGTAGGTCAGGCTTGCGATGGGCCTTGACATCCAGATAAGCTTTGAAGGCCTCATGCCGGCCTCCCCGGCAGCCCAGGGACCACGTTTCCGGCTAACACACGTGCGGGGCTGGACGCCCCCGTGACAGTTACAACCCACGCCCAGCTCACGGCCGTTGGGACAAATCAAGTTGCAGTGGGGACGGGAGCAGAGGGCACCCTGGGGGCAGAGCTCTGAGCGACATACAACGTGGGCCCCTGGAGCCTCAGAGTCCTCGTCTATGAAACGCAGCGTCTGCCTCGCCAGCTGCCAGCAGGGCGGCGGGGACCGTGGAACAGCACAGGGACTCTGACCCCCTGGTGCACGGAATTCAGGCCAGCCACTGGGACTTGTGTGGCCCGGCACCTCCGGCCAATTGCCCGTGTGAGACGCGCCGGCAGCCACGGCCGGAGGCCATCCGTGTGCCGGCTGTCTTGGTCGCCTCGGGCTGCGCTAACACGCAGCACCCCGGGCAGGGCGGCTTAAGCAGCACACATTTTTGTTTCTCATTTTTCGTCCTGGAGGCTGGAAGTCCGGGCTTAGGATGTCTGCAAGGCCATATTCTGGTGAAGACTCTCTTCCTGGCTTGCAGACCGCCCCGTAAGGGAGCATGGTGTGCCGGGAGGACTGTCAACTTGGCGTCACACGTGATGGTCCCTTGGGCAACTTTACAGCATCCTTGACCCCCGCCGGATGTCCCCACCCACGTGGCTCCAGGTCAGATGGCCCAACACGGGCGCCATCTCTGAAAGTGAGGAAAAAACAGTGATTTTTCTTTCTTCAAACTTCCTCCCCTCCCTCTCTCCCTCCCTCTTTCCTTTTTTTCTCTTTCTCTCTTTCTTTCTTTCACTTTCTCTCCTTCTCTCTTTCTATTTTTTCATGCCTTAAAGCGTGAAAGCTCTTTTCCCAGCATTTAAAGAAAAAGAAAGCTGGTATCATCCAGGTAGATACAGGACAGATAAAATGAAGGGACAAAGCCATCGCCCAGACTCTGGAAAAAAGCAAAAGAAGTGAACAGTGAGCTGCCTTTCAATTGCATTTACATAACAAATTACCAACAAAGTGAAACTTGGACCCCTTGTGCATGGGAGCTGGGGTGCACACAGCCCCAGGGGTCCCTTCACCCCCTATGGACGCTGACACCGTCTCCCCGTGGGTCTGAGGGACCGGCAATCAGGAGAAGGGTGCGTGGTCAGCTCTGCACATGTCTCTGTGTGGGAAGCAGCAAAAACAGAAGTTCAGGAGTGCAAATCTCAAGTTCCAGCTGTGGGAGGAGACAGCTCAGAACCCACTAGAGGAGCTTCCGTAGAGCGCTCAGGACAATAGATGTCGGCGGTCCCTGCACACGGCGGTGCCTCCCACTGGGTCCACACCGAGCTTTATCAGCAACGGGAAAACCAAACCCAGCTGCGAAAGAGTAGGCGGCTCTCCAGCCCTCATTCACAGCTGGGAAGCTCCATTTGTGGCGTGCCTTCACTGCCTGGAACAGACGGGGAGCTCCAAGCCTGCCCTTCAGAGTTCACAGAGCCCTTGGGGACCCGCCCAGGGTCCCCGGGGGAGCCTCGCAGCAGAGCCTGGAGTCCGACCCCCATCTCTGGACCCCTGGGCTGGGCACCTGTCCCTGTGTCGGGCTCCAACACGCAGGGTCCCTCCTGCAAATATGCACATAGCTGAGATGTGGGAAGATGCTGTGGACCAGGTCAGAAAGGTGTCATTCTTGCATGATGACTTTCCTTGAGGACTTAAGGTTGAATGTGCGCAGTTCAATATACGTGTACACACATGTATACAAACACAGGTGTATATATTTGCACATATACATATACACAAATGTGAAATATGACATATGAAAAGAAATTTATTTCAAGGAAGTGGCTCCCACGGTTGTGGGGCTGGTGAGTCTGCAATCTGCAGGGCCGGTGGGCAGGCTGGAGACCCAGGTGGGAGCTGACGCTGCCGTCTGGAGGCAGAGTTCCTTCTTCTCTGGGAAACCTCAGTGTTTGAGCTTAAGACCGTCACCGGATTGGACGAGGCCCACCATCATAGGCAGCACATTGTCTTTACTTCAAGTCAGCTGCTTGTGGACTTCAGTCAAACCTACAAAAAAAACATGTGCAAAGGCAGACAGCAACTTCCTAGCCCGACAAAGACACCCCAGGGGAAGCTGCCAGAGGGTCCGGGGAACCCCCCGCTCCATTGGCACTCTTAGCCATTCTCCAGTGAGCCTGAAACTGCTCCAAAATAAAGGTTCAAGTCAAAGTCAGAACCTTAAACCTGGAGTAGAAATAAATATGATGGGGAAACTCTCTGTCTCTGTCTTTCCTCTCTCTCTCTCTCTTGAAAATCTCTTTCCCTTTCTTTCTCTTTTTCTTTCTGACTGTGGCAAAGTTCACCCGACATAAAATTACCCCTTTCAAAGTGTGCAGTTCACCAGCACTTGGCATCTGCGCCGTCTCTGCCTAGTTTCAGAACACTTTCATCTCTGTGGGGCTGATGACAACATTTTGAAGATCACCCCCACTTGGGTTTCTCCATCTGCCCGTCTCGGTGAACCCACCAGAAATTATCAAAAGGTACAACCGAGTATTAAAGCCCTCTTTTTATTTTGCTTGTTTAATGTTTTATTTATTTTGTTTAGGTTTTTTTTTTTTTTTTTTTTTTTGCGGGGGAGGTAATTAGGTTTATTTATTTTTAGAAGCAGCACTGGGGATTGAACCCAGGATCTCATGTGTGATAAACATGCATGCTTACACTGAACTAGAGCCTCCCCTGCTAAAGCCTGATTTTTAAAATCTCTGCTGACCACACAGGGATGGACCCCGGGCAGGCAGAGCCCAGGACAGACACGCTCACTCCTCCTCTGCCCGGACCTCCAGCCGGGCCCGCACCGGGCAGCAGCAGCTCACAGACACTGCACAGGTGGGGCCCGATCTGGGCCACCAAAGAGGGGGAACAAAGGCTCAGAGAAACCTGTGAGCCAAGTAAATACCCCTAATACTTCTGTTCTGAAGTTCCCAGAGTTTGCAGTTTCCCCCATTCCTATAATATACATTCGGCTTGCATCCTTCCTCTGCCACTAAACTGCCCACACTCTGTGCAGGGACAGCTCCGGGATCTAATTCAGGAGTCAAGGAAAGGACAAAGGTGTCACATGCCCACGGCAACGGTGACACCTGTCCGCTGTTCTGTCTTCCGCGTGGTTTGCAGCGGGATGGGCGGCCGGTCCTGGGAAGTACCGCGGGGTCCTGCTTCCTGTACTCTGTGCACTTCCCAGGAGGCTGGGGTTTCAAAACCACGCCAGGGACGTGTGTGTCGTTGTCCGGTGGGGACGCTGGGTCTCGAAGCAAGGACTTGAGGTGACCGACCGTCAGACACTGTTCCCTCCAACCATGGATGCTTGAAGCGTCCCAGGGGAGGCACCTGCGCGGCCTTTGGTGGAGGAGCAGAGGACTCACTGCATGGTCTTGGGGAGCTGCCAGGACCCCCCTGTCAGGGCGGGGGCCAAGCAGGGGATCTGCTCGTCTTTGGAGGTTGGGGACGTGATCCCAGCCCACTTGCAACCCCCTTTCTGGTTTGCACGTCCTGCTGAGGCTACGGATGCTGTTATAATAGGGGATCCAAATCCGTCACAGAAAAGCCCACTGCGGGGGAGGCAGGAGGGAGGGAGGAGACAGGGGAGGTGTCTCATGGACCCCAACATCCCCTCTCTGTCCCAAATAAGCAGCTCCCCATGGGTGCTATGGGAATGGGGCCCCAGATGTGGAAGGGAGCAGAGCTGGGCTGTTGGTGGGGGGTGAGGTGTTACAGGTAGAAGCCCAGAGGCCAGGCACAGGGTGACAGTAATCAAAGTGCTGGGACCCCAATGCCGGTGGCACAGCACCCCCGTCTGGCTGGGGTGGCCGCCAGAGACACCCAGCACAGCCCCAAGGTCTTGGGATCCTGACTTAAACACCACGTGTGCCGGTGAGGAAACCAGGGCTCAGAGAAGCTACTTTGCAGCTTGGAAAGAGGGTCAGTCCCTTTGGTTCCTTTGTAACCTTGGACCTCCTCCGTCGCACTCCCCTCCATCCTCATGGCCCCAGTATTGAAGCTGGTGCACCGGGCATTGCAGCACACTCCCTGTGCTTCCAAGTGCAGTCCAGGGTAGAAGGGCAGGTGTCCTAACCCCCATCCTGGGTCGGGACCCTGGGAAGACTCTGGTGGGTATTTTTAAATTGTTGCTTCTGCTTCTGTGTGTGATGGGGGCCTTCAGGATTTAGCATCTATGGGGTCTGGGATACGGGAGAGGGAGTGAAGAGGGAACAGGAGGGAGGGAAGCCAGGGCGCAGGCCAGCCCCCTCTCGGAGTGGGTTCCACCCCTCTCACCCCCGGTGCCACCCCTTTGCCTTGCAGCTCAGCCCCCCGGAGCCCCCGGCACCGGCGCCAAGATGGACATGAACATGTCGCGTCCGGACAACGCCACCCTCCTGATGCTGCGGGACCCGGCCATCGCAGTGGTCCTGCCCGTGGTGTACTCGCTGGTGGCGCTGGTCAGCATCCCCGGGAACCTGTTCTCCCTGTGGGTGCTGTGCCGGCACATCGGCCCCAAGACGCCGTCGGTCATCTTCATGATCAACCTGAGCGTCACGGACCTGATGCTGGCCAGCGTGCTCCCGTTCCAGATCTACTACCACTGCAACGGCAACCACTGGGTGTTCGGGGAGCTGCTGTGCAACGTGGTGACCGTGGCCTTCTACGCCAACATGTACTCCTCCATCCTCACCATGACCTGCATCAGCGTGGACCGCTTCCTGGGCGTCGTCTACCCGCTGGCCTCCGTGGCCTGGCGCCGCCGCCGCTACGCCGTGGCCGCCTGCGCCGGCACGTGGCTGCTGCTGCTGGCCGCCCTGTCCCCGCTGGCCCGCACTGACCTGACGTACACGGTGCACGCGCTCGGCATCGTCACCTGCTTCGACGTGCTCAAGTCCACCATGCTGCCCAGCGTGGCCACGTGGGCCGTCTTCCTCTTCACGCTGTTCATCGTGCTCTTCCTCATCCCCTTCGTGGTCACCGTGGCCTGCTACACGGCCACCATCCTCACGCTGCTGCGGACGCCCGAGCACCCGGAGGGCCAGGGCCAGAGGCGGCGCGCCGTGGGGCTGGCCGCCGTGGTGCTGCTGGCCTTCGTCACCTGCTTCGCGCCCAACAACTTCGTGCTGCTCGTGCACATGGTCAGCCGCCTGTTCCTGGGCCACAGCTATTACCACGTGTACAAGCTCACGCTCTGCCTGAGCTGCCTGAACAACTGCCTGGACCCCTTCGTCTACTACTTCGCCTCGCACGAGTTCCAGCTGCGGCTGCGGGACTACCTGGGCTACGGGCCGCTGCCCGCCGACAGCCTGGACACCGCACGCCGGGACAGCCTCTTCTCCGCGCGGACGCTGTCGGCGCGCTCCGTGGCCAGTGCCCAAGCCGACGGGCCCGAGGCGGCCGGCCGGCCCTGCTTCCAGAGGCAGGAGAGCGTGTTCTGAGCCGGGCGCCTCTGGGGCAGCGGGCAGACGGCGGTGGACCCCATCTTCCCCTCCATCCTCCCCTCCATCCCCCTGTCCACCCTCCCCTCCATTCCCCGTCCATCCCCTCCTCTATCCTCCCCTCCATCCTCCCCTCCATCTCCCCGTCCATCTCCCCTCCATCCTCCTGTCCATCCCCTCATCCCCCCTCCATCCCCCATCCCCCCTCCATCCTCCCGTCCATCTCCCCTCCATCCTCCCCTCCATCCCCCGCCCATCCCCCTCCATCCTCCCCTCCATCCTTCCTTCCTTCCAGCCCTCCTCCCTCCCTTCCTCCACCGCCGTCGCACAGGCCGCCCCCACTTTGTGGTCGAGTGGGTGACTGGCCAGCCCAGCTACGTCCTCCTGGGGCCCTCAACATCCCAGTAGCCTGGCTGCCTGCCCACTCCCTGTGCTGGGGTGTGAGGGCCCCTCTGCTCCCCTAGCCTCATGGAGCCCCCCAACCTCGTGGTCAATTCGGCCTTGGTCACTCTGGGAGCTGGGATTCAGCCAGATGACCTTGGACAGGCACCTTCAGCCCCCACCATCCTCCTGGGGTTCACAGGTCCCCCCCGACATCACCTGGTCCCCCCAAGAGCCAAGCAAACAGGGGGGCTTCCAGAGCACTCGGTCACTCTGGGCCTTCGAGGGTCAGTTTCTACCTAAGTGTCCACAAGTGGGAACCCCCAGAGGGGAAGGAGATTGGGCCAGGAGGTGTGGATCAGGCCACCCTGACCGAGGGTCTCTGGGTGGGTGAGACATTGCTAAGGACAATGAGTGTTGAGGCTCCCTGACATGTTTGGGGTACAGCTCGCCTTGGGGCCCCCTCCGGCCTGTTCTGTGGCTCCCCCATCCCAGCTGAGAGCCCCAGGCCACGGCAAGTCCTCCTGGGCTCTGGGGTTGCTGCTGGGGTCGGAGCTGGCCTGACCGGTGAGATCCTTTGGGGACCAGGCACTGACCAAACAGGCCACAGGAGGGCCCGCTGGCCTGGTCAGCACCCGGATGCACCTGTGCAGCCCCCATACGTGGGCTGCTTTGGGAAAAGGAGGGGCCCAGCCCCCAGGGCATTCTTGGGAGGCACGTTCTTGGCAGGCTGGGATTTGCCTGAAACAACGTTTCGGGAACTTTGTACGTCACAAGGAGACACACAGAATTGGGTTCAGGGCTCCCTTGGAAGTGAAAACAGCCCTGCAGCGTATAAGGTGAGACCTGCGAGGGGCCAGAGGGCGGGGTCTCTGGGACCTCCAGCTGGAGTGGCCGTGGGGCAGGACCCCCCCCCCCCACTGTGGGTCAGAAATGATGGTGGAGATCAGGAGCTGATGTTCTGGGGATGCCTGGCCCGCCATCACTGCTTTGGAAGTAGGAAGACACGTGCACTGGGGTGAACGGTGTCCCCCCAGAATCCATGTCTGCCCGCAACCTCGCAGTGTGACCTATGGCATTGGTGTGGCCCTGCATCCAAGGACAGTGACCTTAGAAGAGACAGAAGAGACACAGACACAGAGGAGACGCCCCGTGGAGACGGAGGCAGAGACGGGAGGGAGGCGGCCACCAGCCCAGGGATGGACACCTGGAGCCCCCAGAAGCTGGAAGAGGCAGGAGGGACCCTCCCCTGGAGCCTCGGCAGGGAGCGCAGCCCTGGGACACCTTGACCTCAGACGTCTGGTCTCCAGGACCAGGGGAGGATGGGTGCCTGTGGTCTTAAGCCCCTACCTTGGGGTCATTTGTTACCGCTGCCCCAGGACACAGACACTGAAATTCTGAGGCCGTGACTCTGGCCCCTGGCTGGGTGATTGCAGGCAGCCTTGTGCCCAATGCCGGCTCTGGGCGGGGCTGGGAGGGGGCGGTGCTTTGTGGATCCAACCCTTTGGCTTAGAGGAGCAGCCTAGGGGTCCCCTCCGTCCCCCTCCACGTGTTTGCAGGGAGGCGAGAGACACCCTCCAGAGCCTTCGGAGAGACGGCTGGACACGCCCCTAAGAAAAGAGCCCAGCCTCCCAGGCCAGGGACAGGAAGAAAGCTGGTGTTCGGGACCCCCATCGTCCACGGAGGGTGTGCCATGGCCCGCTCTTCCCGACTGTCCCAAAGCCGAACCCTAGAAAGCCAAGCTGAGTTGGCAGCAGCCTGGGGGCGGAAACCCTGAGCCGTTGAGCCGCCCGCACCCACGCTCCGGGTGTGGGCCTCCGGCGTCTGATGCTACAAAGCTGTGAAAAACCTCAAACCACCCTCACGGAGCCTTTCTCTGCTGCAGCGTGAAGATGTGTTGCCGCCTGGATTCAGCGGGAGCCGGCCTCGTGCGCAACCGCCTCCGCCGGCGGGCGTCACGTCCCTGCGGCCGTCCGGTCACGGGCCGCACGGCCCCGCCAGCCAAGGTCCGAGTTTTGCCACCACTGTCAGCACTACTTGGTTGTGTGGCCGGTCGGCCAGCCATTAGGTCTGCGTCCTGGGGGCCCCCAGTTCCGCTGAAGTGACTGGGGGGGGGGGGTCCAACAGCATCTTTCGAATTGCTGGGAATTTCCATGCGGAAGCGGGGTGACCATTAGTCTGTCCGAGGGGTCTGTCTGATAACCTGAAAACTCCACGGCTGGACTTTTTGCTCCTGTTTCCATTTTAATAATGGGGTGTGTGTGTGTGTGTATGTGTGTGTGTGTTTTCCCCACACAGTTGCTCAATGTGTTGACCAGGTAACTCTCCCGTAAGGATATGTGTGTACTTAAATAGAGATTAAAAAAAAGAAAAGATGTGGGTGGTGTGATTTGGCTCTTGCAAGGGTGTGGGGACAGGGCGCCACAAAGAGAAACACGTCCATGAGTTATTCCAGTGCAGAGGGCAAACGCCCTTCTCTCTGCATTTTCTGAGACCCCCCTCCCTTCCAAAGACGCCCCCCATCTCACGCCGGAACCACCAGCCCCCTGGAGCTTCAGTGACTGCGGAATCTGGCTGCTCTGAGCACCCGGTGCGAGCACCGGGCAGCGGAACGCGGGCGGGGGCGTGCGGTGGAATCGATTTGTCGGGTGGGCTCTGTTAAAAGCTCGGATGCTGAGAATGTATGTAAAAATAGTCCCATGACGGCAAACGCTAGGTTTACATACAAGAGCAAACACACTCACACATACACACATACCCGTACATGCCTGCACACGTCTGTGTGCGCGCACACACACACGCACGTTTCCCACGCGTGTGTTTCATCATATCACTCTCTTCACGTCAGCCTATTTGAAAACACCCAGGCTCAAAACCTGTGGTTCCTTGCAAATTGCCACATGAAGACATCAGTGTAGACAAAACGCCTCCCCCAAAGCTGGAAACGGTCCCGAACTGCTAAGTACGGAGGAAGCCAATGTTCCCACTGCAGCTGTTGTTTTGGGTTTTTTTTTTTTCCCCACCCTTCCCGATTTTTTTTTTTTAATTGTGGTAAAATATCTGTAACATAAAATTGACCATCTCCACCATTGTTAACTGCACAGTTCAGGGGTATTAAGTACATTCACATTATCGTGCAGCCATCACCACCGTTCTCTCCAGGACTTTCTCATCTTCCCAAACTGAGTCTCTGCCCCGCGAAACACTCACTCCCCAGCCCCTCCCAGCCCCCACCCTCCTACTTTCTGTCTCTGTGGATTTGATTCCCCCAGGGACCTCCTGGAAGTGCAGTCACACAGGATTTGTCCTTCTGTGATGGGTTGGTTTCACTGAGCATCATGTCCCCAAGGCTCATCATGTCACAGTTTAATTGCAGCATTATTTACAAACCACAGCAGGCACCCATCTGAACTGTACGGTTCGGCGACTTTCAGCACATTTGTGGAGGTCCCGGAGCCAACAACGTGCAGCCTTAGAACGGTATCATCGCCCCAGAAAGATGCCCAGTGCCCGTCAGCCCCAGGCAAGCCCTCTCTGCCCTCTGCCCCTGCAGCTTCGTGCTTTCTGTTCATGTGAGACGTGAGGTGCTTTCTGGAGGAGGTGGCCCGGGAAAGGTGCCCGGGACGTATTAAGACCCCGGAAGGTCCTAATCATTCGACCAAAGTAGTATTCAACACCTTCAACTTTTAACCTGCATTGGCTTTTTTTCTTTTTCTCTTTTTTCAATTTCTGATCTGTCTTTGGAAACCTGTGTGATTCTATAGGACCAGTGACATTCTTTAGTGCTGTTACAATATCTCTAGGGTATGAATAAAAGTAATTCAAGGTGCAGGGAGGGGGTTCCTATGGAGAATGAGATGTATGAGGAATGAGCTCTGGGGTGCACGGATAAACCCCAAACAGTGGCCCCGAGCTGGCGAGTGTGGGATCGGGGGGTCGACACCAGCACCCGCCCCAGATCCCCACCCGTCGCCCATGAGAACTCAGGTCGTTCGGCAGGAATGACCTCCCCCAAAATAAAATAAAGGAAATCTAATTACCTCCCCCCTCAAAAATATTTTTTTTAAAAAAGGAAAGAATAAAATAAGTAATAAGGCAGTTCCCATCAAAAGAAAAACTTTAAAAAAAAGGTGCTTCCTGATTGGTTGAAGATTATGTTTCCCTGAAATGCCTCGAATTAGAAATAATAATAATTATTATTACAATATAATAATTTCTAACTCTAAACATTAGAGGAATTGTGAAGTTCAGCCAATCCGGAAATGACTTCCCCTAAACATGGGAGGTCTTGGGGCAGGGTGAGTCCACACGGAGCTTCAGAGCCCACTGTGGAGGGACTTGCTGGTGGGCTGGCCAAGAAGGGGTCAGGGTGGGATCTGGAGGGCTGGGTGGATGGGGACACGGACAGTGGAGGAGGGGGCCGGAACACCCACGTCCTGCCCTCTGGGTTCCCAGCCCCTCTGTGGGGAAAGCAGCAGAAGCAGAGGGGCAACGGGGCCTTTATGATCCACTCTGTCCCCGAAAGTTCGGTGGACAGGGGCCCATGGCTGCTGGGCCCCTGGCCCCCAGCTCCACGGAGGAGCCAGTGAGACCCACCGCTGACTCTGGGTCCCCATATAGGTATCACGGTGCCATCGCAGGCATCGATACCTGGTTTACACGACCATCGGATGCTTTGTGGGGAATCACCCAGCACGGAAGTTGAAGGGGGGAAAAACGGGACATAATACACGTTGATGTATTCCATACACCATAATATTCCATGTGTACGCAGACACATGTGCATATACGTGCACATAGATGCGCATTAGTTCATGTGTGTGTATTAGTCAGGGGTCATTTTGGTGCTCAGCACGAGTTGGGGTAGTGGGGGCGCTCCAGGCATGTGGTGGGTGGAGACCAGGGACGCAGCTCCACACCCCACAGTGCACAGGACGCCCCCATCAGAGTCCTCCAGCCCCTGGGTCAGTCCTGTGAGGCTGAGAAACTGTCTAGCACGAGAGACAATATCTGTCTATCCATCTACCATTTATCTATCTACCATGTATCTATCTACTGTCTGTGTGTCTGTATCCCCCCATCCATCCAACCATCCATCCACCCACCCATCCTTCCACCCATCCCCCCATCCGTCCACCCGTCCATCATATCTGTCCATCATCTTTTCACCTTATCAACCTAGCATCTACCTATGGACGTGGCACTGGGCGATTCTGCCCCCAGCGGACACTTGTCTGTAGTGGTCTGTTCGTACTACTTGGCGGGCAGCTACTGCCATCTAGTGGACAGAAATCAGAGCTCTGCTAAATACCTGCAACCGCCCGGGGCCGCCCCACAAAGATGAATGATCCCGCCCCAAGTGTCACTAGGGCTGAGGCTGCGAAGCGCCGCACCCCATCCAGGCCTGGGGGACCGCCATCTCTACAGCCCCCAGAGCGCTCTGGGGACTCATCTCCACATACCCCCACTGCGCCCTTCAGGGACCCCCCTATCTTCGCCATTCACCGCGGACGAGAGGACCCCCAGCTCCGCCCCGTACCGCGCCCGCAGGGACACCCCCATCTCCACTTCCCACGCGGCGCCCGCGGGGACCCCCATGTCTACAGCCCCCAGCGTGCTCTGGGGACCCTCCCATCTCCACATCCCAAAACCGCGCCCGCGGGGACCCCCATCCCCTCTCCCCACCGCGCCCGCGAGGAACCCCAGCCTCTCCGCCCAGCACCGCACCCCGGGAACCCCTGCACCGATTCTCAAGGACACCCCCATCACCCCGCCCGGCTCCGTGCTCCCAAGGTGCCCTGCGGTCTCCGGGCTTTAGAGACCGCCCGCAGCCCAGGTCCCCCCGCCCGCGCCCAGCTTGAGTCCGGACAGCCGGGAGGGGGCGTGGCGAGCTCCGGGGGCGGGGCCTCGTGGGAGGGGCGGGGCTTCGTTTGGAGCCCGGCGGGAAGCGGTGCAGAAGCAGGACCTTCCTTCGAGGCGGGGCCGGGGCCAGTGTGCGGCGAAGCTTCTTTGGGGGCGGGGCTCCAGGTGGCGGGGGCGGGGCTCCGTGGGGGCGGGGCCGGGGCTTCCGGGCGGGGTGGGGCTCCGGGGGGCGGGGCCTAGGAGGGGTTCCGGGGGCTGGGCTCCGTCTGGGCGGTGCTCCGTCGGGGGCGGAGCCCGTTGGGGGCGGGGCCTGGCCGCGGCTCCGAGTGCGCAGGGCTCCGCGCGCGGCGTAGGGAGGCGGGTTCCAGGTGCGGACGCGCGCGCGGGTCGGGGTCGCGGCGGCGCCATGGTGCTGTGTCCGGTGATCGGGAAGCTGCTGCACAAACATGTGGTGTTGGCCAGCGCCTCCCCGCGCCGCCAGGAGATCCTCAGCAACGCGGTGAGCCGCCTGGGCCGGGCCTGGGCCGGGGTCCGGGGCGGGCCCGGTTCCGCGGGCCTAGGGACCAGGGGCCTAGTGGCTGGGAGCCAGAGTCTGCAGGGCCCGAGCCTAGCAGATGGGGGTGTCTAGTGTTAGGGGCGGGTGGCCAGGGTCTGGTGGCCGGAGCCTCGTGACCCCGGGGACCTGGTGACCCAGCTTGGTGGGGAAGGGAAGGGGCGGGGTGGGAGGGTGAGGACTGCAGGGCCTGGTGACAGGGGTTGTCCTAAGGAGGGTGGCCAGGGTCTGGTGGCCGGAGCTTACCGACCCCGGCGCCTAGTGACCCAGCTTGTTGGGGAAGGGAAGGGGCGGGGTGGGAGGGTGAGGACTGCAGGGCCTGGTGACAGGGGTTGTCCTAAGGAGGGTGGCCAGGGTCTGGTGGCCGGAGCCTCGTGACCCCGGGGACCTGGTGACCTGGGCTTAGTGGGGAAGGGAGGGGTCGGAGTGGGAGGGGTCTGCTGAGCCAGCCGGGTTTTAGTGACTGGGGGACCCAGGGGCCTAGTGGGGGTGGGGCTTACTAATGGGGCCTAGCAAAAGGGGCTGAGGTCCAGGGTCTCAGCGTAGAGGCCTCTAGTGACCGGGGCAGGGCTCTGCAGGGCTGAGGCCTGAGGGGATGAGCGGGCAGGACCTGAGTGGCCAGAGTCCAGGTCTGTGGCTCAGATGAAGGAGGTGTCTCTGTGACCTGCAGCCCAGGGTCTTCCGGCCAGGGCTGGGGACTTAGTGACCTGCTGGCCGGGGTGTGTGGAGCTCCCAAGCCCCTGAGCTCCGTCCGTCCTGCAGCTGAGAGGGAGGGAGGGGACAGAGCCAAAGTGAAGGGGATGTGGTCCTAACGGGAGGCCCTGTCTGGGGGCGGGGGTATACTAGAGTTGGGGGGAGGGACAGAGCCCAGGTGGCCCTGCCTGGGTCTGGGGAGTGGGCTGGGGTGGGGGTAGGTACAGTGTGAAGGGTGCTGTCTGTACCTCCAGCGGGAAGGCTGGCAGTGGGGAGTTGTGTCTCGTGGGGGAAGGGTGAGGGACAGGGGAGTTGAAGAGGCCCTGCCTGGACGAGGTGGGGGAGAGAGGAGGGTACAGAGTGAAGGGTGCTGTCCGTACCTCCAGTGCGAGGCTGGGGCTTTCAGAACCCAGGGGGTTCAGTTCCCCAGCGCGGTCCAGGGGGAATTTGGATGCGGGGGGTCTGTGATGGAGGGAGATGGGGGGAGGGCTAGGGTGCAGGGAAGGTAAGAGCCAGCTGGGTGCCCTGTAGGGGTGCCAGCCATGGGGATGGGCAGTTTTACCCATTCTTGTCCCCACCGGACTTTGGATGTTACTGTCTGTGACCCGCCTCCCGCAGGGGCTGCCTGTTAACATGTGTGGGGGACCTTAAAGCAGCCACATCGCCCCCCGTGCAGCCATCGTTCGTGGCACTTTGGTGGCATTTCCTGGAAGTGCTGTGAGTTCAGTAGTTTGACCCCTGTGGGGGCCAGGCGCCGGCCTTTGGGACTCCCTGGGAGCCCTTTGGCCTTTGGGGCCGCAGATCTCAGCGTTCCAATCAATACCGCCCTGCTGGCCTCCGTGTGGCTGCCGCCTGTGCAGGGGTCTTCCCGCCAGGGACCCCAGCCCTGGCTAGTCCCGCTCCCCCGCAGACTGGTTGGCACTGACCAGCTGGCACCTGGTCAGTGTCCAGTGCATAGACGATGTGGGGGGGGAGGCGGCTGGGTGTGGGCAAGGCCCCATGACTGCAGACCTTGCGCGTGCTGATCAGTGTTCTTGGGGGTCCTCCGACAAGCCCTCAAGACCCCTTTTGTCTTGTTCCAGGGCCTCAGGTTCGAGGTGGTCCCTTCCAGGTTCAAAGAGAAGCTGTGTAAGGCCTCATTCCCCACCCCCTCCGCATACGCCGTGGAAACCGCCAAGCAGAAGGCCCTGGAGGTGGCCAGGAGGATGCACCAGGCAAGGCTTCCCGCTTCGGATTCTCTCAGGGTCTGCTGCTGGGAGCGCGTGTGCCGGTGTTCAGTATCCACGTTCTAAAGAAATGCCACTTACAGCAGGCGGATAACGCAGCTTACCTGTGGCTGTGGTCCCTCGTCATTCACCTGACGCTGCCATCCATAGAACACAGTTTGTCTTTGCTTTGCCAAGATGTCATATACCGTTGCGATTTGTGTAATAATACCATTTATCGTACAAAGAATTGGTGTGCTTTATCTGTTACTCTGTTACTGTGTGATTCGTACAAGAGCATCGTGTGTGATGTGGAAGTCATGTGGTTTATCGCTATGTTTTACGATGTAGATGCTACCGTAATTAATGTAATAGCCTCATTTATGGTATAGAATGCATGTAGCTTTTCTGTTCCTGAGTGTTAGGATGTGATGTACTGTTGCATTTAATGTAACAGCATCGTTTATGATCTGGAACTGTGGCCTCTGCATTACTATATAATATACTGTTACAATTAATGTAACTGTATCATTTGTGATGTAGAATTAAGGGACCTTAGCTATTACCAGGTGTTACTGTATAATATGCTATTGCAATGAATGTAACAGTATTACTTTTGATACAGAATTAGGGCACTTATCTCTTAGTAGGTGGTACATATAACATACTCTTGTGGCTAATGTAAACGATCATGTGCGATATAGAATTAAGGTACCTTATCCAGGGCTGTGTGTTCCTATATAATACACTCTTGTAATGAATAGGGTAGTGTCGTTTATAACAGAGAACTTCATATGTAGCGTATGTGTGGTTGCTACGTAACGTGTTATATTGTGTCACCATAGGACGTACGTTTGTAATTAACATGGTAGTGCTACTTAAGGCATAGAATTAAGGAGGCTTGTTTATTCCTTTGTGTTATAGTGGTACCCTGTTGCCATTAGCGTAACATAATAAATGCATGGTAGTCAATGCTATGAGAAGTATTGCTATAGATAAATGAACATTGCTGGACTGACTTTCAGCTGGCAAGGTTAGTATTGAAGGGCAGTCAGAGTTGAGGGTTGCGCGCACGTTTCGCGTGAGCGTCGCGTGCTGAGGTTCTTCCTCGCTTGCTGCACTGAGGACACCCAGATCTTGCTCTCCGAGCTGAGACTGGATTCGTCAGCGAGCAGTGATGCTGTTCCACACGGCTCGTGGGACGAAAGTGTTTGTGTGAGACACCCAGGGACGTCCTTTCTAATGCTGAGTCTGCATTTCTTGCAGAAAGACCTACGGGCCCCCGACGTTGTCATCGGAGCAGACACCATCGTGGTAAGTCTGCTTTCCGACCTCCGGTGTGGCTGGCGTGTCCTCAGTGACTGAAATCAAGGTGTCGGCAAGGCCGGTTCCTTCTGGAAGATGGAGGAGAGAATCTTTCCCAGGCCTCTCTCCCCGCTTCGGGAGGCTTGCCGGGAATCGGGGCATCCCTGGGCTTGTGGCCACATCACCCCGACTCTGCCGCCATCTTCATGTGGCTTCTCTGTGTCCCAGTTTCCTTCTTCTTGTAAGGACCGCAGTCCTAATGGTTTAGGGCCCACCTGCTCCAGCGTGACCTCATTTTACATTTGTTACATCTGCAAAGACCCTATCTCCAAATAATGTCTTGTTCGCTAGGCTGGGGGGTCAGGACTGGGCGCATCTTTGTAGAGGACAGAGTTCTGTCCCGGACACGGCCTCCGGCCACTGAGAGTTGTGTTCTTTGATGGGAGGTCATGCTGGTCGGCAGCTCTGGTGACCGCCCTCCGTCTGAGCCCCCTCCTGGCCTGATGGTGACCATCTCTCGGGGATGGTGGGCTTGGTTGCTAAGGTACCGCCACCGTGTCCAGGTGAGGGACCACTCATTCGGACACTGAAGGAGCCCAGGCTTCCTGTCGAGCACAGGGAACAATCTTCAGTATCTTGTAATAACCTATAATGGAAAAGGACAGGAAAAAGAATGTGTACATATGTATACACGCATAACCGAATCACTTTGCTGTGCACCTGAAACTAACACCACATGGTAAATCAACTATAAGTTCAAACAAAAAAGGAAACAGAAAGAAACGAAGAGTCCAGGGTTGGCAAACAGCAGATGGGGTGAGCCTGGGGTCTGCCTTGCCCTCACATGACACCTGTTCCCTGGGCAGCCCAGGTGCACGGGACCTGCACGTGTGCGGCTGAGAACACAGACGCCGCTCCTGGGTCATGGTTAAGGGCGTCTCTACAGGGAAATAACAAGTGAGCAGTGCAGGTTCTCCAAAATGTTAAGCAAAGAATTATCATATGACCCAACAGTTCTACTGTGGACTGAAGTGTGTCCCCCCCAATTCATATGTTGACCTGCTGATCCCCAGGATCTCAGAATGGGGCTGTGTTTGGAGATGGGGTCTTTAAGGAGGTGATGAATGTAAAATGGGGTCACTAGGTGGGTCCTGATCCCACAGGACTGGGGTCCTTATAAGAAGAGGAGATGAGGACCCAGACACACACAGAGAGACGCCCACGGGAGGACACGGAGGAGACGGCCGTCCGCACACCAAGGGGAGAGGGCTCAGGAGACACCAGCCCTGCTGACACCTGGTCTCAGATCCCAGCCTCCAGGCCTGGGGGACATGAAAGTGTGTTCTTTAAGCCTCCTGTCTGTACTACTATGGCAGCCTGACCTAAGACACCTACTGTTAGGTATATGCCTTAAATAATTGAAAACAGGTGTTCAAACAAAAGTTTGTACGTGAATGTTCATAGCATTATTCACAATAGCCAAAAGGTGGAAGCAACCCAAATATCCACCCATGGATGGATGGAGAAACAGAATGGGGTCCATGCACACAGGGGAATATTACTCAGCCAGGAAAAGGAGTGAAGCTCTGACACGGGCTGCAGCGTGGGTGGACCCTGAGCATAGGATGCTCCGTGAGAGAAGCAGACACAGAAGGACACACAGGGTGTGATTCTATTTGCAGGAAACGCCCAGAACAGGCAAATCCACAGACACAGCAAGTGGGTTTGTGGTTACGAGGGGCTGGGCAGGGGGACAGGGAGTGACCATGCTTGGGGACAAGGTGTTCCAGATGATGAGAAGGTTCAGGTACTGGATCGTGGTCATAGCTCAGCTCTGGGGACCTGCCACACGGTTCACTGGAAAATGGTGAACTTTATGTTACACGGACCTCAGCTAAATTTTAAAATGCAGGATCTGTCACGTGGATGGTGCAGTTTTCACAGACAGTCTTAGGGGAGAAGTGACGCCGCCCCTCCCGTTTCTCCTGCAGACGATCGGGGGGCTGATCCTGGAGAAGCCGGTGGACAAGCAGGACGCCTACCGCATGCTCTCAAGGTGGGTGGGGTTGGCCGTCCTCCTGGGAAACAGCCGCGCGGCAGAGAGAGGCTGGGCATCATTGGGTCAGGGGAGGACTGTGTGTGACCTCCCCCGTCCCTCCCGCAGCCCCTGCTGGTTCAGATCAGAGAGCGGGACTGGTGGCCTTGAACGCACGCAGTGTTGGCTGCACCCTAACGGGGCTCGTGCCGGGGTCTACGTGTCCACGACCCACCTTCTGTGGTTCCCCCCATCATCATGCCTGCCTCCACCTGACTGCTTTCCCCAGGGGCCCCAGGAGCGCCTCTGAGCCCCTGCGGTATGGAGGCGGGTCCTGTCCCTCTCAGCATCCTGGAATCCACTTGGTGGACCACCCCCTTCCCCAACCTCAGGGTTTTTTACGGGGTCAGCCACACCCAGGCCACCAAACGGGGAGTCAGTCGAGAGCTGCCTGCATCTGAGTCATCCCAGCACGGCCAGCCGCTCCCCATATCCCAGCTGGACCTCAGGTCCTGCAACAAGGCCCCCCGGGGGTCCCCCCACCCCAACCCTGCCCCAGCTTTGAGATCAGTGACTGCATTCCTGTGGGAACCTGCACTGGTCACTGTAGGAAGGTTTCCTCGGAGACCCGGTGGCCTGAGTGATGGGGGCTGAGGCTGCGTGCTTGGTGGGAGGATGGGGGGGGACATGCTGTGTCATCAGACCTCAGACAGTTGTGCGCTGGCCCCCTGTGTCTTGCAGGCTGAACGGGAAAGAGCACAGCGTCTTCACGGGCGTGGCCATCGTCCACTGCAGCGACAGAGGTACCACGGCCAGCGCCACCCCCCTGCTCCCTGGGGGTGGGGCCACCGCGGGAGGAGACCAGGGTCTTCAGTGACCCGGGTCTGTAGGGCGGCTCTGTTCCCACACAAGTCCTTCCTCTCGTCCTGCCTGGGAAAGCCAGGGTCCCACGTGGAAGAGTTGGCGTTTGCCCTGAGCACCCTGTGGGGGCCGGGGCAGGGCGGTCATGAACCCCTGTCCGGCGCAGTCTGTCCAGATGCTTCCTCTGAGGCGCTTTGGTCTGGAAGGTGCAGGAACTGGGCCCACCTTGGCGTGAGTCTGCAAGGCCCTGATGAAGGGTGTTTAAAAAATGCACCAAAACCCTGAGGAATGATTCTCAAGGCTGCTTACAAGAGGTTTTAAGTCCAGAAAGGACCCTGAGGCTGAGTTTGAGCTCCCGGCCTCGGGGCCCCCTGACCACATCCCATGATGGACCGACGGGCGGCTGAGCATCTGCTTGCTGGCTGTCTGGTTACTTTTCCCTCTCGGTCCACCGCCCTGGACTTCAGCCTGGGCTCTTGGGGGAGGAAGCACTTGCTGGAGATTCTTTCCTCGGGTGGCATAAAACCACAGACATCCATCCTCCCCCGTCCTGGAGACCAGACGTCTGAGGTCAAGGTGTCCCAGGGCCGCGCTCCCTCCCAAAGCTCCAGGGGAGGGTCCCTCCTGCCTCTTCCAGCTTCTGGGGGCTCCAGGCGTCCATCCCTGGGCTGGTGGCCGCCTCCCTCCCGTCTCTGCCTCCGTCTCCACGTGGTGTCTCCTCTATGTCTGTGTGTCTCCTTTCCTGAGGACACTGTCCTTGGATGCAGGGCCACCTCCTCCAGGAGGACCCCCTCTTGGGTCCTGCATGTCATCCCATCTGCAGAGACCCTGTTTCCAAAAAAGTTCCCCGCCTGAGGTTTTGAGAGGACATGACGTTTGAGGGGCAGCCTTTGCTGCAGGACAGCTGGGGTGGGGACCCCTCCCAGTGCGCCGTACGCAGAGCCACCGTGCTGTGTGCTTGGGGCGTCTGCAGCCCCGCAGCTGCCCAGCGGAAAGCCTCGTGCAGACCCGGACTTGCTCTGTGACAACTCCGCTCCACGAACTGTCACACAAACCCGGCGGCCCCTTCTCGCCCGGGTCTGCAGGCTCCCAGTTCCTCTCCTGTTTGCCAACGTTGTGGGCCTGGTTCCTTTTTTCCTCTCTTTCTCCCTTGTTTAAAGTGAACCACATGCCCCCATGAACGTTCCGGGCCTGAATCGCATGTAAAGCTCAGGCAGGTTCCCCCCAAATGCAGCGGCTCAGACCCGGGGACCGGGGCCCCAGCGCCGGGCGTGGACCCTCACCGCAGGCCCTGTCCTTGCAGACGGCCGGCTGCACACCGAGGTCCTGGACTTCTACGAGGAGACCACGGTGAAGTTCTCGGAGCTGTCGGAGGAGCTGCTGCGGGAATACATCGACAGCGGGGAGCCCATGTGAGTGTCCGTCGGCAGCTGCGGGCGGGGTCGCGCTGGGGACGTGGCTCGGCCTGTGCCCCGGGGCTGTGCTCCCAACGCTGCGACCGGTGCCCCAGCGCAGTAGTGAAGGATGCTTTCCGAGGGGTCCCCGTCCCACAGGTGGCCCTCCCTGTGGGGTGTACATGGCAGTTGGCCACTCTGGCGGGTTGGCTGGCTCTCTGTCTAGAAGGCAGAGGTCGTCATGAAATGTTACACTGACCACCCCAAGCGTGCCGGCTCCAGGCAGCAGTCTTGTCAAGGTCACCGTGTGGGGTGACCGGCTTTCTTGGGCTCGGCCCGTCCATTCTGCATCCTCACTGGCTCCACTCCCCACCCCTGCTGGGGGCTGGCCCTTGTCTGGTGGCCTCGCCCATGGGTCTGACGGTGCCTCAGGGAGCAGCCTCCTGTGTGTCCTCACGCAGGGCCCTCACGGGGGGCCGGGCACCCACAGCAGCGCGGAGGTGAGCGCAGCTTCCCCTGGGCTCCCAGGGCCAAGGGCCAGGGCGTGCGCTCTGCTGGTTGACGCCCCCAGCTCCTAACGTCCTCCCGCCAGGGGTTAGGACTCCACGTAGGAGTTGTGGGGGGGCACGAGCACTCGGTCTGCCGGGGCTCTTTTGTTCTAGTTACTGCGCGGGGGCCAGGCTCAGACGGGCGGTGCAGGAACCCAGGTCTCTGTGCTGGGGAAGGGCCGGGGGTGATGGGCTCTAGGCGGTGCCAGGAGGGTAGTGGGTCATGAACTGAGCTGCCAGGTGTTGGGGGAATCTGACTGGGACAACAAGCCAAAACGAGGGATGGGGTCGGCCCCAGCATCTGTGCCACCGTAGCAGGACCCAGGGCCAAACCAGAGGACACGCGGGCTCCCCCGTCCCGTCTTCCCCCAGGACACGATGCAGGTGCAGACGTGGGGGCCGTGGGGGGTCTCACTGCCTGGGGACCCCAGGTACCAGCTGGGGAGAGGGAGAGGTGGGGGGCCGGGCTGGAGAAGTGCCGGGTGGTCAGTTGGGGTGCAGGGAGGGTCTTCCCAGGCCACTCCTCCCCCTGTAAGGGGGTCTCAGCAGAGGTACCCGGGGAAGACCTGGGCCAGGACCCCTGGGAAGAGGCCTCTGAGTGGGGCTCGGGGCCAGGAATCCAGGTGGCAGGAGGGCACGGCCGGGGCCTGGGTCCCTGGCGGCAGCCCCGTCACCCCAGAGAGACTGCGGTGCACCAGGCCTGCTGGGGGTGGGGGGTGGGCACCTTCCCCGAGGGGCCCCCAGCGCCCCTCCCTTGTGCTGGCCGGTGGTTGGGATCACGTAGGATCTGGGCCTGGAGCCAGACTCGTCAGCCTGCTGCCGCCCGGGTTGGAGGAGGCTGGGGTCCCTGCAGGGGGCCTGTCGACCCGGCTGTAGGTCCAGGGACCGAGGAATGCCGACGTCCCCTGTCTCCCCCCCCCCCCCCGCCCCGGCAGGGACAAGGCGGGAGGCTACGGCATCCAGGCCCTGGGCGGCATGCTGGTGGAGCACGTCCGCGGGGACTTCCTCAACGTGGTGGGCTTCCCGCTGAACCACTTCTGCAAGAAGCTGGCGCAGCTGTACCACCCGCCCCGCCCCGGGGACGTGCGGGGGGCCGAGCGTGACTCCATCCCCGCCGTCGACACCTTCGAAGACCTGAGTGACCTGGAGGGCGGCGGGGGCTCGGACCCGGCTTGGGGCGGCCGGGGCGGCCGTGGGGGCGAGGAGGCGGGCGGAGCCCCACCCCAGGCCCCGGGCCCTCGGGACGCGGATCTTAACGGGGCGGCGGAGGAGAAACGGCCCCCGTTCCCCACCGGCCTCCTGGAGCTGATGGAGGGCTTCAAAGCATCAAAGGTACGTGTGAGTGTCGGGGTGGGGGAAGGGGGCCGGAACACGGGACCCCAAGATGGGGGGCTGAGAGCCGCAGGAATTCATCGTCCCCCGTCCTGGAGACCAGACGTCTCAGGTCATTTGTCTGTCTCTCCCTCTGTCTGTCTGTCAGCCACTCACCTGTCATCTCCTGCATCCATCACCTGCTCCTCTGTCATCATCACTCTGTGTCCATCCGTGCATCCATGTACCTGACGTACACGTCTGTCATCGGTCTGTATATACTGTTACTACCTGTCTACACACCTGTCACCTGTCCATCCACCCCTGAATCTGTAATCTGTGTCTACCATTCCTCTTAATATCTGTCCCCTACGTGTATCTGTCTGCGGTCCATCCGTTCATGCCTCCATTTCTTTTATCTGTCTACAGATATGCCAGTCAGTCGCCTGTCTGTCCTCTCTGTCTGTATCTAGCGTCTCTGTGTGTCATTATTGATCTGTCTTGTATCCATCCGTCTACGTATTTAGTGATCGTGTATCTGTCTGTCTGTCAGCTGTGTGTGTTGTCAGCGTATGTACTTTGTTACCGTCAATCTGCATGGCTGTCATATGTCTACCCATCCGTCCACTTACCCGTCTGTCATCCATACTTACCATCTCTATATCCGTCTGTTGTTATTATCTTTCTTGTCTTCATCCATTCATCCATCTGTCTCCCTGTCATTTGTCTCTCCCTCTGTCTGTCATCCATCTGTCGATCAGCCATCTATCTGTCATCTCCTGAATCCATCCCCTGTCCCTGCTTCTCTGTTACCATCACTGTCTGTGTCCGTCTGTCTGTCCATCCATCCGTCATCTGCATCTCTGTGTATCAGCTGTGTCTCCATTTCTATGTGATCATTTACCTCTCATCTTCTGTCCACCCACCCTCTCACGCATTCATCTGTCTGTGTGTCCATCACACACGCAGCTACATCTCCCCCTTTCATCATCTGTGTGGGCATCCGCTGTCCACGCATCCGTGCATCCACCCGGCTAGGACCGAGCTCTGCTTAGCCAGCTCTCCCAACGTCCGGGCGTGCGGCCCAGGCCGGGGGCTGTCGGGGGTCTAGGAGCACGTGTCACCCCCACCAGGCCGGTCACGGTCGTTGTCGACGCAGCTCCGGTCGGGCCCTTTCCCAGACGGCCTCGGCTGTCATGGCAGGTTCCTGCGTTACGAGGTTTCGGGTGTCACGCGAGGGCAGCGTGGAGAATCCGTGCTCCAGAAGAGGCCCTGTCCCCACACCTGGTCTCATCCTGAGGTCCTGGCACTCGGGGCCTCAGCACGGGAATCCTGGGGACACAGACACCACGCCTCCCGTGACAGCAGGGTTTGTGTTCCAGCCCCTCACCTCAGTAGTCATCACTGTGGTCTCACCTTGAGCCAACCTTGTACAGGCCGCAGCCCGCACCCACTGTTCTCTGCAGACGACGATTCCGTCCACGAGGGCCAGGCTGGGGACAGCGCTCACCACCCGCTCCTGAGTCCGTGGCAGGGAAGGGCACCGGGTGAGTCACGCCACACATCTGACTGTAGTCCTTGCTCACGGACAGGCCCTGTTCACGGCATGCAAGCTCAACGTGTTTGACGTGTTGAGAGACCAGGGGCCCCTGAAGGCCGTGGATATCGCCCGCAAAATCAACGCCTCCGTGTGCGGGACCGGGCGGCTGCTGGAAGCCTGCGCGGCCCTGGGCTTACTGCACAAGACGGACGCAGGTGAGGGGACCTCCTGGACGGGCCTGGCCGGGCGTCTCTGCAGGTGGACCCAAGGCACTGAGGGACGGTGGCCTCCGAGTGCAGGCGGGGGGGCAGACTGTCTGTTCCTCTGCCCCAGGAGCGTGGCTTTCCCTCAGAAGGTGACAAGCAGAGGATGGATAGAAGGGAGGAAACAGGCGAATGTGTGTGTGTGCATGTGCATGTGTGTATGTGTGTGCGTGGAGAGAGATTACAGGCCCTGGGCTCAGGGGGGCGGTGTCAGCCCTGGTTCTGCAGAGACACAACCAGTAGGGTGTACACACGTGTGCACGAAGGAGATAGCTGTGTCCTCTTCCTTATTTGTCTGGACAGACAGATGGGGCGAATGGATAGATAGATACGGATTGATAATAGGGATGGTAGATGATGGATGGATGAATAGATGGGTGGGTGGATGGGTGGATGGATGGATACATAGACAGACAGACAGAAGTAGAGGACAGATGAGGAAAGCGGACAGATGGAGGGAGACACTGCGCGTTCGCTGAGTCGCACAGAACTCTTGAGCGGGCTCTCGGAGCAGAGGGTGCTGTGGGTGGTCTCTGAGCAGATGGACAGGTTCACAGGCTCTGAAGACCCCAGAGTGGGAGAGACAGCTTTGCTTCTGAGCTAAGGAAAGCGGGGTGCTGGTAGAGGCCCCCCAAAGCTGCCCTTCGTACAAGAAGCACATGAACACACGCTTAGGGTTTGGGGTAAAGGGGCCTCCTCCCCGGCCAGTACATTTTAACAACATTCTCCTCGACTGAAGATAATGATTGAACATGCAGAGGGGCGCCCACGCCCAGACTTCCCGTCCCCGGGGCCTGGGGAGCGTCCCGGAGCTGGTTGTGGCCGATGCCCTCCCTCCCCGCACGGCCCCCGCCTGGCCTGGAAGCTGTCCCTGCTCGTCCGCACGGAGGGAGGCGGGGGCGCTGCTGCCATCAGAGACCCCAGTATCAGAAGGAAGGACACTTCATCATTAGAATCGACACCATCCTGTGCTTTCCATCTTCTGTGGACGCAGAGGGGGTCCAGCGGGGTCCCCTCGACCTCCAGCCTCCGAGTCCGTAGGTGGTGGCCTCCCGGAAGGGCCCCCAGGGGTGTGAGGCCTAATGATGAGCCCCCGTGGGCGTGAAGTGCACGGAGGGGGCACCCATCAGGGCTCTCCGGAGAAGTAGAACCTACCGGGTTTGGACTGGATTTGTTGCGAGAAATTGTCATCTGTGCCGCCGCGGAGCTGGCACGTCTGAAACCGGAGGCCGGAGCCTCAGCCGGTGCCCCTGCAGCAGCCTTGACGCAGGAGTCCTCAGCAGAACCCTGTCTCTGCTGTGAGGGCCTTCAACTGATCGGACGAGGCCCACCCACGCTACCCGGGGTCACCTGCTTTACCCACAGTCTGGAGGTGCCAACCACGTCGACGATCCGCCACCCCCACCCCCTGGCGGGGACACCTAGCCTGGTGTCTGACTGAACCCGTGGGGGCTGTAGCCGGGCCAACTGACCATCCCACAGGCCTTGGCCGGATTGCCTCCAGAAAGAGCGGCCTCTTTGCATCATCGATGGGCCATCTCCCCAGGGAGCTGCCCCCGGGCGGACAGTTGGCATTAGTCAGATAGATGGTGTTCATGGTGACATCCGGGTGACGCTGGGCAGTTGCTCCCCTCCCATTTCCGACGTCAGGCGAGCTCAGGCGTCCCCGTCAGGAGGCCACACGACGCCCCATCCTTTCAGGTTACAGCAACACGGAGGCCGCAGACCTGCACCTGGTCTCCGACGGCGCACACTCTCTCCACGGCCTCGCCGTGTACAATGACAGTCACGTCTGGGACCTCTTCACTCACCTGGACCTGGCCGCCCGGGACGGAGCGGAGCAGGCCCGCGGGGCTTCAGGGACGAAGGCGGAACGCCTGTTTCAGGTAGTGTAACCCCGGCGTCCCTTCTCACGGCCCGTCTGTCCTGCTGAAGGACTGGGGGTGAGGGGTCTCGGGCCGGGGATCGCGGGCTTTGGTTCGGGAACGGCGGAGCGTCTGCCTCCTTGACGCCAGGGGTGCTGCCTGGAGGCCGTGGACGGCCAGCTCGGGCAGGGGATGGCGTGGGGGCGGCTGGCTGGTCCCAGCTCCTGAGAGAGGTTTTTTCTGGTAAGGGGTTGCCTTGAATCGATGCACCATTTCCCCTGCATCATTAAATGCAACAAACTCTTGCTTCTGAGCGCTGGGTTTGCAAAGGGCTTTGCTCCCCTCCCTCCAGCGAGAACCTTCCGTGTTGACCTGCAAGACTGCGTGTGTCCCATCAGGCCCTGTTCAGGTGGCAGGGTTGGGTCTGCCAGGGTGGACGCAACCCTTGGCCTCCTCGGTCCCCGGCAGCCTTTGCTGCGACCAGAGCACGGGTGCGGCTGGAGTCACGCTGCCTGTCTGCTGCAGGAGGAAGCCCGACACGGCGTGGGGCCCAGAGCATGTGTGGGGGAGAGACAGACACAGGGAGACAGAGAGACAGACAAAGAGAGACACACGAAACAGAGAGACAGAGACGAAAGGGGGAGATGGAGACACAGAGACAGAGATGAAAGGGGGAGACGGAGACACAGAGACAGAGACAGAGACGAAAGGGGGAGACGGAGACACAGAGACAGAGACAGAGACGAAAGGGGGAGATGGAGACACAGAGACAGAGACGAAAGGGGGAGACGGAGACACAGAGACAGAGAGAGACTCTGTTCCGGCGGGTATGACCAAATACCGTAAACCGGGGATTTAGAAACACCGGGTGCAACCCGTCCCCCAGCCCCCCAGCCCCTCCAACAGCTGCGACACAAGGGACCTGGTGGTCCAGTGTGGACCCTCGGGCCACACACAACATACATCATTTTCAGACACACCCACTTAGACTTCTTCAAAAGGCTTTTCTTTCTTTTTTAAGTGGGTGATTGTGTTTATACATATATGTGCAAATAATAAATATATAAAAGACACATTTTTTTAATCAGCGTAAAATTTACATAACTTAAAATTTACCGTTGTGAACCCCTTTAAGGTGTACAGTTTAAGAGCATTGAGGACATTTTCACAGCATTTTACAACCACCACCTCTGTCTGGTCCCACGCCATTCCCCTGCTCTGTTGCCACCCACCCCGCGACCCCTGCCGAGCCCCCCACCCGCCGCGGTGCTGGGTGGCTCCTCACCCGGGGTGCAGGGCCACCTGGGCCCCCGGTGGCTCTCCTCCGACCCTGTCCCGTTTTGGGAATCCCACCAGCAGAGCGCGGAGACGACACTGCTGTTCATGAGGGCCATGCACGGCCTCAGCAAGCTGACCGCGCGTGACGTGGCCACGGCCTTCGACCTGTCCCGATTCACCTCTGCCTGCGACCTGGGAGGTGAGTTCAGCCCCGTCGAGAGTTGGCTGGAAGCACCTCCATGCGTGTCTTTTCCTGTGTTAAGTTGCCGGCACCTTACCTGCCGATAAGACTTGCACAGTGGGTTTATCTCTGCAAACTACCTGATGACCCGCATTTGTCCAGGGTGGGTACAGGGGCTTGAGCAGGTGTTCACAAGCGCTAGGAGGTCCTGGGAAGGCCAGGACCCCGGTAGAGGTTACAGGACCCATTCCGGTGGCTGCCTGGTAGGGGATGGGCCCATGTGCCCCATCTCATCAGATCTGATTAGGCCACACACATCCTCTACCTCATCTCAGCCAGTCCTCACCCCAGGACTGCAGACAAAGGAGGAACAGACGCCTGCCCAGGGTGTGTAGTGAGACTGGGGTCCTAGGAGGACTGAGCTGCCAGCATGCATTTCCCCATCCTCTGCCCACCGTTCCTCCTGGTGGTCCTGACTGGCTGGTGTGGCACCAGCCATTGTGTCTGCATTCATGCAGCAGAAAGGAGAAGGGAAGAGTACAGCTCCCCCAGAGCTTTGCTGTAAGGATTCCCCGGGGAGTCTGCGCCCACCCTGCTCCCCTGCTCTGGACCAGCACCAGCTCCGACACCAGCTCACGTGGCCCTGACTTGGAGACACCAGTGATCTCCCCACCGGGTGAGCTCACTTCACGGCACAGGCCTCGGGCCGCATCCTGGAGCATTGTTCCCGTTTAGCCAGAGCTGAACTTTGGAGACCCACCAAGGCTTTTGTACACACCGGGAGGGTCCAGAGTCCACGTTTGCTTCCCACAGGCTGCACGGGCGCCCTGGCCCACGAGCTCGCCCGGGAGTACCCACGTCTGCAGGTGACCGTGTTCGACCTCCCGGACGTCATTGAGCACGCCAGGGGCTTTCAGCCCGACGGACAGCGGACGGAGCACGTCCGCTTCGTGCCAGGTCAGCGCGGCTCTGTGTCGGCTGGGTGTCAGCGCTTGGGCGACCTTACTTATTGCTTATTCAGAGCGCGTGTGTGTGCCTCTGTATGTATATGTATCTGTGTGTGCGTGTGTGTGTGTGTCTGCGTGTCCGTGCACGTCTGCACACACACAGGTGCACATCTCCAAATCCCAGGAGCAGGAGTTTGAGGTTATCTGGGTGGGGAGTAGCCGGGCGGGAGGGCAGGTGGGGGTGGGACTGGCGTCGGCAGGTGTCTAACCACTGACTGAGGCCACAGCAGCAGGTGACAGGGGAGCTACGGCAGGAGGGCCTTGGGGTAGACGTGAGAAAGGACTTCCCGGCAGGACCGGATTGAAAGGAAACTTGGCTTCCTGTGACTCTTGCGCACTGCGGCCCGGCCCGAGGAGGGATGTGCTCGCGGGACCTCTGCCCCACGACTTCATACTGGTCTAGTTTAGGAAAGAGCCAGTCAGCCTGCTGCGCACTGACTCGTATGTTGGAGCCCCACCCCCCTGCAGTGTGACTCTATCTGGAGGTAATTAGGGTGAAGGAAGTCATGAGGGTGGAGTCCTACTCCAGTAAGACTGTGTCCTGAGGAGACGAGACGTCAGGGACATCTATCTAGCTGTCACTTATCTATTATCTGTCTGTCTACCGATCTATCAGTTACCTCAGTCATCTGTATCTACCATCTAATCATCTGTCTATCCGTCCACACATTGATCTGTTCTATCTATCTATCTTTCTATCCATCCATCCATCTAATCAATCTATCAATCTGTCTCTCTCCCTCCCCACTGTGAGGACACAGCAAGTCAGCCACCCTCTACAAGCCAGGAAGAGAGTTCTTACGAACTGACCCTTCTGACACCTTGATCTTGGACGTCCAGCCTCCAGACTGGGAGACACAGTTGAACCGCCACCCTGCCCCCAAGTCTGTGGGATTTTCTTGCGGTCCCCCCCCCCCCCCCGAGCTGATGGAGACACATCCTAAATCTTCAAATCTAGGCGCGGCTTGATGGGAGCTACCGCGCTGTTGACTCACCACACATAGGAAGACAGACACCGGAGCAGGAAACAAAGCCAGGGCACTGTGGTCCCGTTCTCCACGCAGCCAGGACCACCACCTGGGGACTTGTCTGCAGCCCCGCGTTAACTCTCCCTTCACGCCAGTTTGCAATGCTGTCCTTCTTTGCTTTGTTCTGTGTGTGTGTCCGCGAGCTACGGCTCATCCTTTGTGGAACGAAGCATGGGGGTAGGAGTGACAAACAGCAGATGAGCATTTGGCAGATGTCTGAGTGTCTGGGGGTGAGGGGGGGCGGCTGGAGCAACTGAGCCCCAAACGGGGGAGCTTAAAGCCCCAGGCATCCACCCTCCCCCGTCCTGGAGGCCAGACGTCTGAGGTCAAGGTGTCCCAGGGCCGCACTCCCTCTGGAGGCCCCAGGGGAGGGTCCCTCCTGCCTCTTCCAGCTTCTGGGGGCCCCAGGCGTCCATCCCTGGGCTGGTGGCCGCCTCCCTCCCGTCTCTGCCTCCGTCTCCACATGGCGTCTCCTCTGTGTCTGTGTCTCTCCTCTTCTGTCTCTTCTGAGGTCACCGTCCTTGGATGCAGGCCACCTCCTCCAGGAGGACCGTCTCTCAGGTCCTTCACTTCATCCCATCTGCAGAGACCCTGTTTGCAGATAAGGTCCTGTTCTGAGGTTTCAGGGGGGCGTGAGTTTTGGGGGACATGACGTTCCCCACGGCAGGCAGCTTCTCTTTCTGGGGATGGAGGACCAGTGCTTCTGTCCCTGACGGTTGGTTCAATCCTGTTTCTTTTCGAACCAGGCGACTTTTTCACAGACGCCCTCCCGAGAGCACAGCTGTACGTCCTTTCCAGAGTCCTGCACGACTGGCCGGACGACAGGGTCCACCACCTACTGAGCCGGATCTCCAGCTGCTGCGAACCAGGTGAGACCACGTCATTTACCTTTTTTTTTTTTAATCACATAAAGACAGTTTCTTGACTTTTGAGAAAAGAGTAAAATTTTCTCAAAAGACTAACCCACCCCGTCCAGCCAGCCCGCCTCCGTGCATAGTTCCCTGTCTCCCAGGGGACGGACTGCATTCTGGGGTGGAGGAAAGGAGTTTTTGAACTTTTCAGCGACCACGTCTGGGGCCTCAGGCTCCACTGCCTCCTCCTGGAAGGCCCCCCTGGGGCCGTGTCCCTCCCCGCGTCCCTGCTCTCTCCCTCTCGGATAGTTTCCGGCTGCGCCGTGTCCCCCGGCCGTCTCCACGGCACTCGGGGCCGATGTGGGTCACCAGGCCCCTCCTCAGGCTCCCACGTCCCCGCAGCAGAACGCACGTGTGTCCTGCGGGCCCCGCGTTTCCCAAGGCGCCCCCACTGGCTCTTCTGGGCGGTTATGAACCTTGAGCCGAGTAGCGGTCCTGGGGTCATCTTCAGTGCCGCCCCCATTTTCCACCTCTTGAGGAGACGACCCCCGTCCTTGGCCTCCTATTTCAGACAAACACCAGAGCAAGGGTAAAGTCCATCCCAGGGGCTGGGGGGGGGGGGTCTTTCCAGGAACTGACCCTGCGGTGGATGTCCTGGGCTCCCGCCTCCCAGGACTTGTGTGGTTCAGCGTCATGGCGGCCCCTCCCCGGGGCTCTGGGCGCCCGCAGGCTGGACCGGGCATCTCTGTCCCGGGTGCCCACGGCTGCCAGCTTGGGCACAGGCCCGGGTGGGGGGCGCAGGGGGACGTTTCCTCTGCCGCCCCCTTTCCTGTGTCTTCGCCCACAGCATCCACGTGCCCCATGTTCTGTGTCCTCCCAGCTCCCAGAGGAAAGCCCCTCCCCCTTGCCGACTCTCGGGGGCGTCCCCCCGCTCTCACAGACTCCCGGGTGAATTTGTGTGGTTTTAAGGTTTTGTTCCGGCCACCCCAGGTTTTCACGTGGTCATGGCAACGTCACCTGGACATCTGGGCTACCCTCCCCGAGATGGTGGCCCCTGGAGGGCAGGTTCTGTTTGCTCCCTGCTGTGTCCCCAGCTCCAGAACAGAGCTCAGCACAGTGGACGTAACACAGTTGAGGAGGGAGGAGTCACAAAACTGTTTTTCCTGGGGGTGGGACAGGGTCCGGGGGAGGTGTGTGAGAGCTGGACGCTCACCCATCTTTCTTCCTTCTTTGCTTCCTTCCTTCCTTTCTTCTATGTTATTTTATTGAGTTGTAGTCAGTTTACGGGGACGGTTGGTTCTAAGTAGCACTTACACTGTGAAGGATTCAGGGGCGGGGCTGGGGCACGGGGGTGTGGTAGCTCTGACCTGCCCACAGGAACCTCTTGTGAAAGTTTCGGGAGACCTGTCGGCCCATTCAGGCCGAGCTGGCCGCTTGAAACCGGCCGTGGACGGACTACCTAGAGCTCAGAAATCGGCAGGCACTGGGAGCCATGGCTTCCGTCCACCTCCCATAGCTGGGACTTCAGGTTGCCTGCACCCTGGGGACAGTGGGGTCACAGATAAGTGACCTCCTTAATAGAAGTCTTTTGGAGCCAGTTGAGTTAACTCTGTGTACGTATTACTTTGAAAAACATAAAAATTGATAGAAAGCAGAGTGCGCACATGCCATGATCCCAATTTTTGTTTTAGTTGAGGTATAGTTGCTGTACAAGTTACAGGTGTACAATGTCGCGATTCACCATGTTTAAGGGTTATGCCCCGCTGATAGTGATTATAAAATATTGGCTGTTTTCCCCGTGCCGGACACCACATCCTTGCAGCTTATTTTATGCATCGTAAAGTTTTGTAGCTATGATCCCAGTTTTGTTAACTGCATGTTCACTGACATGCCTAGAACCCACATCAGATTTTGCACCAAAAGTCTCTGTGTTCGCCCAAACCAAGGGGAGAAGGCCGCCGTGAGCTACCTCCTCCTGCCCCTCCACTTTGTTCCCCTGGCTTAGCTTCTCCATCCTTCACAGACGTTTCTGAAAATAACTGTCATAGGGAGGTGGACAGGTACATGTGTGCGTATACAGACGCACGCGCGCGCATGCTTGCTGCTTCTCGAAGCTGTTCACAGTTTTCTGCACCAACAGCCCAGTTCTGGGCGCCAGCGTGACTGGTGCAAACTCGGATCCAAGCAGGTCTGGCCCTGCTTATCCGGTTTCCAGACTTAACTGAGGGGTCCCTGGTGGCACCGCGGGGGCTGCGGCTGTGGCCCCGTGGTCAGAACTCCTCCCAGATGTCCCGGCAGTGAGTGCCTTCACGGAGCCCTTGGGGCGCCCTGCCCCTCCTCCCCCCCACCCCTTCTCTGTCTCCGGCTCGGTCTCTCTGGCCCCCAGGCTGCGCCCCTGTCTTCAGCCCCTCACCTGTAACTGGATCCCCGGGCCCCACGAGTGTTGGGCACGACCCCAGCCGGCTTCTCCCCGCAGGCGGCGGCGTCCTGGTGGCGGAAGCGGCGGCGATGGAGGAGGAGGAGGCGGCGGCGGCTCGGAGGCGAGGGCTGCAGCCCCTGGGCCCGCTGCTGCTGGGCGCGGGGCGGCCCCGGAGCGCCCGCGAGCTCGGGCAGCTGCTGCAGCGACACGGCTTCAGGGACGTGCGGGTGGCGCCCGCGGGGGACCTGCTGCGCGTGGTCCTGGGCACCCGGGCCGCGCCCTGAGTTGGGGGGGAATCGTCCCGGGAGCCCCGCGGACCCCCGTCCGGGCGGGGAAGGCTCCCCGCAGCGCGGGCGTCCCGGGCGGATTAAAGGAGGCCGCAAGGAAGCACCGAGGTCTCCGCGCGTCCTCCGTGCGTCGCCGCGCGCGCAGCCTCGGCGGCGCTGCGGGCCCGAGCGCCCGGGACCCCAGCTGCTGCCAGCGCCCCGCTGCTGCCCTCGCTGCGTCTCAGCCTGTGCGGACGCCTCGGTGTGTCTAGACCCCACTTGCCCATCTTTCACCCCCATTCCTGTGCGCCCTGTGCCCTCCCGACTGCCGTATGCAGCGGGTCACGTCCCTCACCCTCAGGAACCCTGGACCGCGGGGCCGCCGCCCCGGTCAACGGCTAAACCTTATCCGCGAACGCAAACGAGTGGCAGTTTACGGGGTTGAGATTGTTCACAGCGAGTGTCCCCAACGTTCCCATTTGAGGCTAAGTCGGCTTTGTATTCAGTAACAGATCTGTTTTCGCCAAGAGGAGACCAGTACGAAACCTTTTTTTGTATGTTAGGCAGCAGTAAGTGGGTAGCAACTTCTACACTGACAGCTTGTAAGTTATTGTTAGGAAAAACATCCCGTCAACGGTGTGCCTTCAAATCGGCCCCCTCTGTGTGTTGACATACCCGGTGTCCTTTCAGCTAAAACCACCAGAGACCGTTAGATAGAGACAGACCCCTTCGAAGAAGAGATGTTTATATAAATTAACTTTCTCTATATAGGAATGTATTTTATAAGCTATGTATGTTTTATATATGTGACTAGCTACATGTTTGTAAGTTACATAGTACTACACACACACACCCACACACAAATACATAATTTTGAATGGACTCCAATTGTTTTTTTTTTTAAATCACAAATTCTGTCTCCGTGGGAGGCAGGGATACGGGAGGAAGGAAATTAGAGACGATTATAATGGGGGCCGTTTGGTCCCCCCGTGCGGTGTCCCGAGCGCTCCCGGTGAGATGGACAAAGGAGAAGGGTCAAGGCCTGTCCTGGCCGTCTGACCCGGTGGGGACCTGCAGCCTCAGTGAGACAGCAGCCGGCGTCAGGGGACGGCAGAGCGCTCCGCCCGCCGCGGGTCCCTCCCCACCCCCCCAAGTCCTGCCCCTCACGTGCCGGCAGGGCCACACCCTCCGCGCGCCAGACCTGGCCGGGCGCAGCTGGGGTGACGCCGACCCGGTCACCTTGGGCCACTCCCGTCAGCCTCCTTCCCATCCCGGGAGGAGAGCTGAGTTCCTGCGGGGGCCCCTGCCTCACCCAAGGGCACCTTGTCTCCAGCGGGCTGAGCGGTAGCGACCTGCCAGTGTCCCCGATGACAAGTGACGGCATACGGTGCCCGCCCTCCAGCCCCTCGGCCCTCCGGACGCCGGGCTTGGTGGGAGAAACCGCGCTTCTTACCAGAGGGGCCCTGGCGCCCGTCCTGGGGCACCCGACCCCGTCGGTCCCGGCTTTGGGGAGCCCAGCGGGCGGGGGAGCCGGGAGGCTGCTGCAGGCAGGCCTAGGACCTTCCCCCTCACTGCCCCCCAAGTTCCCACACCGCGCCCTTAAAACAAGGGCCCGCCCAGGGGACACCCCCAGGCCACGTGTGGAAGCGGTGATGGCCCACGGGTTTCCTTAAATGTCTCTCCCTTTTGTGTGTTGGAACTTTTGGATTAGAAGTTTTTTAAGATGAGGAGATGAAGTAAGACTTACACGGAACCTGTCTCTCCCTTTATTAGAAATGTGTGCAAAACACAGTATCTTTAGGGGAGTTAGAGTAAGACTGTGCAGGTGTGGGTGCACACCCAGGCCCGTGTCCATTCTCTGTGGATCAGTGGGGATTTCTAGGCTGGAATTCCGCGCCTGAGCTGACCCCCGCCCTCCAGGTGGCATTCATTCATTCATTCATTCATCCAGCACATGTCCGAGTGCCCACTGCCTTCCGGGACTGTCTGGACGCATCACTGGCTAACATCTTTCCTCTGCACAGGCCAAAGGTGGAGGGGGTAGGGAGAGGGACCATAAGCCACCAGCATGCGCTCCCCAACCTACATTCCCTTGCAGGGTCCCACCCCAGTCGCCCGATGGTGTCACGTAAGGGCAGGGCTGGGTGCCTGGTGGAATCTCGGGCTGAGTCCGAGACTGACTCACACAGGGCCTGGCTGTGGGCACATACCCGCACCCCCACCCTGTCCCCCGGATGCCAACCTCATCCCTTCCATGAGTTGCTTGGAGTCATCAGCTAAAACTTCGTATCTTTTAAAGCGCCTCCTGTTTCTTTTAATGAATAAATCTGTTTTTCAGACACTCTAGGGGTACAGATTCAGAGTATCTTGCAGGCCAGCAGGGAGTTTACCTGTAACACCAAGTCCTCATTAAACCTTGGGACGGAGCTGAGGAAGGCAGGACAGGCCTCAGTCTCCCCAGCCCATCCCTGGGGGTCCTGGAGTGTCACCTCTCCCTCCCCACCATGCCCATCCTCTCTCCCTTTCCAAAGCCAGGTGTGCCTTCTACCTGGACCCTCTTTTCCCAGGTACAAGGTATTCTGGGTTCTTGATGTGTACGGTCCAAATGCTCTCCTGGGTCGGGGATTACGGGGGCCATGCCAGCCCCCCAACACACACACGCACACACAAGTGCGTGGGGAAGATGGATGGGTCTAAGACTCACCTGAAATGCTCTTTAGGAAAAAGCATGTTCTGAACCCCATTTAGTGATGGGGTCACAGTCATCCATTTGTTCCAGGCGTGTTTGCCCAGCAGTCTGGGTGCTGGGCCCAAGCAAAAAGGGACCCTCAGAGGAACCAACAGATAGTGTAGTGCTGACCCCTGGGGTGGGGTGGAATACAGGCAGAGCACAGGGAGGGGCGTCCCCAGGGAAGGAGAGGGGTTAGCCGCCCCCATCGGCCAGAGAGGAAGGTTCTGCTCTCCCCAGCAGGCTGTCAGGCAGAGGCACCTACACCCGGGGCCTCCCAGCCTGATCCTGACTGACCAGCTTTGGCTGGTTGGCCCCTGTGGACCCAGAGGGCAGTGATAACCATCACCAGGGTCCCTCCCCACCGAGACAGGTTGATCCTGTGAACAAATGAGGTCAGAGGCGAGATGCTTTCTGCATCTGGGAGTACCCAGAGATGGCCCCCTGAGCAAATGCCCAGTCCCGGCCCAGAATCCACGGCCGCCCTGTCCTCTACTCCAGAGCCTTCTGGCCACCGCAGGACCAGCCCCCCAAGTCCGTTCTCTATTCCCCAGTCCTGATGCCTCAGAATGTGCCAGAGCATCAATGCCCTTACCCACAGTCACCTGTCACCCTGTAAGTGACTGGAGCTGCCCCCACGGCCCTGGAGCTGGTCCAGCCTCAGTCCCCACCCCTTACCTGCCTCTCCGGGGAGGTCAAGAGGACAGAGGAAGATGGAGAAATGGCCGGTTCAGGGTGCCCCAGGCTTGAGCATTCCTGTTGGCATGCATCCATTCAGTGTCAGCTGCTGGAGGGGATGCAGGCCCCCCTCCCCAAGTGAAAAACAGAGATGAAAAGAGTAAGGGAATGAGAAAGAGAAAACGAGAAGAAACAGAGGCACGGAACTAAGAAACAAAAAAAGAATCTTTGCGCCTGGGTTGTTACAGAGGACCTCGTGGGTGCTGATACACCACCCTATTCAGTTTGTGAAAATCCAGTGATTCACTTGGGACTTGGGCCACTGAGCTGCGGTTCAATAAAAAGTGCACATTTCAAAACATCTAGGTCTGATTTCCTTGGGGGGTGAGAAGTGCGCCTGTGTGTGCGCAGCTGTGTGCACATACGTGTGCATGTGTGTGAAGATCTACGTCTGTGAGCGTGTGTGCCCAGTGCATGTGAGTCTGTGTGCATGTGAGCCCCTGTGTGCGGATGTGCGTTTCGGAGCGCGTGTGAGCATGGGAGTGAGCGTGCGATGACACACACGTGCTGCAGTCCCTCCTGGAGCCCCCATGTCGCAGCGCGCGGCCCGGTGGGGGGACCCCGAGTCCAACGCCATCTGGGCCCTGGGAGTGGGAGCCCCGGGCCACCCCACCCCATGCCCTGCGCGCCGAGTGCACCCGGAGTCTCGGGGTCAGGGCTGGGGTGCCCCATGGTGGGGCAGGGCGGTCGGAGAGCTGGGGGGCGCTTCGGCGGGCGGACACTGGCCGAGCTGGGGTCTCCGGGGCAGGGGGCGAGCAAGCCCTTGAGAAGCCAGGCCTCGGGATAAGCAAGTGTAGGGACTTGGGCGCCCTGGCGCGGTCGGTACGGCCTCCGGTTCCGGGCCTGAACCCGCGAAAGACGCTCCTCCCACGGGACTCACGGGTCTGCGGGACGCGACCGGGACTCGCCCGGGGGTCATCAGGGCGGGTTAGCGGGGGTCGCAGCTGGGACTCAGGGCTGCGGGGCGAATTCGTTAGTCAGCGGGGTGAAGCTGGAGGGTCGCAGCGGGGCCTGGGGCGTCACCAGGGCGAGCCTAGGGATCCGAACGGCCGGGGCTGGAAGAAGAACGGGCGTGGGACTCGGCGATCCCCCGCCTTCTACCTCCGCCGCCGCCGCCCGTCGCGCCTGGGGCCCGCCCGCCGTGACCTTGAGAAGGTCAAAGCTGCCGCCGCGCCCGCCGGTCCACTAGGCGCATGGGCGGGGCTCGGCTCCCTACATGCCCCGGGGCGCGGCGCGCGGGAAGGGGCGGGACGTGGGCGGCGGCGCAGCCAATGGGCGCGGCGCTCGGGGGCGCGGGGCGCGGCACGGCGCGGTTCCCGGCAGCCCGCGGGGGCGCGGCGCGCGGGAAGGGGCGTGGCGTGGGCGGCGGCGCAGCCAATGGGCGCGGCGCGCGGGGGCGCGGGGCGGGGCGTGGGCTCCTTAGCGGCTGCGCGCTAGCCGCCCCGTCCTTTTGGTCCCGGCGGCGGCAGGGCTGACCAGCGGCGCCCACCTTTCGGCTTTCCGCGCCTCCGTTCCGCTCTCCGCCCGCTGCGCTGCCCGCTTCGCCACCATGACGGAACAGGCCATCTCCTTCGCCAAGGACTTCCTAGCCGGAGGCATCGCCGCCGCCATCTCCAAGACGGCCGTGGCCCCGATCGAGCGGGTCAAGCTGCTGCTGCAGGTAGGAGCGGGCTGCGCTCGCGCGGGCCCCCGGGCGAGTGGCCAGCGGCCGGTATGGGCGGTCAGCGGACTGGGAGAGCCGCGTGCACCGGGGCCGGAAGCGGGAGCCCGCGCCGCTTTGTCCGCGCGCGGCGGGCTTCCGGCTGCGGCCCGGCGCGCGTCACGTGGGCGTTGCCGCATGGGCAGAAGTGGGGCCGCGGGCGCGCACGCGCTGTCGGAGGCCCGGCTGCGGCGTCGGCGCGTGCGCACTGAGCGCGGCGACGCCGGCCGGGGGCGGCGCATGCGCGGGGGCAGCCGCGTGGACAAACCCACGCAGCGCGCGGGCGGTGACCTTGGGCGGGTGGCAGTGGCCGAGCTAATATCTTTCGTCGGACTTGGGCGGTTTGCCTCCTTTTGTACTTGTCTGTGTGGCTCTCAACCGGAATGAACTGCGTTACTTTCTTGCAGAAGTGTTACAAATGTAGTCGTAATAGGAACATTGTTGCCAGGTAGTTGCTTTAGAACACTTGCAGGGACAGTGGGTTCCCAAAAAAGAACGGGTTTCTACACATGATGTCTGGGCAGGTTTAAGGCCTGGTAGGCGAGTTACCCTATTTTAAGGCCAAGCTTTTCGTTGGAGGGGGCGGTAATTGCGGGCGTATCGGGTAAAGCCCTCCCCGTCCGCCCTCAGGTGCAACATGCCAGTAAGCAGATCGCGGCCGACAAGCAGTACAAAGGCATCGTGGACTGCATCGTGCGCATCCCCAAGGAGCAGGGCGTGCTGTCCTTCTGGAGGGGCAACCTGGCCAACGTCATCCGCTACTTCCCCACGCAAGCCCTCAACTTCGCCTTTAAGGACAAGTACAAGCAGATCTTCCTGGGGGGCGTGGACAAGCACACGCAATTTTGGAGGTATTTCGCTGGCAATCTGGCCTCTGGAGGCGCGGCCGGAGCCACCTCCCTCTGCTTCGTCTACCCGCTGGATTTCGCCAGAACCCGCCTGGCAGCCGACGTGGGGAAGTCCGGCAAGGAGCGGGAGTTCAAAGGCCTGGGAGACTGTCTGGTGAAGATCACCAAGTCTGATGGCGTCCGAGGCCTGTACCAGGGCTTCAACGTCTCCGTGCAGGGCATCATTATCTACCGGGCCGCCTACTTCGGCGTGTATGACACCGCCAAAGGTGAGTGTGTGCTCCTCCCGGGGCTGCGCATTAACGTGTCCAGCGGGTGGGGCTGGTGGAGGGGGCTTCGGGACCAGACACTTGGGGTCTCCCAGTCCTGGGGGCTGGAAGCCCGAGATCAGAGTGTCAGCACGGCTGGTTCCTTTCGGGGCCTCTCGGTGTGTAGACCGCTGCCTCCTCCGTGTGTCCTCGTGTGGTGGTCACTGTGTGTCTTTGCCCTAATCTCTTAGGTGAAGGCACCAGTCCTTTTATTACAATCTTTTATAGTCTTTTTTATTTGTCATCCTTTTTAAGATTTCACGTCTTACTGTAGTTGGTTTGAGGTCCTGGGCTTTAGGGCTTCATCGTGATTTGTGGGAGCACCCAGTTCAGACCCTGAGAGTGAGCCACTCCAGCGGTCACGGCGAAAGCCTGCTGCCAGCTCAGCTGCAGATTGGTGTGGAAGTGGCCGCTCCCCGAGTCCCATCTCTGTCCTGCCTTGGAGACCACGCCCAGGCAGTGGGGGCTTCCCCCTCTCCAGGGCCCTAGGGCCCCTGTCACCTCCCGAGCGTCACTTGGTCCTGGGATCTCTGCGTGGAGCTGGGGGTGGGGGGGTCCTGTTCCCGGGCAGCCGTGTGTGGCGCTGGGCCTCATGCGGTGGCCCCACAGGCATGCTCCCCGACCCCAAGAACACCCACATCGTGGTGAGCTGGATGATCGCGCAGACGGTGACGGCCGTGGCCGGCGTGGTCTCCTACCCCTTCGACACCGTGCGCCGGCGGATGATGATGCAGTCGGGCCGCAAAGGAGGTACCTGTCTCGGCTCTGCTCCGCAGTTCATGCTGGGAGGGGGTGGGGGCTCCCCGACTGGGCACGGGGCCGTCCCGAGAGGTGCTTCCCCGGGGCATTTGGGGCAGCGCTTTGTCCCAGGGTGAAGTGGTCTGGCTCGGTGGGGGAGGCGGGGCAGTGGTCTCAGGGGCCCTGTGTGGGGGTCTCTCCACGCCTGTTCCCTTGACTCTGGGGTGTGCACGGGCCCCGGCAGCTGGGGGCTCGAGTTCTGGGTCTGATCCCCCTCTGCAGTGGACCCGGCAGTCCGTCCCGAGCTTCCTTTTCCCTGCAGTCAGCTCCGAGTAGCTTGGGGACGGCCGGGGCTCCGTGTCCTGGGGCTTTGCTCCGTGCTGTGCCGCGGCCCCGCCCGTGACCCCCGCCCCTCTCTCCGCAGCCGACATCATGTACAGGGGCACCCTGGACTGCTGGCGCAAGATCTTCAGAGACGAAGGAGGCAAAGCCTTTTTCAAGGGCGCCTGGTCCAACGTCCTGCGCGGCATGGGCGGCGCCTTCGTGCTGGTCCTGTACGACGAACTGAAGAAGGTCATCTAGGCGCCGCGGGCCCGGGCCCGCAGGGCCCCGGAGAGTGATACTGACACCTAACTTACGGACCACTGACCTTCGAGAAATTCCAGGCCTTGCGGAGGGCCGGGCAGCTCCGGCCGAGGGCACGTTGTCAGCGCGGCCGTCGGCACCGCGGGTCCATGCGTTGATTGGGGGGAGGGGAATCATGGCGTCTTCGTGGGTCCACAGGTGAGGCAGCTCCGCCAAGGCAGACCTAGACTCCAGGTGCTTGTAGGACCAACCCGTGTTTAAGTATTTATTTAAAACAAATCATGTCTCCCATTTGTACTTAAGCACTATTCTCTTTTGCACAGCCGAATACTTGCAATGACGTTCTACGTTGGGCATTCCGCTACAGAATAAAACCGGGACTCAAGACGCGGTTGTGTTTGTGATTTGCTTGGACTTGTACAAGGGGAGGGGTGTGGGGGTCTGAGCAGACGGGGTGGTCTCCATCTGCCTCCAGGAGAGGTGGCTGGGGGAACAGCCAGGCATGTCGTGGGGTCCACCCTTGGGTGGTGAGGGGTACTTGAGATTTCTGAGCTTCCCTGCCGCTCACCATCCCAGCCCACACTGTAGCTGGAGTCGAATCACAGGAGCCCCGCAGCGGCAGGCACTGTTCAACCCATAGCCTCCCCTGTGTGGTGGGCCTGCGCCTCCACCTGACGTGCTGGGCCCCCAGCCCCAGGCATGTTGGCTTCCTTCATCCCCCAGAGCCGTTTCTGCACAAATTCTCAAGGTCACTGCAGGGACAGAACTTGTCGGGGAGCTTCCACCAGGCGGACCCCGGATCCTGGTTTCTCACGTTGAGGGCCAGCTCCCCTGGTTCCCCTAGAGGTCAGGGAGCATCGCCGGTGTCTGCCCTGCACTCGGCCGCCCAGGCGAGAGCTGTCCCCTGGCTCCTAGGACCAGGCGACGCTGAGGGGGTTAGTACAGGAGCTGGAGGCGGGGACAGTCCCAGAGGCCAGCTTAGTCCCCTGGAAGGCAGATCTCGTGCTACACCTCGAGACCACAGCGACGTCAGGTTAGAAACGTTAGCAGGCTTCCCCAAGGTCAGCTGCAGGTAACCAGGTGAGAAGCAGCAGGACATGACCGGTCAGCACTCACACCTGCTCCTCGCTGCAGCCCTGCCTTCTGAGCCTCAGCACGGGCGGTGCAGTGACTTCAAACCCGGACACCATCTGGAACTGTGCTGAAGCGTGCTAAGTTCTGGATTCGGAGTTGTGCAGTTTAGCTCACTGGAGAACCGTCTGTTTAAGGGCTTGTTCAACCAGCAGCTTGAAACAGAGCCCCCGCAGGGCTTTGCGCTAAATCGGCAGCAGCAGTGACCTCGACCTGAGCGAGTCTGCATCTGTGATTCAGGGTGAATTCTTTATGCACAAACTGGCGATGCTGACACATAACAGAGGTTGAGGGATGAGGTCACTCCTGGGAAGCGCCACCGCGTGGAGACCTGCTTTCCCGTGGGGTGTCTTTCCCGGGCGCCTGCCCGTGGGTGTCCTTCAGGGTGGCAGACAGCTGGGCTCCCCGGCTTCCCCCTCCCCCGCCAAGTCTCTGGACGCAAGGCCGCCCCTCTGCATCTGCCCCCCTCTACAGGAAACGCTGCCCTGACACCCCCTTGTCTGCTGCCCGAACCCGTGGTCTGTGTGCCGTCCCTGGGGTCGCCTCCCTTGCACGGGATCTAAGGGGCTTCCAAAGGGGATTTGCTGCAAGAAAACAAAATACAGTTAAAGACAGAGAAACCAGACCAGCAAAGGCCGCTCAGGACTCAGGAAGGAGCCAGTCCAGTGGACGTGGGAGCAGATGCAGCCAATTCCAGGAGGCTGGAAAGTGCGTCCTGGTGGCGTTGGGGTGACCCCCCACCTCCAGGACCAAGTAAGGGGGTGAAAAAGCCCTTTATTTGAGAAATAAGCACAACAGAAATTTTATTTTCTTCTGGGAGATAACCCCGCGTAAACTGCATTGGGCTCCCCACCACCCGCCCCCACAAACGCCCAATCGTCCCACCACCGCCAGGCTGTGCGCCTCCACCCAGCCCCCTCCTCCCTGCAGAGAGCGAGGGCTGTGCACCAGTTTCAGTTTTCCCCCAAAATCTGCACCTCCGCCACTGGGCACTCCTGCTGCTTCTCTTCCTCCCAGGCCATCTGTGGGGTGAGGAAGTCGGGGTGAGCGGCGGGGCTGCGGGCGAGCAAGCCTGTGCCCTCCAATGCCTGGCCAGGGCAGGACCAACCTTGGCACGAGGCTCCCTGGGCCCCACCTGCCCCAGGGAGCACCCCGGGGTAACCACCCCGTGTCACAGGCTGGGAGACAGATCACAGCACCTGGCAATCTTTCCTGGCCACCCCTCGTGGCCAACAGACCCACGCACCGCAGGACCACCACGTACCATCCTCTCGTTCTGAAGGTGGTCACTGATGGGGTCTTTCACGTGAGGGATGGGCGGGAACAGCTGCTGCATCACCGCGTACCTGGCAGGAGAGAGCAATTCACCAGCTCGGAAACCCGCACCAACCGGCGCATCACCGGGGAGACGCAGCGTCCGCTAGAGGGCCTCGGCAAGGCCACGGTGGATCCGGACCCGTCTCCTTTGGGAGGGGTCTCTGTTCCCCGCCCCCAATCCGGAGACGAGCGGGAACGAGAAATCCGAGTCTTTGCAGAGGCGCACCTCCCCAGCTCACCCCACCCCCGCACCTCACCAGAGACCCTGTAAAGATGGAGGCGGCCCCAGGATCCTATCACCATGGCAACCTGCCTCTCCCGACAGCGCCCGCCCGCAGCGGGTTGTTCCCTCCCTGCGACATTGGCCCATCCACTCCAAAACCGAGCCTCCGGGCAGGGCGGCTCAGCCTGAACCGCCTGGGTGGGGTGAGAGGGACGTCAGGACAGAGACGGGACTGGAGCTAGAGGCTGGCGGAACAGCTCTCCCCGGACCAGGCAGGGCAGGCCCTATGCCCGGGTCGCCAATTAGGCTGCAAGCGCAGGTCTCCAGAAGGGACCTCCGTCGCAGGGAAAGGCGGTGATAACTGGGCCACCCACCTGCTGCTCGCTGGGTTGGGGAGGGGTCCCAGAGCCACGTCCTGAGGTTGCTGGGGGCGGGGTTGGGGCAAGCAGACGGGGCAGGGGGGCATGTGGTCATGCTGGGAGGGAGCAAACAGTGGGGGCATGTGGGGACAATTGGGGGTGGGTCTGGCTGAAGACCCGTCCCCCACGTGTGCTGGGGGGCTGGGGAGGGACAGGCCCCCAAGATGTTGCACTGGGGACCCAGCTCCTTGGGTTCTGCGGGCGGCAGGGACCAGATGGCGGAAACCAGGGTTCTGTTGGAGAAAGACCGTTGGGACGACTGGAGGAGGGGTGGTACGCCTGCGACGGGCGGGCGCGCGTTCCGCAGCCACGACGCGGGCGCACGGGTGGATGGGGAGAAGGGGCGGAGGCGGCGGACCAGGCAGTGCCGGCTGCGTGGGAACTGCGCCGCGGAGCCGGCTCCAGGAAGGGACCCCACAAAGCCAGGGGCGGCGGGCGCTCACCTTCTGCAAAGCAGGAGCACCAGCGCCAGCGCGAGCAGCGTCCCCAGCGCGATCAGCAAAGAGGTCAGCCACACCGGGAGGGGCGCGCGGCCACATACTAGGGAGAGGGGCGGAGGGGACGCGTCGGGCCGGTCCTGGGGGCTCCAGGGACGGCGCTTCCCCGGGGGCTCCGGGAGGAGGTGGCCGGCACATGTCCAGGGGCGCCGTCCACCTGGCGACCGCGGCCACCTGCGCGCCGGGCCGATCCCCCCGCGGGAATCCCTCCCACGTCGCCAGAATCCCGTTGCCCCCCGACCACCGACGGACACTTGGAGTGGAGGGCTGGTGGCGCCGACCACTGGGGGCTCCCTCGGGGCTGCCCACTGCGCGGGACGGCCGGCCGCGCCAGGGTTTTCAGAGAGCTCGGCCTTCGCGCCTTCTCCGTGCGCTCTGGGCGCGTCCGCCGGCGCGGCTGGGGGGGTGGGGGTCAGCCACGCCCAGCCGGAGGGCCCTTGCCGGGGCCGGTTCTGCCGGGGCTGGGGGTGGGGGGCGGTAATGCCACGTCCCTCCCTCCCGCACTGCGTCCTGGGTGCGCACTGCCTCAGTGCTTGACTTTGACATATGATCATCATGGATTTTTTCGCGTCGATTTTGATTTAAAAAAAAACTTCATTAAAAGGTTTATCTTGTGACTGAGACAGGAGGGAGGCCGCGGCAAGCTCAGGGACCCTGGAGTCCCCAGAAGCTGGAAGAGACAGGAAAGGGTCTCCCCTGGAGCCTCCGAAGGGAGGCTCTGATCTCAGACATCTGGTCCCCAGGACTGGGGGAGGATGAATTTCTGTTGTGTAAGCCCCCTTTGTGGTCATCTGCTACAGCCGCCGCAGGGCACTCAGGGGCACGGCCTCAGTTTCCTGCTGTTCCAGGTTCTGAGTGCCAGGTTCCTTGGGGCCTGGGAGGAGGGTCTGGTTTCAGAACAGCTCTGGGAGAAACCCTTCCAATGAGGCTGGGAAGCCAGTACCCAGGGAGGCTTCGGATGAGACACCAAGGCCCCATTGCCGGCGACTGCTCCATTATTGCAAGACCCCAGGCGGAGGGGGAGAGGGACCGTCTGGTCCCCTCTCACCCTCTGTGGGGTCACCTGTCATCCTCAGAGAGGCATGTGGAATGCCAGCCCCTCCTCTGGACACCTCCTCCTCTGCACAGGGTGTCCGTCAGGCTGGTCGCCAGCTGTCTGTGCCTCCTTGAGCCCCACCCTGCAGGGGAAGGGAGAGGGCGCTCCACTCACCGAAGCGCTCCCGGACACTCCATTCGCCCCACGAGGGGGCCAGCATGGCCGTGTGCCTGGCTCTTATTCTCACGGTGTAGGTTCCAGGATTGCTCAGCTTCAGGAAGTTGTCCTCAGTCTGCAGGTGAAAGGAAAGTAAAGGAGAAAGCGTGTCCCCGGTCCGTGGGGAGGGAACGGGGCCTCCACTCGGGTTGCGTGGGTCCTCCCCAAATTCACGTGTTGAGGCCCTAACCCTCAGCATCTCAGACCTAAGTTGGAAATAGGGTCCATGCAGATGTAATTAGCTAAGAGAAGGTCGGGCGGAGCACAGTGGACCCCGTATGGATATGACTGGTGTCCTTATAAAAAGGGGGAATTTGGAGACAGACACACCCAGATGGGGAGTCCGCCATGTGGAAACGGGAGGGACGCCTGGAGCCCCCAGGTGTGGGAAGGACCCTCCCCTGGAGCCTCTGCAGGGAGCACGACCCTGCCCCTGCCCACACCTGGATCTCACCATACTGGGCTTCAGGACTGAGACAGGGTGGTTGTAAGTCACCCAGTTCATTCATGGTCCTTTTCATGACCAGCTCAGGGAACTAAGTCAGGCCCCCAAGAGAGAGCCCGGCCAGACCCCTCAGGGAGACAGGAAGATGTCTGGTGCTCAGAGGGGCCCGGGGCCTGAGAGCCACTTTCCCATCTCAGCCCGGGTGCTTGGAGTCCAAACAAAATTGTTCTTGATAATCACTAGAAGGTCGATAACCACGGCCACCACCAGTGAGGCCAAGATGAGCAGTGCCGTCTGCAGGTGCCAGGTGGTGAAACGTGTCCCCCAAGAAGGACACGTCCCCCCAGAACCTGGGAATGAGACCAGGGTCTCTGCAGGTGGGATGACATGAAGGACCTGAGAGGAGGTCCTCCTGGAGGAGGTGGCCCTGCATCCAAGGACAGTGACCTTAGGAGAGACAGAGGAGGAGAGACACAGACACCGAGGAGAAGCCACGTGGAGACGGAGGCAGAGACGGGACGGGAGGCAGAGACAGAGAGAGAGACAGAGAGAGGAGAGATGGGGGGTGTGGGGTCTGCAGCCGGCAGTTACAAGATATTTGTCTAATGCAGGGGCCACCGGTGTGGGAGCCCCTGCCTCTGCTCCTGAGAGGGAGTTAACTATGTTCGTTAATTACAGCGTGGTGGCTCTCCCACCGCATCCTGAGCGACTCAGAGGTGAAGGGCAGGTGGGCCTCCTTGGACAACACCCGGCAGGTGACAGCGTCTGGTCTATGGACCTGGGAGCTTCACCTCAGAGTCCCCGGGCAGTGATGGAAATACGGAGCTGGCACTTGGCGATGCCGGGCTCGGCGAGGGCAGGGGACACCCACCTGTTTGTGTTCGAGGTGCGCGCCCTGGAAGAGAATAGCAGAGTGTGGGGGCCTGAGCCCGTCCCTAAGAAGGGCCCTCATTTCTTGTGGCAGAAAAACTGAGGATCAAATGCGCGGTCATTGGGGATGAATAATAGAAACAACAGTTCTTCAGACACAAATAATTACTAGAGGGAACTAGTCTAACGTATCAGTGAACTAAAACACTACCTGGTCTTTAAAAAAAATAAAATTAAGGGACTTGATCTTTTTTTTGAGCAGTTTTGGGTTAACAGGAAAACTGGGCATAATCACTGAGTGTAAATAATAAATATACAATAATACATAAATCAGGAAAGAAAAATCATGAATGTAAGTAAATAATGGAGGGTAACCTACCAACTACGTCCAAAATATTTGGTCTTTTTTTTTTTCAATCGATAGAGTTGATGTTTTTTGAGTAGTGTTGGGTTTACAGAAAAAATAAATCTAAGCAGGAATGGAGTATAAACAACCCTCATATAAATAAGTAGACATAATGAATAAATATACTAATTGAGTGTAAAAATACCAAAAGGAGCTCTAAAGTCATTTCCTTTTAATTTACAGACTAATTTTTTGAGCAGTTTTAGGTTTATAGAAACATTGAGTATGAAATAGTAATTAAGTGTAATAATGAACAAATAAAATATACAAATAGGTGAATCCAAATAATGGATAAATGTAAGTAAGTAATTGAGTATAAAACACTGATTTAATTGACTCAGAAACATTTTTTCTTTAAATTAGCAGGTTTTTGGAGAATTTTTAGAGTTATTGGAAAATTAAATGTAAGCAGTAATTGAATATAGATATTAAATAAACATAATAAATGTAAGTACGTAACTGAGTATAACATGCTGATTAACTCAAGATATTCAGTCTTTTTCTTTTCATTAACAGATTCTTTTTAGTAGTTTTGGGTTTACAGAAAAGTTAAGTATAAATAAATACAGAAGTAAATAAACAGCAACGAACCAGAAGTGAGCAATTAAGTGTAAAATACCACCTAGTTAAGAAACAGTGGATGCTTTTAATCTATAGGCTTAAAAACTTTTTTTGAGCAGTTTTAGGCTTATGAAAAATTCAGTCAGTGTACCACAATGAAAGTGTTAAAAAAAAAAAAGGAATCAGTAATCAGTAAACGTTAACTTGGCACATAAGTAAATAAACATCAAATAAATAAATAGACTAAAAATGCCAGTAATTATAAACAAGGTCCTACTGTATCGCACAGGAAACTATATTCAACATTTTGTAATAAAGCAACTGGAAAAGACTGTATACATATGCACACATTATAACTGAACCATTTTGCTGTACACCAGAAACTAACGCAACATTGTAAATCCACTCTACTTCAGTTTAAAAAAATTAAAATTTAAAAAGACTATAGAGCACGGGGAACTATATTCCATTTCTTGTAATAACACATAATGGAAAAGAATTAAAAAATATATATATATATATGTATAACTGAATCGCTTTGCTGTACACCTGAAATTAACACTGTCAACCAGTGACACTTTAACAAATTTTTTTTTAAATTAAAAAAGAAAAAAAACGTCAGTAATTGAGTAGAGAATACTGGAAGCTCTGGTCATTTTTACGGTGGACTGTTTTCAAACACACTTGCACATTTTCACTAATACTTTTTTCCGGCATGTTGTGCATGGAGCAGCCCACACCTTCAAAGCATAAAATCTGCTCCTCCCCGCACCCCGCGCCCCAGACCTCAGGCCTGTTCCTGTAGCTCATTCTCAATTTTCCTTCACAATTCTTTTCTTTTAGAATACGTTCAGGTGCACCCACGGGACCATCTAGGCTGGTCCTGGCTCACGGGGCGGAGGAGGGTGCCACTGCACGGCTGTATTTTATTCCTCCCTCCCTGGGGTTGAAACTGGGGACCATTATTGTACACAGAGATGCTACAGATATTCACATGCCATATTTGGGGGGCTACTGATTTCATGTGACTGGGGTGCAGACCTCACAGGGACTTCATGTCACCGGGAATCCCCAAGTGGCCGGTGAAGCCCTTGGCGCTTTTTCTGTGGGGCTGTTCGTCTGGAGTGCTGACGCGCAAGCGTTCCACGTCCGACGCGCCTGCAGACGCGTCGGGAACCCACCCGAGGAATGTCCTTCCGAAGGCATTCTGACTTCCTGATCGGCGTCAGCGACGCTTTTGGTTTGGGTGAAGCTAATTTACTGTTCTCTTTCACACGTTTTCTCCACCCGCGAAGCCCCAGAGCCCCGGGCATGAGAGCAGCAGCGATGCTCAGGGCGGACGCCGTTTACCTGCTGCATTTCAAGTTCATACTCGAAGTCCTCCCTGAAGTGGCTGCGCACCTGCCACTGGACGATGGAATAGGTCTGGTTGCACCAGGCACTCGTGATGGTGGGCGCAGTCAGTCTCTCTAGGGCGGGGAGGGGGGAGAAAAACACACACACACTTTTATGAGTAAAACACATCAAAGGGAAAAGAAAAGTTCTTCCTGGAGATACTTTTAAAATGGACCTACAAACTCAGGGGGAAACGGAGACCCCACCTGCACCCTGAGACCCTTCCAGAGGTCTCTTCAGGCCCTGCACCTGGCCTCCCTGAGAAGAGCCCTATTGTTTGTCCTCTTGGCCCGTCCAGTCCCCGGACGGAGAAGAGTCTGGTCCAGCTGCCCTGTCTGTCCCTCCCTCCCTCCGTCCCTCCATCCTCCACCCACCTCGACCAACTCTGCTCAGCCCCGACCCCCGGGCAGCCTGGCCTGCTCCCGCCCTGTCCAGGGCCTAGCCCTCTCCCACGACCTTGGCCAGCCAGCTCTGCTCCCAAAACGTCACGTGGCAGCTTCTGCCCCAGCCCCGGACTCGGACTGGGACACACCTCCGGCTTTTCCCCACCTGCCCCAGACCCCACTCCAGGGGGGCCCAGCTCTACCCAGGACCCTCCTGCCCCTTCTGTGGGCTGTCCCAGCCCTGTGTCTGCTCAGCATCGCACCTGGACCCGGGCAGCGGGTCCAGGCTCACTGGGAGATGGTCCCCAGGTCTGCTTCCTCCACTCACGTGCGCTCACGTCTCCTGCCACCGCGTCCCCGCCTTTCTGCCAGGCTCTCAGACGCCCTCTGCCCCCGCCCCTGGGGCTGCCTGCCGTCACCCCTCACCCCCTACTGGGAACCGCTCCATGGATGCCCCATGTGGACGGCGGGGCTGGGCAGGGGGATGCCCTGAGTCCCAGGCGGAGCCGGACCTGTGGGTCTGCACCTGCTGGGGACAGCTTCTTGTAGGAGAGGCCACAGCTTCAAAGTCACGTCACCTTGAGAGGTGGCAGAGCAGCAAGAGGCCCCCACCTCCTCCCCTTTTGCACCAGCCTCTCAATTCGTGGAGGTGGAGCCGGACCCTTCGCGGGCGTCCCTGCCTCGTGGGGACGGGCTGGTGGGGGTGCTGGTTTGGTGGGGGGTTCTAGTTTCAGGAGAAGGACACTGACATAGTTTTGCTAAGATGGTCTTTGTGTCCCCAAACCAGTCGGCGTCCTCATGCAGGGCCTGGAGAGGGGCTGTGAGCCTGAGCCCTCCCTTTCCCCCAGCCTCTCGGTGAATCCGGCCCACCCCCCACCCCACCCCCACCCCGGGGCGGATCCACAGAGCCATCTGTGCTGTGTGTTCTGGAAGTGCTTCCTCCGGCCCAATGAAGATGTCACAGCTGCTGTGGGCTGAATGTCTGCGCCTCCCCAGCACTCGTTCCTACGCCGAGGCCCTGACCCCCAGGGGGATGGTTTGGGAGGCGGGAACTTCGGGAGGTGGGTAGGGTCAGATGCGGTCGTGAGGGTGGGGCCCCAGGGTGAGATTACTGCCCTTAGAAGAGGAGGAAGAGACACAGAGCCGTCCCTCCATCATGTGAGGACACGGGGAGGAGGCAGCCTCCGTGAGCCAGGAAGCGAGCCTCACCGGGAACTGACCCGCCCCCTCGGGATCTCAGACCCCCACCTCCAGCGCTGGGAGAAATGAGTGAGTTGTTGAAGCCCCGTCCGCCCCAGTTTGGGGTTTTTTGTCCCAGCCACCCCAGCTGACACAGGAGCATCTCAAAGCAGAGGGCGGCCCGTGCAGGACGTGTCTCATCCTTACTCACCAATTTCGTGTAATGTTTTTGTGATTTCAGAGCAGGGGATCGGGGACTCTCGGCTGCTGCCATTGACAGAGAAACGGTTCAGCTCCGGGGACAATACAGAGAGGTCGTCGAAACGACACTCGACGTTTGTCCCCCACTCGTCCTGTCTGTACTGGGAGCACGGCCACTTCTGGAAGGAACTGGGGCGAGGAAGGCAGGGTCACCGCGGCCGTGCGGCCGCCCCGGTGCCCGGGAGAGCCCGCGGGGCGCCCGGGTCACACCCTACTGTAGGTTCTCCAGGTACAGGTGATACTGCGTGTCCCGCGGGGCCTCCCTGCCCACCGCCCAGGTGCACGTCAGCAAGTCCGCGTCGTGAACCCAGCAGGTCAGGTTCTCTGCCGCCGCCCTGGCCTTCCCTTCTGGGCTTGCAAAGAAGAGAGGGGAGAAAAAAAGGAGTCCTCTTTGAGATCCCTGTGAATTCTCACACAGTCGTAAGAAGCCAGACAGACACGTTTGCGTGCTGATTTTACTGTGACGGTTGCATGTCCCCGTAAACATGCAGACGCTTGCCACACAGGACCGCTGCATCCCAGCAAGCATTCCCCGCCTGGCCCTTCACAGTTCCTCCAAGCCCGCCGGCCCCTGCCACCAGCACAGCCCCCGCCAGCCACCGCTCTGCTCTGCCTTTCTGCACGTGGGTCCCTCCAAGCAGGGGCTGTCCCTGAAGTCACACCGCTACGTCCCAGGAGACCCATCCAAGTTACGAGCCGTCACTTTGATAGTCAGGACACCGAGCGAGGACGGAATGCCAGCCCCCCGCCCTCCCCCCCGCCACCAAACAGCGGTTTCCCCTCACCCAGCTTAGGGTACTGAATCCACCCGGAGAACGGTGGCCCCTGGGTCACACTCACGCTGTAGTTGGTCGCTTGGCACGGGATGTGAGCAAATTTGCAGTAAGTGTTGTTTCGTGCCTAAGACAGAAGGGGGCCATTTATTAAAAAGTGCAGAGGCGGGGCTGTACCTCGGGCATAGAGCGCGTGCTTAGCATGCGCGGGGTCCTGGGTTCCATCGCCAGCACCTGCATTAAAAGAAAATTAATAATAAACAGATCTAATGACCTCCTCCCCCCGAAAAAAATATTAAGGGAGGACTCAGAGTATGCAGTACTGAGTCTTCATGTTGTTTCCATTTTGTGAGATGGTCTTTGATGCATGAATTATTTACTCAGTTGAAGTTTGTGTGTATCGGCTTTTTCTTGAGTTGGTCTCTGTGGTTCAGTTCAGGGTGAATTTTTATGAGGGTCATAATCCAGCCCCTTTCCACCTGGACTTCTCCCATACCCTTGGCTCTGACCTCAGGCACACCCTTTGGGGTTTTTGTTTTTTTCTTTCATCTTCTTTTTTGTTTGTTTGTTTTTTAATGTTAAAAAATTTTTTTTGATTTTGTTGTTTGTTTGTTTGTGGGGTATTTTTGTTTTTGTTTTTTAAGGGGAGGTAAGTAGGTTTATTTGTTCAGCTAGTTCTTTTAGATGGAGGTCCTGGGGCTGGAACCCAGGACCTCACGCGTGCTAGCCATGCACTCTACCACCTGGGCCAGCCCCTCCCCCTCGGTTCTCGTCCACTCTCACTGGCTTCACCACGATTTTCTGTAAGAATCATCTGCACATAGATACAGTTTTACTTCTCTTTTCTGATAGGCGTTTTTGATAAAAACCTTCTACTTTTAAAAATGTTTTCCTAATTAGCCTGGCTAGACCCACCAGGACAACGTTGAGGGTCAGTGGGAAGAAAGACATCTTTCTCTTGTCCTTTTTTTTTTTAACTGAAGTCCAGTTGATTTACAGTGTTGTGCTAGTTTCGGGCGTACAGCACAGTGATTCAGGTACATATATATCTTTTTTCTCAGATTCTTTTCCATCATATGTTATTACAAGATACTGACTATAGTTCCCTGTGCTCTACGGTAGGTCCCTGTTGTTTATCCACTTTATATCAAGTTGTGTGTCTCTGCTAATCCCAAACTCCTAATTTGTTCGTCAAGATTGGTTGCTGCAGGTACAATTAAGGGTTAATTTTCTAAGCTCCATTAAGATCCCACTGAGGTTTGTTGCAAGTTCACTTTTGTCCCCCTGAAAACTCATATATTGAAATCCAGCCCCCCACTGGGACTGTCTTTGGAGAAGGAGCCTTGAAGGAGGTAATTAAGTCAGGTGAAGTCACAGGGCTTGGGTCCTGATCCCAGAGGACTGGGGTCCTTCTAAGAAGAGGAGATGAGGCCCCAGACACACGCAGAGGGACGCCCACGGGAGGGCACAGGGAGGAGCCGGCCGTCCACACGCCAAGGGGAGAGGGCTCAGGAGACCCCAGCCCTGCTCACACCCTGACCTCGGACTCCAGCGTCCAGGACCCGGAGAGAGAAATTAGTCTACTATTTAAGTCCCCACCCCATCCCACCCTTGGTCTGTGGTTCTTTGTTACGACAGCCTGAGCAGACGAACACAGGACTGTGGTTTGCACTGTATTTCACAAAGAGCAATTTGAAGATACCAAGGCTCTTGTCAGGAAAGCTGACAGGTGCTTCCTTCTCAGGAAACACTTTCAGTGGCCGGAATCCTCCCTGCGGCTCCTGTCCGGGTTCTCACACCCCGTGAACCCTCCGATACCCTAGGGGGCCTGAGTGGGGCAGGCGCTGGCGGGAGTGGTGGGGCCAGTGTTTGCCAGCGGGGCTGGGTTCTCTACCCCGATGTCTCAGCTCCTGTCACCCCTGCCCTCTCCAGTGGGTACCACCTCAGACATCTTCCAAATAAGGAGCCTTCAGCCACGGTGCGCATAAAAGACCCCACATTCCACAGCTGAGCCCAGGACTAGAACCCAGGTCTCTGACTCCGGACATGCATGTGGCCTTCAGGCTTTGCTGGTCTCAGGTTCCTGAGACTGCGTCTGGTGTGCAAAGTACGGGGAAGATGCTTTACCTTATGGGCACGTCTTGAATTCACAAAGCACCAAATTTGGGAAACATTTCCGTGGAGGTCCCAGCTCATCCTTTTTCTCTCTGGATCCATCCTTAAGTTCTTAATCACTGGGTCTGGATCTGAAATGTTGATAAGGTTTGTGTTAGGAAAGATACACACGGTGCTTAAGGCAGGGTCCCCACGGGAACCTCCTTTCCCGCCGAGTTAGCCGGCGCCCGGGGCAAGTCCAGTTCTCCGCGGACAAGCGGTTGCCAGCAGCTGCCGGAGGCCAGGAACGCATCGCAACTTCCTGATCTCACCAGCTCAGCCTCCCAAGGATGGGGGGCAACAGTCAGAGGAGCAGGTCACTTGCACTGTCCCTGTCGGTGTGAGCTTTACCATTTTCACTGAGAACCAATTCAGGCTTAAAGAGGTGACTCAAAATCTCCTCCACAGACTGAGATGTTGCCGACTGGTTTGCCAGTCGCAACAGAACGTATGTTTTTATACAATATATAAATATATATGAATCACTATCTATAATAGAATACGGATTTTCATAAATTATGAGGCACGCTCGTTACACGGCGATATTCATGTTCTAACAGAGCTCACAGATTGTTTGGCCGGTTCTCAGATCGTCGGGGAAAAGTCACCCGGAGGGCGTGCATCTAAATACATTGTGAAGCGTAACCCAAGCACGCTGTCGGTGGGGAAGGAGGTCGGTCTTCGCGGGCCAAAGGATTCAACGTCTTGGATCAGTGACTGTCCTCATGAAGGAAAAAGAGCTACTCAGTCACGTCGTGGCCAGTAACTTGAAGCTTTCAAGCTCCATCAGACACTTCAGGTTTTATCTGTCAACCCTCATTTGGACGATTTAGGGAAATGACTGCTTATAAGCCATAAGCACTGTGATCCGTTAAGACCAACAAGGTTACTTTGATTAAGCAAGACCGAACCACAGGGTTATCTTCATTCCTGGCATCACTGCCTCCCCACCTAGAAAGATAATTTATTCCTCAAAAAGTAATTCAGCTAGGGAAACCTCTTATAAGTGAAAATAGAATTTTTAATGGATGCTTATGCCTCAAAATGTATAGTCTCTTCTTCCAAAACAACAGTAAATATCATTAAAAGAGATTTGACAGATGCAGTAGAAAATATTAGCTTTAGCATAGTTTTATTACATTTTACTTTATTTTTAATTTTTATAAATTTATAATTTTGTTTTAAATTCTTAATTGTTTTAAATGTTAACAAATTTTAAATAATTTGATCATTTAATATAAATTATAGATCATTATATACTACAATTATATAGTATAATATATAATTATTGATTATGTATTATGATTATACATGTAAATATGTATGTAGGTAAATGATAGAACAGGAGAGTTTTCTGTCACTAATTATTCCATGAAGTCTACCTATGTTCTTTCAGATTGGTTACTTTTCATCCAGTTACAGTCATGCTTACAAATAAAAACCTTTACTGGAAAAAAAAAAGAAAAGAAAAGGCAAATCTGTAAAGACAAAATGCAACAAAATGAAAGCCAGTACACATAAGCGTGTTTACCGCGATGTACTCATGACCCACCCGTATTCTAACAGAATGTGGGGGTGGTGTTCTCAACCTGAGAGCTTTTAAAAGTCTATAGATGCTGGGACGTACTCTTGTAGTCATGATAAAGTCACGATTCTCAGATTTACCTCTCACCATAAGCACCTAGAAAACTGGGCAAAATACATAAATCAACTATTTCCAGACATTGGATAAGAGGCAATACAAGATTCCAAAAAGAAAAAAAAAAAAAAAAAAAGACTGGGAAGAAGCTACTTTGGAGATGCAAACGGGGCAATTCTGAGGGTTTATCTGGAGGTGGGGGGACATTCAAGGTCCACACAGACAAGGTAGAGACTCAACACCCAGAGCAGGTAGCAAAGACCCCAGAAGGATCACAGCTTTGTCATCAGGGAGGAAAGACATAAAGGTGACTCAGCCTGCAAAACATCAAAACAAGATGGCCCATCGATAAAGTAATGGCCGGCTGAAACAAAACTCACCGTCTTTAAGGAAGCCCACAACGGCAGACACTCCCCAACACATCATTTACAATAATCAGCACCCAATAAAAAAAATCACCAGATACCCAGAGAAGCAGGAAGATACTGCCTCTGACCAGAAGACCTATCAGGGTGCAGACATCATCCCCAAAATGACAGGTGATGAAATGAACAGAGACGTCTGTTCAAACAGCCATTATAAAATCTGTCCGAAGATTTAAAGGAAAACATGAACACTATGGACTGAGGAATGGCAGCTCTAGCAGAAGAAGTGAACAGAACTTCCAGAGGTAGAACCTACAATGTCCGGGTTGCAAAACCACACAGATAAACAAACAGAAACTCTAAGCAACATCATAGTCAAATGGCTAAAAAAAAAAAAAAGCGGTATCAAGAAAATCTTAAGAACCAACGGAAAAAGACACAACTATCAGAGAACAAAGATAAGAATTTCTGTTGATTTCTCTTTGCAACCAGTGGGACCCAGAAGATAAGAGAATGACTTCTCTAAATGCTGGAAGAAAACAAGAAACACCGCCGGAAACGTAGAATAGGAACAGGTTAATCTTAGCGATGAATGGACGGGGAAATCGAGACTCTTTATAGCCACAAAAAGTGAAAGAATTTTTTTTTTCCCCAGAAGACTAGGTCTACAAAAAAAGTTAAAGGAAGGGAAAACATACCGACGGAAACTCAGATCCACATGAAGGAATGTGGAGGCAGTTCTGGAGTCACAGCAGAAGCAGACCAACAATAGTAAAACTCAGGCAAAGATATGAAACAGTCTCGTTTTTAATGTCTTAAAAAGATAATTGTTTAAAACAAAAATGGGAAAGGGTACAGCTCTAGTGGTAGATGCATGCCTGACGTGCACAAGGTCCTGGGTTCAATCCCCAGTACCTGCTGAAAAAAGTAAAATTTAAAAAAAGTTTAAAGTGAACAAATAGCAAAGGGGTAGGATGAAACTCGGTCCTATTAATAATTGCATCACGTGCAAATGGCCTAAACGCTCCAAGGAAAAGGAGAGTTTGTCCGACTAGATTAACAGAACTACAAGAAAGATACTTTACTGTTGTTTTTTTTTGGGGGGGGGAGTGGGAAATTAGGTTTATTTATTTACTTTTTTTAAATGGAGGGCCTGGGGATGGAACCCAGGACCTTGTGCATGCTGAGCACACGCTCTGCCGCTGAGCTCCACCCTCCCTGGAAAGATACTTTATTTAAATAGAGTTTAAATGTTACTAATAGGAAAGCACGTTTTATGCAAACTCTGGTCTTACAAAATCTGAGATTGCTTATGTTAATAAGATACAAACAATACTTCAGGACGAGGCGTATTTCCAAGGTCAAGAAAGGACCATTTTAAGTGACAAAGTGGCCAATTCGCCCTAATAATATGCTCCCAAAGATGAGCTTCAGAACACGGGACCCCAGCATCACCGCCACCCGCCTCCACCCCCGCTTACTGACAAAGCAAACACTTAGAAAACCTGCCAGCGCTGCAGGACCTGAACAAAAACATCCATGATTTGACCTAACTGATACTGTTGGGACGTTCTAACCAGTAACGGGAGGATGGGCATTTTTAGCAAGTACGAATGGATGGTTCACCAAAATAGACGGTGTCCTGGCGTGTGAAGGGTCAGTGCATTTAAGAATTGCACCGAACTTCCCAAACCTAGAGAAGGAATCAGATCTCCAAGTACACGAAGCACAGAGGGTTCCCCAGCAAGAAGAACCCAAACAGACCCACACCAAGACACACTATCATTGAGATGGCCAAAGTTAAAGGTAAAGAGATGGTTCTAAAGGCAGCAAGGGAAGAGCAAAGAGTTAGTTACAAGGGAAACCCCTTTAAGGCTCTGGGACACCTTGACCTCAGACGTCTGGTCTCCAGGATTCAGAAAGGATGACAGTCTTTGCTTTCAGCTCCCTGGTTTGTGGTCCTTCATTCCTGCCGCCCCCAGGAAACCACCTCAATACCCAGGCCTTTAACGTGTGCATTTGGGGGACATAATTCAGCCCAGAACCTGCCAAGGGAACCTTATTTGGAAACGGGGTCTCTGCAGACAGGATGATGTGAAGGACCTGAGAGGAGGTCCTCCTGGAGGAGGTGGCCCTGCATCCAAGGACAGTGACCTCAGAAGAGACAGAAGAGGAGAGACGCAGACACAGAGGAGACGCCACGTGGAGACGGAGGCAGAGACGGGAGGGAGGTAGCCACCAGCCCAGGGATGGACGCCTGGAGCCCCCAGAAGCTGGAAGAGGCAGGAGGCAGGGAGGACCCTCCCCTGGAGCCTCCGGAGGGAGCGCAGCCCTGGGACACCTTGACCTCAGACGTCTGGTCTCCAGGACAGGGGGAAATAAATAGCTTCCACATCAGCCCCCAGACAATGGCATTTTGTTAACCAGCCCAAGGAACCTAAGCCAGCAACCCGAGGAGACTGACACACACCCCCACCCCCGCCCACCAGCACCCCATCTGAGTTCCCCTGCCTTTTGAGGAAGGAGCAGGCCTCTCATGGGTTATGCAACGCTGTGGCGGTTACTGCGGCTCATGTCGGCCCACCTGCTGTGGTCCCCAGACATCCGTGGTGATGGGGTGGGGGGACCAGCTCCGGTCCTGCTGCAGAACCAAGCAGCCCTGGTGCCCGAAGCCTGGCCCACATTGCACGGTCTGGCAATTGGAGGCGAGGCTGGGGTGGGCAGTGTTCAGGGGGCCCCTCTCAGGGGTCTGCTGGCCAGCCAGGGATCCCTGACGGCACTGGGCTTCCCTGTGGACCCTCCCCGGGGCCGCCTGCCCGCCCAGTGGGCGCCGTATCTCCTTTAACTCCCATCAGCACCCGGGCCTTTCCGCCTGGTGGGGGGTCCATTCACTGCTGGGCGCCCCCGCGACGTGTGAGCTCTGTACCCGCAGAGCCGAGGGCGTGGCTCCCCTTGAGGGTACTGGGGAGCAGCTGGCTCGTCCCCTGACCCCGTCCCTGCCTGGGATAGTCTCTGCCGGCCGCACCTGTCACCCGTGGTCAGCCGGACACTGACAGTCAGAGGTGGGCACGGTCAGCTGGGGAATGTTCACTGGTACCCGTCCGCCTCTGTATCCGGCGATCTCACTGTCACTTGTGGATTCCTTTCCTGTCCACCGTCATTATGACTGTGTATCGTGTGAACCTCCCGGACCCCAGGGAGGCCCTGGTTTGTCCCCTCCATAAACCTCCGTCACGAAAGTGAGAAAAAACAGGATGTATGCTCCCACTGGAGAGCCTCTCCAGCTTCTGGGGATGCCCCACGCCCTAGGCACCCTCAACCTGTGGCTGCGTCACCCCAGTCTCTCCACTGTCATTACACGGCTTCTCCCTGAGCCCAGGTTTCTCCTCTTTAGAAGGACACTGTCATTCTGCTTTAGGACCCACCCGCATGACCTCATTCCAACCCGGGGACATCTGCAAAGCACCCTATTTCCAAAGAAGTCCCATTGGCAGCTTCTGGAGGTTAGGAGGTGAGCACGTGAGTCTGGTGGGGACCCAGCTCAGCCCCGTCACCCCGGTCTTCCCGCCGTCCTCCCCCGACTCAGGAAGAGGATGGTGATGAAGCAAGATGAGTGAGGGCTCCCGGCACCCGGGCTCCCCCAGCAGCTCTTCACGTAGCCCCCCGGTTTTGGTGACCGACCTCCCGGCTCTGAGATTGCACCAGTATCGGAAGACCAGCCCGCCGGGTGGGGGTGGGAGAGTGAGGCGAGGGCCACAAGGGAAGTCTCTGCGTTGTCTGCGACGAGGCACGGGATTCTACAGTGACCGCAAGGTGAGCAGTGTGACAGCCGAGGGGCCCACAGACCCCCACGTGGCTTTCCCTCCGGCTTTTCCCTACCCTGGTCCATCTGCAGCAGGCAGGAGATGGGCGTCAGGCACACCGCCAGCCAGAGGAAGGCCATGGCGAAGGCAGCCCCCATGGGAGGGCCGGCGGGGGCTGGAAGAGAAGAGAGAGTTACCGGTGGGCGCGGCCGCGGGGACGGTCGGGGGAGGCGGGAAGGGGGCCGAGCCCTCCAGGGCACGTCGCGCTCGGAAGGCAGGGAGCTGCTTCCAGGAGGGGAGCCCCCTGTGCATGTGTGTGCATGCGTACACACACGTGCGCACATACGACACACACATTTATGCCTGTACACTGCATGCATGTGTGTCCACATGCATGTATATGCAAATATTACACATGCATTTGTGTCTGTGTGCACATGTATGCCTGCCTGCGTGTGCATGAGAGTATCTGGGTGTTTGTGCACACATATGACACATGTATTGTGTGTCTGTATGTGCACTGCATGTCTGTGTGCACCCGTGTGTGTGCACACATCACACACATGGTTGTGCCTGCATGTCTGTGAGTTCATGTGTGCACATATGTGTGCGTGTGTTTGTCTGTGTGCACATGTGTGTGTGTGAGCCTGTCTCTAAAGAGCCCCCACCCTGGGATCTGAGCACACTCTTGGCCTCAGCCCCATTGTGACCTGGAAAGCACGCTCCACGCAGGGCACCAGGAAACGCTGGGGTCACAAAGCAGGGGAAGGAAGTCCAATTAGAACCATGAAATCAACGCAGACTGAGTTTCCTGAGTGGATGGGATATGGGAACTGAGCTCTGCTGTCTCAGTATCCCAGCCAGTCTTTCCCCAGGGTCCCCACGGCACCCCCTCCGCAGGCCAGCTCTCCGGGACCCTCACCTGGCGGGGGGCCACCTTCTGCACCCTCAGAGCTCCAGGCATAGGGTCTCCTGATGGACCCCACCTTTTCCTCCCCAGCCACCTGAGTGGTGTCATGCAAACGCCATCCACACCTGGGGGCCAGCTCCGGGCTGCCACACACACAGACCCCACCACAGAGCCTTGGACGCTCGCCTGCCTAGGGGGCCACCCTCTCTGCAGGACACATGAAAATCGCCCCAAACTGCCCACACTGGGCCATCTTGCCTGACGCTGGGGAGCAGACGGAGGCTCTCCCTGCCTCACTGAGGACGTTCCCAGCCCCCATCAGGAGACCCCACCCAGATGGAGCCTCGCCTGCTCCCTCGTCCCATCCCAGAGCTCCCAGGAGATTTCCCAGGACTCACACGATCCCCAGTGAGTGCCAACTTTCCCACCAATCTGACGCCAAAGGCTGACACCCAGGGTACTTCTGGCTGAACCGGGGGTCAGGCCCGAGAGACCCCTTTTCCTAAAGTCCAGGACTGCCTACCCGTGCGAAGAGTCCAGGGATGGATGTCTTGTGGTCCATTTGTAATACAGGGATTGGAGAAAAAGATCAGAATCGTGCACAAAGATCGGATGAGAGCGGCCTAGGGCTTGTCCTTAATGCACGCAGACAGGCCGGGTGGGTGTCCCGGGGGGCGCGGCTGTGCGTTCCCGGCCCCGCAGGCACGGAGGCTCCAGCGTCCTGACTAACGCTCACCCCACCCCTAAGGCACCGCTCCTCACGTGCGAGGCTCACATCCTCTGAAGAACCAGAATGCATCAGGTCCGTCGTGATATCATGCTGTCCCCAGATTATGAAGGGACGGGGGGCGTCTGGACAGAGTCGAGCCCCCAGGGGCTGAGGCTGGGGCTGGGCTCAGCAGAGTAGGGGCAAGCCCAGGGGAATGCCTTCTTGGGCACGAGGACTTCGAGGTCGGCGTGTGTTGCCCCGGACGGCACATCACAGCGGCCGTGAGCCGCCTTCAAATCCGGGGTGCCCCCCTCTCCGCCCTGGGGCTGGCAGTCAGTACCCCGTCTGCAGGGACAGCAGCCCCGGCCACCTGCCTTCTCCCCCTCCACCCGTCCCGGCTTCTTACCGGGGATGCAGAGCAAAGTCCAGCGGGACAGAGGTGGCCCCCTCCTGGCTCTGGTCCAGCTGGCCTGGGAGTGGACCCCGGGCTCCTCACCCCCTTGCTTGACTGGCTGAGCGGCAGGCAGACTCTTGAAAGAGAAAGAAGCTAGTCTTTCCCTGTTGAGTGTTTTTATAGCCTCCAGCTGCAGCCCCACCCCTAAACGTCACACCCAGTGAGGGTGGGACGCGGTGCGTGACCTGGTCAGGGAGTCTTCCGCGCCCCCCGCCCCCCGACTTCGTCCTCGCAGCGCGGGACTAGAACGTGCGGTCACCAGCACGACAGCCGCTACGGGCTCACCCTGCAGGGAGCACTGTTTCTTTCAAACGATCCTTTTCCTGTTCTCGCTTCTGTTTGCGGGCCCCTCTTTGCCCCGGTCTTAATGACTGCCCGGATTTCAGACAGGCTTGAGCAATTTCCTGGAAAGGTGTCGTGGGTTAATGGGTGGGGTGGGGGTACGGGTGGGGTGAGCGTGAATGGCCGGGGTCCTGGCCGCCTTCTTCCGAGGTCGGGAAGACCCCCCTCGTGTCCTCGGGGACCGGCAGGTGACCCCGGGTCCCCGATTCGCTGGCTGCCCGGGGCCCACTCAGTCAAGTCCAACCGTCAGCCTTCCCAGCGGCCGTCTGTGACGTTCCCATGCCCGGCCCCTCCAGGGCTCCCTCTGCCCTCCCTCTGCACCCACCCCCCTCCCATCGTGTCACTGCCCACTCTCCCATAGGTAGCCCCGTCCTCTTCTCTCCTGCAATGTTTTGTGTCTACGCCCACTGCCCCCCGAAATGAACGTCCACCTGGAACCTCTGAACGCGAATTTCTTCACTAACGGGGCTGTCGCAGGTGTAAGGGATTGAGGCACAACTGAGCCCTGCTGGAACAGCCTGGCCCCGACGTCCCAGGGGACTGCTGTCCTTATGAGAAGGTGGCCATGGACACACAGGGACACAGGGAGGAGACGCCACGTGGAGACGGAGGCAGAGACGGGAGGGAGGCGGCCACCAGCCCAGAGATGGACGCCTGGAGCCCCCAGAAGCTGGAAGAGGCAGGAGGGACCCTCCCCTGGAGCCTCGGGAGGGAGCGCGGCCCTGGGACACCTTGACCTCAGACGTCTGGTCTCCAGGACGCGGGGAGGGTAAGTTTCTGTGGTTTTAAGCCGTCCAGTTTGGGGTCCTTTGTTACGGTCACCCACCTGCCACGGACCATGTGTCTTGGTGGCCGACCAGCCCCACTGGGAGAATAAAGCCGTCTCCCCCCACAGGAAGGACCAGACCCCCCTCCCGTCATCCGTCCTCAGGGGTGATGCACCTGTTACAAAGAATGGACACCTTTGTCCTCCTGGTCCCTTTTAGTCTGGGACGGAAGCAGGGTACTGGTGGGGGGCGTCTAGGCAGATCAGAGCCGGGGACGTAGGGACAGATGACAGAGCTGAGCGATGACAGTCAGTCCGGAATGGACTTCGCCCGTGGGGCTGCAGACGGCCGTCCAGTTGGGCCCCAGAAAGCGGACCGCTTTCCCCAGGCAATTTCTGCAGAAATTGGGCCTTTTGAGAGATAAGAAGGCAAAGCTGACCCCAGAGGTTGCCCCGCTGTTACAACATGTACCCGCTTTCCTGCAACTCAGGGCTCTGATTAGGAAGGTGTGGAGAAGTGAGTCAGATGGAGCCGTGGGTATAGACATGAACTTGCCGGGGTTCCCCAACATTAGCACCATGTGGGGGGGCTTCTGGTTCCTCCCTCCCTCCCTCCCTTCCTCCCTTCCTCCCTTCCTTCCTTCCTTCCTCTTTCTTTTTTCTCCTAAAAGCCCAAAAAATAATAATAAAAAAGGAAGAGACAACAGAAAAGCAGCAGGTAGCCCCCCTGCCCTGCCCCGCCGGCCACAGGACAGGTGCCAGTCCGCTCAGCAGACCCAAGGAAGCTGAGCCCTGACGGCCGCTGGGCAGAGGCAGCTGAAGTGCCCCAGTGGGTGCAGCGCACTTCCCTGGTGACCAGGAGACCTCGGGCGTCGGGACGTGGGGTGACAGCAAGACAAAAGGGGGATCGCAGGTGACAGGTCTATTTCACGAAGGCTCTGCCCCCTCCTGCAGCCCCGCCAGCGTCCCTGAACCCCGGGGGGGAAGACGAGGTATTGTGTTGGGGGTCTCTGAACGGTGGAGGGACCCCGATGGGGCAGAGGATGGTGGCATCGCCCAGAACAGGTGACTGAGGCCCCCGGGCACGTGAATGCTGAGGTCCCTCCCTCCACAGGGTGGCAGAACTCTCTCCCTCCTGACTCGTCCCCGTCACCGGGAAAGCGGGCTCCGTCCCCGCCTGTTTCCTCCAAGCTTCCCCGTCACCTGTTTGGTGCTGGAACATGATCAGACAACCAGAGGACCAGGTTTCAGAAAACCAGGCAGACAACTGGGGAGCTGGGGTGGGACGGCTTCCGCAGTGCGCCCAGAACCCGGGCCCCCAAGGGCAGGGCGCGTACATGCGGGGAGGGGGCCACGAGGAACAGAAAATGGGGAAACGGGAACGGGGAATGGGTGAGGCCCGCACACGTGCAGCTGGGCCGGGGGGAACCGCAGTAACTGACCCTGGACCCGGCGCTCCCCGCACCTGTCGCACAGCACCACCACCCCCCCAGAGGGCAGGGGACAGCTGTTCCGTCACCTAACGGTGCTGGTGCCTGCGGTCAAACAACCTGAGTCCTGTCCCACAGCAGCCGAGGGCTGGGATTCAGACGAATCTTTACGGAACCCATCACACAGTCGTGGAAACCGGTCCCCTTTCCAGGGATGTGAGGGGGTCCCGGGTGCCAGGCGTGTTGGATGCGACCACCGCAGGCATCCTAACCTGCAGCCCCCCTCCTTGCAGTCCTCCCTGCTGTGCCCGGCGGAGCACCCCCCGCCCCGCTGGCACGACTGCATTCCTGCCTCTACGCCAGACCCCGGTCTCACTCGGAGCTGGCATCCCTGTGTCCCAGCCACCTTGGAGGTCCTCCTGGGCAGGGGACCACCGGGCTCTGTGACAGCAGCGAGAAGTTACACCTCTGCTGCCAGCATATGTGGTCGGGCCCAGGCCTTGTGCGGGCTTTCTGGGGCGGCCCTAACAAACCCCATAGGCTGGGGGCTTCAAACCACAGGAACCCACCCTCCCCGAGTCCTGGAGACCAGACGTCTGAGGTCAAGGTGTCCCAGGGCCGCGCTCCCTCCTGAGGCTCCAGGGGAGGGTCCCTCTTGCCTCTTCCAGCTTCTGGGGGCTCCAGGCGTCCATCCCTGGGCTGCTGGCCGCCTCCCTCCCGTCTCTGCCTCCGTCTCCACGTGGCTTCTCCTCTGTGTCTGTGTCTCTCCTCCTCTGTCTCTTCTGAGGACACTGTCCTTGGATGCAGGGCCACCTCCTCCAGGAGGACCTCCTGTCAGACCCTTCGCTTCTGCAGAGAACTTATTTCCAAATAAGGTCCCCTTCTGAGGCTCCAAGGGACACAAATGCGGAGGACACCACTCAGCGAAGACAGTTATTGACAGCTGCAGGAAGGATGTCCACCCTCCAGACAGTGACCTGGTGAAGAGTCAGTAAGTGCCTGGTGCCTGGAGGCAGCAGCCGTGTGGCCCAGGTCCACGGTTCCCGGAGGAGCCAGGGGGCACGCCTCACCCGCAGCGCGGCCAGACTGCTGGGCATCTCAGAGCCAGGACTGTCCTCCCCCCGGGGGGAACGCGGGTGGGCAGGACGCCCAGCCACCAGGGCCGGAAGTGTCTTTGCTGGGAAAGTTGGTCAGGGAAGCCCCTTATCTCCGGGGAACCCCGCGGGCGACTGTCGGGGTCACCAGGCCCACCTGACCCTGAGGGCGTGGCCAGTCGTGTGCCTGGGGCTGGCCCTGAAGGCCCCAGGGGTGCCTGGGGTCAGCATAGCTGGGTCACCGCTGACCTCAGAGCCCAGGGGCCATCTCGGCCCACGGATTTCACATCTTGCTTTTGCCTTGGGCTCTGGGACGGATGCGACTGTGGGTCCTTCCTACCAGCCCTGGATCAGGGGGAAAAAAAGGACCCCTGGGTGCTGGCTCCTGTGTCCACCAGTGCCTGCAGCCCCGAGGGCAGGGCCGGGGTACCTGGGACTTGCAGGCGGGACTTGCTTCCCTCTGAGATGCAGAGACAGTAAACAAGGGGGCACATTTGCAGGGTGGGGTGGGGGCACTGACTCCATCCTGTTTAATCCATTGCAAGATGGCGAAGTCCAGCTGAGGAGTGGGGGGTGGGAGGGGGGGTGGTCAGCTCAGTAATGTTCCCCCAACTTGTCCAGAGCCTGGGAGAAAGGTACCTTCAGGACCAGGTGATGAAGTGAAGGATGAGAGGAGGTCCTCCTGGAGGAGGTGGCCCTGCATCCAAGGACAGTGTCCTCAGAAGAGACAGAGGAGGAGAGACACAGACACAGAGGAGACGCCACGTGGAGACGGAGGCAGAGACGGGAGGGAGGCGGCCAGCAGCCCAGGGATGGATGCCTGGAGCCCCCAGAAGCTGGAAGAGGCAGGAGGGACCCTCCCCTGGAGCCTCTGGAGGGAGCGCGGCCCTGGGACACCTTGACCTCCGATGTCTGGTCTCCAGGACAGGGGAGGATGGATGCCTGTGGTTTTAAACCAGTGCTTTGTGGTTGGTTCAGCTGCCTGGGACTCTCATATAATGCTCAGACGAGTACTCCTTTTTCCCTCCTGACACTCCCCACTCACCCCTTCCCCCTCCATCTGGCTGCCAGAGTCCTGCCCTGGGTCCCCGCCCCCATCCCAGGGAACGAGGCTCAGCCATCCCTCGGGGTCCCCACCCCCCTGGTGTACAGGTGACCCGTCCATCCTGGAACCTGCCGGTGGCCGGCACGGGCTTCGGCTGAGTTCCCAGGTTCCGATTTGTAATTGAGACCCACGCACGTCGATCAGAGGCCCCCCGGGGCCAAGCACACCCAGAGGAGCCGGAGCTGCTGTTTGCAGAGAAGCCCGCCTTCCCGGGCCCAGGCTCTCCCCGGCCGAGCCGGGCGCCTTCCCTGAATCTCGGCCGCATCCGCCCTTCCCAGTTATTGGTGGCACCACCTTGACGAGGAGGGGGTTACGACACGACACGGGGTCGCCTTGGGGTCACAGGCCCCACAGCCACGGCCACAGCGGGTGTTTTCTTCCCTTTAACAAAGTTGTCTTTTCCAATTTTCTCGAAACACCACAAGTCTTTCAAAAGAGGCTTAGCTCTGCCCCAGCCGCGAACGCAGACGTTTTGAAACTAAGATCTCCCTTATCAGCAGCCACCGAGGCTTGTGAAACGCCCGTTTCCTCGTCGTTCTGACGTGGATGGCGTCGCGTCCTGGGTCACTGCAGGGGCGCCTCCCCGCCGTGTCTGTGGGAGCTTCTTTTTCGCCCCTTCCGGGCACAGCCCCAGGGAGCCTGGCCTGGGAGACCTCCCTCCTCTTGGCTGCAACATTAAGTCTGTGGTCGTAGAGAAATGCAGAGAAACAGGCTCATCCTTGTGTTCTCTCTTTCCTCCCTGCATCCTTCTGTGCAGGACCGAAACGTGGGCGGGGAGAGCTGGTGTCTGTCATTCCTACTGAGGTATAGGAGTGCCTGACATTGGCCACCTTGGGAGGCAGATTGTGAATTTTGCTCAGTCCCTTTGGCCACCCTTAAATCTCTACGAGAGAGAGAGATGGTGTGAACAGCTCAAACATCCATCGAAGGATGGATGGACAGAGAAACAGAATGAGGTCCATGCACACAGCGGAATATTACTCAGCCAGGAAAAAGGAGTGGAGCTCTGACGCAGGCTACCGTGTGGATGGACCTTGAACACAGGTTGCTCCGTGAGAGAAGCAGACACAGAAGGACACACAGGGTGTGATTCCGTTTACAGGAAACACCCAGAACAGGCAACTCCATAGACATAGAAAGTGGGTTCCTGGTGCCAGGGGCTGGGGTCTGGGGAATGGGGAGTGACTGCTTATGGGGACCGGGTCTCCTTTTGGAGGGGTGAAAACATTCTAGAACTCTGGTTTTGTTCTAGCACAAAACTAGAGGTAATGGTTGCACAACACTGTGAACGTCCTAAATGCCATCCGTGGTAAATGTCATATTATATACATTTTGCTGAGAGAAAGAGAGAGAGAGAGGAAGGAAGAAAGGAAGGGGAAAAAAAAAACAAAGAAAAAAAGAAAGACCAGAATCATAAGCAAATCATTTTTTTCCCTCATATTGTTTTCCATGCCCGGTCCTGTGGGTCTCACTGCAGGGGATAATGACTCTGTAAATACACGTATTAACTCCATCTCCATCTCTCTCTGTCTGGAAAATGTAGAGAATGTCCCCAGGATGATCTGATGTCTTCAGAGCATCTGTATTGTGTTCTGATGACTCTGGAGTCACCTTCTACCCCTCCCTGCCATCAACAAAGTTGGGGAGCCTCCGGCAAACCTCCTGGAAACAGAAGGCACGGTTTCTGAAAAACCTTCTGTTCTCTGAGCTTCTGAGTTGTCTCAGAGGACACCTTTGAGAGGCTCGTGGGGCCAGCCTGAAGGAAGGGCATCTCCAGGGATTGGGGCTGGAACCCCTGCTCCGCCCAACAACCACCTGCCCTTCCCATGGCTTTTTTATAAATAGTGTTTCCTTTTTCAAGGCTGTGTAGTATTCCATCCTAGGGCTGTGTAGTTGTTTGTGGGGTTGACAATAAATATTGCCCAATAAATGCAGCTCGGTGGCTGTTTTGTGGCTGGAGTTTCCAAAAGACTCACTGAGTGTGTGTGTCTCCTGGGAGCGGGTCCCAGTGTCCCAACACCCACCTGGTAGGGATCAGGCTGGGCGTCCCAGCCTGGGCCACTCGGGGCAGTGGGAGCAGGCTACACAGTCCAGCTATGTGCCAAGGGGACACCAGTGTAGACGGCTGGTGTAGATGGCCAGATGGAGGGCTGGAAGGAAGGGCAGGCGGTCTGGGGAGGGGGCCTGACTGGAGACGTCCACTGGGTGCCCTCCTGCCCCTCCCCTAGGGCCTGCCCGGCCCCTGAGCCCTGAGAAGGAAGAGGGCATGGGGGGTTCCGGCTGAGCTCACCCTCCTTGTCATCTGAGTGGATCCCTGGACGGTGGGGAAGTGCAGAGCTCCACGGGGATGGACACACCTGCTTCTCTGAGGCTTGGGTGTGCCCTCGGCTCCTGGGACCCCGCCTCCCAGCTGCAAAGTCGAGGTGGCTGAGGACACTGGCATGAAGGACCGGAGCCCCATCCGCTCCCTGGACCCCACCAGTCAGGGCTCTTCGTGGCCCAGGGGGGCCCACCTCCTCCCCACTTTCTCTTTCCTGCTTCCGACAATGACTTCCCATCCCCTGGCTGAGAATTTCTCAGTGTGGACAGCAGGCGGTCCAGGATCTCTTCAAGGAGAACAACTCTTGGGATGACATTTACTTAACACCAGTAGGATCCGCCCCAAACCACCGAGAACGGGAGAAGTTCACGTAGAGTCCAGAACATTCAGAAAAATCGGAGAAGCACGGAGCAGGTGAGATATTCCCAAAACGCCCCAAACCAAGAGAAAATCGCACGTCTTCCTTCGAACACGTGTTTTTCTCTCCCCCTCCCAAATGTACCAGTTTATTTTCATTGTAAAAGTGGGTTTTTTGGAGTCAGAATTACAAACATAAAAAAAGGAGACAGACCCTCCTGAAGTTTGAAGATAGCCACGCGCAGCATCCGTGTTCCCACGAGGACGTGTGTGCACCCACGCACACGCACACGCGTGGACCCCCGCCCGCGTGCAGGGCGGTCACTTCTGAATTTTACTGCAAACACACTGTGACTGTCTTTCCTGACGAGCAGAGACAAGCTCACATTGCCTCTTGCAACGTCGACGTAGCCCTGGCCACCGCGTTCAAACAAATCTGGGAATAAACACCCAGATTTTTTGTCTTCTTATTGCAAATGCTGCTGCATGAACAGAGCTGTGTGCACGCCTCTCCGCGGCCCGTGGGAGTCCATCGGATGGACCGATTCATAGAGGCAAGTAGATGACGGTGGCATCTGATAATTAGGTTTATTTATTTTAATGGAGGTACAGGGGATTGAACCCAGGACCTCGTGCATGCTAGGCGTGCATTCCACCACTGAGCTACGTCCTCCCCACCGCGAGCCAGGATTTTATAATCGCTATGCGTGGAGTAGAACCTTTGGAAATTGTGAATCACTGCACTGAACACATGGAACTTCTAATATTGCATAGCAAGTATACGGGAATTAAAAAAAAAAGTATGGTGGAAGAAAAACAAAAAAGCAAAACAAAACCACAGAAGTAACCCGGGCGGATGGGCACTGCATAGCGCAGAGGCATTTCCGTCAGGAAAGAGCTTCCTCATTTCCCCCGAAACTCTCCGCAGGGGCTGGTCCTCCGCGTGGCCGGCGCCCTTCGGAGGCAAACCTGCCCGGCGCATCTCCGCGCGGACAGCCCGGGCCGCAGCGCGCGCCGACTTCTGCCCGCACCCTCCTCCGTCAGCGCAGCCGGCCGGGTCCCTCCTGCAGGCGGCTCGGCGGCGGGAACGCGCGGGGGCCGGCGGCCGGCGGGCTGGGCGCACCGGACAGGGGGCAGCGCCAGGGTGGGATGGAGAGCAGAAAGGCGCGGCCGGGGACGTTACTGCCCCGGCCGACCACGCACAGCAGTGATGTTTTCATAAGGGTTCAGGGCTGGGGCTGGACCCACCACCTCCGCTTCTCTGCCCGCAAACAACTTCATTTCCTCCACCGTGAGGAAGTCCTCGGGTTCCTGCGAGCCCGCTGAGGGGTTGTCCCCGTCCCAGGCCATCTAGGAGAGAGGACAGAAGGCCCGAAGCTCAGACCAGCCACGTGAGTCTCTGGTTCTCCCATGGATAAAACATCGGTATTCATGGCAGACAGAAGGTGGAAACAGCCCAAGTGTCCACCCGTGGATGCACGGATAACAGAACAGGGTCCATGCATACAGGGGAACATTACTCAGCCAGGAAAAGGAGCGAAGCTCTGACATGGGCTGCAGCGTGGATGGACCTTGAACACAGGTTGCTCTGTGAGAGAAGCAGACACAGAAGGACACACAGGGTGTGATTCCATTTATAGGAAATGCCCAGAACAGGCAAATCCAGAGACACAGAAAGTGGCTTCAAGGTGCCACGGCCTTGGGGACGGGGAGGGGATTGACAGCTCATGGGGACGGGGTCTCCTTTGGGGGGTGAGAAGGTTCTGGAACCAGACGGAAATGGTTGCACAGCATCGTGGATGTGCTCAGTGCCCCAGAATTGTACACCTTAATGGGAAACTGTACGGCATGTGAATTATAGTTTGATAAAGCTGTTTTTATATAAGAGAAAAGGACAAATGTGTCATTGGCATATTCAGCTCTGAGATGCCTGGAATCCAGGCGGAGGGATGGGCTGTCACGTCCCCCTGGGACAGACAGATGGGCCCCACCTTTCCTCTGACGCTGCCATCTGGGGACCTCGGACTTGGCTGCTCCCAGTGTCCACACAAACGACCAGCCCGTCCGCCCCGGCCCCCGCCTCCAGGCCCCCCCGCAGGCCGCCAGCCCCTAGGCGCGGAGCTGAGCAGCGGGAGCAGAGCCGGGCCGAGAGAAGTCTCTCTCGGAGGACGGCGGCTCTGCGCACCCTGCGTGGAGGCGGCTGGGGAGGTGGCCAGTGGGAGCAGTGGTCTGACCGCGGGGAGTCAACTCGGTGGCTGCCTCATGACTGGGGAAGGCCCCCCCGCTGAAGTAGGGGGTGACGCCAGCCCGCCTGAGGCTGAGAGTCAGGGCTGCGGGGCGAGTTCACGTGTCCACCTGGGAGCGCACGGGGGCTCCGTTCAGTGCCCAGCGAGGACGCTGACATCCGCCCGCCGGCGCTTATGAAAGGGCATGTCCTGGGCCCCGCGTCTGAGGGGCTGGGGGCTGCCTGTGCGACGCCCGGTGTGGCGTCTTGCGAAGTTCACGTGGTTGAGCTGTGGTTTCATCTTTTTAACTCAACGTTACTAAGCACCCCCCTTCCCACCCGCATCAAACCATAGCTGTGCCCTGAATTTGCCCAGGAACCCTAAACTCTGCTTCTGTGGACTCTGTGGCAGCCCCGGGGGCAGCTGAGGGAGGGGCGGTTGGAGACGGGGGAGGCGGGGGGCTTCCTGAAGAAATGGCGTCCAGCTCAGAATGCAGCCCCTGCTTTGGGGGCACTTCTGCTCTGCCACGGGGTCGGGGACACTTGTGGCTGATGGGAAGGTGAGGTCGGAGGGGGCAGGGGTGACCGCGGCTGCCCCCAGGTAACCAGCTGCTATGAGTCGAACGGTCGCCCCCTCCGACCCCCCTAAAAAAGTTCACACTCGCCCTGAACCACACAGAGGGGACCTCATCTCCAAGCAGGGTCTTTGCAGATGTGATCCGTGGAGGGTCCTGGGATGAAGTCTCCACAGAGACCCCGGAAAGAGAGAAAACCCAACTCGAGCGCTAGCCCGGGGTCCCCACCACGGAAGCAGGTCCCACTGGCGCCGATGCACCCTGAGGGCGGTTTCTCGGCTCTGCTGCACATTTCGGTGCACTTTTTCGGGGAGGGCCGGGAGGGAAGGGATTTTACAGGGCTGCAGGCAGCCGGACAGCTGCCTCCCCTTCCCTCCCTCTGCACCCCCCCCCCCAGCCCTCTCCGGTTACTGCCACGCCAGGGGCCAGACCCCAGGAGGGGCCCGGGTGGGAGCACTCACCTCCCGGGTGGGCGTAAACGAGCCAGCCAGTTCCCGTTTCACCTGCGGGATGGGAGGGAACAGCTTTTGCTTCAGGGAGAACCTGGCCAGGAAAGACAAAATGCGGAAAAGACAAAGGGTGCTTGGAAATCCAGCGCCCACGTTCCTTGGCAAGGCCGGGGTTGCAAACGTTGAGGCCGGCAACGGGGGTGTGTTTCCTGCTCGGGGTTGTGGGGGGAGGGACGGGGTTGCCGGAAGCAGGTTCCCCGCATCCGCATCGCCGGGTGTGCTGAGGACCCAGTGCGCGCAGGACGGCTTCCCCAGGGTTGATGAAACACCTGGGGTCTACCCCTTGGGTCAGGGACAACCCCTCTGTGCCTGAGAAACTGAGAAATTGGGGCCGGGAAATGGCCAGTGGTGCTCACTGCTGCCCCCGTGTGTTGGCTGTGACCATCTCCACCTCCATCACCATCCCTGCTGTACCCAGACAGTCCCCGGCTCCCGGGAAGAATATCCAAATTGTTCCCCCAAAAGCCACTGGTTTTAACCCCGCGACGTCCTCAGAGCCCATCTCCCGGACACACGTGCACTCTTTGCATCTTCTTGGAAACCGCATATTAAAGTTCTTTCTTCCGGGCACAAAATCATGACTGCGTTTTGCAGTTAAGTGTGCAGCCCCCCAACACACAGGCAAGTCAGATTCTCCAGGAGAGTGACCCGGCCACTGGGAGAGAAGCAGTGTGGATGTGTGGCCACGTGTGGGGCTCAGGCAGCAGAAACCCCGTCCCGTTAGTGGTCACCCCTGTTCCCCTGCCTCTGCCCTAAGCAACCTCAAATCTGCTTTCTGAATCTGGGTTTCTGGTCGGTCCGGGTGGGTGGGGTCACATGCTGGGTGCCCTTGTGTGTGTGGCACACGGTTTTTGAGTTTTTTTTCCGGGGGGCTTACCTCTTACAGAGGAACATCAGGCCTATGCTGGATAAAGCCGCTGCCCCCACCACCAGCCCGATCAGGACCACAAGGAATCCAGTGAAATTCTTCTCTGGGAAACCTGGAAGGGTAAGATGAACAGAGAGTCAGGAGTGACTATGGGGTGGGGGCCGGGGTTGGGGAAGCAGGGCTGGAGCCGAGGAGGAGAGAACTTCCAGACACAGGGACTCGAGGGACAGGGGAACATTGGCTGTGAAGAATCTGTTCTTCCTTGGGTCCTGTGCCCACCCACCTCAACCCCTTCTCACTGTCCCCATCTTCCCCCTCCACCCCCCCAAGAGATAACCTACCAAATACATTTCCACGAGGGCACAACTGATACGGCACGATGCCTCCCTTCCCAATAGATATTTACTTTCAACACTGTACTACATAGCCAAAGGAATGAATGCATAAGTGTGAAATGTCAAGGATGGAAGAGAGGTTGATTTATTTACTTTTAATTGCAGAGGACGCTTTTCTTGTGTAACCTGAGCCCCTTCTGTGAACCATGAACCCACTGCTTACAGGAAAGGAGGCTCATGCATGGATTTGGTGGCTTGTCTGTGGGGTGGAGGTGGGGAACACTGTATGGCTTTCAGGCATTCAGTAGGTGCCTACTTAGAGCTCATGCCCTGTTTGCCCCCAGTGGATCTTGAGGGACCCCTGGAAGGAGGCACCGAGTGGGTTTTCTGCTGGTCCTACAGAGCAGGCACTCAGGAAGGCTGCATAGTGGGTACTTGGGGGTCCACAAAACTTGAGTTCATGGGGCCAACCCTTGGCATATCCTGCCAGGGCCAAGCCAGCCCTTCTGGGTGATGGTAACCATCACGTTTTCAGGCCACTCAGTTTATGACAGCCCCCATGTCCCCATGAAGGTGGGGGGCACCCTGGAGGGCAGACAGAGCCCCCCTATGTGGGTAGAGAAGTGGAAACACCCTGGCCGACCCCCGGGGGGTGGGTGACATCCCTGGTTTGGGCACCCAGGGCCTTAGAGACACCCCAGTGAAGTTGAGGAGTTGAGGCAAGGGTGATTCAGAGTGTCTGGGAGGGCACCTTCCCACAGGGTGACCCCAGAAACACAGGAGGGGGTACAGGAAAGCAAGACACGCTGTGGACAGTGTGTTAAATCAGAGAGCCTGCAGGAGCCGCCCTGGGGACCCCAAAAAAGATATGTGTCCATCTTAAACCCTGGGAACGGGACCTCATTTGGAAGTAATGTCTTTGCAGGTAGGATGAAGTGAAGGACCTGAGAGGAGGTCCTCCTGGAGGAGGTGGCCCTGCATCCAATGACAGCACTCTTAGAAGAGACAGAGGAGGAAGGTCAGGCAGAAGAATTCAAAGGAAGGGTCCCTCCGTCCCTGGCCACGTGTCAGCATCCGCGGGTCCTCCCGGGAGCTCACCGAAGGGCTGCGCGGGGCCCCACTCACTCCAGGTGTCCCCGTACACGTGCCTCACTCTGACCCGGACGGTGTGCACGCCCGTCACGGCGGAACTCGGCATCAGGTACTCATTCCTATTTTCTCCTCTTTGGAAAACCTTTAGAAGAAAAGAGGACCGTGTGACAGGTGTTGGTGACAAACACTGGACTGGGGATGGGGAGAAGGCGGGGGATGTGACGGTCTCAGAAAGAGGCCTGACACCCGGCAGGCGGGCCAGCGGGCGCTCCGGTCCCGCCTCCTGCGTTCCGTCCCTGGGCCAGAAGGGGCTCTGCCGTCTGCAGGGGGGCCCCCCCGCTCCGTGTCTGGGGCTCACAGCTCTCCGTCTGCGTCCTCGTCCCGGGCAGGGTCCCCCACGCCCTTGGGAAGTGGGGTTGGGGTTCCTCTGATTGTACACAGAGGATGCCGGGGTGGGGGGCAGGGGTGGGCAGGAACCCCGCCAGGCTGCACAGCTGGACGGTGAATGCAGTCCCGTGGACGCCCCTCGCTGCGGGTTGGGCCCCGGAGGGCTGCCTTCCGCTCCTGCTCTGGGCAGGTCAGAGGTGTCCTCTTAGACCGCGGCCACCACTCCGTCCGCAGCGGGGCTGTGCACCCCCGTGTCCCAGGACGTGTACGTCTGGAGAGGCCGGGAAGAACAACAGGGAGACGGGGACTGGAGGTCGGAGAGACATGGCCCGGGCGGGGAACTTCAGGGGAAGGGCCCGGGTGCCTGCCGAGATCGGGGCTCTCTCCTGAGACAGTCCGGCCACCCTCGCGCAGTGTCTGCCCCGTGCAAACTCCCATCTTATGCACCCATGTCGCTGGATGCCTGCTACGGGCCGGGCTCTCCTACAGGGACAGTCTCTCCCATGTGCGTGGCTGAGGCCTCTTGCTTTCATGAGCTATGTTTCTCCGTTGAGACTCCGTGGACCCCACGCTGCCTCCCACCCGAGCCACACCGGCCCTGGGGCCACAGCTGGAGAGCAGACGAAGACGGACACTGAGGATGACCCTAGAGGTCCCTGGCCCTGAAGGAGACCCCCGGGCAGCGAGGAGCCACGCCTGCTGGCTGTATGATGGGTCCCAGACGTCATCTGAGTGGTAGGTAAGGTCCAGAGAGGACATGTGCATCCCCAGTGTGGCCCCCATGGTGCCTTCAGGATGTCGCTAATCCCTGCCCCACTTCTCTGGGCCATTGCAAGGGTGGTCCCTGGGGCAGCATCTCAGTAACTCCACTGGCATCACCTGGAAGCAGGTGAGACCTGCAGGACCCCAGGAGATGGATGCACTTGGCCGCGCTCCCTCCCGAGGCTCCAGGGGAGGGTCCCTCCTGCCTCTTCCAGCTTCTGGGGGCTCCAGGCGTCCATCCCTGGGCTGGTGGCCACCTCCCTCCCGTCTCTGCCTCCGTCTCCATGTGGCTTTTCCTCTGTGTGTCTCTCCTCCTCTGTCTCTCCTGAGGACACTGTCCTTGGATGCAGGGGCACCTCCTCCAGGAGGACCTCCTCTCAGGTCCTTCACGTCATCCCATCTGCAAAGACTGTTTCCAAACAAGATCCCATCCTGAGGTCTCAGGTGGACATAAGTTTGTGGGGATGCTTTCAACTCACTCCCCCGTGCTCTGAGAAGGGTCCAAGGAGGTGCGTTTGGAAGAAGGACGTTGCTTTGTCCACGAGGAGGGTGACAACCAGCTACCTGAGCTGCGTCAGAAGCTTTAGAGACACCACAGCGTCTCAGTCGGGGGCAGAGCCGGATGGCCGACCGCCGGGCGCGCGGCCGGGTGCGCATCGGCGCTGAGCCGGGCTGCACGCGGGGGGCCCGGACTCTGAGCAGCTATGACCCGAGCACGGGTGTCGGAGAGGAAGGAAGAGGTACTTACGGGGTCTGTCTTGGAGAAGCTGCCCTGTACGGAGAGAGCAAAGGGGTGAAACAAAGCGTCAACGACAAAAAAAAAAAGAAAGAAAAGAAAAGAAAAGAAAAGGAAAGAAAGAAAGAGAGAAAGAGAGAAAGAGAGAAAGAGAGAAAGAGAGAAAGAGAGAAAGAAAGAAAGAAAGAAAGAAAGAAAGAAAGAAAGAAAGAAAGAAAGAAAAGAAAGAAAGAAAGAAAGAAAAAAAGAAGTGACCTTAATAGCAAAAAAGGAATCAGTGTTGCCTTTAGGACAGAGAGGAACTAACCCGGAACTCATTTCTGCAGCAAAGACTTAACCTTCTTGTCAGTGAGGATTCGACCCCAAAAGGGAGAAGACGGGGGGCGTGGGGGGACGAGAAAGAGTGTGGCTCTTCGCAGAGCTCTGGGGTCCTCACCTTCCTCTGGATGTCCAGCTCATAGTACAAGACGTGACTCGAAATGTTGAATCTGGTGACGGGGTTGTCCCACTGGATCACGTAATAGGACCCGTTGTTACGAGCCGTGAGGTTTGCTGGCGGGTTGTACTTCTCTGAGAAGAAACGCAAGCAGGCAATGGGTTAGGAGTCCATTAAGAGGGACTTGGCGGGAACCTCTTTCTTTTTCTTGCATGAGAGAGAGAGGAGAAAAAAAAAAAGCCAGCAGCCTGGGACGTGAGACCTCAGGTCAGCAGAGAGTGCATCTCAGGCTGTCCCCTCCGTGGTGCATGCAGCAGTCCCTCAGTTCTCAAAGACCCCAGGGTCACCCCATGAACAAAACCACTCCCTGGGCACCAGGACCCTCCCCCTCCTCGTATCGGGTGGACCCAGCTCAGCTGGGAAGAGGTGCCTTTGCTCCCCAGGACGTGTTGTTTATTCACAGGTTCCCAATTTGCAAGTCCAGCCACTCCCTAAAACTTATCAGGAACCCCCAGACCCACACCTGCTATGCTCTCCAACTTATTTGCCAAAATGTGGCCAGAAATGTGAGTCACCCAACAGGTGTGTTCTAAGCTGAGATTCAGCAATGCTCAGATTGCAAGCAGGTGCGCCTCTTGGGGGTCTACAGACTGCTGCATGCGTTGCACTTTTATGCTCGGCGTGGCCCACGCCACTGTTTAAACGGCCTCCCGACACAGTGCTGGATGCTATCTGGGATTCCTGAAAGGAGTCAGAATGTCACCCCCAAATATGACCCTGGCATGGACTCCTATTTAGACCCAAAGGCAACAAAGAATCAACAGATGCAGAAAGAAGTGATTCCATAGGTCGCCTTATCTGACCATCTCAGAATTGAGCACTTCCATGAATCCCTCTGGGGGGAAGTTTCATGGAAAATCAGCACCGAGAGGCTTCTGCATAAACCTTCCTGAAATAACCCTTATCTTTCATTAGTTTCCACATATATTTACCACCTCGGCAAGGTCAAACTCCGTTTCCTTTGTATAGTCATGTCTTCACGATTTAACACTCTTTATGAAAATGGTATATATGTTTCTCAGTCTAACCACTTCTCTGGGTTGGGGGAGTTCATTTCTTTTCTATGGCACTCCCCGGTGCATGTAAAAATTGAAATTAAATTGATATGCTTGTTTTCGGTTGATCAATCGCCCATTTAATTTGCACACCTCCGGAACAGAACCTAAGAGGGTGAAGGAAAAGGTTTTTTTTTTTTTTTCTAATTTTCCACCCCCCTTGCAGGCCTAAGCACGAGAAAGACTGTGGTGTGCCTTATGGAGAAAAATACATGTAAAAATATGAGCAGAAGCCATATTTGAATTTTTCTGTTTCTAAAAACAGGCTAACCCTGTTTTTCCCCTATTAGCCATAATTCAGTATTTGCTTATTTAGGGTTTGCAGAGAATTTCCAGACCACAAATGATGAGCATCCTCTGTCTTTGGCATATTTCATGCATGACTCAAATCTATGAGTCCCACCCCAAGGGAGAGTTATGACACCCCTGCCTCCGTCTCTGGGGAGGTATTTCCCTGGCCTCGAATCTAGATCCAACATCTTGCTCAGACAAGTCTGGGACCCAATGCCTGGTCTCACACAGCCTTGGTACAAAAAAAAAAAAAAAAAAAAAAAAAAAAAGAAAGAAAAAAAAATAAGAAAAAGGAATGAATTGGATGGCTCACAGAGGAACAGAGAAAATGGTCTTACCAATTTCAGTGGCTACAAAGGGAGTGAAGTCCAAAAACTGGATGTCCGTTTCATTGCTGGTTCCGTTCACCAGGAAGAAGTAATTGTCCGTCGTCTGGGGTTCACCGAGCTGATCAAAATGGCAGCCCACCCGTGTCCCCGTTGGGTCAAGGACGTACTGGGCACACTCGGACACATTCCCGTGCCTGCAGTTCCCAAGAGGGCAGCGAGGAAAGGCTGGAGGAGTGTGTAGCCTCCTGGGGAGGCATTATCAAAGACAAACTCTCCCTCCAGCCCAGAAAACCCTTCTGGAAAGGAGACAGTTTAATCCTTGACTCAGCGCAGAACCAGTGGGCAGTAGGAGAGACTGCAGATGGGGAGAATTCGTGCTCTCAAGAGAGAATTGCTGTTTTCCCGACACTTTCGGGACGGGAGGCGGGTGTACCTTTTGGAGCCAGGAGCCAGCCGATGCAGACTGGGAGATGGGTATTTTTTTTTCCCTGGATGTTTGGACATTTTACAAAGATTGCCCTCCACCAACCCCAAACCGGGTGCAGGAGGAAGCTTTTCTGGACCCCGGGTTATTGAACACTGACCCCCATCACGACCTCCCAGCTGGCTCCCAGGTCCCCGAGGCGTCCAGCTTACAGGGAGGCCCACGTGTAGAGGTGATACCGCACGTCTGCAGGGGCGGCCGGGCCCTGTGCCCAGCTGCAGTTCAGGAAGTGCACATTGTAGATGAGGCAGGAGAAGTTCACGGCACCGGACCCTTCCCTGCCTGGGGAGACACGCACCCCCGTCCTCACCGTCTGCACCGCCGCCACCAGCGCCCCGCCGGCGACAAGGACGCCGCTCACTGTGCAGAAACGGGAGGGACCCGGCTGAGGCGGCGTCACCTGAGTTACAGAAGGTCAGGGTGGCCTGGAACTCGTGGCCCTCGGAGGTGACATTCACGGTCAGGGTGGCCCCCCGGTGCAGCACAGAGTTTGAAAACGTGCAGAAGTACGTGCCATCCTCGGCTACCTGAAAGAGACAGCATCCGAAACGGCGCGCCGCAGGCCCCTGGGAGCTGGCAGCCCCCCGACGGTTCTAAGAGGTGGGGGGAGGGGGCCCTGACCACGACCCCCTTCTTTTTATCGAAGTAGAGTCAATGGACACTGTTATGTAAGTTATAGGTGCACAGTACGATGATCCACAATTTTTAAAGGTTATTTTCCATTGACAGTTATTACAAAATATTGGCTGCGTCCCCTGCGTTGTACAGTGCATCCTTATTTATTTTATACCTAATAATTTGTTCCTCTGACTCCCCTGCCCCTCCCCCTTCCCTCTCCCCACTGGTCACCCACTAGTCTGTTCTCTGTATCTATTGTAATTAGTGCTGCTATGAACAGTGAGGGACATGTATCTTTTCAAATGACTGAGTTTTGTGGATATATACCCGAGAGTGGGATTGCGGGGCTCTGAGATCAAGATGCTGGCTGATTCAGTGCCTGGTGAGGGAGGGCCCACGTCCTGGTTCATAGACCCCTGTGTGTCCTCCTGTGGCTGTAGGAAGGGTTGTGGGAGCTCTCTGGGGTCTCCTTTTTAAGTACCTTAATCCCATTTATCTGTCAGTTGTCAGTTTAATTTGCATGCCCCCAGGACAAAACCTAAGAGGGTTCATGACTGCCCTCCTGACCCAGTCACCATCCCAGAGGCCCCATTCCCTAACACCGTCACATTGGAGGTTAGGTTTTGTTGATGAAAAATTAATCAGTCGATCTAAGAAAGAGGTGGAAAATTTCATTCGAGCCAGATTTGGGGATCATAACCCAGGAAAAGCATCTCACAAAGGTCTGAGATCTGTTCCGCCCATTAGAAATCAAGGCTCAGTTATATAATTTTTTTTGACACAGAGGGCTGTGCTTCAAATGACGTATTATTGACAGTTTACAGAATCCAGGTCTAAGCGTCATCCTGGTGGGTCATGTGACCCCTTACAAGCTCCAGAAGGAACGTTCTCTTTAAGGAGCTGTCTTGTTGATGCTGGGAGAGGGTCGCTCTTGAGGGTTGAGCAGGGGTTCCTGCCTACGGGGGAGGTCTGGTTAATGCATAATTTTAAATTGTGTGGAAAATTTTGTTTAATTTATTTTTGTCTTGCCATAAAATATGAATTTTATCTCATAGTTTCAAGATAGGAATTTTGGGGGGACACAGACATTTGGGTGGAGAACAGGTCCCATCTGTACCATGAGGGATGAACTGGACTCTGGTCACCTTTGCCTTCTCCCCAAAACTCCTCACAACAGCCCCAGATAGAAGCCCCACTTGGCCCTGGGTGTCCTCAATCTCACCCTGGACCTCTCTCAACTCCAGGCTGCCTGGATGGACAGCTCTGCATGGTGTGTAAGACCAAATACTAAACAAATTGCTGACCAGTGTCACCACTCAGGCACGAGCCCTCCAGGACCTGGGGGCATTCCTGGTTCTCCAGGACCTGGGGGCATCCCACGGAACCAGCGCTGGGAAGGAAGATGAGGCCTGTCTCCAACGGGGTGGTCCAGGAGGAGGTGGGCCTGACCTCAGCTGTCCCCTGATTCATTGCAGAATGGACCTCCCATCATGAAGATACAAGAAAGCTAACAGTGACTTTATCCTGGAACAGGAAAGCAAGGGCTTGTGTTCACGTAGTTACAGAAAAGGGTACCAGTTTTTCAATCTGTGCAATCTCTTAGCCAAATGCCTGGGGTGGACGTCCTGTTGAAACTGAGCAGGACCCTGCTTGCTCCTTGCTCAAAAGTCTTTCCGCATCCCCGATTCTTGTTTGTAGGAAAAAGGTTTCAGCCTCCTGGACCTTCCCTGAGTTCCAAAAGGACAGATTCAAACAGTGATTAACCAGGGAAGGGAGGGTACACAGAAACAAAGGAAGGTCATTCAGGGAACAAGAGTGCAGCCTTGGGGAGGGTCCTGCTTCCCCCTCAAGGCACATCCAGAACAATGCATCCGAGTTCTCCTGAAGGAACTGAGGCCCCCGCCCAGGTGGAGGACGGCGACTTCAGGCTGAGCCCAGGATTCCTGGAGCCCCGTCCTGGTACCTCCCCACCGGCCCATCAGAAGACAGTCACACCCCTGCAGCCCCCACCCCACATTTTGCCTATTAAAAACGTCTGCCCCCAAACCATGGAGTGTTTGGGGCTTTTAAGCAAGAGCCACCCCTTCTCCTGGCGGGGTCCTGCCATAAACCTTTCTCTGCTCCAGACTCTGATGTTTCCGTTTGTTTGGCCTCACCGTACTGTTTGGCACAGGAACTTGGATTCAGTGACAAAATCAACCCCTTGTTGACAATAACCAGCCCAGAAGGTCAGCCTGCCTGAGACGCTCACAGGAAGCCAGGTTGCTATGACGACCCAGGAGGTTAACAGTAACTCCTGTAACAATCAGCCTCTAACGGGCAGGACTTAATAACCAACCGATATGGTCTCTAAATGTGTCCCGCCTTCAACTTGACAGAAGGATTACTCTTAGCTAGAAGCTACTGAGAATCAACCGATGCAGAAAGAAGCTTTTGGAGCTCCTATCATCTGAGTAAAAAGAGACTTCTGAGAAATCAAGACTGCCATGAATCCCCTATCCAGGGAAATGGTATGACCACAGAGAAGACAGAGTCAGCACCGAAATGGACCTCCACAGGCATCCTTGTCTTCCGTGACTTTCTCTCACATGTTTTCTTCCCACAATTTGCTGCCCTTGGAAGCCTAACAACCAACCCCTCCGGCCCACAGCTGCTTCCTTTGCCTTAATCTCCCCATTTATTGCTCTTTCTTAAAAATTGTATATGAACTCTAAGGCCTCCCTGCTTCTCTGGGGGTATTTTCTTCTCTGTATGAAGCCCCCCACCCCATGCCATGTAAAATATCTAAACACATATAAAATTTGTCTGCCTTTTCTCCAGTTAATCTGTCTTTTGTCAGTCTTAATTTGCAGGGCCCTGATGACTGTACCTAAGAGTATAGATGGAAAGTGTTTTACCTCTGCTGCACCACTAGGAGGCGTTCCCAGTCCTCCATCTGCCTTGGAGGCTCTGCCAAACACAAGCGATGGTGGCCGACCCATTGTGAGAGCAAGCTTTCAATAACCAGCCTCTGCCTCTCCTCATTTGGGTGGTCTTTGTTTATTTCCACAGGTTTAAGGCACCCTTAGTAATACAACAGCTTCCTACCTCTTGCAGCTTTGTGGAGGGATTTCGTGGCTTGGTAGGGCATTCTATTTTGCCAACAATGCCGAAGACCACTGTGGGATGGGGACAGTGGGGGAGACAAGTTTTGTGGTGTCCAGCCCCGCCTGTACTCAGGAAACTGCCCTCTAGCGTCATTTCTGGAGGGGGATTCTGGAAGCTCCCAGTAACGGGAAAATCACAGATTCCCATAGTATCCCAGCCACGTGGAAATAATCCAGTTGTGGAAATGAATGGGGAATTTTTGTTTTTCCCTAGAGATAGATCACATTCTCTTTCCATTTCTATAGAAACATTCTTGTGAAAAAAGGATTTGCTCCAGGAAAAAAAATACACAAAAAACAAACTGTTGCTGGGAAATCCTGAAAGAAAAGAAAACTGCCATTTTGAAACAAGGATATCATGAAGCAGGAAACTGCGGAGTTAGCTGGAAGGAAGCTCTTGCTAAAAGGAAAACTTTCAGAGTTACACAGAAAACAACAAAGACTCCCTTAGATTCAGGCAGGAAAATCTGTGATTTACATAAAAATCGGGCTGATGGATGGCCCTAAAGCACCCAGCAGGAGCCAGCCCTGGGGCAACCCATGCAGATTTTTTAGGGGAAACTTTCAAAACAGGGTCTAATGAAGCCCCAGCGGGGCGTGTTCCTGACCGAGACCTTGTGAGGCCTGCAAGGACTCACAGAAACATCCCACCTGTGCGTTAAAAGGGTGAAGACAAATCTTAAAAAAAAAAAATTAAATTAAGTTTTCCTAAGAAAAACACCCCCTCCCTTTTTTCTTTAGCATTTACTTTAGAAAACGGACAAGTGTACAGCCTCCCCGGGGAGTGGCTGAATCTCTTTAAAAGCTGAAGGGACCCTCCCAACACCTCCCCAGCCCCCGCCAGTGCCTGTATCCCAGGAGGGTCCGTCTGGGCCCCCACCCCTCACCCTGGAGCCTCTTCTCTAAATGAACCTAAGGAAGGGGGCGGGGAGGTCCTGCCTCCTGTCTCTGCGGGAGTTTGGTTCCACGATGTAACTTCCTGCTCCTTGAGAAGATGCTCGAATTTGTATTTGTCCTTTGGGTGCAGACAAGCGACACGTGCGGTTCTGTCTGCCCGGCCCTACCGAGGAGGGTAGTCTCTGAAATCTCTTAGGCTGATTCAGTGATACAACTGTCTGCTGGGTTGGCAGGTGATTTTATTTAATGCATGTGTTTGCATATTTATCTGTATTTTGCTCTGTGCTTTAGCGCCCCCCCCAAATTGTTTAATTTTTATTGTATGTGTCCCTCTGTGTCTGCTTCTCTCTCATGGAGCATCCTGTGTTCAAGGTCCATCCACCTGTGCAGGGCTTCTCTGAAGGACACATTTTATTTTTCACTATATTATCTCTCCTGAAAATTCCTCCTTGGACCGGGATGAAATGAGGAACCAGAAAAGGGGGTCCTGGCAGGGATCTGAGGAACACTGACAGCCCCCAACCCAGCGCCACGTGCCAGATACTGACCGTGCACTTGGTAACACAGCCGGGGACAGACGTTCTGAAACGACTCAAGAGGAAAAATATGGAACCCCATTCTTACCGGGAAGGCCAGGGCTGGAAGGGAGCTCCTGGGTGGAGACAGGGAGCTCTTCACTCCAAGGGCATCAATGGAGCCCCTTTGCAGGGGACCAAGGGACCTTCTCAGCCCCCATTTCCTATGGCCCCATGCCCCCTCCTCCCCTTCTCTGCCCTGTGGTCCTGCTTCTGTATTTTCTGCAGCTCCCTGTCCACTCATGGTGACCAGAGGGGCACCTCTGAGACCACTCGGGGAAGCGGCCACTTCAAAAGTCTTGGCCAGCAAGACCACCTCTCCGCCATGTCAGCCATCTAGCAGGAAGGGGCCTCCCCGGGACGCGGGGCTGAGCGGGGTCCCGGTGGGCGGGGACGGGAGAGGAGGCTGAACATCACTTAAGGGACAGCGAGGCCACCTTGGGAATTTAGGCATCTTTCTCTAAGAAGCGGATTTTAAGCAGGTAAATAATATATTCATGTTTTTTTCGTAAATACAATTTTTTTTTATCTCATTGTTCTTTTAAAAGCACAGATGCGTTGTGACCTACAGCTGAGTCTCCCAGAGCCCTCTCCCCGCGCATGAAAGCGTTGCTTCCTGCCTCTTCCTCTTCGGGGGAGTAAAACACCACGTGGTTCTTGCATGGTTTCCCATACGAACCATAGGAGAGCTAGCAGGATTGTTTGGAGTTGAAGGCCATTAAGAAAACACACGGGGCAAGGGGAGGGTATAGCTTAGGGGTAGAGTGTGTGCTTAGCATGCACGAGGTCCTGGGTTCAATCCCCAGTCCTTCCACCAAATAAATAAACCTATTTGCCAGCCCCCCAAGTAAAACCCTCAAAATTAAGTTCACCTTGAAAAAAATAAAAGAAAAGAAAAAACACAAGAAATGCTCCCTGCCTTCCCCCATTTGCCTAGAAGGAGGACACACATTTGCAAAGGGGATCCCCCCCCCTACAGAAGTTCATCTCCAGAGACAATCAGCCTAGACATTTCCCACCCCTAAAACCTCAAAGTTGTTTTCTTTCATCCTGACATCTCTCTACAGAGTCCTCGTCCTCCTGTTAGGATTTTAAACATGGCCGTGCTTAACCAGCCCTTTCCTTGGGGTGACTCACGTCTGAGTGCTCCTGCCCGTGCACCTGTTAACAAACATTCTTTTGCTTTTCCTCGTGTTACTCTGTCTTTTGTTAATGTGCAGGGCCCCAGCCAGGAAACCCAAGATGTGTAGACGGGGGGAAAAAAGCCTGTTTCCTTCCCCTACAGAGGCTTGTGTGCCAGAGCTGTTCTTGTGACCTCGAAGTGAGCAAAATCAGAAAAAATGTATCCATGTGGGGTTCATGAACACAGCCCATAGTTTGATTCTGTCCTATGACCTTTTCCTAGGGATGTCTGAATCTCCATATTGTGGCATTGACCAGTTTGATGCACTACCCACAAGGGGTCTCTCAAAGTCCTCATTTCCATGCCGTGGATGAGATCTGAGGGACTAAAAGCGCCCCAGCGGTGGGAGGAGGGGCAGGATTCTTACCCGTGTTATTCTGCAGACACTGACGGATTCCCCCGAAGCCCCCTGCCCAGAGCATCACCCACCTCCTGTGCGGACCCACTGGGAACCCCAGAATTGGTGTCAAAATTATCTGAAGCTGGGACAGGATAGAGCTGAAGTGGTAGAGAGCATGCTTAGCATGCACGAGGTCCTGGGTTCAATCCCCAGTACCTCCTGTAAGAATAAATAAATAAATAAACCTAATTTCCCCCCACCCCCCAAAAAAGATTATAATTATCTTAAGCTGAAACTATTTGGATTCAACAGGTGCAGAAGGAAGCCTCCTGGACCTTCTTTATCTGCCTAAAAGCAGAAACTTCTGGAAAATGAGACAGCCATAAATCTCCTCTTTGGTGTGGCTTTTATCCCATGAAGGAGACCGAGGGTCAACCTACCATAAATCTCCTCTTGGGGGCACTTTGCTGGCCATGAAGAAGAATGAAAGTCCACTCACATCTCCATGAACAAACATTCTCACAAGATTTCTTAGCTCCCGTTCATTTCAGTCTTCTAGAAACTCATTTTCTTCCCATGTAGACCTAGTCTCCCTCCTCCCTTTTCCCTCCTAGTTAGATTTAGAAGTCCCTAACTTCAACCATTTATCAAGCGACTTCTTTTGTAAGCTTCCAGATGCATAAGGACACACTCCCCCCCCACCTCCTCCTGTGAGTCTGTCTTTGATCAGTTTAATTCGCAGGCCCCCAGGAGCAGAACACAACAGTATAGAGGACAAGCCTTTCCTCCTTGACATCCTCAAAACCAAACAAGAGAAGCAGAAGTATGTGAACTAGGTGACGAGTGAATGCATGGAGCCCAATGAGACAGGATGAATCCAGGAAACTGTTCTAAAGTTGAAGGAGGGGGAAGTCCATTTAATTTGGCAAATTCACATCCTTCCCCATCCTCCCTTCTGGAAGGCGAGAAATCAAAATAAAATCAGGTGCAGAAAAGACAGCCATTGTATTCGTTCTCATACAAAAGAGCAAATTTTACCCACCTGCCCTACCCCCCCAACACGGGTCTACAGAAGTAGAATGAAGAGGACCACCCCATACTTGGATTTGTGACCCTAAAAGACTGCACTTTGCATAAGGATTATTTTGAGGTGAAGGCAGTTGAGGGGCAGAAAGAGTTCTTGCCCTCCCCTGATCTGCTCAAAAGCAGGCACTGATTCCCCTTTGTGAAGACGGCACAAACACTCCTTCTCTCCTGTGTCAGATTGAGGAGAGTGACCTTTACCGCTGAGGTGGAGAACCGGTCCCGAGATGAGGCTGCCTACACAGAGCTTATAAAATAACCTTTATCTTCCATCAGTTCCCCGTATATTCCTAGTCATGTCCCCACAGATCTATCAGTCTCCGAAGCCCAAATCTCCTCTCTTTTGTCTAATCACTTCTCCACAATTTGTTAAAAGGGCACATAAATTTCCCAGTCTGACCCCCTTTTTGGGTTTTCACTTCTTTCCTGTGAAGCTTCGTGTACACAAAAATTAAAAATATGAACAACACCAGATGCTTTTTCTCCTGTTAATCTGGCTTTTGCCTATTTAATTTGCATGCCCCTTTCACAGCGCCTAAGAAGATGGAGGGAATTTTTTTTTCCCCTCTCCAACAGGAATAGTCAGAGAGGGAAACTCAGGAAGCATTTTGCAGGGAAATTCAAGAGTTACAAAGAGCAAAATCACAGGGCAGGAGCCGTGAGCACTCACCTGTGGGGTTTGGCTGATGGGAGGATCAAGGGGGGCGTCTATTGTACATTCTTGCCAAGTCACGTTTCTCCTGGAATTCCAGGTTAACATTTTTTTCCTTGAATCTAGCTTCAGGTTTATAATAGGAGACACCTTCTCCTGTGCTGTAATTTAAAACACAAAAAACCAAAAACCAAACAGTTAGCAAGAATTGGAACACCTTCCCCCCACCGCCAGTGACATTATAGTTACAGTTGAGGGGAGACATTTTGCAGGCATCAGGGGTGGGTCGCTGTGGGGTTTTTTTGTTTGTTTGTTTTTGCTTTTTCTTTATCGAGGCCAGATTAGCGTAACATATAATTAGCCGTTTAATTTAATTTAGTTTAATTTTTAATTGAAGTATAGTTGTCTAATATCATGTAGGTCTCAGGTGTACAATACAGTGGTTCACAGGTTTTAAAGGTTATGCTCCATTTATGGTTATTGTAAAATGTGGGCTGCATTCCCCGTGTCGTACTATGCGTCCTTGTAGCTTATTTATTTTACACATATAGTTTGTACCTCTTAGCTCCTTCCCCCAATCTTGCCCCGCCCCCTTCCCTCTCCCCACTGGTCACCATTTGTTTGTTCTCTGTATCTGTCAGTCTGTTTCTGGTTTGGAATATTGACTAGTTTGTTGTTTTTTCTTTAGGTTCCACGTGTAAGCGATATTATACAGTATTTGTCTTTCTCTGAAAGTAGCTATTTCCAGCTGAACAACTCAGTGGCATTTATGAGCCCGTGAAAAGATGGTCATCAGAAAAAGGCAAATCTAAACCTCGATGAGATGCCACTTCATCCCAGTGAGGCTCCCTACAACAATAGTTAAAAAAACAAAAACAGAAGATAATTGTTGGAGAGGATGTGGACAAACCGGAACCCTCTGTGTGTGGCTGGCGTGGAGGCAAGGCGGGGCATTCTGTGTTGGTTTAACTGAGCAGCTTCAGTTAATTGAGCACTCAGGATGGGGGAGGGGACCGCTGAAGGGTCTCTCCCGAGGTGTCCCCTCTGAGCTGGGGTCGCTAGTGGTGGACGTGATTCAGGGCACCCACCTACCTGCCCTACCTCACCTGTCAGGACATGCCTGCCACCACCCACCTCACCTTTTCTCTTTTCTTTCATTTTCTCTCTGTGTCCTTTTCAAGTGTATACACATCCGTTAAATGCCTACTAAGCCTCTGGCCAGGCTCACCATCCAGAATGTTTCCTCCAGGACTTGGAGCATGTCTGACGTGTGACCATCCAAGAAGGGAACACCCGTCTCCCACTCTCCTGGGAGGAAAGGGCCCAGAGGCATCTGGACTCTGGCTCCAAAGTGCAAAGCCACCAGAGGTAACGGGTTGGACCCACTTCGCTCCATTACCAGGTGAGAGTGCTTTCTGTCTGTGCAACCTCTTTACTGGGCTGTGCGTGGCGCACATCTCGCCTGTGCTCAATCCACACAGCTATTTTCTTTCTCTTCCACCATCACAGAGAGGTTTCCCGGGTCATCGGGAGATTTTGTCCTCGATGACTTTTCCCTGATACAGGCTGAAGATCTGACACCCACCCTAGCTGGGTTTGGGGTTTGGGGTTTGGGGCTGGGGTGGTAGGACCTCTTCTCACCTTTGAGCCCCTGATTCTGCTGGAGGAGAAACTCATCTGCTTCTGGTCTGATTTGCAAGGAGATCCCTTCCCCTTGCGGGGTTGGGGGGAGGCTGGTGCCCCAGGTCACAGGAGCTTTTGTCCCTTCAAGTGTTAGGGGAACAGCAGCCACACCATGTCATGGACCCCAGCATTGGAGGACTTGCTGGCACTTACCTGGGTCTGTGAAGCATGCTGGGTTCAGAGGCACCAGGAGGAGGCTTATGAAAGCTAACAGGACTGCCATGCTGCTGCCCCACAGCTGGACCTAAACTTCCAAAGAGGAAACACCAGCTCAGAAGTCAGTCCAACCAAGGCAGGAGCACTTCTTTCTTAGCACAACCCCCAGGGAGTCACCTGGACTAAGGACTGACCTGCTGGGGCCTTTGTGAGTAGAGGAAAATGGCAGGCCTGAGGCACTTGCCTCAGGACTAGAGTTGTTGCCTCATATCCCAAAGTGGCTGCTGTGGACCAGCATCCTCACCACACATTCTTTCTTCTTTTCACTGAAAGCCTCACCTTTCTTCTAATAGCTTCATGACTCTATTACCTTTCAATTAAAATTTTTAAGTGAAGTACAGTTGATTTACAAAGTTCTGCTAGTTTCAGGTGTATAGCAAAGTAATTCAGATATATATATATATTATATATATTATATATATATATATAATATATATATATGTTCTTTTTCAGATTCTTTTCCATCTTAGGTTATCACAAGATATTGAACATAGTTCCCTGTGCTGTATAGCAGGATCACCTTTTAAATTCTGCTTGAAATTCCCTCCAAAGCGTCCGTCAACTTTACGCACATTTATAATGACAACTTTCACCAAACTGCGATTGAAGAAACAGTTTCTGGCTCCTCCCTGCGTGTTACTTCCACAGGCCATAACTGGTCCACGTTCTCACTGCAGAGAGGCGTATGTAGGGACCCACTTAGAACCCCAGAGTTGGTATTAAGATTATTTAAAATTGATCTTCTTCTAAGTGATCATTGAGGGCAGGAGAGGCGAGGCCCTCAGTGAAAAGAAAAAGGGATGTGTGATGAGCACACTGGTCCACTGCAGCTACTTTGGAGTATGAGGCAACTCCGCCTGGCCATGAGCCAAGCACTTTGCTTCTGTCATTTTCTTCTACTCACAAATGCCCCTGCAGGTAGGGACACCCCCAGACATCAACCTAGGGGAAGAACCATGGCTTAAGGAGGTCCCCTTTCTCAGTGCCCATGGAACAGAGTCCTGGGAATCATCTGAGAGCTGGAGAGCCAGCTAAGCTGCAGAAGCTGAGGGGAAGGGAGCCTTGTGAGGTGAGGCTGCCACCTGGATGAAGCCACTTGGAGGCCAGGTGCAGGAAAAGCTGGGAGGCTCCATGGAGATCTGGACGGAGGTCATGTGTGACCTTGGCACAAAGACTTTTGGTGGACAGTGTGGCCAAGGACAGTCCATAGTGTTTGGGGTGTAGACCACTGGATCTCAACATCAAGAACTGGCCATGGGACTAACTCCAATTCTCAGGGACCCAGGGAACCCACTGACCCAACATTCCCTCTGTCCTCCCAGCATGGAAGACTCAACTGCTCTGCCCTGGACAGACCCTGCCCGGGGTTGAAGATCAGAGGATCAGGTTCCTGCTGTTCTTCCCTATCTGACTGGGCGGGAGTCCTGCCTTGCATGGAACAGAAGCTGCTGCTTCCAGACTCAGAGGCAGGATGTGCACCTCTCTATCTCCCTGAGAAGTGGCCGAGGCCCCCGCTCTGCTTCTGCCTGGCTTTTCATTGCAAGAAGCTGGATCCCAGAGTCAACTGACTCCCAGACAGTTGCCTCCCCTTTGAGAAAACTATTCCTCTAACCAGGGCAGCAAAAAAGAAAAAAAAAAAAGCATAAAAGAATCTAAAATATTCTAGTGGAATCTCTTTTTGTGTTTGGTGATTGGAGGGGCAAGGTTTTGTACATTTGAGCAGATTTTTTTTTTTTCTAATATCTTCATGACTCTTCAGATCAGCAAGGGCTGAACACAGAGAGATGGGGACAAACTGGGCTGGCTGCACCGTCCCTGGAGGTGAGGCTGCAGGCAACCTGGCTGAGGATGGAACCCCTTTTTTGTGAGGAGCTGACAGCACGCGGGGGCCACTGACAATGTGGGGTGCCAGGACCCTCAGCATTTTAGCCTTTGTGCTCCTTTTGGGGGGCAGTGGCCAACCTCTTGTGATCAGAATCAAATTGATCTCTTTCCTGGGGGGAACCAGGTAGCCTCCTTTTTGCTCTGTGTCTCATTAGTGAGCAGGAAGTCTTCCCTGGTGCGACAGACTGAGGGAGGAGGCTGGGGAAAGGGAGAATTGGAGAGCAGAGGTTGTAGGGCAGGGAAAAAAAAATCTTTCCATCTTCTACCCTCTTAGATTCGGTGCCTGGTGCATGCAAATTAAACTGATAACAAAGACAGATTAGCAGAAAAGCTGGCTTTAATTACATATGTACGCATGGGCGTTCGCAAAGGAAAAATGTAGTTCAAGGGGGTGGCCAGATAGTTGAGGCTTATATTTCCTCTTAAGCTCAACAAAGGAAAAGGGGTTTGGGACTTCTGGGTGGGGGAAGCCACTTATGGGAAGATGACTCCGGGATCCTTTTAGGATTCTCAAGCGTCAGAGCTCCCACAGATAGCTGTTGCTGAAACCTTTCCCAACCATGTTGGGACAGGACAGGGAAGTCCTGAGCTCTGTTTTAAAGGAGTAAGTTCATAGCATGCAATGCAGCAAATACGGCCTGCCAGGCCGAGGACAGGGAACCCCGTGGGGCCCCAAAGGAAGCCCCAAAAGGTCACAAAAGGTTTGGAGAAAGTCAGAGGGAACCAAGGCGTGAATCCCTGCCCAGTGATGAAGTTTCTAACGAATTTTCGGAGGAACAAGCCCTGCTCACACCTTGACCTCAGATTCCTGCCTCCAGGACTGGGAGGGAATAAATGTGTGATGTTTAGGGCCCCCCTCCGCGGCCCCCCGTCTGGGGTCCTTTATTCTGTGTAGCAGCTGATTCGTGCAGCAGAGCGGTCAGGAAAACAATGGAAGATGCTGTGTGAGTGTCCAAGACCCGCCCTCACCTCCAAATCACCCCCATCCCCGTTATGAGTCCTGAGACCGAATGACGCACACTGGTATCCGGTGTCTGAGGGAACCAGGGTGCGGATTCCTGCCTGGTCCCCGGAGGTGGGAGCTGGCAGGAAGGGGAGGGAACCTCAGGACGGGGGGTCAGATGGACCCCGGCTCTCGGGAGAGGCCAGAGTGTGGAACGCAGCCCAGCCTGGGGAGCTCAGGACGCCCCCTCTCCGCCCCCACCACCTCAGGGCGGGCATCGGGTGGTGTGGACAGAATCAGAACTCCCCATCCTGCTGTCAAGACCCCAGGAGACGGGCTGGAGATCCCCCGCCTCTTCTGCAGACTCCGTTTAACCCCGAACTGGCTGCGTTTTGTTCGATTGCTTCATCTCGGACTGTTTGCCCACATCAGAGGGACAGGACGCTTGAGCCGTGGACGGACGGGGACAGAGTGCCGGCGGGGAAGTCAGGGGGCTCCTCGCATGCCATGCAAACGGCACGGCTGTTCCACGGGAGCACGAGGGCTGGCCTTTTCCGTTTTAACAGATTCCATCCGACCGCCTTCTCAGGGTGCCCCCGACGGCACGACGTGTCCGGTGACCCTTCATTCTCTCTCCACCAGGGGTGCACGTCTTTTCCCTTGTGGTCCACGTGCCCACGGCCACCCCTTTCTGAGAAAGCGCTCGTCCCCGAATCCTGGGCAACCTCCCGGGGTCTGGCACCGCGCTGGTGGACCTTTCATGGGGCATGTGGGGCGGTGAGTCCCCCGTATTCTCTCTGACCAGCATCACCTCACCTGCAGTCTCTTCCCCGCATCCCCGCCCACTCTCCTCCATCCTCTGCCATTTTTCAGCAAACCCGCCCCACCGATTCATCGGCACATATCTCCATCTGTATCTCTAAGCCACGATGGTGCTTCGAAACGTACCCTGTGTCCTCACTGCACCAAAAACAAGGAAACCTCAAGGAGAGGGCTTCTGCTGATGGACTCTTAATCTGACACCTGTGTCCTCTCCTTACGGTCCCCAAAGACATGTCCCCACGCTTCCGGGATCTCCAACTATCCGGCCGCCGGCCACAGACGGCACCCTTGTGCTGTCTAGCGAAGGCTGCAAACGTGTCCTGGGTTCTGAGCCCATGTTTACATCCCTCGCCGCGTTCGCTGGTTTTTCCAGGATGGAGTGAAGACGGCATCATGTCTTTCCTTCCCAGGGGAGACCCACACCCTTTCTGGGATTCCCCCGGAGCCGAGGAAAAGGTCTGTGGGTCAGAGCCGTGTCCCCACCTGGCCCCAGGGCGGGGGTGAGGGTTCTGTATGTGCACGTCGGTGTCTGAGACCAACGCTCGATGGCTCTGTTGCTTAAAGACACCCCAAAGGAAACATTTCAGGCGTAGATGAGAGCGCCCAGCGCCACGCACGCGATGTGGGCCTCGGCCAGACCCCCCTTAACCACCTGGGCCTTCGCCGAGCAGCAGCGAAACCGTGACTTCCACTGATGCCACTTCCCCCTCGTCCCCGGTCCCCCGGGCCGTGACTTCCCGTCCCTTCTGCTGCCCTCCCAGGAGCGATGCGCCCACCCGGTCCCGCTGCCCCTCCCACCGCAGGCCCACGTTGCCGCCGGCTCCCGTGACCGCCCTGAAGGTGGGGGCAAAGGCAACTTACTGGTCAGGCGACTTCGTGGGTCCTTCTGGACTCTTTCCGGGACCCCTTGAAGGCCGGTGCGTGGGGTGGGCGGCGGTCACCTCTGTAGGGCGACGGCAGGGAGCGGGGGTCCGCCGGGGGCCGGCCGTCTTCCCGGAGGCCGGACTTCGGCAGCGAGAATGAGAAAGCCCGACAGCCTGTCCGTCCGCACTCTGTCTGTCTGTGTGTGCCCTTGTATAAGCGGCGTCTCGAGAAATAATCTATCAGCCGCGTCTTCCTCTGCATTGCGTGGCCAGCTGGCTGTTATCATCGCGGCGGACAGGAAGTGTTCCAACCCAGCCCGCTGGCCGTCTCGAGCACGGACCCTTCCCCTTGGGGCTTTTTTTAATCAACCTCCTGAGGTTCCTCTTTTTGTAGCAGGATCTCTCCGGCTATCTCCCTGTCCCTACTCCCCATGGAGAGGCCTCGCCGCCGCGTCCTGCGTCCCTGGGGGACAGGACGCCTGCTCAGGCGACCCGCTGACCCCAGAGCTCCCGGGAACCCTCTGGGGTGAGACCCTCTCAGAGTCCAGATGGAGAGGCATTTCCGGGACCCTGCGTGGAGCGGGGTCCTCGGGTCCCTCTGGGCTGGGACCGCTGGCCCTGTCTCACCACGCGTCCTCCTGGGGCCAGAGCCCCCAGGTCGCCGGCCACAGCTGTCTGCTTTCCTGCAGGACCTGGCTTCCCTGGGAGGGTGGTGAGTGCATGTCCCCAGCACGTCCAGGCGGGGGTCGGTCCTGACGTCGGGGCAGGACAGACGCACCTTATTTTATTGCGCTCTGCAGAAACTGCCTTTTGGTTTTTGTTTTTAACTAATTGAAGGTTTGTGACAATCTTGCATCGAGCAAGTGTTTTGGAGCCATTTCTCCAATATTTTGTCACTTTGTGTCACTGTGTCACATGCTGGTCATTCTCGCCCTGTTTCAAACGTTCTCATTATTATCGTGGTTTTGAGGACGATCTGTGATCGGAGGTCTGTGATGTTATGAGTCACTGCAGCCTCAGAGGGTGGTTAGAATTTTTTTTTTTTAGCAACAAAGTATTTTTAAATTCAGGTTTATACACTGTTTCTTTTTTTCCCTTAAAATTCCTTTAATCATATTTTCGTATACAATTCGAAGCACAAATATATTCATTGTGTTCTCCCTTCTGAAAATATTTTTTGAATGGCTGCTGTAGAAAACAAAGTAACAATCATTGTAAATTAACTATAATTCAATTTAAAAGATGCTTAAAAACACATGTTCAGGAAAACAGTGTTACTTACAGTTTGGAAAAATGGCATATTTCTTAATCTTTAGAAATAAGAGTCATGGTTCTGTGTGATCTATGCAAATGTATCAGTAATTTGGAAGTAAATACTGTATGTTCGTGTGGCTTTAGTTAAAGTGATTTTGGGCTTGAGGGCAGAGCGGGGCCACGCCCCACTCTCCCTGGCCCACAGTCAAGGGGTCTCACAATCAGGGGAGCGGTCTCTGCAGAGATCAATCAGACAGAGAGAGAAGGTATGCGAGGGATTCTGACCCTCCGAATGAGGACCTCACCAGCAGGTCTTCCTCAGGGCATTATTTCACGGCCACTGAACATGTCTCCTGAACAACAAAAATATCTCCAACCCCTCCTCCCTCTGAGTTGAAATTCCTTTAATGGGGAACAAAACTGTCAGCACATATGCCTAAGAATAAAATGCAAGCCGTCTGGGACTGTTCTTGCAAATTCATACTAAAGTGTTAATGACTAATATCCGATCGGGTCCTATTTAGATGCGGGAAGTCGATACTTAATAGATGCTAAGGGTCAGATGGGAGGAAGGCATGGGAGGCAGAATGGGGAAGAAAGGGGGAATAGAAAGTGCCAACCCTAAAAATAAAATATCTCTATTTCACTGTCTCATCTGCTTGGTCCTGCACCCGCTGTTTGCTGTTGGGTAGCTGTTACCAGAATTTTTTTTTTTTTTTCCGTTCACAGAATTTTCCCCCCGCCATCTGGACAAAAGGTCAAAGTGGAAGGAATGTGCTGTTGGTACTGCCGAGTTCCTTTCTCCCTCTCGCCCCTCTATGTGCTTCTGGTGCTTCCAGTTACGCCCCCACCCCGTGGGTATCCCCTCCTGCACTCTCTCAGCCTCCAATGGGCAGACATGTGGTCACTGGGGAGGGCAGCTTGGTCCCTCAGGCTTCTGGGTGGCTTTTGCTTTCTAACGACGTCTTGACCTGAAGGAAAGGGGTGGGATTAGAGGCCCCAGGAGTTGTAGGAGGTGATGGGGAGGTAGGTTTCCTGGGTCACATTTTGCGAATGGACAGATGGATGGGAATGACAGGAGTGCTTAGTGAACTGGGGATGCAGGGGTGACCTGCGGCCACTGTGGACTGACTCTGGGGGCCACTGTGACCAGCCAGAACATTTTGGTGGGGGGTATTGTGTCAAACCTTTGGTAGCTGCATGTCAGTGGCGCTGAGAATATTTACACCACGGGAATCCACAGTTCTACAAATCAAGACTTTTTTTTTTTTCCTTCTGGAGGGCCAATTTAGGGGAACTTCATGCCTCTAAAGTAGAGCTCAGGAGCTGAGAGGTCACTTCAGGCCCTGGACATACAATTTGGTTCCCTGAAGTTTCGTCAGCAGGAAATGCAGAACAAATGAGCTATGATAAGAGCCCCCCCCCAATTCCCCCGCCAAACAGAGCTGTGTCATCAGAGAACAGCCTGAGGGGACGGACAGATGCCAGGGGCACAGTCGCTGGGGGCAGATGTCCATCCACCTGGGAGGTATCCCGAGGAAGAGCGCAGGCACCCACTGGAGGCTGCAGGGACGGCCCCATGGGAGGACACGTCTCAGGGTATCAGTACCTATGTCCATACACCCAGGTGAGTCTCCGTTATTCAAACGCTTACCCGTGGGGAGGGGCGTGGCTAGGAAGGTATTTTGTAGGTGTGACTCAAGTCCACAACCAACTAACCTGAAGTAAAGAGAAGACACGCTGTGTGTGGTGGGCCTCGTCCAATCAGGCGAAGGCCTTAAGAGCAAATGCTCAGGTTTCCCAGAGAAGGAGGAACTCTGCCTCCAGGGGGCAGTGTCCGCTCCCGGCTGAGACTGCAGCCTGCCCGCCAGCCCTACAGACTTCAGACTCACCAGCCCTACAACTGCAGGAGCCAATTCCCTGAAATAAATCTCTCTCCATATTTATACCTGTCACCATGTATATATATTTCTCCAAATAGATATCTCCACATACATATGCACATATGTATCTCTTTCTGTGTATAGATACACACCCACAGACAACTCTCCATATGTATACAGCTGGCCGTCCATATTTGTGGCTTCTGCATCTATGCATACAGGGAGCCAACTGTGTAAGTAAGTCTCTCTCTCTATATATATATATTTATTTGAATATCTCTGTATCTCACCTTCTGTAAGTCCATATGTCTCCACACCTGTTTCTAATCTGTAGCCTGTCTCTCAAACCTGTACCTAATGATCTATCAATCATCTATTATCTATCCATCCATCCATCCATCCATCCAACCTTCCATCCATCCATCCATACAACTATCTATCTATCTATCTATCTATCTATCTATCTATCTATCTATCTATCTATCTATCAGCTATCTTTCTGTCATATCTGACTCTATCTACCTCACTATCTCTGTATCAGTCATTTGTCTGTCCTTCATCAATGTATCTATCTAATAAAAATCTCCACCCTGTTGGAGAACCCTGACTGCTATAGTTTCAAAGTAGCTTTCAGTTCTCTAAACATTCTTAGAAACAATGAATGGTACCTGTATGTACACTTAAAAACATATGTGCAGTATACTGTGTATATGTATTTGCATGCAATATAGTGTATGTGTGCAGTCAAATCGTAACAATTCTACCTAATAAAATTGAAAAATGAAAAAAAAAAGTAGCTCACAAGGGTCTTTTCCTTTCAGCTTCTCGGCTGGCTCTTGGGCTCCTCTGGGACACCCCCAGATGGTTCCCAGGACACTGTTCCATGGACACGGAGGTAGGGGACCTCCCTAAGGCATGGCTCTTCCCCTAGGTTGATGGCTTCCCAGCAAGGCTGCGCTGAGCCTTCGAAAGTGGCGAACTGCTCTGAGCATCACGGGGTCCTGCTGCTCCCAGGGAAGAGACGTGCAAAGTCTGGAAGAGGCAGAGGCAGGAGATGCCCCACAGCAGGACATAAGCTCACCGACAGGTGTGCAGACCCCCGCGTGCTCCCGGACACGTAAGTGCTCAGGGAACGTGGGGCATTACCCTCGGGAGACTCAGATTAGAAATAACCTGAGCACCCACCTCTAGGGAAGTCAGCTCCTTCCGCGAGTGACTGTTCCCATGGCTGCACACGGCTCAAGCCATCAGCCCAAACCTGGCTGCTTCCTCACACAGACGGCAAGAGAATAGAACTTCCAGGGCAGGGAGTGAAAACGTACAGATCAAAGAGGTTTGCAGTGCACGAACCAAACACGTCCATGTGCCACACGTGGACCCCTGGGTCCTGGTGCAAACTGACTAGCTGTAAAAAGATGCCTCGGGAAGTCGATCAAGACACAGCCCTGAGGAATTTGCACGAAGGTGACAAGGAATTAGGGGTGATGGCTGACCCTTGCGTGAGAAGGACAGGCGTGTGGTTGTGCTGAAGCCCTTCCTCTCCCGGAGCCACGCGGACAGGCTTCACGCTGAAGTGTGGTCATCGCTGGGACTCGCTTCGAGTTCCCAGCAGCCCACGGCCCAGCCCCCCGGCCCCCACGGCTCTCCTCAGATGCAGTGTTTTCCAGGACCTTTTTCAAACGGCTTCTCCAGAATCGCACGTGCCCCGTCTCCTCTCCCGCCCTCGGAGCGCGTCACCCACACGCCGCCCACTTCCTCCTCCGACCGGCGGTCGGCTTCCTCCCTGGGAAGGCAGCTCCATCGGGGTGGGGAGTTTTTCTCTGCCCCCCAACCCAGTGTCCCCGAGGCACCGTCCGAGCATAAAACAGAGCCCGGTGGGTGCACAAACTGGTGTCCAGTAAGTGTCTGCTGACCGAATGCATCCTCTGCCTGTTTAGGGACGGGACTGACACCAGCTGCAAAGTTGCCCTGAGAGGGGTCCATCCACGGGAGAGGACACGGGGAGATGGCTGGTCCCCCTGGGCCTGCATTGCACACCCTGTGGGGCAACGCGGCGGTCGGCCAGTCCCCGAAACTGTTCCTGCCGTCACTGATTCCCTGCGGGAGCCCAAGGCCGCCACGGCGCAGCCCACGATGTCAGCCCGAGCCTCTCGGCCGGCAGAGGCGGGTTGGCGGGACGGGTCCCTGCAGCCTGGGCGCCCCACGGGGCTGTCCAGCGGGCGTCACCGCCCGGAGCGGGGCCGGGGGAGGGTGGAACGGGATGCGGGGGAGGGTGGAACGGGATTCAGGGGCCGGTCAGCACTGTGGCCACGGAGGGATACGGGTCCCGAGTGCCCACGGGCGGCCCGGGAAAGAACTCATTCATCTCGACGTGTTAACTTCCACGCAGCAAGACGCCCAGCCGCTCTGTGTCCAGTTTGATGCTTTTGCACGTGGGTGTGAGAGGCCTTCTGGGCAATTTTCCAAGTCCAACAACCGGCTCTGCAATTCCCCAGACCCCACTGCCTTCAGACCCCCGTCGGGAGTCCCAGGCTGCTCAGACTGCTGGCCCACTGGCTACAAATCAGGGCTCCCACCACCCCTCCTCGGGCTTGCAAAACATACCTATTATTTTTTAGAGCAAAACAAAGAAAAAAGGTATAAAAAAAGGCTCAAAACAGTTGAAGAAAACCAACATTAAAAATATTAAACAAAATATATTTTTAATTAGAAAAAGTTTTAAAAAACCAACAATTTCCAGGAAGTCCCGGGAGCGGAAGCCTCAGTGAAGTTCACGGGCTCGCTGGGGCTTCTGCGACCTCCGTCACGGTTAAGATCTCTTCCTTGTCACCCATTTCTGCATCACAGGTGAACTTCTCGGAGAGTATCTGACGGGGAGAAGGGTGGGGGGGTCAGGTCCTCAGGGGCCCCGGGAGCGGCAGCCGTGGGGGTTTAAGACGGAGATCCGCGCGGGGTTCCGAGTAGGAGCGTGTAGCCGGCGGGCACAGGACAGCCTGGGAGACGGACATCTGAGCGATGGGTCGGCAGAAGGTGGGACAGCACGGAGTTGGAGGCGGTGGGGGGACGTGGCTCGTCCTGGCCTTGTGAGGTGGGCGGGACCCTGGAGGTCCCGGGGAACCGGCCGGTGAGCAGGACACGGGACACTCCAGCCACATCCTGTGGTCCCCTTTGTGTGAACACGGACGAGATTACCGGGTCGCTGTTCCCACCTCCGTCTCCATCCCAACCCCGTACGTACCTGGTGGTCAATCTGATGGTCATCTTTCAGTTTGTCTCTGATCCTTGGAATTGGCGGGAATAAACTGTGCGACCCCAGGAACCTGGTGAGACAAGGAACGGGTCAAGAAAAAAGACCGAGATGGCCAAGCCCCTTTTGCACCCGAAGGGGACGCGCCGTCCTGCTCCGTGCAAACACACCGTCTGGGCTCATTTCTTCGGAACAACTTCGTTTAGGAATCACAGAAGGACCGACTCTGATCTTGGGTCATGGGAGAAAACAGGGGACACCATGAGTCTACCTAGTGATGCCCAGGATGGTCTTTCTAGAACCTTCCCTCCGTCCCTTGGGTGCAGGGATGGGAGTGGGGGCCGTGTCCGGTCGCGGGCCGCTTGGAGGGGCCGCACGCTGGAAAAGCCGCGGGAGACGCCTGCGCAGGTGCCTGTGGCGGGGCTGGCTGCCAGCCCAGGGCCGGGATGACTCGCCTGGGGGAGAGGAAAGCTGGGGGGGGGGAGAAGGGGGGACATTCCGGGAGGCCCAGTGGGTCCGAGAGGCTGAAGGCAGGGATGTGAGCACAGCGGAGCCGAGCCGTCCGGTGTCTGGCAGGCGTGGGGGCTGGACGGGTGTGCCAGGCCCGGCCGCTGCGGAAATATCGGGGGACGTGCGTCCCTTTGGGGGCGGGGTGGGAGCCTCGCTGGTCACCAGCTGGACCAGCTCGGACGGTGCAGCGTCCGCGGGCTTTGTGAGCGGCCTCGGAGCCCCTCGCTGCTGGTTCTCCATCTCTCCGACGTCCTCCCCGTTTCCCAGACACCCAGAAAACCCACACACCCGACCGTGGTTGGACCACTTGGGGTTTCAGCCGGTTCTTTGTGAGACGAACGGGCTGGCTCTGGAGGAAGCACCGTCCCCCGCCCGCTGAGCAGAGACGCCCCCCGTGGACGGCCGGGGTTACCTTTTGAAAAGGCAGCCGCAGGCCAGGCCGCCCGCGAGGGTCCCCAGGACCACCAGCACGTACACGAGCACCAGGCTGGATTCCGGCTCTTCAGAGCCTGGAGGGGAGAGAGCGAGGTGGGGACGAGCCAGGTGCCCCCGGGGCCGAGCGCTCGGTTGTCCCTTGGCCCGCGAGCTCGTTTCCTACCTGCTCCCGGGGGAGCAACCGTGCAGGCGCAGGAGGGAACCGCGGAGAAGGGACCCCAGCCTGGAACTTCCCCAGAAACACGTTCGTGACCCACTGACCCCCGGAGCCCGCAGACCCAAAACACTGTTTTGAAAGTGTCCTTTGCTGCACAAGACTTTTTATTCTTAATTCCTTTTAAAATTGTTTGCTTGTTTATTTTGGGGGCCGTAATTCGCTTTATTTACTTACTGGTTTTTAATGGCAGTGCTGGGGACTGAACCCAGGACGTCCTTCATTCTAAGCATGAACTCTGCCCTGAGCAGAGTTTTTTTTTTTAGTGAAGTCCGATTTACCCTTCTTTTTTTTTTTTTCCCTGCTTCTATCATTCCTGGTTTTGCTGTCATAGCTACGAATCCACTGCCGAATCCACTGCCAAATCCAAGACTGCAAATCGATTCCGTATTGTACTCACCCACCGCTTTCAGCTTATAAAATATTGCTGAATACGTGTTTCTTACCAATTCTACAGCGGCAGGGATAAAATGCATTGATCTCGGACCAGTTTCGGGGGGGACCCAAACAAACAGCTGTATGTGTACACCACGTGTTAAAATGCTGCCCTTGTTTGCGAGCTGCGAGGTGAGGGAAGTTGGATTCCTAACCACCAGGATGGCTTTAGGTGCAGACCTTTAAATTCTTGCCAATAAATAGAAATTAGGAGGAAGTTGTTAAAATTGTCGCTAATTCAGGTCCTGGAACAGCCCCCTTGGGTTAGGAGGAAACAGACCCAGTTTGGACGTAAGCTGTATCCTGACCAGGGTTGCGGAGCCATGGCTCCCGGAGGCGACCAGGATGGATGGACGTTCCCTGGTCGGGCGGGGGCTTAGGGAGGCTTTCCGTGATGATTAAGGGGCCCCTCTCATTAGCTGTTGCTGGAACCAGGGGGACAAAGGCGCAGGCAGAGGCTTGTGGACAGGACCCTCCTCCTGGAACGACGGCGCGGAGATGAATTCAGGATGCCCGACCTCTCCAGGGGTGCCCTGGGGACACGTACCGAACTGAACGGGCTGGCTCCAGTCGCCCCAGTGGGCTCTCCGGGCATCTGCCGTTCGAATCTTCACCATCTGTGTGCCTCTGGGCTCTGGGCTCGGAAAGTTGTATCGATTTTCTGAGTCGCCAGACACCACGATCTTTAGGGGAAACGGAAAGTGAGAGCGAGTTGGTGCTGGTGTTGAGAAAAGGAGCGAGGATGTCTTGAAAGTCGGTTAACTGAAATAGATCAAAGATTCCAGGGCACGCCCTCCCCACCTGGGCGTGAACGTTCACCTCCTCACTGGGACAGAAGAAGATACTGAGTCCACAGTGGCAGTGGAACTTAGAAAAGATTAACAAAAAGTTCTTTGATTCTCTGCCTTCAGAGGGGTTTTGAAGGAAGCAATCATGTCCTAAACACTGCAAGGAATATTTTCTTTTCTTTCTTTTCTTTCTTTCTTTCTTTTTTTTTGCCTGTTTCAGTTTTTCCAAGGAATCTTTCTTCACTGCCATGGAAAAGAGAGGGAGACCCCAGCCTGCGAGGCTACTGGAACTGCCCCTAATCACTGGCTGGACACTGCTGTCAGGAACCTCCATCCTCTGCTTTTCAGCCCAGCCCCATCCTGGCCACTGCTGGGCCAAGTTTTCAGCTGGCCTGTGTCCACTGACAAACACTGGACCGTTAAGCCACAAGGGTGATCTTTTGGATCAGAGTCGTAACTCACCAGTTGATTTTCACTGTGTCCAGAATTACTCTAGGAAAAAAAAAACAAACAGGATAGAATGTTTAGGAGGGAGGGTGTAGCTCAGGGGTAGAGCGCATGCTTAGCAATGCATGAGGTCCAGGGTTCAATCCCCAGTCCCTCCATTAAAAAATTAAAAGAAAAAAAAGATGTTGGAAAAAAGAGATGCAGTGTTGACTTCTCTCCATTTTGTAGGCTTTTTGCAGGTCTCACCCGATCTCCCCTTTAGTGGAGTCAGGGAAACCCAGAACAGTCATGGCGCAGCCAAGCGTTATCTCTGTCTGTTCACCTGTCCCCTGGAGGGGACCCCACGTGGAGGGAGGGAGTGTGCACACAGGAGGGAGGGTGCCTTCTGATCATGCTGCTTCTGAACTTCAGCTGCGGATGAATCCTAATAGGGATCCAGGTGGGCTTGGAGCAGAGGCCCCTCCCTGTCTACACTGGGCCCAGGTGGGCTTGGAGCAGAGGTTCCTCCCTGTCTACACTGGCTCCGGTTGGACACAGGGCAGACCCTGAATTTTCCCAGCTGTTCCCCCACTCTGAGCCCACCTCTCCTGCCCCAGGGCTTCGCGGTGGCCACGGGGGCTGCCGCCATGCCTCCTGAGGCTCGGTGCTCTGCTCAGAGCAGAGTCCACTCACCTGTCTCCATATGTCCAGCTGGTACTGGAACTCCCTGTTGGACCAGTTTTTCCGGGTCCTGGGCTTTTCCCACCGGACGAGGCAGTGTGACTCGTTGCAGTTTACAGTGATATTGTGGGGTGGACTGTATCTCTCTGTAATGAGAAGCCGGCATACACCTCTGATCTGGAGTGCTTCCCCTGGGCCACAGAGGGGGACCCCGGTCTGCCATCCTGACCGTGACGGTAGCTCCCCGAAGTCACCAGGAGGCAGGGGTGGGTCTGAGTGTTGTCTTTGGGGAAGATGGCCATCAGACCACCATGTGCAGAAGGGAGGAATTTAGCGTTCACGGAGACCCTGGGAGGGAGGCGGTGATGGGTTTGGAAGGGCAGGAGAGAGGCTGCTTTGAGACGTCTGTAGCTTTAACAGGCCTGGAACATGCCCTGGGATCAGTGAGCCTGCAGGTAGAAACACGGGGTTGGTTTTGCAAGAGAAGGCATAGTAGGTTGGCATATGGGACTGTCTTCAAGAGGCCAGCCTGGAGCAGAGCTCTGGAGAGAAGAGAAGGAGCTGGTTAAAAAAAAAAAAGTGAATTACTAGTGGTCCAGGATGGGCGGAGGAGGTCAGACTATCTGGGAGGTGTCCAGATTCTAAGGGGAGACAGGAGCTGGCATCTGCCTAGGTTCGATCGAATAAACACCTGTTGGTGCAGCAGGTTTGGGGATCACACAGACCCCGAAAATGAAGGAAGGAGGGAAAGATGGGGGCTTGGAGGAACTGGGTCCTCCTGGAGCTAATAAAGTCATGGTTGCCTCCTGCTGGAGTTGATGCATCTCTGAAAAGACCAAGGGACTCCAGCGTCCTTCAACAGCGATTGGATACCCGAACAGTGACCCCACCGCCATGGCCGCGGGCCACCAGCAGGTTGGGAGCCCTGTGTCTGATTCCACTTTGACTGGTGTCCGTCCCAGTATAAAAGCCGATGACTCGATTCTGTTATTGGAACCTGTAGAAGGTACGTTCGGGCAACTCGGCCGTGTGCCCTTTCTCTTGTGCCTGTGCATCTCGTGGACTCCACGTCCAACGAGTACATCTGATCACCTTCAGCTTTCCAGGCGCGGCGTGTTATGGCCAGGAAACGCACGCTGGGTTTTCCCAGCTCAGAACAAAGCAAGAGACAGGACGTCTCTGGCTGGTCGCTGTGATCTGAATTTGGGCTTCCCCACCCAGTTCTGATGTGGTAAGGCTTCGTACCCCCGACCCCACCGAGCAATTCTCGGACACAGCTCAACTCGATTCTGCCACAATCTACCTGGAGACAGCGTCAGATTCCACAGTCCCACAAGACAGCCCCTGCTTCAGACGCCGATCCCGCATCCAGGCCATCCCCTGTGCTTCCGACCCACCAGCTGTAGATCAAAGGCTCCCCTGACCTCCTCCTTGGGTCCAGTTAATTTTCTAAACAAGAGTTGCTCACAGAACGCAGGAAACATTTTGTTTACGAGATCAGTGACTTATTACAAGAGGATATAACTCAGGAACAGCCAGATGGAAGAAACGCGTAGAGCAGGCCATGGGGAAGGGACACTGAGCTTACGCACCTCTTCTTCTAGGGTAACAGTCTCTCACATTTAGGGACTCATTTGACGGAGTCCCCTAAAAAGGCAAGAGAAATCTGTGTCTGCTACCACGTGGGGGAGGCCCACGAATGGGCCAGCATTCCCCACCTCGTGGTCTGAATGGCCACCCTTTTGTGCTGTAGGAACTTTGCTGTTGGCTGCAGGCAAAACTCGTGCATGTCCAGGCTGAGCCAGGACCAGGACCGGGGACCGTGGGGGCATCGGAAGGGCCCTCGCTTCCTCAGGGGTGGAGGAGGCCCGCTAGCAGTGCAGGTGTATCCTGTCACTGCGTTTGATTCAGAGTGAAAGGATGGGGGAGTGCCTTTTAGTTGGCCTCTGTTTTGGGGGAATGGCCATATTTTCCCACAAGATTAAGAGAAACGAACAAATGGAAAGAAAGCATCCGTAAACTTGGCAAGCCCTAGAGTAAGCAGATCCTATAATTACGCTTGTACTAGTTTGTTGGGTGTTCCTCCCAAATTCATGTCCACCTGGGACCTCATGATGGGACTCTATTTGGAAATAAGATCAGATGTAATGAAGGATCTTGAGAGGAGGTCATTCTGGGTGGGGATGGGCCCTAAATCCAATGTCTAGTGTCCCTATAAGAGGAAGGAGAAGGGAGGCTTGAGACACACAGGGAAGACGGACATGTGAAGACACAGACAGAGGCTGGGGAGATGTGTCTATAAGCCAAGGATTCCTGGCCATCACCAGCAGCTAGGAGGAAGGCATGGGGACAGATGTTCTTTCAGACACACCCTGCCAACGCCTTGCTTTTGGATTTTTGGCCTCCATAACTGTGACACAGTACGTTTCCATTGTGTGCAGCCTCCCCGTTTGTGGCCGTCTTGTCACAGCATCTCCAGGGGACTTAGGTAGATTTCAACGCAAACTCTGTCGGACCTACTAAGCTGTCGTTAAGTTACAGGTGATTGTTCTCACCTATTTCCTTTAACAACAGGATCGAGTCAAAGAACTGGATTCCTGTCTCTCGGCTGGTACCGTTGACGAGGAAGTAGTTGTACGACGTTAATCCCGACAGGTCTTGGAGATGGCATCCCACGTTTGTTCCCGCGTCTGTTAGGTAATGAGGACATTCTCTTTCACCTTTTCTCCTGTAAGATTCCAAAGCGTTCAGAGAACAATCAGGGCGTTTTTCTTTCTTTGCTGTATTTCTCAGGGTTGTCTACATATGGCCAACACTTACGTCGAGTTTCGTATATACAAAAAATACTGGACGTCATCGGGGGCGGCGTGGCCCTTTGCCCAGGTGCAGTTCATGAAATCCGCGTTGTAGACAAGACAGGAGAAGTTTTGGGCAGCTGTGCCCTCCTTGCCTGGGAAGAGGCAGAAACGAAATCATTTGTACATGAGCTTTAAAGGGGGATGGGCCAGATGGCTTCATGGTTTGCATGTCTACCCAGCATTCAAAGAATCATTACTAATCCTTCTCAAACTCTTCTCAAAAACAGGAGAAAAGGGAACCCTTTTAAAATCACTTTATGAGGACAGCATCACCCTGATACCAAAGCCAGAAAAAAAAAAAATAACCAGAAACACAAGGAAAGAAAATTACAGGCCAATATCTCTAATAAACATAGATGTAAAAATCCCCAACAAAAAGCTAACAGACCATATCTAACAGCATGTTAAAAGGATTCCAGTACATCACCAAGTAGAACTTAGCCCTCAGACGTAAGAATGACTCAACATATGCAAATCAATTAATGTGAGACACTGCATTGACAGAGTCAAAAAGGAAAAACCACATCATTTTCTCAGTAGATGCAGAAAGAGTGTTTGACAAAATGTAACATTCACTCATGATAAAGAAAACCTTCCACTAACGTCAGCACAATAAAGGTCAAACATGAAAAGCCCACATCTGAGCTGATCCTCAACAATGAAAAACTGAAAGCTTTTTCTCTAAGATCCTGTGCAAGACAAGGATGCCCAATCTCACCACTCATTCAACATAGTGCTAGGAATCCTAGCCTGAGCAATTAGACAGGAAAAAGAAATAAAGTCATCAAAGTCAGAAAGGAAGCAGTCAGATCATCTGCTTGCAGATGATAGGATCATATACATAGAAAATCCTAAAGACTAAACCAAAAAAAAAAAAAAAAATTAAGACTAATATATCTAGTGAAGTTGCAGGATACAAAATCACCATAGAAAAATCAGGGGCATTTCCATACAGTAACAATGACCTGTCCGAAAAGGAAGTTAAGAAAACAATCTACTTTACAACAGCCATGAAAAGAATAAAGGACTTAGGCATGTACTTAACCAAGGAGGTGAAAGGCTTGTGCTTTGAATAGTGTAAACCATGGATGCAGGAAATGAAAAAAGACATAGATAAATGGAAAATGGAAAGACACCTTGTGTTAATGGATTGAAAGAATCAATAATGTTAAAATGTCCACACTCACCAAAGTGACCTATATATCAAGGCAATGCCTATCAAAATCTCAATGATGTCCTGTAAGGAAATAGAAAAAAAAATCCTGAAATTCATATGGAACCACAAGACTCCAAATGGGCAAAGAAATCTTCTGTAAGAAGAACAAAGCTAGGAACATCCCGTGTCCTGATCCCAGGATATATGACAAAGCTACAGGAACTAAAACTGTACTATGCTGGCGTAAAAATAGACATATCGATGAATGAAACCTATTAGACAGCCCAGAAGTAAATTCACACACTCACAGTCTACTGATCTTTGAAAAGCCTGCCAAGAGCACACAAGAGAGACAGGATGAGTCTCTTCACTAAAGGATAATAAGAAAACTATATATCCACACGCGGAAGCATGAAATTGGAGCCGTATCTCACACCATATACAGAAATCGAGTCAAAATGGATTGAAGACTTAAACAGAAGACCTGAAACTGTAAAACTCCTAGAGGAAAACATAAGGAAAATGCTTCTTGACATTGCTCCTGGCAATGATTTTTTTTTTTTTTTTTGGATTTAACATCAAAAACAAAAATAGGAAACTAGGCTTGGAGCAAACTAAAAACACAGCAAATGAAACAATCAAGAGTGAAAACTCAACCTATGGAGTGGGAGAAAATATTTGCAAACCGTATTATCTGATAAGGAATTAAGATCCAAAATATATAAGGAATTCAAACAACTCAATGGCAGAAAACACATTTTTAAAAAAACAAATAATATGATTAAAAAAACAGGCAAAAGACTCGAAGAGGCATTTTTTTTTCCCAAAAAGGACATACAGATGGTGAACAGGTACACAAAAAAGATGCTCAGCATCACTCATCATCAGGGAAACGCAAATCAAAGCCACCACGAGATAGGACCTCACACCTGTCAGAATGGCCATCATCAAAAAGACAAGAAATAATAAGTGTTGGTGAGGACGTGGAGAAAAAGGGAACCACTGTGCACTGTTGGTGGGATGGTCAATGGGTGCAGCCACTGTGGAAAACAGTATGGAGGTTCCTCAAAAAAAAAAAATAAATAAAACATAGAGTTACCAGAGGATCCAGCAATGCCTTTTCTGAGTGTACATCCAAAGGAATTAAAACCTGGATCTCGAAGAGATAGCTGTATCCTCACGTTCATTGCAGCGTTATTCACAGTAGCCAAGATATGGAAACAAATCAAGTGTCCATGCATGGGTGAACGGATAAAGAAGATGTCACAAACACACGCACAAACAGACAGACACACACACAGACAGACACACACACAGACACAGACACAGAGGAATATTATGCACCTGTAAAAGGAAGGATGATCCACCATTTGCAACAACATGGATGGACCTGGAAGGTATTATGCTAAATAAAAGACATAGTACCGTTAAATAGCACTACGTACAGAATCTAAAGAAAACTCATAGAAACAGAGAGCAGAATGGGGCTTACCAGGGGCAAGGGACAGTGGGAGAAATGGGGAGATATTGATCAAATGGTACAAACTTCCAGTTATAAGATGAATAATTTCTAGGGATCTAATTCATAGCATAGTGACTGTAGTTAACGATTCTGTATTGTTCACTCAAAATTCAGTGGAAGTAGATCTCAAGTGTTCTCACGACATACGAACGAACTACGTGACAGGACGGATATGTTAATAGCGTGACTGTGGTGATCTTTTCACAAGGTCTACGTGTATTAAAACATCAAATGGACACCTTAACTATACACAATTCCTATGTGCCAGTTATGTCTCCATAAAGCTGAAGAAAGAGGGGAGGTCTATTCTGATGTTAGTGGGGTGCACAAAGATTATGGGCACGGTTTCCCTACCTGGATTAGTGTAGACCAGTGTTTCTGAAATTGGTCTTTGGTTGACATATACTTCAACCGTGAGCGTGACTCCCCCATGGAGAGAATTGTCTTGAAAGGTGCACTGACATCGTTTCATCTGAAAAGATGCAACCAGCCAGCGGGTTAGGAAACAGCCTTCTTTCCTTTCATCATGATGTTTACTCCTGCATCCACCCCATGGTGCCATCCACCTCCTTCTGTGAAATCTCCCCCAGGGACCTTCTTTTGGAAGAGGTCAACTAGCAGCATTCAGAGGTTCAGAATAGCGCGCACCTTTTAATGTGCCGTCAGTCACCGGGGATCTTGTGAAAATGCAGATGCTGGTTCTGTGAGTCCCAGGTGGGGCCTGGGACTCTGCACTTCTCACAAGCTCCCAAGGGATGCGGATGGACCACAACGTGAGTAGCGAGAGCCCTCGTCACTTTAAACTTTACGGAGCCTCACGGTCTCTTTTATGGGATTGAGTTTTCTTATCCTATCTCGTGCTCACCATTCTCTCAGGGGTGTCATGTTTGTATTGTATCCAATTCAATCTGCTTACTTTGTATTCATTCAACAGGGAGAGCTGATCAGGGTTAAGTCTGCCCTGTGGACCAACCAAGCAGAAGGCTGGCGTTCCTAGCAGCCAGGAGCCCCCAGGCCAGTTGGAAAAGGGATGCCCAAAGAGGGAATGGGGTCTCCCAGGGAATCAGCCCACTGGCCACGAGCCCGCACCTCCCTCGTGCTCCTGGTACCGTGACTCCCAGACACGTCCCAATGTTGCTCGTGTGTTTTTCATTCATACCTGCTGTTGTCCTGCTTGATGAGCGTTGGACAAAGGACAGCGGCTGAGTGCATCCACCCCATCGTACCTGTTTCTTAATCTGTCCTTTCTCCTTGTGAGTCATCACACAGTGCCCGCTGGTAGTGTTTTCCTTGCAGTCCCAAGTTAATTGCATTTTCTTGGGGTCAAATTTCACATTTAGACTGGAGTTCGGTTCCACGCTTGGAAGATCTGAAAGATGTAGCCACTGGATTCAGAAAATGACTGTTCCGTTGCCCCTCAATGGACACAGCCCAAGGCTTGTCAGAGCACAGGGGGGTTGGGACTTGATGTCCCCTCCCCCTGTCACCCAGGCAGCCCCGAGACATCCTCACTGTCTCCTCCCTTTTCCATCCCTCCTTCTTGTCTGGATGTCCTTGCCCTTTCTCCATCTCCATGGAAATACATGAAGACCGACCAAGGGAGAAGGAGCGAAGGCCATTTATTCAGATCTTGCCATAGTAAGGGTCGGCCACCGTCCCCTGTGTCTGCAGAGTGGCTGGAAGAGCATTCCCATCACGAGGAAGGGGGAGCACGACAGGACGTGTGATGCGGGTGGACCGTCACGTACGGAGATAAAATGAGATCAGATCCAGGCATTAGGATGCATCCCCAGAAGCCAGGGTTGTGGGGACGGGGGCTGCAGAAGGAGGTCAAGCACCTTTGTGGACTTACCCTGGTGCCCCTGGGTCAGGAGGAATGCGGGGTCCAGCAGCAGGGACAGCAGAATGGTGATCACCAGGAGACACGTGGGGCTGCCCACAGGACGTGGAAGCACTGGAGGGAAAGAAAATCGTGGGGTCTTGACACGGAGACCTGCGATGCTCCCCTGGGAAGATGGTCTAGGGAAAAAGACACAGGACCCCCTCCAGGGTGATGGTCAGCACGGTGAGCTGGCCAGCCTGGGTCACTGTTGCCTACAGAGGGTTTAAAGGCTTAAATCAGCCTCACAGGTGGCCCCAGAACCGAGAGCCTGTCCTGAGTCTTGGGGACCGGATCCAGCGTTCCCTGTCACCCTCTGCATCACTTTGGGTGAGTCACTCACACTGTCTGGCTTCATGCTGGTCTGTAACCTGAGGGGAACAGCTCCCAGGTCAAAGGCAATGAGACACCACGTACCATGCCTGTGGGCGGGGGTCTCTCTGTGCGGTCCCTTTGGGGAGACCTGTCTCAAATACCCTATCTCAAGAATCCATGACGGGGGTCCCTCCATGCAGTGTATTTGGGGAGACCTGACTTCCACATCCTTTCTCCAGAGCCCATGGGATGGAGGGATCTCTCTCGGTAATGTATTTGGGGAAGCCCAAACTCTGTATGACACAGTGATGGGGGATACACATCATTATTCATTTGTCCAAACTCATAGAATGTCCAACATCAAGAGTGACCCCTAATGCAAGCTATGAGCTTTTGTCAAGAATAATGTGTCAGACTTGGCCCATCCATTGTCCAGGACGTACCAAACGGGCAGTGGATCCAGGGAATCCCCTGTACTTTCCACCCAGTGTTTTTGTAAACTGAAAACTGCCCTAAACAAATAAAGTCAATTAACATTAAAAAAAAAACAGTGCTGCAAAAGCACCATGCTCTACTGGGATAAAGCCGCACTACACAGGAAACACCTGATCGTCGCCTTGGGTTCAGGGTGACATCTGAGGGTCTGCCCAACATTGCCCCAAAAACATTTTTGGTTGTGGTGATTCTTTTCATCCATCCATCCATCCAACTACCCATCCATCCATCCTCCATCCATCCAGCCAGCCAGCCATCTACTCACCCACCCACCCATCCACTCATCAACCCACCCACCCATCCATTCATTTCTTTCCTGTCCCATCCTGTCCTGTTTCTCGGTTTTGGAGGTCTTGCCCATCACGCCCACCACTACTGCCCCTCCATCCCTTCATCCTCATATCTCCATCCTGTCTTCAGAGACTCTTCTTCTGCTGGGCTCAGCTGAAGCTCTGCTCCCACCCGAGGACACGGTGTCTCCCTATCACGCAGTCCCACTTCAGTGCGTTTGGGCTCCAGCCCCACCCAGAGGGCTCCCTCGCCCTCTGCCAAGGCCTCCTGCCCACCTACAGGACCCACCATCAGCTGACCGCTGGCCTGCGTTCTCTGTGGAATTCCGCCCTTTCCCTGGGTCGCCCTGGGTGACGTGGCATCTTCAAGGTGACCTCCCCAACTCCCATGAGCCATCTCCCCTGGCAAAGACCGTCCCCTTCACCCCAGCTGTCCTGGTACCTCCAACCCCCCAGCCCGTCAGCACCTGGGCCACCCCCTGTCAGAGACCAGGTCACTGCGGTCCCAGTCTGCTGAGCATCCATGAGCCCCAGGCCACCCTTTCCTCACACCCCACACCGTCTCTTCCAAGAAGTCGCCTGCACCTCCTTCATTTAATTCCCTGCTGTTTCCGTGAACCGGCGTCCTTTCCCAACCTCCCTGAGTGCCCCCCGGGCCCCCCAGGGAACCTCACTTGCTACCAGGGAGGAAATAAAAGCCAGAGACCAGACCCGAGTCCAACCTCCCCACCTGGTTCGCATCGCATGTCCGCAGGGGATGGAGAAGCAGCGACTTCCTCCACCTGCAAGCTGGACATGGCCACACCCAGCCTTCCTCCGTGTCTTGTCCCCGACGCTCTGCGCTGGGTGGGGCGGGGGGCCCCCACCCTGCACCCCCGGAGGCCCTGGGGGAGGTCCTTCCTTGGGCTGGTCCGCTCTGCTCCTCTGTCCGCTCGGGGCCACTGCCTTAATTTTCACATCTGCACTTTGTGCAATGCCCTTGTGGTCTGAGCTGAGCGGCCCTTAGTCAGGAGGGGGACGGGCAGCGGGCGGGGCGGGGAGGGCCACATTCTGAGGCGTCTTCGCGCTCTCCGGTTGTACCACCTGCATTTTCCACCACCTGTCCCTCCGCCCTTCAGCGTCTTGGGTCCACCTTTCTCCTGAGAGTCTCCCGCTGCACCTCCCCCGGGGGGCGGATGTGCAGCTGGCGCCCGCGGGTACGCTCGCTCTCAGGTCCACAGACACTCCGCAGGATGGTTCCCCATCCAGCTTCCTCTGAGCTCAGCTTGGCTTTTTCTTGCTCATTGTGATGGGGTAAAATAAGAAACTTCTGCAAACTTGACTTGAAGAAAAAAAAAAAAACTGAGTTCTCACGTACCACAAAGGGACACAGAAATCCACAAGGAAGTTGCCGATTTAAATAATGGGTTCATTGTAGCCGACGGCTACGAGGAGTCTGAGAAAATCCCCCAGGGGAATTCAGGCGCAGCTCGAAGTAACCATCCCCTGGGATTTATCAGGGTGCCCGTCCTGTGCAGCCGGTCCCTGGTGTGACTCTCACTCCCACCCCACGAGGCAGCTCCTGGTACCCGCTCCAATGTGGAGATCTGGTTTTATTTTATTTTTCTGCCTCCATTTAAAAAAAAAAAAATTGAGGCAAAATTCACATGGAGTATAATTGTAATCAGTCACTCCCTCCCCCAGCCCCTCGGAACCCCCATGTGCCTTGTCTTGATGAACTTGTCCACTCTGAGCATTTCCCTAAAACGCAACCACGCCGTCTTTTTTGCGTTTTGTAACCACTTTCCCTTCTTCTTTTGGTTTTCATCAGACTGGGTTTTCTTTCCCCTTTTACAGATGGCAGCTTCCCATCCATGTCGGCGGGGATGAAGGCTCTGAGACCATCTCTCAGACACCTGCCAACTTCAGTGCACCCAGGACGCACCTGGCGGGGGAGGCGGGGGCGCGGGCACCCTGGGAGAAGCTTGCATTTCGAGCTCTGGGGCAGCGTAATGAAAATGCCATGGTCCCCAGCGACACCGCACGTCGCTTCCGAACAGACCCACCAGAGCTTCTGGAGGAAATCCAAACCAGGTTCCAACCCGCACAGGCGTGGCTTTGCCCCGGGGAGCTCCGCAAGCTCCCGCTGCCCACCGGCAGACTCGGGCCCGAACACGCAGCGCCTACGCGCGGTCCGGTCACTGGTCCCCCGTCACCCTCCTGACCTCGGTGCCCTTTATCCAGCAGCTTTTATCCCCACCCCCCACCCAGGTTCTCACCGACCTGAGGCGCCAGCTGCCAGCAGCAGCAGAAGCAGGAATCGGTCCCCTAGTGACTTGGAACTTGCGAGGACCCCAGGGTCCAGGGGACCGGCTTACCCCACCGCACCAGACACGAGGCCTCTGCCAACCTGCGCTCCTCTGCGCTGATCCCCGCCGCGCCCGCATCTGGCCGTGCTGCCTGACAGCTCTCCCTGTCGTCCCAAAGGTCGCGTGGCAATTGCATGACAAGGACATTTCAACCCAGTCTCTTCCTTTTTTTTTTTTTTCTCCTTAATTTCCTCCCCAGTCTTTGTCATCACAGGGAATTGGGAACCTTATACGTCATCTGCCTGTGGTCTCAGAGAGTCCCGTTAGATAGGTCCCGAGTCACACACACACACACACACACACACACACACCCCCCTAGGAGGTGCTGAGAAAAGCCAAGCCCAGGAGACACATGTGGACACTCAAACCATTGGTGTCCGTGCAGAAGCAGAGGGGGACATCCTCAAAGGACTGAAGCTGACCTTGGAACTTTCCAAAGTGCAAGGCAGCCGGACAGAACACGCCTTCATGGTGGCGCTGCCCCCTTCACCATCGGTACAGAGAAGGAGGTTATCTTCCCTAAACTTCAACCAGGGGGCTCCCAGGTCTGCTCTCAGCAGGCACCGAGGTAGGTCCTTTGGTCTCCCTGACCACTCTGAGCATCCCTGTTGAAAAGGACCTCCTCCCAAGAGTTGGACCAAATAAATAAATAAGTAGATGATAAATAAATCAACACAGAACCATGAATGTAACAAGGTTCTGTGGTCTCTGGGACCCCGGCACACTACCTGTTTAGACCCTGCAGGTGCTGGGTCCGGCCAAGAGGATGCACAAAAACTCATGGTCTGCACAAGTGGCGTGCTGTTTCTTGGGACCCTTCCCAAATTGAAGTACAGTAGACTTACAATGTTGCATTCATTTCTGCTACACAGTGTAGTGATTCATTTATATATATATTGTTTTTCAAATTCTTTTTCATTAAGGTTGTTACAAGGAACTGAATATAGTTCCCTGTGCTACACGGCAGGTCCTTGCTGTTTATCTATTTTATATACGGTAGTGTGTATCTGCTAATTCACCCTTTCTGCTTTCGCCCTGACTTTTTCAGATCCGCTCCGAGATCCACCAGGCTGTGGGCAATGGGCACGGGAGTAAAGGAGACCCTGCCTGGCCTCGGGTGGCTTGCAAGGGCCCTTCTGCGGCTGCCTGGGGAGGGCGTGGAGGAACGGGCTGGGGGGCCAGTACAAGGCTGCTGGTAACTGGACACTCTGTCACTTTAACAGAAGGCACAATGTATTCTCATTTTTACTTTCTCTCTTTGGGGTTTGAGTTTTTTTTTTTTTTTTTTTTCCTGACACCATATGTCTTAACCTTGATGAAAGGTCAGGTGTAACCTTTGTCATGGGTCACACTGTGATACTGAGTACGGAAGGACGTGGCACATGAGGAGCGAAAGGTTACGTGATTCCCTGCAGCTCCAACCCTCCGCTCCACTGCTGCTGCTGGCAGGTGGGTGGGTGGGTTGGATGTGCCCCGGGGTGGGTGACAGGTCACCAAGGTTTGGGTTGGTGGATGAGAAGGGGAATCACCGCCCATCCCTCACTCCAAGGAAGCAGGACTCCTCCATCCTCGATCCTCTCAAGATTGTTTTGGGGTATTCTGAATCCCTTGCATTTCTGTACGAATTTTAGGAAAAACTTGTCAATTTCTGGGAAAAAAAAAGGCAGTCAGAATGGCCATCATTCAAAGGTCCACAAGCAATAAATGCTGGAGAGGGTGTGGAGAAAAGGGAACCCTCCTTCACTGCTGGTGGGAATGCAGTTTGGTGCAGCCACTGTGGAAAACAGTATGGAGATTCCTCAAAAGACTAAAAACAGACTTATCATATGACCCAGGAATCCCACTCCTGGGCATATATCTGGAGAAAACTCTAATTAAAAAAGACACCTGCACCCCAATGTTCACAGTAGCACTGTTTACAACAGCCAAGACATGGAAACAACCTAAATGTCCATCGACAGATGACAGGATAAAGAAGCTGTGGTATATTTATACAATGGAATACTACTCAGCCATGAAAAATAATAAAATCATGCCATTAGCAGCAACATGGATGGACCTAGAGATCTTCATTCTAAGTGAAGTAAGCTAGAAAGAGAAAGAAAAATACCATATGAGATCACTTATATGTGGAATCTAAAAAAAAGGAGAGAAAAAAGAGGACACTAGAGAACTCATCTACAAAACAGAAACAGACTCGCAGACATAGTAAACAATCTTATGGTTACCAGGGAAAGTGGGTGGGAAGGGGTACATTTGGGAGTTTGAGTTTTGCAAATATTAACCACTGTATAGATAAAAATCAAATTTCTTCTGTAGAGCACAGGGAACTATATTCAATACCTTCTTGGTCATTCGAGACCGTGGATTATTTCGAACCCTTCCTGAGGCTGCCTGCCTCCTCACTTCCCTCCACAGCAATGAAAACTCTCCTCTTGTATATAATTTGTTTCTGAAAACTTAGCTGCAACGCCGATGTTCCGGTGGCCCAGGCCCAGGGGTGGGGAAGTTCGGTCGTAGCCTGAGCGGCTGGAATGAGGGCACATGTTGTATGCAGTATCTATTGGCTGAATGAATGAATGCAGGAAAATGAAGAATGAATTAATGAACGACAAAAAGAAACAGGGCAACTGAATAACGTTTGTGAAATCCCACGACTCCTGCATTATTTTCCTCATCATTTCTCTTATTCGAAAATTTCTAAATGTAGATGAAAAAAATTTAATGTTCTCTTCTTAATTTTTTTTTTTTCCCTGATGAGAAACGGGTTCTGTCTTTCTGGGTGTGTCACCATCAGAAAAAAAACAAAAACAAAAAAACAAGATGCCCATTCATTTTAAAGGCTGTCCTGACTAGGGTGGAAACAAAATAAAAGCATATTCAAGAAGGTCAGCGGGACCATTGACGAGCTGTCCCGTTGCCATGAGACAGAAAAACAGGAATGCACTTCGGTGAGGATTGAATCGTTTTCAAAAGGTGGCTTTTTCTAAAGCAGATCTGGGGCAGCCAGTCTGAGAGTCACAGCCTAGTAAGAAATGGTGAGGAGGCGCTGGGTGTCTGCGTCGGGGCAGATTTTACTGAACTCAGATGCTGGAGCCGTGGCTCTGACGCCAGGCGCTAAATAGGGAAGTGGGGGCGGCTCCAGGCTGTGTAGACAATCCCGCCCACAGCCGGGCCGAGATCCCCCAGCCCGCCTTCCCCTGAGCTCGCAAAGAGCCACGTCTAAGGCCCCGCCGGTGACATGCGGAGCTGGAGAGCCCGGTGGTACCAGCCGAGCGGTCAGCGTCCAGGCACCACTTTCCTCATCCACACCAGACCCGCCTTCTCGCGGATTCAATTCAGCTTCGGCCCTACTTCGCACCAGACCTGCCCCCCGCCCCAGCCTCCCAGAGGTGGGTTTGCTGACATGCCGTCCAACAGGCGTTTCCAGCTGGGGGAGATTTTGCTCTCTTCCCCACAGGGGACACTTGGTGATGCCCGGGGACATTAGGGTGGGGAGTGCTTCCAGAATCTGGAGGGCGGAGGCCAGGGGTGCAGCTCCACACCCCGCGGTGCACAGGACGCCCCCCATCAGAGAGCCGTCCCGCCCCAGGGCCCCCAGCGCTGATCTGAGAAGCCGGCTCTAGGTGCTTGGTGGACATACTCCTTTGCCCCAGACTCACACCCTCCCTCCCTCCGCGCCCTCCGGACTCTCCTTCAGGTCCCAGAAGAAAGAGGGGGGCAGAGACAGCTGCTCTTCCAGAGAGAGACAGAGGTGGGGGCCGGCCGCCTCTCAGAGGCAGGACCTCAGCGAGCTTTCCGGGGAGGGTGTAGGCCGGCAAGTTGCAACATCTCTTTCCCCAGAAATGGAAGCATATGCTTTGAGACATATTTCCAAACGGCGTCAGCCAGAATTTCTCAACTTCCTGACTGAGCCAGCCTCTGCACTTCCCGGGGGGACGGTCGGGGCCCCATCCTGTCTCAGCTCAGCGTCTGGAGGGGGCACCTTCCGGCAACGCGAAGCCTGGGCTGGGCTGGGTTTGGTTCTTCTTTCTTTTCTTTCTTTCTTTCTTTTCTTTCTTTACTTTCCTTCCTTCCTTCCTTCCTTCCTTCCTTCCTTCCTTCCTTCCTTCCTTCCTTCCTTCCTTCCTTCCTTCCTTCCTTCCTTCCTTCCTTCCTTCTCTTTCTTCTTCTTTCTTTTCTTTCTTTCTTTTCTTTCTTTCTTTCTTTCTTTCTTTCTTTCTTTCTTTCTTTCTTTCTTTCTTTCTTTCTTTCTTCCTTTCTTTCTTTCTTTCTTTCTTTCTTTCTTTCTTTCTTTCTTTCTTTCTTTCTTTCTTTCTTTCTTTCTTTCTTTCTTTCTTTCTTTCTTTCTTTCTTCTTCCTTCCTTCCTTCCTTCCTTCCTTCCTTCCTTCCTTCCTTCCTTCCTGTCTTTCTCTTCTGTCTTCCTTCCTTCCTTATTTCTTTCCTAGCATTTTGTTTTTAAAATTTTTCTTCTATTTTTATTTCTTTTATCATTTTAAATTGCAGTAGAGTGGATTAACAACATTGTGCTAATTTCAGGTGTACAGAACAATGATTCAGCTATATATATATTTATTTTATTTCAGATTCTTTTCCTTTAGAGGTTATTACAAGACATTGGAATATAGTTCCCTGTGCTGTACAGTAGGACTGAAAACCTTTTTTTTCAGTTTCCAGTCATCAGTAGCTCCTCTAGGGTGTGAATATTTTGAACAAGGAGTTTAGCAGATGGTCCATGAGGTGAGTTTGAAAGCCACATACAGAGACCTTGTTTTTTCTTAGCTTCAACATCAATACATTTATTTCAGTTTTTTCATTTCACAAACCTCGTTAATCAACAAATAACTTATCTTTCCGATCCATTTTAGTGTCTGCTTTGGGAGGAGGCCTCAACAAGCCACTATGGAGGACAGTATGGAGGTTCCTTAAAAAAACTAAACATAGACTTACCATGGGATGCAGCAACCCCACTCCTCAGCATATACCCAGAGAAAAATAAAATTAAAAAAGACACCTACACCCCAGGGTTCACAGAAGCACTATTTACAACAGCCAAGACATGGAAAGATTCCAAACATCCATCAACAGATGACTAGATAAAGAAGATGTGGTGTATTTATACAATGGAATATTACTCAGCCATGAAAAAGAATAAAATAATGTCATTTGCAGCAACATGGATGGACCTGGAGATGATCATTGTAAGTGAAATAAGTCAGAAAGAGAAAGAAAAAGATCATATGAGATCTCTTATATGTGGAATCTAAAATAAGTAAATAAATAAAATAAATAAGGACACAACTGAATTAGTCATTATTTATAACTCTGATGACTGATTTCTTGAATATATGTCAGCCGATTTATGACTGGATGACTGCATTCTTTTGATTCTTATTTTGGGGCTGGCTTGATTCCTTTGACAACTATGTAAGTTTAAAAAGCTGAAGCTCTAAATTGTTCTCAGAGACAATGCACAGCACACATATGTAAAGTAAAAAAACATGTGCAGTACATCGTGCACATGTATTTACATGCAGTGTAATGTGTGTGTGCAGTTGAACAGTAACAATTCTACCCAATAAAACTGAAAAAGGGGAAAAAAAAAAAGAAGGAGATATCAACATTCTCAAATCTTGCTTTAAATGTCTTGTTCTGAAATTCACTTCTCTGGAAGAAAAGATGAGAATTTGTTCCTTATTTTCCCACTGGCCCTTGCAGATCGGGCCTGGGACGTGGTCTCTCTTTCTTCCTCCTCCGTGTCCTCCGCTACTTTGCTCGGCTTGGCAGGAGGCTTGGGAACTTTTTCGGTTCTCTTTAGCTTTTTTGCCTGACCCGCCGGGACTCCACGCCGTCTCCTCCTGGTCCTATTTTTAGTTTTTTGAGGAATCACCAGGCTGTTCTCCGTAGCGGCTGCAGCAGTCTGCCTTCGCATGCACAGTGTAGGAGGGTCCCTTCCCCCTGCAACGTCTCCAGGAGCTGGCTTTCTTGGAAGTCAGAAGTGGGACAGACTTTCATCCTCAGAAAATTTACACAGCAGAGCGAGACTCCTAGTTGAAGGCCCCACTGATGCAGGAAACATCTGGGGCAGGAGAGGATGGCCGTGTCCCAGGTGCCAGGTAGGTCCCTGGGATGCGCCCCGCCAAGTGTGGGTCCTTCGCTCCGTGCAGGAAAGAATTCAAGAGCGAGCCACACTTGAGTAAAAGCGGATTTATTCAGAGAGATGCACGCGCCCTAGACTGAGTGCGGCCGTCTCAGGTGGCCGGAGAGGCCGCGAGGTGCTGGGCTGGGCGCTCACTTTAAAGGAAAAGCAGAAACACGCTCCGCAGACAGAGTGCGGCCGTCTCACAAGGCAAGAGAAAGGCCACGAGCTGTGGGCTGTTGGTTTTTATGGGCCCTGTTATCTCACATGCTGACAAGTAGGCGGATTGTTCCAGCTGCTTTGGGGAAGGGGCGGGGATCCCCAGGGACTGGACCACCGCCCACTCTCCGACCTCTCAGGGTCAGCCTGGGACAGGCACGGCGCCCGTGGGAGCGCCACTGGCCCTGCTGATGCGTTACAAGGAGCGTAGCCTCGCTCAAGGTCTACACGAGGGCGAAGCGCCCGCCACCCTGCGCCTCCGGGTCCGCTGGGAGTTGACTTCTGTGCCAGCTTGGTGCTGATTCCTGTGTCACTCCTTTCAAGGCTCTGCCCCGCCCCTTCCCTCCTGTCTCAGCCCCGCTGTGGTTCTTGAAGAAGCCGTTGTGTGTGGGTGTCTACAAGACCCTCTTCCTCCCTGGGGACCCCGTGATCTCAGGCTGCCCTGGGTCCTGGCCCGTCCCTCCACCCCACCTCCTCCCAGGCGTTCAGACCTGTCACCTGAGTCAACTCCCCTGACTCTGCCCTTCAGGGTAAAACCAAGCAGGACTGTCCCTTCCCCCCACTTCCCGTTTCTTGTTAGTGGGACAGACTTCCTTCAGCCTCCTGGGCCTTCCCTGAGCTCCAAAGGACAGAGTCAAAACAGTAGCTAATCAGGGAAGGGCGGGGATGCAGAGAACGAGGGAACAACCTTCAAGAAACAAGAGTGCAGCCTTGGGGAGGCACATCCAGAACAATGCGTCCGAGTTCTCCTGAAGGAACTGAGGCCCCCGCCCAGGTGGAGGATGGCGCCTTCAGGCTGAGCCCAGGATTCCTGGAGCCCCGTCCTGGTGCCTCCCCACCGGCCCATCAGAAGACAAGTCACACCCCTGCAGCCCCCACCCCACATTTTGCCTATTAGAAATGTCTCCCCTCAAACCATGGGGAGTTTGGGGCCACCCCTTCCCCTGGCGGGGTCCTGCCATAAACCTTTCTCGGCTGCAAACTCCAGCGTTTCCGTTTGTTTGGCCTCATGGTGCATCTGGGACGTGAGCATGGCTTCGACGACAAGCCTGTGTCCGGCTCTGCCGGGCCCAGCATCCCTGTCAAGGTGCGATCTTGGAATGAGGTGAGGGGGGCAGACTGAAAACCACAAGGGGTGCAGACGGATTCCGCGACCTCCACTTCCAGGCTGCAGCCTGAGGGAGGGAGTCTTTAATAGCAAAACACCTGACTGTCCGACGCACGGGTGAGGCCACACCCGTGTGGTCCCATGGGTGCGGAATCTCTGGAATTTGACATACCTGGACCCTCAGGCAGAAGAAGGAACATATTTTTTTTTTTCGCATAGACATATATAAATATTGTCTTTTCATATTTTTTCCATTTAGGTTGTTACAAGATATAGTTCCCTGTGCTTACAGTAGGACCTTCCTGTTTATCTATTTTATATACAGTCATGTGTATCTGCCCATCCCAGACTCCTGACTTATCCGTCCCGCCTCCTTTCCCCTTTAATAACCATAGTTAGTTCATTATGTCTCTGAGTTCATTTTTGGTTTGTAAATAGAACTTGCATCATTTGAAAAAAAATTTGTTTTAGATTCCACGTACAAGTGATACCCTATATGTGTCTCTGTCTGTCTTACTTCACTCAGCTGTGGACCATCTTGAAGCAGAAATTCCAGGAAGACGTTCTTCCGTGGTCTGTCTGCTGACAACGAATTTGGAGAATGTGGCCACCACACTGAAACAGGACCTGGCTGCATGATGCTAATGGGCACTCTCTCTTCGCGGATGCAGTGACCCGGCTTCTGGGCTGCTTTGGGATCACTCAGTGAGCCAGCCCAAGGAGGTCCCTGGGGTGTCCTGGTTAAAGACACAGGACACATTGGAATTCACTATACTTCTGTAAAACAGAAAGAAATATAAATGAAAAAAAGGCACAGGAATTCCCTGGAGGAGGCTGACAAGTGTCCTCTGATTTATGTCCACTGGAACCTCAGAATGGGGCCATATATGGAAACAGGGTCTCTGCAGATGGGATAGAGTGCAGGGTCTGAGAGGAGGTCCTCCTGGAGGAGGTGGCCCTACTTCCAAGGACAGTGACCTCAGAAGAGACAGAAGAGGAGAGACACAGATACAGAGAAGACGCCACGTGGAGACGGAGGCAGAGATGGGAGGGAGGCGGCCACCAGCCCAGGGATGGACGCCTGGAGCCCCCAGAAGCTGGAAGAGGCAGGGAGGACCCTCCCCTGGAGCCTTTGGAGGGAGTGCGGCCCTGGGACACCTTGACCTCAGAAGTCTGGTCTCCAGCTCTGGGGAAGGATGGATGCCTGTGGTTCTAAGCCCCCAGTTTGGGGCACTTCGTCACAGCCGCCCCAGGACACTCCAAGGCAGATCTTCAAGGTGCTGGAGATGACCTGGGACTTCTTGGCTGCTGGGCTTGGAAGCAGGTGTAACACCGAAGTCACCTGGGCTCCACGGACTGAGGGCAGAAGGAGGGGAGTCTGTCTGCTCCGTGGAACCTGATGTATTGTCCGTCTTGGGTGCATTTTCCAGGCAGAGGAGGAGGCGTCTCTGGGCTGTCAGCCCACGAGGGCGCAGAAGAGTCCTGGGTGACAGGGACACAGGTGCAGGAGACGCAGGTGAGGCCCCAGGGATCCGAGACACCAGGGTTCCTGAGGGGCACCCACTTCTGGCACAATCCTCCTCAGTCCTGGCGGGTCAAGGTGGGGTGGAAGTGTCCAGAACATCTTCATCAGTGTCACTTTTGTGTCCATTATTTAGGAAGCCAAGTAGATTGTGGACACCATGCCTGTTCCTTCAGCAAAGACCTCTCCTTGGGACTTACCCTACCATTTTATTTCTTCTCCTGTAAAGTCTCACCTTCCAGGTAGAACCGAGGTTCAGTGGGGAGACAGGTAAAGTCTGCACGTTCCTGAAGCCGGGTTAGTGATGAGCGGGTAGTCTCTGCTTTTGGGATGTTCTGATTTACTTCCTAATGAAAAGAATTGCAAACATTTAAGGTCAAGATGTACTCAATGTTCACAGCAGCACTATTTACAGTAGCCAAGACATGGAAGCAACCTAAGTCTGTCCATTGACAGATGACTGGATAAAGAAGATGTGGTGTATTTACACGATGGAATACTACTCAGCCGTTAAAAAGGATGAAATAATGCCATTGGCAGCAACATGGATGGACCTGGAGATTGTCATTCTAAGTGAAGTAAGTCAGAGAGAGAAAGATAAATATCATATGATATCACTTAATGTGGAATCTAAAAAAAAAATGGTACAAATGACCTTATTTACAAAACAGAAATATATTCACAGACATAGACAAAAAACTGATGGTTACCAAAGGGGAAAGGTGGGGGGAGGGACAAATTAGAATTTGGGGTGAGCAGATACACACGACTATATATAAAATAAATAAACTCAAGGACCTATTGTACAGCACAGGGAACTCTATTCAATGTCTTGTAATAACCTATTTTGGGAAAGAATCTGAAAAAATATGTATGTATAAAGTTTAAGGTCAGGAGACATAAGTAAGACCCATTCTGCAAAAGGGAGAGGCTCTTCCCCTCCATTCTGCCCTATTTCAGAGAAAACCCAACTCTGGGAAGACAGGCAAATGAACATAGAGCATCGTTTGGGGAGAAGAAAGGTGGGTTGCAGAGGACAGCCTCCCCGGCCCAGCCCAAGATGAAGAACGCTGGGGAAACATGGTGAGAAATCCTGAAACAGAACCCGTGGGGACTCACTGCGTCTGAGACACCGAGTGGACAATGTGATCTCCTTGCGTTCAGGGCGGGACTGTCCGCTACGTCTGTCTCCACCTTCCCGTGTCCTGGGAGACAGAGAAGCACATGGCAGCTTTGGGCTGACTGTCACCCGGGTCCAGGAGGCCGTCCTGGGGGGGAGAGGACAGGTGCTCCGGGTGCACGCCGAGCTGTCAGCGTGCTTTCCTGCAGCCCCTGCGCTGACTCCTCCCGGCCTCCGGCGCCCCTCTGCTGAATGTCCTCCTGTGCCTGGGGACCCTCGGGGCGGGGTTGGGAGGTGCTCAGCCGGCCCTCTGCACCCCGGGGCCTCCCGTCTTCCCACCAAGCCGCCCGCTTCAAGTTTCAGTTTCTCTTTGCCGCCCAGCGCCCCGCGGCCGCGTTTGCAGAGGGAGCTACTGACCTCTAGTGACCGAAACTTCCAGATCGAGGCAGGCCCCCGAGACGGGAGGCCGGCCTCCCTCTCCCGCCTGCAGCTGGAAGAGCTCCGCCCGTGGGACCTTCGGGCCAGGGCTTTGCTGAGGCTCAGGACTTGCTGAGGCAGAGGGTGAAGGAGGGACCGAGGACGCTTTGGTGGCCGGACGGTGTCAGAGGTGCTCTGGCCGAGGTCCCCTGTTGTGGGTTTAACTGTCACCCCCATGACAAAGATACACTGAAATCTACCCCCCTGGTACCTGTGACTACGAACACATTTGGAAACAGAGATTTTGCAAGTGTTACCTATTCTGATGAAGACGTTAGAGTGGTGGGTCCTTCGCCCAATCTGACCAACGTCCTTATCAGAAGAGAGAAATTCAGGCAGAGACACGTCTTCAGAATCCCTGGGAGACACTGCTCTCCCTTGCATCTCAGACCCACAGCAAAGCCCGGGGTCCCCTCTGCACCCCTCCATTCGAGGCTGCACGGCTCAGCCCCCAGGCGGCCCCCCACCCCGGTCTTTCTTGCCCAACTTTCTCTTTGCTGCTAGAGGTTTCTCTAACTTGGGGGGCAATGAAAATAGAGTTTTTTGTTTGCATCTTTTGAAATACTTGTATCTCACCCCTGAATTGTTCAACCCGCATGTCCTCAAGGGGACACTGACCACTGGACTCTTACTGGGAATTAATTTCCAACCGTACCCTCCCACCGGGGACCGACGGTGGTCTCCTTGGAGTGAGGGCTCAGGGCTTAAGGATGACCTTGGGGGCAGACCCTCTGGGCAGCACCACCGGGCACCGTGGGCCCCTCTTGGCGGGAGCTCTGCCCACCTGATCCCAGAGCCTCTCAGCAAAGTCCCCCCCCCCGCCGACTTGCACTGTTCATATTTAGGGTGCTCTTGGCCCCGAGAAACAGTAGATGTTGGAGGTCTGGCCAGATGAGTGCCGGATCCCTCCGAGTTGGTAGGGAGAAACTGGTGACCCCACCCCAGACCTCTCCAAATGCTTTGGGGGTTCAGGTTGAGGGGGGAATACATGCCTCTCTGGGGTCTTTCTCTTTACATAATTTTTGTGTCTTTGAACTGCCTGTGGATCACGGGGTGTCCAGTCCACTGGTCTTTGGCGCATTTTCTTATTTACCCAAATAGCTGTGTCTCAGGGCAAAACCCCAACAGCCAAAGCGTTCTCGTCCCGGGGACTCCACTGCCCCCTCCTGGCTATGCCTTGTGCTTGTGGGCGAGAGGCCCTGGAAAGCAAAGCCACCGACTCAGTTTGGGGATTTCAGCTGTTTCCAGGGGAATTCCTGATCATTTCTTTCTCTGCCACGTTGTGGCATGATTGTAGGTGAGTCCTGGGGCGGCCATAACAAATGACCACAAACCAGGGACTTAAAACCACAGGCATCCACCCTCCCCCGTCCTGGAGGCCAGATGTCTGAGGTCAAGCTCTCCCAGGGCCGCGCTCCCTCCGGAGGCTCTGGGGAGGGTCCCTCCTGCCTCTTCCAGCTGCTGGGGGCTCCAGGCGTCCATCCCTGGGCTGGTGGCCTCCTCCCTCCCGTCTCGGCCTCCGTCTCCACGTGGCTTCTCCTCTGTGTCTGTGTGTCTCCTCTTCTGTCTCTTCTGAAGTCACTGTCCTTGGATGCAGGGCCACCTCCTCCAGGAGGACCTCCTCTCAGGCCCTTCACTCCATCCCACCTGCAAAGTCCCCATTTCCAAATAAGGTCCCGTTCCCAGGTGCCAGGGTTAGGAATTGGACCTATCATTTGGGGGACACGATTCTACCCACAACAGGTGACCTTGGCCAGAGGGGACATCCTGGTGCTCCCTCCACCCTCTGACTCAGCAAGTCCTGAGCTGCAGGAAAGCCCCTGGCCAGCAGGTCCTGCTGGATGGAACTTGGGAGAGTCCGTCTGTGCTGGAATTTCTTTAAGCTGCAGGCAAGGAAGTAGGGCCGGCATCCTGCCTTGGGGTCTTGCCTTGATTTGGAAGTTTTGGTCACTAGGGGTCGGTAGCTCCCTCTGCAAATCTGGTCTGGGAGCGCTGGGCTCGGAGGAGCTGCTGGCAGTGAAAGGCGCCTCCGACTGGAGCCCAGTGGCAGCATCACAGGACTGGGAAACACAGCCTTGGCAAAGCAGGGGTTGTGCCCAGCGTGGGTGCCACGGCACCAAGCAGTTTGGGACCTGGATATCTCGGGTGCCTCCCCCTCATTGTGCGAGAGCTACGCTGCCCATGGGGATCTTGTGCAAACTCTTCTTCCTGGGGATGCCGTGTGAGGCACACACAGGAGAGAAACTGTTGATTGTTCTGTCCTCGGGTTTCCAACCTCAGCCAGACCCCCACTTCCTGCCCCGGAAGAGGCCGGCGTGTGTGACAACCTGGCTGTACAGAGGGAAGCTCAGGCTAAACCTGGAGCCCAGGAGAGGCCACTTGGCCCCACCAAGCAGGCCTCCTTCGGCCTTTGCGTTTCCTTCCACACCGGGCACTTGCCCACCATCTCCACGGTCCACGCCATCCACACGGTCCACGCCGGCCACACCAGAGTTTGTCTGAGCCAGTGGCAGGAATACGTGCAAACTTTTTTCTTTTTCCTGGTGGTTACAGAACCCACTCGGTAACAGTTTTTGTTTGGTTTTGTTTTGTTTTCTCATTTAAATCAGAGATCAGCATCCTTATCTCCCGGGCTTATCGCCATTGTCAGAGAGGCTGTGGAAACTCCCTCCGTGGCCCCACGGCTGCGCCCTGTTCCTGGAAAAGTTTTAACCCATGGAGACAAGCCAGATGCACCCGAGATGCCGGGGGCTCCGTGCACTTTCCAGAAAGCACCCCCCGCCGGGAGGCGGGAAGTCCCCGGAGGCCGCGCGCAGGGGTCCCAGCGGGCCCTGGCTCTGGCTGCCCTGCCATCTGTCCCCCCCGCTGCACCCTCCCACCCGGCCCCACACCCAGAGCGCATTATCACTCAGCCTTATCGCTCAGCTTTGATGTGGTGGGGTTAGCTGTTTCTCCCCTTTTGTTTCTTGGGTTTGAATCTTGTCACAGGACAAAAAGCAAGGATGAACTTTGTGCAGCTAGAATTTTCTAGAGAGGAAACCTTGTTTTCGGTGCTTTGTACTTTCGCACCCAGGCCTGTCACAGGCTGCTTCAGGATTACTGGACTTGTTAGCGGGTGGCGGGTCCCCTGAATTGGGACGCTCACCTTGAGGGGTCCTTGTGGGGAGCTGTCTGCTGAGATGGGTGGTCGAGAAGCGGCTTTTGTAGCGGGCTCTGCCGCCGCTGTCTGCATCTGGCGCTGGTGGTCAGTGTTTTCTGCCACAGGCTCCTTCCCCACCCCCAGAGCTCGGCCCTGACACTAAAAGCAATTAGCAGAAACTGGCAGGAATGAAGGAAGAGATACTGGGGTCTCTCCTTGGATTTTTAAGGAGCCCGCTGTGGGGAAAGAGAAACCGTGCCTTCTATCCGCTGGGCACTTCCTCTCCCGGGGTCAGGAAGCCTGCCTGACCACCTGTCTCGGGAGCTCAGCGGTGCCCACAGTCACCCCAGAGACCCCGTTCACCCCAGATTTCCATCCCTCATCCCAGAGATCTCCCACTCATCCCAAAATGTGTCACTCACCCCAGAGGCTCCCATTCACCCTAAATTTCCATCACTAAGACCACCAGGATCACCCCAAATTTCTGTCACTTATCCCAGAGACCCCCACTCACCCCAAATGTCCATCCCTCACCCCAGAGACCCCCACTCACCCCGAATGTCCGTCCCTGGTGCACAGTCCCCGAGGCTCCCTGACAACTCCCGGGACAGGAAGGAGATCCTTATGCAGAAGGGGGCTGGGGGTCAGCGAAGCCCTGTGGTCAGCCACCCGGTTTCACCTCCCCAGCAGTCACAGTGGCCCTCTACTCCCCGCTACGTCTCAGGCACATGGGTCTCTGCTCGAAAAAGCCGCTCCTCGGTCAAAAGTTATGTTTCCACTTTGTCCGAGAGCCTCGCGGCTGTGGTATGGGGCAGTGGGGGGTGGCTACAGACGGCCGCTGTGGATGGAAAATAAAAGCGTATTTTCCACAAGGTGGTGAAGTCTAAACTCAATTTAGAGACCGGCATTCGATCTGTGCCTTCGTTCGTTTTTATCCCTCCATCCCATAAACTGTGATGACCTCCCTTTCCATGGGGTGGGGGATGGAGGAGTCCTGGCGCCAGCAGCACCGCATCACCTGGGGGCAGGTTGGAAGTGCAGAGTCTCGTCCCACTGCCCCCACTCCGTCTGCATCTTCCCCGGACCCTCCCCTCCGCGTGATTCAAACGCACGTCCCAGTTTGAGAACCTCGGCTTCACTCACCCTGATCCCAAATTAGCTTTGAATTGTCTGTCTTCTATTTCCTGCCCCAATTCTATTTCTCGTAAACCAAAGCAGAGGGTGGATTCTGTGTCCTAGACACAGTGCTTGCAGCATACTTTCTTCGCTGTTTCGTGGTCCCCGGTGGTTCGCGTGCTGCTTTATAGCATTTGATGGTCCTTTCCCGGGGACACGGACGTTCCTCTGAATTCAGGGTGTCCTCCACTGCATCCTGTACGCATTTTGTTGATGCAGACAAAATATTGATGGAGAAAGTCAGGGACTGTTTGGTTTGCCCACTGAAAAAATAACCAGTGGAGGCATAACCAGGAAAACTTGTGTCTCCCTTTGCCAGACATACACACACAGGGTTCTCAGGATGAACACACCTCAACAGCGGCCGCAAACTTAATTTCTTTTTCCACCCGGAGTCTTTCCATGGACATGAAACAGACCAGTGAGCGGGCAGCCCAGGGACCTGAAGCCCCCGGGGTGTGGGTGTTGGGACTCCAGGGGCTTCGGGTGCGGGGGCAGAAGTACGGGAGCAGCAGCGATCAGCGTAGTTGCTCTGCAACTGCCCGCCGCCTGGCTGCATCCTGGCTAGGGCATGGTCTGGACATGCAAACGTCAAGTTTCCTGCCCCAGTCTCAGGGCGGGATCGCACAGCTCCGGAGGTTAGGGGAATCCCGCAGGTCTCCGGCTTAAGGAATCAAGGAATCCCTTGATCCCGAGGTACTTTCTGCAACCTTTGTAGGTGCTTAGGTCTGGCTACTGCCCCGGGCGTTTAACGGCGCCCCCCTGCTCACATGCACCTGGGCCGCCCGCTCCGAGAGGCTGGCGGCCGCCCGGACCCCGCAGGCGCCCGGGACCGAGCGCTGGGCGGCCTGCCGCCCGCCCGCTCGCTCCCCCTCCAGACCAGCAGCGCCGCCCGGGGCTCCGGAAAGCCCTCTGTGAGCCAGTAGATTAAGGGCTGCCTGTGGTTCTGAAGGTTACAAAGGCCTGTTTCAGTGAGTCAGCTTCAGCGGCGGTTCCCGGGAGGGCCGTTTCTTGGGGCAAAATATCAATTTTCAGGGTCAAGAATTTCGGTGCCAGGAGACTGGGGCTCATTCTAGAGTTCCCGCACCATGGGCTGTAACTGCAAATCACTTCTATAAATGAAGCTCGAAGTGTGTTCCGACCTGTGCCTCGGGGTCTTTTGGAAAAAGGCCTTACAGGGTTTTTTTTCCCCTTCTTTCTTTTTCGTTACCACTTAAGTGGGGATGAAGGCAGACGGCCAAAACACCTCCGGAGCTGCTCGGAACGTGCCCGAGTGCTTTAGAGGAGCATTATGGGCGTCCCGGCCACTGTCGCGGGGAGAAGGAAACACTCACGTCGTGATTAAAGCAAGAGTAAAGAAAAGGTGCGATTTTGGTGGGAAAAGCAATGTACATTTTTCATGCCTTTTAGAGGGTCAGCCGTTCACCTGTGGGGGCAGGTCCCAGTGCCGTGTCGACAGTCAGGGCAGGGGGGTACCTTTAAGGAAAGTAGTGAGCATTGCGTATGAAAGCAAGTGTGAATTTGGAGCAGAGCAAGGGACGCATTTCGAAAAAGGCAACAGATTCCTAAATATGCCACCAGCCGGGGACTTTGATGGACAGGCTGCTTGGCACGGTGTGCCTGCTCCAGCTCCGGGCTTCCGGCGCCCTGGGCCCCGAAACATACCATGTGTGCGTACTGCTGACCCCTGGCCCTCCTGACATGTGTCGGTGAGTCAGGACTGTGGGTGGTGGGACTGTTTCAAGAAGACACGCTGGTGGGAAGGCCGGCGGTGACGCCGGGGAGACGATGTGGCTGTGACTACAGAGCAGGTGACACATCCCACAAACGCCCACAAAGGCATCCCCCTGCCACCCCGCCTATGTCCCTGCAGCCGATCTCCAAAGGCTCATTCCACAGGCATCGTCCACAAAGGGGAAGTAGGGCCCACAGAAAGTGGGAGTGGAAACACATCATGGCTAAACGTCATACCAGACGAGGCTCGATGCCAAATAAGGACCAGCTTTGCTCAGTGTGTGACCCATGGCCATGAGGAGGCACTTCTCTGATGCTTTAGGGACGTCTGAGAGTTTAGGGGCGGGTGGCTGTTCCTACGTCTGGTCCTTCCTTCCAATTTGGGGTCCTCCCCTAAAATAAAACTCTTTTTATATTTCAGAGGGAGAACATGTCTTTTAATAAAATTTATTTTTAATGGTGATAAAATGCACAACATAAAATCGACCACCTCCATCTTTTTTTTTTTTAATTTTCTTCTTTTGAGGGGTGGGTAATTACATTTATTTACTTATTTTTCTTTTTAGTGGAGGTACTGGGGATTGAACCCAGGACCTTGTGCATGCTAACTGCCCTCCACCACTGAGCTCTACCCTCGCCCTCTGTCATTTCTAAGTGCAATGAATCACGGGCACTAAGGGCATTCACATTGTTGTGCAAACATCCCCACCATCCGTCTCCAGAGCTTTGTCATCTTCCCAAACTGAACCTCTGTCCCTGTTAAACACTCACTCCCCACCCTCGTCTTGCAGCCCCTGGCCCCACCATCTACTGTCTGTCTCTATGGATCTGACTCTTCTAGGGACCTTGTATGAGGGGGATCACACAGGATTTGTTCTTTTGTGTTTGGCTTCTGTCCCTGAGCATCATGTCCTCAGGGTTTACCCATGTGTGTCAGAATTCCCTTCCTTCTTAGGACTCAGTAATAACCCCCTGCATGGATGGACCACACGTTGCTCAGATGTCCATCCGTAGACGGACACCTGGGTTGTCTCTGGCTCTCGGCTGTTGTGAATCATGCTGTGACCAACACGGGAAGCAGATCTCCATTCGTTCAAGCCCCTAATTTCAATTATTTTGCGTCCATACTTAGGAATGGAATTGCTCAATCCTAAGAGGAAAGAAAACATACTTAAAAAAATTTTTTTTTTATGGAAGTGTAGTTGATTTATAATGTTAGTTTGAGGTATACAGCAAAGTGATTCAGTTATATACATACATACATATATGTATTTTATGATTCTTTTCCATTATAGGTTTTACAATAAATGGAGTAGAGTTCCCTGTGCTGTACAGCGGGTCTGTATTGTTTATCTATTTTATATATAGTAGTTTGTTTCTGTTAATCCCAAACTATGGTTACCAAAAAGGAGAGGCTGGGGAGGAATAAATTAGGAGTTTGAAATTAAGTTAGAAAATATGCTTTTGACTCAATGGGATATTTTAAACCTCAACAGAGGTCAATGCCCCTCCCCTCCGTGTGCTGGGACGGGTGTGGACCTGCTGACACCAGGTGGCTCTGCACTGCATCCTGTGGGCAGGTGCGAGAATCTTCTGGGGTCCCATCCTCAGACCCAACCAGCTCCCGGTGGTGCCCCAATGTGGTGGGCACTTACTGTTTGGGTACCACCTGTCCTGGGCTGAATAGTGCCCCTCCAAATTCATATCCACTCGGGACCTGTGAAGGTCATCTCTTTTGGAAATAGGACCTTTGTAGCTGTTATTCATTAAGGTAAAATGAGGTCCTCCTGGAGGAGGTGGCCCTGCATCCAAGGACAGTGTCCTTAGAAGAGACAGAAGAGGAGAGACGCAGACACAGAGGAGATGCCACGTGGAGACGGAAGCAGAGACGGGAGGGAGGCAGCCACCAGCCCAGGGACACCTGGAGCTCCTAGAATCTGTTTTAGCAAGGAGGAGAATTCTCAGATTATCACAGAGTTCATGACTAGACAATCAACTGTCTATGTATAGATGGTGCATATAGATTCACATGTGTATTTTATTTATGAAGAAATTTATTGTAGTGAGTTGGTTCTGGCAATTGTGGGGGCTGATGAGTCTAAAATGTGCAAGGCAGGCTGACAGGCTGTAAACTCAGGCAGGATTTCTATTTTGTCCTCTTGAGACAGAATTGCTTTCATAAAATGTGGAAACCTCATTTTATTGGGCAATTGAGCCCTTCACCTGATTGGACGAGGCCCACCCACGTCATAAATGGTGATCCATCTACTTAAAGTCAATTCAATGTGGATGCCAACCACAACTACCATCAAGATGCTTCTGTAGCCACCGGCCCTTGATCCCCCCATGTCTGTCCTGCCCTGTGTCCATGTAGTCCAGAGCCTTACCCCTCAGATCAGAGGACACTTGTCACTGTTGGGGGATCTTTTTGGTTATCACAAGTGTGGATGCTCTCCTGACACATGGCATGGGGAGAGCAGAGATGCAGCTCCACACCCCACAGTGCACAGGATGCCCCCCAACAGAGAGTCATCCAGCCCCAGTGTCAGTAGGGCTGAGGTTCAGAGACCCTGACCTAGCATGGAAGATTCTGTCTGTCTGTCTATCTGTGTATGATGAATGTTTGTCACCTATTTATTATGAATATCTCTTATCTATTTATTATGAGTATCTCTCATCTATGTATATATTATCTATCTGTCTATCTATCTATCTACCTACCTACCTAACTTTCAATCCACCCAACCACACATCTACATATCTATCTATCTACCTACATACCTACCTATCTACCTATCTTATCTATGTATCTATCTATCTATCCATCCATCCATCCTATCTATCTATCTATCTATCTATCTATCTATCTATCTATCTATCTATTTTCCTTTTACTTATCTATTCATCTTTTTATGCCAGTGGTTAGTAACCAAAGGCAATGCTGCAACCCCCTGACCTTTGACCCCAGGACACTTGGTGAAGTCTGGAGACACTTCTGGTTGTCACACTGGGTGGGCCGTGCTGATAGAATCCAGTGGGTAATGATCAGAGGTGCTACTCAGCACCTTACAGTGCACAAGACAGCCCCCATGACCCAGCCCTAAATGCCAGGCTGAGAAACCCTGGTCTGACTCTACCTGCTCACTGATACGGAAGCATCCTCAAGGTGAACACAGTTTTATATGCCATCGGAAGAGCTGTTTCTGAAAGTGCTCACTTTGGAGTGGGTTAAATTCTTACTCAAGTGTAAATGACTGCCTGGTTATTTCCTAGGTGTGTGAAATTGGTTGAGGGAAAGTAAAGGAAACTCAAAGAAGGATCCCCTGGGGTTTGGGGAGTCTCCCAGGAGGGCAGACTGGGTCCCCCAAGGGACCCACATTTCCTGACTGACATTCTTCTCAACTCCTTGACCCCAGAGCTAGCCCCCGACACAGGACACAGGCAGCCTTGTTCTCACACTGGCTCGGAGCCCAGAAGGCTCATCGATGGATACTTCTGGGTCAATTTCCTTCTTCTCCATCTCCTCCTCCTTCTTTTTTGTTTTACTAATCCATTTTATTTAAATCCGTCTATGCAGAATGTCAGCATTTGTACATAAAACAATGTTAAAAAAAATTATCAGTATGATGTCAGGAACAGAACGTATACCTGACTTGTACCACAGCAATAACATAAGTAATGGACGATGGAAATGAAATGTACCAAAACAATGAGGCTGTGTTCAAAAAAGAAAAAAAAAATATTACACTACTTCTGTATTTAAATGTAAATAAAATGGTGAATTGAGTTTCTCAGGTGCTCTAGTCACACCTTCAAGTTCTCAGTAGCTGTGTGTGGCTAGTTAGCTCACAAACAAAACCGCCTGTAAATCGGAGAGTGCTTATTGAAGGGAAAATAGAAACAAACACATTTTTTGGAGGAGGGGAGGAAAACCCACATTTTAAAGTGCTACCCTCTTGTGTCAACTATGGTTTTGGTTTCTGTCATGTAAAATTAGAAATAGATGCGTACCATTCATTTGTAAACTGAAGATGAATTTTCTCATCTAGTTGACAACCTCTACAATTTTTAGTTGAGAAGCTGAACAAAAATTAGAACTATTTCTTTTCTTTTTTTTAAAGAACTATTTCTTTTTAAAAAATTAAAAAAATATATTTTCAGGGGGAAGGTAATTAGGTTTATTTATTTAATTTTTTTTGAGTGATGTTCATATTTATTGACCCTAATGCAGAACAAGGTAAGATGAAAAGTGGCTATTGAACAGGAACAAATATTGGCGCAGCTTGCTTCCTGGAGAGGGTGTGCGCTCAGCTCATGGGACCTGCCTTATAGTTTTTCTTCCACGGTTGACTCTCCAGACTGGGTGCCACTGTCAGGGGGGCAGAGCTGATTTCAGCTTCGAGGTCCTGGTTGGTCAAGCTGCATTGCTGGGCGATCCTTGTTCCATTTATTTAGTATCATTATTTTTAACGGAAGTGTTAGGGATGGAGCCCAAGACCTCATACACGCTACGCACACACTCTGCCACTGAGCTACACCCTGCCCCCAAATTAGAACTCTTTCTGAAAAAGTGGACTGTTTCCCGCTTGGAGCATAATTAAAGGATTAAAAAAAAAAAAAAAGAAACAGAATATTTGCTGCTCTCTGGGGGTAAAGTTCGCTGCTTTCTTCACACATCCTTAAACCAGCTGATGGATAGAACATTATTATTATTATTATTGTCTGACTCTAGTCCTGTGAAGTAATTTTTTTTTTAACTCTCAAGAGGGTCTTCATCAATTTGCTTCCTGTCCCATTTTCTGGGTGAATCTGTCTCCCTAGAAACATAGCTACATCCCGCAGCACAGGACGCAGATCTGGGGAGCCTGTCCACACTCACTGGAAAGTGAGTGATAGAAACCCCACGTGGGTTCCAGAGAAGAGCTTTTGAGCCCAGAATCTCAGCCTAAGGGGCGCTGGTGCAACCCCCCAGGGTCTTCCAGCTTGGGGAGGCCTCAGGCTGGACCCCTGGGGGCCCCCAGGGGCGGGCAGAGAAAGCCATGTCTATACTGGGGGCAGGGGGGGTGTCTTGGTGTTTTGTGCTTACTCGTTGCAATGCAGACTCAAGCTGAGTGCGCAGTGTAGCCGCCATCCTTGTCGGCCAAGCCCCTTTCTGCTCGGGACTCGATGGTCCCATGGGATAGGGGTGTGAGAGAGGCTCAGATGGGTCCAGGGACATTTAATAGTTGGTCTTTTAAAAAACTAGACATTTGCAATGACATGGATGGACTTGGAGGGCATTCTGATAAGTGAAATAAGTCAGACAGAGAAAGACAAATACTGTATGTTGTCATTTTATATGTGGAATCTAAAAAATATGACAAAGTAGTAAACATAACAAAAAAGAATCAGACTCACAGATACAGAGAACAAGCTAGCGGGACCAGTGGGGAGAGGGAAAGGGAAGGGGGCAGAATACAGGCGGGGGGTTAAGAGACACAAACTACTATGTATAAAGTAAATAAACTACCAGGGCAGATTGTACAGCATGGGGAATACAGCCAATATTTTATAATAACTATAAATGGAGAATAACCTTTAAAAATTGTGAATCATTGTATTGTACCCCAGAAACTTAAATAATATTGTACATCAAAAATTAAAAAAAAAAAGTCTCTAAATAAAACAAAAGCAAAAAACAACAACAAAAAAATCCCACTTGTTTCCATCCAGGCAGTGGAATACTATTCAGCCCTGAAAAGGAATGTGTTATCAAGCCATGAAAAGACCTGGAGGAAACTTAAAGGCATCTTATTAAGTGAAAGAAGCCAGTCTGAAAAGGCTGCCTCCTGTGTGATTCCAACTCTGTGACATTCTGGAAAAGGAAAAACTCTGGAGACTGTAAAATTATCAGTGCTTGTCAGGGGTTAGGGGAGAGGGCGGGGTGAACGGATGGAGCACAGAGTGGTTTTAGGGCAGTGAAACGACTCGGCACTATAGCATCGTGGTGGATTCGTGCCATTATACATTCGTCCAAACCCATGGAATCCACAACACCAAGAGTGAGCCCTGCTGCAAATTCCGATGAAGCTGTTTAGTTAATAATAATGTATCCAAGGTGGGGAGGCTATAGCTCAAGTGTCAGAGCACATGCTTAGTGTACACAAGGTCCTGGGTTCAATCCCCAGTACCTCCTCTAAAAATAAGTAAGTAAATCTAATTACCTCCCCCTTTGGCAAAAAATATAATGTATCTGTATATTAATAACATCTCAACAGTTAATAACAACGTGTCCACACATGAATAACATCTTGTTCGTCACATGCTGATAACCATCCTTGCATTACCGGCCATGCATGAACACCACGTCATGGGCTGTCACAGATGCAGCAGCCTGGACCAAGCTGTTAATAATTAGGGGAACTCTCAAGGGGGGGACAGGGCGCAGATCGGAACTGTCTGTACTTTCCACTCAAGCTTGCTGTCAACCTAAAAGTGCTCCAAAAATAAAGTCTAAATTTAAAGGAGAAAAAGCCACTTGTGCAGGTCTCCTCCACCCCGCTTCCTCTTCTGACCATGAATCTCCCGCCCTTGTCTCTCCTGTGTCTCCAGATGACCAGTGAGAGTTCCTCCTTTGACTGACAGGACCAGGAATGGATTGTGACTGGAAAGAGTTGGGAGCCGGGGACGGGACGGGAAAGGAACGTTCTCCGAAATATTTAATGATGCTCGTTTTTAATGGTGTTTGTTGAGAGTTTCACAGTCTCATCTGGGACTGAGCTTTTGGAAAGAGTCATGCACTTGGCGAAAGGGAGGGGGTGGTGGATTGCGAAGTGGGATGGAAATAGGGGCGGGGGCGGGGGCCGGGCCCCCGGGGAGCTGGCGGTACTCGAGTCCTTCCCCTGGGTTCTGCCTACCAGGGCGTGTCCTCCTGAGAAAATTCACCCAGCGGTTCCTTTAAGATGAGGGCACTTTTTTTTTGTAGGCTTGTTATGTTTTTTAAAAAAATTATTAAAGTGGAATTCTCAAGCAAAAAGTCCCTTCTTTTTTTTTTTTTGGATTGCAAACTGTTTTATTTATTGTTTTCGTTTAGGCTTATAATCTTTTTAAGTTGAAGAATAGTTGATTTACAGTGTGTCAGGTGTACAGCAAAGTGCTGCACAGTAGGACCCTGTTGTTTATGTCTTTTATGCGCAGTAGTGTGTCCCTGCTCATCCCAAACTCCTAATTTATCCCTCCCCCATTTTCCCCTTTGGTAATCAATCACAAGTTTGTTTTCTATGTCTGTGTGTTGCTTTCTGTTTCGTAAATAAGTTCATTTGTGACTTTTTTTAGATTCCACAAATAAATGATATTATATGGTATTTGCTTCTGTCTGACTTCACTTAGCATGACCATCCCCAGGTCCACCCATGTGGCTGCAAATGGCATTATTTCATTCTTTTTTATGACTAAGTGAAAAATCACCTTTTAAACATGTGCAATCCAATGGCATTTAGCACATTCACAATGTTCAACTGTCACAGTGTTCAACTGTCACAATGTTCAAAACATTTTCTGAAGGACACCCTGTCCCCATGGGCAGTCACTCCTCCCTCCCCCTGGCCCCAGTTACCCACCTTCTGTGTCTGTGGATCGGCCTGTTCTGGGCATTTCCTGTAACTGGAATCACACCCTGTGTGTCCTTCTGTGTCTGCTTCTCTCACGGAGCATCCTGTGTTCAGGGTCCATCCATGCGGTAGCCTGTGTCAGAGCTTCACTCCTTTTCCTGGACAAAGTTATCATTTTTAGAGGTCTCCATACCTGAGAAGGTAAAAATCCCTTTCCAAGGACCCAGGCTGGGTCCAGGTCCTCTCAGACTGTCTAGTTCAACCAATACCACACCATCAAGGACTCAGTCCTCTGGGGACACATGGCAGGTCCTACAGGTTTGGTGCGTGGGGTCGGCGATGCCTAGGACCTCAGGTGCAGGCCTTGTCCCCTCTTCGGCACAACTCTGTCAACACAAGAGGGGTTGGTGGCCCAGGAAGAGCCTTCAAAGGGTCCCAAGGGCAGGCACGGCCCTGATGACACCCTCGTGCTCAGGATCCCCATCTGTGCCCACACCTCAGAGATGTAGTGTGGTCTCTGAGCCCAAGACAGAGGGATTGAGGGGCTACGAAGGAACTGAGACCCCAGGTGGCACAGTCCTGAAGATCAGCCCCTCCGTCTTAGCCAGCAGCAGTGGCTGCTCGCCATCCCTGGAGAATTTCCCCATATCCTGTGCAAAGCTTAGAACCCCAGATCTTGACTGAATCCCAGACAAAAGGTCCTGGACCTCATCAGTCACCCCTCCACATCCAGAGTCCCTCTTTCTCTTGGCCAGCTCATGCCAAGGGGCTCCCACATTTCCTGAAGGTGCCTCAGCCCAGGACGGTGAAGGGGGTCTGAATATGCCGCCTCGATATGCGCTACATTGGCGTCAAGATTATTTTAAGACATTTGAGATTCAACAGAAGCAGGAAAAAAAAAAAAAAAAAAGACGTCTTCTTGGAGCTTCCCTTATCTGATCCAAAGCAGCAATTTCTGAGAAATAAGGTTTTATAAATTCCTCTTCAGCATGGATCTCCCCCTGAAGGGAGAAGGCAATAAAACTTCCCCCAACAAATCCCTTCTGCAGGGGATTTTATGTCTGTGAAGCAGGTGGAAGGATCAGTTACATCTGTGTAGACAAACATTATCACACATTTTCTTAACTCCTGTTTGTTCTCCTAAAAACCCACTAACCTTTGCAAAAGACATTTGTTTTCCCATAAGGGCCATTTCTCCCCTTCTCCATCACCCACTAAGTTAGGTACATTAACCCCAAATTCTAACCATCCCTTGGAGGCACTACTCATTGCTGAGTTTCTCCCACATGTACACGTACTGCATGTGTAAACTCTGCTTTCTTCTTTCCTATTACTCTAGCTGCTGTGAGTTTAATTTGCAGGACCCCAGGGACAGAACCTAAGAGGACAGAGGCCAACAAATTTTTTTTCTTCCTTCCCCTACAGTTTCATCTTCCTCCACTTGGATCTTTCCTTCCTCATAAGAGTCAATCTTCTTTCTTAATCCAGGATCCTATAAAACTATGTACACCAGTAGTGGGTGCCCCTTGAGGCCCCCTCCCACTAATAGATTTATTCCCTGCCTTTACCTCTGTTCAGCCATGTGAATGGAGTCTATGGAGGGTGGCCCACCATCTTGACTCTGAAGGCTCCTCCACAAGAGGAGAACAGGTGCCCAAGGGTCTGGGAGCTCATGAAAGAATGAGGTTCATTTAACCTGAAAATCAAGATTGCCTTCACCACCCTCAGTTATCTGAATGGGGCTCACACGGAGATGGGTTTTCTGTGTGATCAGAGGACAGGCCAGGGGCGGGGAACGGAGGGTCCTTCTGTCCATTGCAGCCATTAGGACATGAGGTGGGCTGTTCTGTCTGTAGCAAGTTTCTTGCCCATCCAAGACGTAGGATGGCCTCTGTCTGAATTTCCTGGGGCGGCTGTAACAAAGTACCACAGACAGGGCAACTTAAAGCCACGGAAATTCATTGTCTGACAGCTCTGGAGGCCAGAAGTCCAAAATCAAAGTGTTGGCAGGGTTGGTTCCTCTTGAGGGCCGTGAAGATAAAACTTTTCCGTGTCCTCTCTCCTGGTTCTGAGAGCCTCAGGGGTTCCTCAGCTGGTAGAGGCCGTCTTCTCCCTGTGTCTCTCCATGGTCTTCCCTCTAATGTGTTTGTCGACACGTCCAAGTTTCCGTTCTTGGAGGACATGGGTCATATTAGATTAGGGCCTGTTCAGAGGATCTCATCTTAACTCATTTATCTGCAAAGACTCTGTTTCCAAATAAGGTTGTAGTAATTGGGGGTTGGGAGTTAGGAATTCAGTACCTACTTAGGGGGGAAATTTAACCCATAATAACACCTTTCAGGGATCTTCCAAAACTGAGACTGAATGATTCTTCCAGGATTCCATCTTTTCATTTATTCATCCATTCACCCATCCATCCACTCATGCATCCATCCATCCATCATCCATCCACCCATCTGTTCACTCATCCATCCATCCATCCATCAATCATCCGTCCATCCACCCATCTATCCATCCACCTATCCACCCACCCGTCCATTCACTCATCCACCTATCCACCCATCCATCATCCATCTGTATATCTGTCCATCTATATATTCATTCATTCATTCATCCATTTGTTCCTTCTGTCCACTTTCGGGACTATATTTTCTGTGTGTCGGACTCAGGGTGGACACCATGCTCCCTGGAGGTGAAGACTCCTACTACCACAGCCCTACTAAGTGAATCATCATCACACCTTTTATTTATTTATTAATTTGGGCCTCCCCATAGCCAGTGTTGAACGTGTCCTTCCATTTATGAGACGTTGTCAGGGATGAAGATCTTTCTCCTTAGCCAAACTGCATTCCATGGGCCTAGGAGAAGTCCAGGAGAACAGGTCTGGTTGTCCCAATGTGGCGCATGTCATTGATCACCCATTCTGCTCCTTCCTGGCACTTCTGTGCAAAGCAAGGCTGGGTGATCTAGGCCTAGGGGTGGGTGGCATGGAATCGGGGGAGACAGGAAGCAGGGACATGGGACAAAAGTGTTCTAGCTCTTCCACGACTTCCTTTTAAGACTCCGTTGTTGATTAAGTGAATGGCACTCAGCCAATGCAGACCGATGTAACCCTCTGGTCACGCAGTTAAGAAGTTGTGTTTTCTTTGGCTTGTGACGTCAGCATTGTCCACAGAGCCACGCTCTCCGCCGCTGGTCTCTGCTGGCCGGTCCTCACAGGACCCAGCGGACAGGCACCACTGTTAGCGTAGCCACATGTGGACAAGGCTCCCTTCTCCCAGGTCAAGACACCTACGGCCCCGGGGTCCACCCGTGCACCCTCTGAAGCCAATTCTCCCTCCATGTAGAAGGTTCTGATCAGCATGGGTACCCGTCTTCAAATCTCTGCCAGAACAAACAAAATGAGGTTGGGCGCCCTAAAAATTCCCCTGTCCTCTGATCATCGCTTCAAGGGCTGGCCCTCTGCCGGGGGGGGGGGCATCCTTCTGTTATGTGTCAGTGCCCACCAGGAGAGTGGACTCTGGCTGGCTTTCCTGACATGACTGACAGCAAACCGCACGGCTCACGGCACCTGGCGGCCACGGTGCCTTGTCCCGATTACATCCAGCGGCGCTGGACGGATTTAGAAAACAGCCCAGAGGTTCAGAGTACAGATAAGAGATGGTGTCACCCTGTACGTTCTGACACAATTGAGCACGAAAGAAGCTAGATGTTTAAAGTCTGGAGGAACGTAAACTCCTCTAAAGGCACTGCCATTGCCGTGAGCCTATCTCACCTTGACTTCACGCAAGAAGGAAGTGTCTCTTCTGGAAAGCACGCTCCACCTTATCGAGCAGAGATCGCTCTTGTGGGGGAGATCAATTCTTTATAACTCCTCCCAAGGGGCTTGAGTCTTGAGTCTCTGGGCTGGCCAGTGACTTGCTGGTGGCAGAAATGACGGGCCCCTCTGGGACATTCCATCCAATCTGATCATCCACTCCCTGAAGGTCCCAGTCAAGCTGTCAGCTAATATTTAGCCCAGTGGCCAGGTGTGTGAGACAGTCTTCTAGAACATTTCCAGTTGAGCAAATGTCCCGTGGCCAAAGGTCCTAGCCAGCAACAAATGCATCTGAATCCCATCAACCCTCAGAATCAGAAGACAAAGCAGGCTACTGTTCATGGATGCCTCTACGTTTCGGGGCGACCTGCTGCCCACGTGTAGATAACCAGGATCACACCCGCATGCAGGTGCGCAGACAGAGGAGACCCGGAGGAGCGCGCGGGGCCACTGACGTCTCTGGCTGCGCTGGCGCCCACGTAACCACCTCCATCCTTTTGACTTTCCTGCTTGCTGACTCACCGTGCACGTCTGACAGGGTAGCGCACACACACAGCACAATAGCGCTTTGTGGTTTTGTGGGGAGAGGACAGAGGGCAGGAGGGAGCATGGACGGTTGTGTGTCATCTCCATGAGACGTGGCCACGACCTTCAGGGTCCACGTGGAATCTGTCTCCATTGCAGAGTCCGGACGGAGGGGAGGGCTGGCTTCCCCCAAGCTGATGCCCATGGAGAACCTCAGAGCTTACGTGGCGGGTCACCGAGATGGTCCAACCCCACCCACCACGCTTCTCCCACTGGGTCACTCCCCTCGGAGCATTTTTTGGCATCTGAGAGCCATGAAGCCTTTTTTTTTTTTGGAGCTGTTTATGATGAACACCTAGAGAACGTTAGGGATTCAAAATTTTTCTCCACGCTGCTTTGGTCTTCCCCAAGGGCAAACACCCTGCTTCCTTTCGTTGACCCGAGGAGCTGTGATCACCCATTTTCGGGAACCACGAATTTCTGCTCCGGTGAAACACTGCTCTCACGAGATCACCGCTCAAGCCGCAGAAGGATCACAGGAGGCTGAGCTGTCTTCTCTCACCTGCAGCTGGCCTCCCCAGCCATGTCTCCCCGAGTTGTCCTCCTGGGTGTCTCCCTTCTTATGTACAATTTCTGAAACGAGCAGCTCCTTCGGGGCAAGCTCTGCCCTGGAAGAGAGCTGGAAGATGCAGCTTCTCTGGGCAGCGGGGAGAAGGGTGGGCTGGCGGAGAGCTGAGGGAATCACTGGCCCCCCCTCCGACGGGGTGCTCAGTGATGCCTGGAGACCTTTGGTTGTCATGGCTACTGGGGGAGGATGCACCTGGCGTGTGGTGGGTGGAGACCAGGGACACAGCTCCACACCCTACCATGCACAGGGCGCCCCCCATCCGAGAGTCGTTCCAGCCCCAGTGTCACGAGTGTGAGGCTGGGAAGCCCTGACCTAGGATGAGAAAGCTCTCTGTCTGCGTCTGTGTGTCTGTTTCTATGTCACCGTCATCTATCTGTATACGTCTACAGCTACCTATCTGCTTACCTATCTACCACCTGTCTGACGTCAGTGTACACATGTATAGGTACGTATCTCTCAATCTATCACACTAGGGTGTGCACGTCCCAACCGCCCCGTGGTAGACAGAATAATGTCCCCAAAGATGTCCACGTCCTAATCCCTGGAAACTACAAGTGTGTTACCTTCCAGGACAAAAGGGCTTCTGCAGATGTGATTACGGACCTGGAGGTGGGGAGATTACTGTGAATTATCCAGGTGGCCACAGGGCCCTTATTTGTAGGAGGGAGGCGGAAGTTTCCAAGTCAGAGAAGCAGAGGTTGGTGTGATGTGGGACCATGAGCTACGGAATGTGGACACATCTAGAAGCTGGAAAGGCAAGAAGATAGATTGTCCCCTGGAGCCTGCAGGAGGAGCCAGCCCAGCGCACACCTGGATCCTACCCCAGAGAGAGCAGTGTTGGACATCTGACCTCCAGAAGGATGCTCACGGTGGAAGCATCTCTGTTCTGGGGACGGGAGGACCCACATCTCAGCTTGCACTGAAATAATCGATTTGAAGTCAATCAGCTCGCTCTCAGCTTCTGGGAAATGTGGTTTTGAAACTCTAAAGTGGAACAGTTCGGGTTTGCTCTGGCCGTCTCCCGTTTGCTCTCAGATTCCGTTAGTGGGCATGTGTGGAAGTGCTCTGTAGGTTTGACATGATTTGATGCGTATAATTATCGCAGTGGGTGTTATTTTTCAGGAGAGTCGCCCACTCCCGGGAGCACATTAGGAGGCAGACATGGGGGACTTCCGTTGGCCACTAATACTCAACCCAGGATTCGTGCTTTGGGACAAAGCTCGCCTACAAATCTCCCTGGTAATGTCTGGGACATAACGAGTCTCCACTGGGATTCTGCAGATTCCCAAACTGTGTCCCTTAGGGATACCATGCTCCGCTCTGCTTGGCTTGAGGCTAGCAGGAGGGGGACCAGATCTCCTCGCCTCTGGGTGACCGCCCCACCTTGCATGTCCAGGTGACCTCAGCAAGATGACGGCTGCAGGAACCCCCCCAGACCTCACTCTCCACACAAGTTTCTCAGGACCCATCAAAGGGCAAGGATCCCGGACTTAGAAACATGCATATCTGATCAAGTTTCAGGTGAGGCTTGCCTGGCGAGGCTGCGAAAAGTAACTGGCGGGGCTGCGAAAGTGATCATGTTTTTTTTTTTTTTTTGACAAGAGTCATCTTTTAAAATAAAGCATGACTGTTTCCTGTAGTCATTTCCCTAGTTTCTATTCCGCCTTTTAAAAGCGGGGTGACCTTCGCACATTAGTCATGAACCGAAGTCCCCCCCGAGGTGCCGACCTTCTGCTCTCTGCCTCCTCCTTCCTCCCAGCATGAGGCGTGTCTTTCTGGCCTGGGCTGGCTCAGCCGTCTTCCTGCTGGGACACTGGGTGGCTTCAGGGGAACCGGAGCCGACGGGTAAGTCACGCTGGCACAGGTGGCCACTGTCTGTGTGAAATGTCCATCTTTTTAATACCTTGCTTTTTTCTCTTTTTTCTTTTCCCTTTCTTTCTTTCTTTCTTTCTTTCTTTCTTTCTTTCTTTCTTTCTTTCTTTCTTTCTTTCTTTCTTTCTTTCTTTCTTTCTTTCTTTTGGGTGCCTTTTGCAACTGTTCTGCTTGCTCTGGGTCTCTGCAAACCTGAGTTTGCCTGATGCAAAGGGCGCGTTCTTCATTGAATTCATGATGAGGCACGAATGGGAAAAAACTTTAAAAGAGCCCTTGTCTGTCGAATTGAGAATCTTGGCGGCTTCATCGCTGTGTCTGCCTCCAAAAAATGTGGAAGGCTTTTGTTTAAATGAAAATTTAGTTTCTCGAGATGAGATCATGTCACCAGGGTGCCTCTGAGAAAGACGAGGGCTTCCCTTCCATGGGCTGTGGGACTGTCTGTCCGGCTGGCTCTGCCTTCTGAGAATGATAATTAGCATCTCCTTTCTCTGTCCTCAGAGCCTGGTTCCTGGGGCTTTTCCAGAAAATTGTTGGCAGGCTGCATGATCATGTTACAAGCTTTGTCAAAAGGCACCAGTGGGATGAGGCAGCCGGGAGGGACCCCATCCCCGCGGGGATGGTGGGGCGGCCTTGCACAAATCAGGCAGCTCTGATTTGACTTTCCAGCTCCAGGGCAGCCCAGATGGGAGCTGGTGATGGCATGTCCGTGCTGTTTAGCTTCTGAGCTGCCCCCACGCATCACCCCATACTTGACATTCCCAGTCTGAGCCCACCTCTTGCCTACCTGGCTTGAAAGGGTCCCCAGAGACCCTCTGTGCTGCAGACTTGGCGTTGCAAACTGGGATTTCCAGCAGACACAGCGAGGAAGGTGAGGGACCCTGCATGCGGGGTGTCCCCTGGGGTGTCCCCGTCGTAATTCCCAAGCTGTGTGCAATGCCCTTTGGTCTGATTCCATGTGGTCAAATCCAGCAGCAGAGGGAGGAGGGATTCATCTGTGCTGGGGGTCCCCGTGGCCGCGGACTCAAGGAGGTGCCCTGAGATCTGTTTCTCCCTCCTGATGTCTCACCCCGCTCAATGCAGAGTTTTAATGAGGAAAGTGCAGCATAGACCAGTTCTGGATTCTGAGCCACTCGAAGCACATCGTGGGCTGAAGTGGGTGTGAGGGGCTGTGCGTGGATGGAAGGAGGGTCCCACCCAAGCAGGTTCTCATCCTCACTCAGAACCTTCCTAGGAACGTCTCAGAAAATGCACAGCCTGCTTTCTTCGCGAAGGGCCTTTGTGGTTTGCGAGCTCTCCTGTCACCCGCGGTCACTACAGGTGTGGAAGCCTGTGAGGTGTTAGTGGGAACTGTGGTCCCGCCAGGCACAGGCTTAGGAAAGCGTCCCCCTCCCCACCCGAGGTCCCCGAGATGGGCAGGGACCAGTTCCACCCAGTCGAGCCATTTCTAACCAACACATGGAGACTTCCTGGCTCCACTGGGCTTCCAGATCATCTGTCCGTCCGAGGTCACCATGTGTTTCCGGCGGGGCGTGATGCCGGTGCGTGTTTGCCCAAAATGCCCCCATGAATCCATGTGAACTGGTGCAGAAATAAGGAGGGGCTGGAAAGAGCGGGAGTGTGTATGTGTGTTTGAGCGAGCGAGTGAGCAGACAGGGGCTCATTAAAGGTTCAGGGGTGATGCGGGGGGGAGGGAGCCTGTACCCCTGCCTGCCACACAGACCAAGGAGCCGTCAGTCTTCAGTCAGCCCACAGACCCTTCGCTGACCAGCGGCCGTGGGGGCTGGAAATCCTGCTTATGGCATGGGAGGCACGGAGACCAGGGCGGCAGGCAGACCAGAAGTGGGGTCAGGGCAGAATCGGGGAAACCGGGACAATCGAGGATGAAGACAGATGGATGGGAGATGAGAGCTTGAAGCTGTAGAAAGGGGGTGGCGAGGGACACACCATGCAGTTCCTGACGCCCTGTAATAACCCGGAGCCCAGATGTTTACCCCAAGTGCACAGGGATTCAGGCCTGGCGACCCTGGACTTCACCTCGCCTGTCGTGTTGCTGACGTGTGATGCACCTTGCGGAGGCCCCAGGGGGCAAGTGTACCCCCTGCACACGGAGGAGGCCCGAGCACACCCAGCCCCCCACTGACACCAGCAAGATGTAGGTAGCCCTGCCCCAGGAGGGTACATGCCCAGGAGCCTTATCCAGATACTCTTGTGTGTCGGGCGCCCTCCTGTTTAAGGCTGAATGGTGTCTCCCAAGAGGACATCTTTAAGGCCTGACTCTGGGAACCTCAGAATGGGACCGTATTTGGAAACAAGGTCTCTGCAGACGTGATGAAGTGAAGGACCTGAGAGGAGGTCTTCCTGGAGGAGGTGGCCCTGTAGCCAAGGACAGTGTCCTTAGAAGAGACAGAGGAGGAGAGGCACAGAAAACAAGGAAGGAAGGAAGGAAGGAGTTTAACCAGAGGGGACTATTCTGAGCTCTGGGAACCTGGATTTGCAGCCCGTGGGGTCAGTGGCCGTGAGCTCGGGGCCGAGAGCCCCCAGAAGCCGGGCAAGGGGCGGGGGTCACATCCCGAGAGCTCAGGGCAGCAGTCGCTGGGCAGGGTCCCTCTTCCTGCGTCCCCGCCCACCCCGATGTCCCCGCACCCCATTTCACTGGGGACCCCCCCTGTATGTGGGGATCTTACGTCAGCGGTTCCCCAGCCCCTGCCTCTCCTTCGGGGCAGATAAAGAACCCGATGCGAAGGCTTTCCAATGTGATTGGCACCGCAGGCCCTACGTCGGTGTCACTGCCGAAACCACTTAGCCTGCCTTATCTCGGGCGGAGGGGAAGCGACCCCAGGCGTGCACGTGAAATGATCGAATGTGGGCACCCCCGATTTCCCCCCTGAGCTGCTTTGCCCTTACTCGCCCCCCTCCCCCACCACTCTGGAAATTTCCACGAGTGCTCGGGCACAGAGTCCCTCAGGATGCCCGCGTTCCTGAGAACACATTCTCATGGTTCATCCACCACCTTTTCTGTAAAGTTTCTAAAAAACCGGGAAGCGGGTTCTAAACTGCGAAGGGAATGCTCGGTATTTAAAGGACGCAACTGCTCACTGGAGGCCCACGGTCTGCACAGCTGTTCATCTCCGGATTGCCCGCAGCTTTGGTGGTTTTCTGAGGAAAAGTGAAAAAAAAAAAAAAAAAAGAAAGAAAAGAAAAGGGCACGTGTGTGTGTGTGTGTGTGTGTGTGTTTGTGTGTGTGTTTGTGTGTGTGTGTGACAGAACCAAGGCAGCTTGTCGAATGCACCACGCGGTTTCACATCCATCTGGATCCGGGAGAGACAGCGGCGTTGACGACAGTGACCTCGTTTGCAAGACCCTCCCCCATGGGGGGGTCCCTGCTCATCAGGGTTAGAGAAGGTCCCCGTCAGAAGTGAGGAGAAGCCACGGAGGCGAAGCTACACAAGAAAGGAGGAAGGCGGGATGGGTGTTTGGGTAACAGCTCTACTGGGATATAATTTGCGTACCACTCACCCATTTAAAGCTCACAATTCAATGTGTTTTTTTCATTGAAGTTTAGTTGATGTATAATATTATATGTTACAGGTGTACAATACAGTGATTCATCATTTTTAATGGTGATGCTCCATTTATAGTTACTATAAAATATTGACTATAGTCCTCTTTGTAGCACATTTTACCATAATTTATAATTTCACAGTTCAGTGGTTTTTAGTCTATTCACAGATCTGTGCAACCAGCACCACAGTCAATTTTAGGATGTCCTCATCCCCTCAAACAGAGACCCCCATCCCCATGAGCTGTCACTTCCCCTCCCCATCTCCCAGTCCCTTGGCACTATGAACCCACTTTCTGTCTGTGTATTTGCCTGTTCTGGGCGTTTCCTGTAAATGGAATCACACCCTGTGTGCCCTTCTGTATCGGCTTCTGTCATGGAGCATCCTGTGTTCAAGGTCCATCCACATTGTAGCCTGTGTCAGAGCTTCACTCCTTTTCCTGGGTGAGTAATATTCCCCAGGGTGCATGGACCCCATTCTCTTTATCCAAGAGATAATTTTTAGAATTTTGCTCGGATGTCCCCAGATCAGAATGCCTGCATGATCAGAAATCAAAACAAGACAGTGAAATCCATTTCAATCATTTCTTAACACACACCCATCTCAAGTCCAGATCATGAACAACAGCTTTACTTTGAGACGTCTCACAAAATTATGTGTTTAAATACAAATTTTTTTATAAAGCAAAATAACATTGCTTCTTTTTTTTTTAAATTATGATAAAACACACAGCCCATAAAACTTGCCATCTTAACCATTTCTAAGGGTCCATTTCAGTGGCATTAAGTCCATTCACATTGTTGTGCCACTGTCCCCACCATCATCTCCAGAACTTGCCCATCTTCCCAAACTGAGACTGTGTCCCCATGAAACGCTGACTCCCCAGCCCCTCCCCAGGCCCCGGACCCACCATCGTACTGCCTGTCGTGGAATCTGACGATGCCAGGAACTTCGTGTGAGTGGAATCCCGCAGAATTTGTCTCTATGAGTTGGTTCTGTTCTTGACGGCACAGGTGTTCCCCACCGTGCTCCTGGGGTGGGTGTGGCGGTCTCCATGAAGGTGGGGTTTTTAATACGAGTGCAGTATTGATGGAGTGTGGAAGTCAGTACTCAGAGACCCCCCTCCCTCCCTCTGTCCATCTCTCTCTCTGTCTCTCTCTCGGCAGGACACCTTTTGTCACCAAGGCTGTCCCAGTACACTTTCCAATTTATGCCTTTGCCTCCCCAAATTTCCAAATAAGCTCATAATAGTCAGTAAAATGAATGCGTGCTTTCTAAGTGCCAACAGGTTTTCTGGTGGCCCCGAGTTGTTTCCGTTCAGGAGCTGACATGCAGAGCTGGGGATGGTGAGCTCATGAGAGCCAGACGGCTTCTTCCAGTGGAAATGGCCCCACGAGGAATGTTCATCACCGACGGCCGGTGGAGGCGGGGTGGGGCGAGTGATTCCTGGACAGGTGGGGGTGTCTCTCATGTTGGTGGTGGAAATTTAAACAAAACCAAAATCTCTCGCCAACGTAGAATTCTTCCCTCCAATGTAGAGATGAGAGAAAACCGATTTTGTTACTGGATAAGCATGGAACCAGAATGCGTTATAATTCACACGCCATTCATGAAGGGATGGCCAAGACAGATGTCCTTTTATAGAGCTAGGTGGACACCATCCCCTACACGCACCTTCTCAAGGTTAACGCTAAGTAGCCCTCGGATGGGAGGACCCCCCAACACCATTTATCATGCATAATTCTTCTTAAACTCGCCTTCCAACAGGAGTGACCACCTGGGCCAGCTAATTGGCTTTATCCAATGGAAACATTAATGTCTCCTGTCTTCACGACAGGAAGCACTTTTATAGCATGGAGCCAGACACTTACCTGCTCGCAGGAAGTGGAGATGGGGCACAGTGTCCCTTGATATACTCAGTTCAAAGAGTTGGTTCCCTTGAGAAAGTGATTTCTAGGTCCCAACTCTTGCAAAAGCGAATTAACTTTTAAAAGGATCTATGTATATTTCAAATGGGTGGGAAGGAAAAATGTACACGTTTTCTTTTTTAAATATTTTATTATTTTAAACTGAGATAGAGTTGATTTATAATATATTTAGTTTCACGTATACAGCATAGTGACTCACAATTTTTTTTTAGAGATTATACTCTGTGTATAGCTATTATTCAATATTGGCTCTATTTTCCTGTGCTGCACAATATGTCCTTGTAGCTTATTTATTTTATACCTAATAGTTTGTTCCTCTTAATCCCCTCCCCCAATCTTGCCCCTCTCCCTTCCCTGTCCCCACTGGTTACCACTGGCTTGTTCTCTGCATCTGTGAGTCTGCTTCATTTTTGTTATATTCACTAGTTTGTTGTATTTTTTAGATTCCACATATAAGTGATACCATATGGTATTTGTCTTTCACTGTCTGACTTACTTCACTTAGCATGATCATCTCCAGGTCCATCCACGTTGCAGCAAATGGCATTAATTCATTCTTTTTCATGGCTGAGTAGTATTCCTTTGTATAAATATACCACATTTTCTTTATCCAGTCATCTGTGGATGGACGTTTAGGTTGATTCCACATCTTGGCTGTTGTAAATAGTGCTGCTATGAACATTGGGCTGCATGTGTCTATTCCAGTTAGAGTTCCCTCCAGATACATGCCTAGGAGTGGGATTGCTGGATTGTATGGTAGTTCTATTTTCAGTTTTTGGAGGAACCTCCATACTGTCTTCCCCAGTGGCTGCACCACCTTCCATTCCCACCAGTGGTGCATGAGGGCTCCCTTTTCTCCACGGCCTCGTGAGAACTTGTTGCTTGTGGTCTTTTGGGTGATGGCCATTCTGACAGGGGTGAAGCCTAAGGTACTTTAGAAGCAAATGCTGAAGGACCTCCTTCTCCTGAGCTTCTTCTCATTGTCTTGTGTGGTGTTCTGAGTAGGACCGTGAGCTTGGTGGGTGGGGGACAGTGTCCAACGCCTCTCCATCTGTCCACAGAACATGGCACCACTGGACAACACACAGTTGGCACTCACTGTCTACTCCTCACATGAATGGCTGCTTGTGGCTTCTCACCTCTTGCGAATGTGAGAAGAAAGTCAGCTATTAAAAAAAAAAAGAAAGAAAAATAAAGAAAGAAAAAAAAAAAAAGAAGAGAAAGAAAGAAAGTCAGCTGTAATCTTGCAGCTGACTGCTGTCTCTCCAAGTGATTGAGTTTTCTGACTGACCATTACAATCTTGGTTGTCTCCGTCCCTTTGAAGAACTCTATCAATCTCACAACGTGGGTGCTGACATCATTTTCACAAATTTCAATTTCTTTCCAGCATTGCCTCAAAAATCTCTGCTCTTTGTCTCTTTCCGCCCAGGAGAACCACTACAGCTTCATATCATCAACTTTAATTTTGAGACCGTGCAGGTTACATGGAATGCGAGTGAGCACCCTGGGACGAATCTGACCTTCTTCTACAAGTACGTGCCCCCAGGAAGGGAAAAACCACCCCTTTTGCTAAAATAGCTCCCCTTGGAAGACGTCAACAATTGGGAGGGCCAAAAGGTGAAAGTGTGAAGAATCTGAATGTGCAGGTGTGGATGTGTGTGTCCTGTTTAGCCCTTAGCCCTACCACAACCACAACCACAGCTGCCAATCCTTCTAACCGAGTGATGAGTGACTCACACTCGAAACCACCTAGATTCTTCAGAACATTCACACATGGCTTTGTTCCCTCAGTGCCATCTGCAATGTCTCAGCCCCTACCTTTTACTGGAGAGATGCCACCTGTTACCCAGCCCTGGCTGAGACTTTTCCCACCTGGTGACCAGGGGCCGCCTTCCAAAATGTGTCTCCCTTTTATGGGAGACAGATTTGCCTTGCCTGACACATTCGCTGATAGGAGTATACCTGTGGGAGGAAGGGTTTTTCAAGTGAATTTAGTCCCAATTCTGCAAAGAGGAGGTGTTTGATGTGGGGTTGAGTCTTGGCCATTTGATAATGCATGAGATAAATGGGAAAGTGTACAGAAAAGGGAAATTTTAAGACAAATTTATTTGGAAATTAAGACTCACAGGAAAAAAAAAACTGCTGGATGATACAGGTGGCCCCACAGACAAGTCCCTTGAGCTTTCTGAGCATCAGTTCCTTCAGTTATGAAGGAGATAATTCTTGATTTCATCACTGCTTGGGTCTGACGTGTGAAGGATGGAGCATACTGTGGTCTCAGGCTGGGTACTGTGTTTCTTCTTAATATTTCACAGAAGCCTCAGAGAGATGCCCAATCTTGGCATCTTCCTATTACAAGCACTTCCTCAAATAAAGGAATTGGTTACTCTGCTGGTCAGTTAGTCTCCTGGGGGCAGCCAAAACAAAGTACCACAAACTGGGCAGGTTAGAACAACAAAAATTCATCTTCTCCTAGTCCCGAAGACCAGATGTCTGAGATCAAGGTGTGGGCAGGGCTGAGCTCACCTGAGGCTCCAGGGGAGGGTCCTTCCTGCTTCTTCCAGGTTCTGGGAGCTCCAGGTGTCCCTGGGCTGGTGGTCACACCCTTCCCATCTTAGCCTTCATCTTCACATGACCATGTTTCCTCTATGTCTCTGTGTATCCTTTCCTGTCTCTTAGAAGGATGTCTTCATTGAATTAAGGACCCACTCTAATCCAGGATGATGTTTGCTCAAGATCCTTCTCTTAATTACATATGTACAAATCTTATTTCCAAATATGGTCCCATTCCCAGATTCTGGGGATGCATTTGGGGGGGGGGCACAATTCAACCCCCTATGGGAGTCATTCAAGGGGTTTAAATATTTGAGGGAGGGGATACTTTCCTGTTTTGACAGGTCTTGCTGTAGTTGTAAGCAGAGGGGGATCATTGAAATGACCAACAAGGGTACCCAAACAGAGTCTGAGGCTGAGACGTGGAACAAAGGGATGGCCCTTAAGGTGTTATTTTTAGGGATGCTACACGGCTGAATGGTTCTGTTTTTTTTAAATCACAGATTAAGGAGCAATGAGATGTACAGACAATGTTCCAACTATATTTTTCAACAAGGTTATACCAGCGGGTGCCTCCTTCTAGGAAACGATGAAGTTCTACATTTTTCCATCCGGAATGGAACATACTCCCTTCTCACCAACAGTCTATGGACCAGCACTTACCGTACGTGCTTAAGTGCCTTTCGAGGGTCACCTTGGATTGGGAGATGTGTCCATCTTGGGTTGGGAGACACGGAGCAAACGTAGTAAAAGTCTTGCTCCAAATATTCATTTTTCAGTCTAGATTTCTATAATGTAGTAGTTCTTTTCTTTCTTTATCTTTCCTTTTCTTTTCTTTTTTTTTTGAGTGATAGGATGTCAGACGTCCATTTCAGAATCCAATATGAAAGCCATGAACCCTCTACTGATAAAATCATAGACATTGAAGAAATTTCCTAGGGCTGCCATAAACATTCACCAGGAACTGAGTACCTTATTGTCTCCCAGTTCTGAAAACCAGAAGTCCAAAATCAAGGAATGTGCAGGGTTGGTGCCTTCTGGAGGTTCTGAGGGAAATTCTGCTCCAAGCATCTCTCTCGGTTCCTGGGAGGTGATGGTAATCCTTGGTCCTCCTTGGGTTCTAATCTCTGCCTCTGTCTCCACGTGGCTTCTCCTCTGTGTCTGTCTTTCTTCTTCTGACCCTTCTAAAGACTTGTTATTGGATGTAGAGCCAGCCTCCTCCAGGACAGTCTCATTTTATCTTGATTGCATCTGTAAAGACCCTATTTCCAAATAAAATCCCATTCGCAGTGGTGAGAGATTAGGACTGGAAGACAGTTTGTTGGAGGGCACTGCGCAACCCACACCTGTCCATTTTCTAAAGGACTGGCTGAGCGGGAAGCAGTCTCTTGCAATGTCTTCTGTGGTCCCTCTTGGTTTTAGTTTGCTGGGGCTGCTGTAACAAAGGGCCACAAAATGGGTTGCATAAAACAACCGGAACTCAAATTCCCCTATCGTTTAGAAGGCTGGACGTCTGAAATCAAGATGTCGGTAGGGCTGGCTCCTTCTGAAGACTCTGTGGGAGACTGTTCCATCCTCCATCCCGGCTTCTGGAGGCTGCGGGCTGTCCTTGGCTTGTAGGTGCATCACCTCCACCTCTGTCCCCATCACCAGGTGGACAATGAGGACACCAGTCATATGGGATTTGGGTTCGTGCTGCTCCAGTACAACCTCATCGTACCTTGAACAGTTACATCTGTCATGATTCTGTTTCCAAGTATGGTCACACTCTGAGGTCCTAGGGGCCAGGACTTCAACGTAACTTTTTCTGCTGGGGACGTGATCCATCCCATATCAGATACACGGAAGTTTCTCAGGGAGCTCCTTCCATGAGACACCTCCAGGTCCTTGGAGTCCTGGTTAAAACTTCCACTGTAAATGCAATAAGGACAATGAGACCCCGGATCTCATGGGTACTAGAGGAAGGATTGAAACAGGCAGAGGAAAGCGAATCCAAGCCAACTTACCACTGTACGTTTAGAGATGTGCAACACTGATCTTTGCAGAAGCGGTGGTCATTCTGCTGTTTCTCCTTCTTAGTGAAACCCAGGTCCCCAAGAGACCTGAGCTTCCAGTGGCACCAGGAAGCAGTGACGGTGGTGTGTCCTGACCTGCTGTACAAAGATCTCCTCTATGAAATCCAGTATAAGAGCACCTTTGACACCGAGTGGCAGGTGAGGGTGGGCGTCTCCTTGGCACCGTCTCAGGCCAAACATGAGTAAGTGGGGCTCGGGGCAGTGACACGAGGAGAGCTGGCCATGAGCTAATGACAAAGCCAGAAGAGGACATTTCAGTTCCGATTTCTCTCTGTCACATTTGCTCTCCTGCACCTCCAAACCCATCGCACCCGATTGAATTTCCCAGGAGACCATCTCCAAGACAGCTGAGGGCAGTGCACCTTAGGGAGTAGGATGGTTCAGGGCAAAATGTACCTGTTCTGGCCACGGGAACGCATATGGGTGAGTGATTTGCGTATTGTTTGGAGTGGAGACTTCATAATGGATCCAAGGAGGAGGAAGAAAAGAGACAGAAGAATTCTGGTAAAACAAGTGCCCGAAAGGAGGATGATCAGGGACAAGCCGGGGTGAGGCGTTCCCGGTGTGATGCACCCTAAGATTTGGAAACTGTGGCAGTGAGATACTGAAATAAGGGTAAAAAAATGCGGGTAAGATACCATCGTGAGGCACTCGTATGTAACAAAAGCAGGAGGGGAGGGGACGGATCAGAAAAGAGAAAACCATGCACATGGCTGGACCCAGAAGAATAGAATCTGGTCAACAAAAAAAACCAGAGAAATTAAAACAGAGGCATTCTGGAGTTGGCCTAAACAGCAAAACCTAAAATACGATAATTGTTTAATTTTGCTGAGCGTCGGCGAATGTTAAGACCTTATTCCCAGACCTGGTTCTGACCGATTGATTCTCTTTGTAGAAATCGATCCTAAGGAACTAATTTGAAACGTGGAAGAGGTTGTAGGCACAAAGGCGTCTATGGAAGCCTTACCTAAAATAAATGCAGAGCCTTGGGGACCACTTACATGCCACACAGCAAGAGGCTAGTCAAAGAAATGATGTGATGTTCATAACAAAATGCTTAAGGGCCATCAAAATGTGTTTCAGAAAATAATTAGTCATAAGAAGCAATGTGTGCATTAAATACTGTATTCCATGAATGCACCGCAGATGAAAGGAATGATATCAATTTGTTAATAATGATAATATTTTGGAATTAAAATAAAGAAGGGTTTTAAGTGTCTTATTTGGCTTTTGTGTGTGTGTGTGTGTGTGTGTGTGTGTATTTTCCAAAATCTCAAAAGTAAGCATGCATTACTTTTATATTCATTAAAAAAATGATTAATATTCTATAATACCTATGAATGACTATAATCTTTAAAATCTGTGAATCACTCTTATACACCTGTAACAATATAATACTGCACAGCAACTCTACTTCAATTAAAAATTAACGTTTTTTTTTAAAGGAAGAACTTACTAACTCTTTGAAAGCATCTGTAATTGTATTTGTTATAAAGGATTTTTTTGTTTGTTTGTTTTTTGGAGGGACATGTAGAGGTGTTGCTGCCTCAATTTTTGTTGTTGTTTCAAAGATAAAGATCCAGGCAGACAGAGGAAGTGAGACAAAAGTGTGAAATCCTGCAGGGAGGAATCCTGTGTGAGTCCCTGGTGTGAAGATAAAAAAATGTCTTGGGTCAAGTTGTGGATCATCATGTCTGTTTCTTCCTCCAGTCCAAGGAGGCAATGACCTGCAATGTTACCATTGACAATTTGGATGCTGAAAAGTGTTATTTCATCCGGGCCAGAATAAAGACACTGGAGTCCAGCTACGGCTCTGACACGTACCCAAGTGACTGGTCAGCAGTGGTTCACCAGCAGAGGGGTCAGCTAAGAGGTAATGCTCGTTCTGCAGCACGGCTGCACAATAAAGGTTCAGAGCCCCACCTTGGAGGGAGGGTGGAATGGGGCACCGGGAAACGTGGGTGACCCCCAGTCCTTCCCCACAGGTCAGTGGGGAAGTGATTCAGCTGATTCCTCTGGTTTCTTTCATCATTGGACTAATTTCCTCTTTTATTTCTATTACAGCAAGAATAATGAGTGTTAGTTATGAATGTTGTTACATGGACATAGGTATACATGCACAGACAGATCTATAGATAAACAGATGATAGATAGATAGATGATAGTTATTGATAAATAGCTGATAGATAGATGGACAGATGAAGATTGATGGTGATAGATGAAAGATACAGATAGATGATAGGTAAGTGACAGAGATGGATGGATAGACATGGATGGATGATAGGTGGTGATAGAGAAGACGAATGGATGGATGATAAGTCATAGGGTGACAGATAGATAGATACATAGATGGATGGATGGATGGATAATAGGTGATAGATAGATAGATAGATATTTGTATGTATGTATGTATGTATGTATGTATGTATGTATGTATGTATGGTTGGATGTATGTATGTATGTATGTATGGATGGATAGAATGAAAAGATAGATAGATGATAGATAGATAGATAGATAGATAGATAGACAGCCAGCCAGCCAAAAGCAAGCCCCGATACCCTCCAACGTCTCTGACAGTCCACATACCCTGGGGCAGTGAGTTTACTCTACACTCCCTCCTGCCTGATGTTTGCCTGCCTGAAGACACCATGTGTCTTTCCAGGATATTTCACACCAAAATCAAGATGTGTCAACCCTAACATTTATAAAGGGAAAAAAGAAAACTGCAGGGGTGGGGGGTTAGACGGTGATGTGGTTACCGGTTGAACACTTATAGCACTCATTCTGTTTTCCTTTAGATTCATGCCAGGAAAACAAGCTTTTCCCCAGTTTCGTTTTAATTGCTGGCTTGGTCACACTCCTGACGGTGTCCCTTCTCCTCCTGTCTATATGGAAACTACAGAGGTAAGAACGACCCCACCGGGAATCCTCAGACACGTGGGTAGAGGACTTTGATTCCAATATGCCCATGAAATGTGAAAAAAAATTGTCTGATGTGGCTGTTTAACCAAATATCAGTTTCCCTGCCATGCACCCTTTGCCAATGGTATATGACAAGAAAATTGAGAGGAAAATAATGCCAAAGGTGCAGAGATACCTTCAGAATTTATTGAGAAATATTTTCATGGATTCAGTAGAATGTATGAATTTTTTTTTCCTAGAACCACATTCCCTTGCCTCAAAGACACACCCTATTGAGCTGGGCCCTCCTGTCATGTTAGAATGACAGGTGCTTAAAACACCTTTACATTTTTACTGAGATGTATTAAATTAGACAATTTGGTGGCTAATGTGAGAAAACTTGGACAAGAAAATCTTGTGTGGTTTGTAAATCCAGTTACACATATAGCAAAACAATATCCTTAGAGACCATGGACAGCTGTTCAAAAATACGGTATTAAATAGTTCACTTCACCAGCCTTCTGCGTGATAATTTAACAGCCGCTGTTTCCTGTTTGCTGTTTATCTAAACTCCCTCACACCCAGGCGTTTGGCTCTTGGCGACGTTTGAAGGGACGGATGCCCAGGGTTGTGGGTGCCGTCTTGGTCTCTTACGACGAGGTTTCCATGGCAACAGCTGGAAAGATGGACCACCAGTCTGGGGCGCTCAGGCTGGGTCTGAGCTAGGCTGACATAGACAACTTCAAGGATGTTCCATCGCAGTTGGACACAGCATGGGGTTACTTCCCACATTTTTGCAAACCGTTCACTATTTCTTCAGTCTAAAATCTTCTCTCTTTGATCAGCTCAAACAGATGCCACCAGTGTGGTTCTCTGCTAGGGAGCCGATGAGGCAGTCAGGTATCGGTGTTGACAGGTGACGTGTTTGGTGTTTTTGATACAAAGTTGAAATCACCCCCGAGGAAAACTGAGGGGTATGCTTCTTGGGGAAAAAAAAGCAAAAATGAACACTTGTCCTGGCTTCAAAGAAGTGCATGTTCATGATGAATGGTGAAATCAACTGAATTATTTCCTTGAGGCTGAGATAACAAAGAACCAAAATCTGAGGATCTCAAACAATAGACACTTACTTTCTCCCAGTCCTGGAGGCTGGAAATCTGAGGTCAAGGTGTGAGCAGGGCCGGTGTCTCCTGAGCCTTCTCTCCTTGGTGTGTAGATGGCCGTCTCCTCCTTGTGTCCTCACGTGGGTGTCCCTCTGTGTGTGTCTGGGTCCTCATCTCCTCTTCTTATAAGGACACCAATCACATTGAGTTAGAATCTATTAGATGAGAAACTCTTAGGTTCTTTCCCTGGGGGCCTGTGAATTAAACTGACCAAAGACAGACGAACAGAAGAAAAAGCATATGTTTCTTTACTGACGTAACATTTTTATGTGTACGGGGGATTCACACAAAGGAAGGGAACACCTAACAAGACAGTTAATCCCAGGGGCTTCTGTACCATTTTAACAAATTGTGCAGAAGTCCCTAGACAAAGGAAGAAGGATTTGGGAACTTCAGGCAGGTAAATTGTGGGAAAGTGACTAAGAAATGTGTGGAGGAAACCCCGGGCAGATAAATGTGGTCAATGTGGACTCATCAGTGACATGCCTCATTCTCCCTTTCCTGGTGCAGGATGGAGGGCACCTTTACAAAGGGGATTTTATTTTACTCTTTTCTTAAAGAGGGAAATTGAGGCTCTGGTTTTAGGCAGATGGGGGAAAGGCTAGAGCTTGTTCTGTGTCTGCTGTTTCTCAAGTATCTTCACTTCCAAATAATCATTATCCCCTAGTGGCGTATTTTGGGGTGGTGTGTCCTGATTGCCTCCACACTCCCCCCTAGGACCTCATTTCAGCTTAATTACCTCCTGAAAGGCCCAACCTCGAGATACACTCAGTTTGAGGGGCTAGGGTTCAACCTATGAATTTTGATGGCGGGTTGAGGGGGTGGAAATGACACAATTTAGTCTATAACATCAACAGAAATAGTGATTTCTATGTAGCAGGAATCAGTTCTGTGCAGAAACAGGCCGTGTGCCCCCTAACCCCAGCCTCCTGACGGGGGCTTCATGTGGATGCTGGGAGCAGAGCGTTGCCACAAAACCCGCCTCTGTACCTCGAAAGACAAATTGAGACTCGGAGACACAGCTTTGGGAGAATCCAAAAAGAACGGCTTTCTCTCTTTGCCCAGCAAAAGGGGAATCACAGCAGACTTACGTAACTGTGGATCCACCTTCGGGTTGGAGTCTTGGGGTTTTTTATAGAAAAGCTGGATGGAACAGAAAAGGTGGTAATAATCCGGGTGTTTTACAGGGCGCTGCTACATTCTTCACCTCCGTAAATCTGGGCTGCGCCCTGGGAGGGTCTGTCCATTCCTCTGAGATTATCAGCCTGCTAACCACCTTCCTGGAGCACAGCCTTTGGGTTCAAGCTCTTCTCAGTAAAGAATGACTCAGCAAAAGGACTTAGCACCAGGGAAGGCGGTTTCTTAGTTTGCTTCCGACTCCTTCAAGGGTGACTGGGAGGTGGGGAGGTGGGAAGGGGGCTCACATGTTTTGAAACTGGGGACACAGTCCCACCAGGGTGCTGAGTCTCAGGTCAAAAGCTGCCGCCATCCTGGGCCCCTTGTGGAGGTCTGTCCCCGTGGACCCTTGTGGGGGGTCCGCCAACAGCCCTGCACAGGGGCACCAGCCTGCCTGACCCGACTGCCCGTGTCCGTTTCAGAATTAAGAAGGTGGTCATGCCCAGCGTGCCGGACCCCAAATTCACCTTCTCCGGGCTCTTTGAGTCTCATCAGGGCAACTTCCAGGTAAGTGTCGTCTCCTTGGGCACCATAAACAGGCTTGCTTTGTCCTGCCCCGATTTCTCTCCGATGCACCATTTAAAAAACTCACTTTACCCCTGTTGCCTCTTTAGATGCCTGTGAATCTTTTCTTTTCTTTTTTTAAATCGAAGTGTGGTTGATTTATAGTACTGCGTTAGTTTCAGGCCTGCAGCAAAGTGATTCCGTTACATATATATTCTTTCTCGTTTCTTTTCCATTATAGGTTACGACAAGGTATCGAATATACTTCCCAGGGCTGTAAAGTAGGTCCTTGCTGTTCATTTTATGTATAGTAATTTGTATCTATTAGTCCCAAACTCATAATTTTTACCTCCCCCGTATCTTTCCCCTTTGGTAACCACTCGTTTATTTCCCACGTCTGTGAGTCTGTTTCTGTTTTGCAAACAAATTCATTTGTGTTACTTTTTCAGATTCCACTTATGAGGGATACCATGTGTCATTTGTCTCTGTCTGATCCCTGAGCCTTTTCTGACCTGAAAGCACGGTCGTCTTCTCTTCTGGTCAGAGAGACTACATCCAACGGTCTCACCTGGTGGCTTCTCTTTAAATCAGCCCCTGAGATCAGTGCGCCGCCCCCCCCCCCCACCCCCTTCATGGGATTTTCCAGCCTAATCGACTTCTGATCTTATCCGGAAGTTGTGTTCTTAATCTGTTCCCTCTGCAGGGCTGAAAACAGACCCTACACTTCCGCTTTCAAACGTTTGTGGTCGCTGTTTCATTCATGTGATGAATGCTTAAGGAGGGCTGGGGAGGAATTAGGGAGAGGGGCCAGCCCCCATCCCAGGAGGTCAACAGATGGTGCAGACCCCAGGCGTGCATGTTGCAGGACAGTGAGATCAAAGTTATGCCAGCTCCCTGGGGTGGTCACAAACTGGGTGGCTCAAAACATCACAGATTTGTCCTCCCTAGTCCTGGAGACCAGACATCTGAGGTCAAGGTGTTCCAGGGCCGGGCTCCCTCTGGAGGCTCCAGGGGAGGGTCCCTTCTGCCTCTTCCAGCTTCTGGGGGCTCCAGGCGTCCATCTCTGGGCTGGTGGCCGCCTCCCTCCTGTCTCTGCCTCCGTCTCCACGTGGCGTCTCCTCTGTGTCTGTGTCTCTCCTCTTCTGTCTCTTCTAAGGTCACTGTCAGTGGATGTAGGGCCACCTCCTCCAGGAAAACCTGCTCTCCAGATTCTTAACTAATTACGCCCCCAAAGATCTTATTTCTGAATAAAGGTACATTCACAGGTTCTGGTAAGGGTTAGCACTTGGACATTTTGGAAAGGGGGTTATGCCATTCAACGTCCTACAGGAACAAAGTGAATTTTAAAATGACTTGGATGTAGGGGAGGGGGAAAAACAATGGAAAAAAAAAAGTTCCTCTACCCTCTTATGTCCTGTCTCTGAGACCTGCAAATTAAATGGACACCAAGATTAAAAAGAGAAAAGGTTTCTTTTGTATGTGCATGGGGAAGGGCTTCCAGGAAAGAAGGGAGACTCCAAAGGAGTAATTAGCCCTGGGGGCTGATGGGCCCTTTGAACAAATTGTGACAGAGCATGGAGAACAGACTAGGTGAAGGAAAAGGTGTTTAGGGCTTGGGGGTGGCAGGTAAGATGTGAACAGGTGACCAGGAAAGGCATGACAAATTAGGGTTGTTTAGTAACATTTTATGATTTAAGTTCTCTCAGGTGATAAGAGTTGTCTCTGGAACTGGCAGGGAGACGGTGACCCTTTACAAGTATATATTTCCTTTCCAAAAGGGACATTTATCCCCTGCTTTTAGGCAGATCAAGGGAAGGCAGAGAACTTTCCCCGCATCTATTGATTCTCAGTTGCTTTCAGCTCAAAATAAGCCTTGTACCCAGGCGCCACATTCCGGAGAGGCACCCCTGTCCCCTCCAAGAGAGAGGGGATGGAGTAGCAGTAGAGTTTAGGGCAGGAGAAGCTGAAGCTTTTCAATACTTGGGGCTACAAGAAAGACATGGGGGATGCTGAGCAAGGGAAGGGGAGTGCCATTGGGGAGGGAGGACTTTTGGAAGAGAGCCCCGTTAGCACCCCTCCCGCCCCACTGCAGATGTGGTCCTGGCCACCATCAGGAATCCCCAGGGCACTTTTGTTTAAAATGCAATCTCCGTGGTCCCCTTGGAACTGCTAAGTGACAACTCCCCTTCTAACAAGTCACCCCCATCTCAGAGAACACACCTGCTGGGGGGTGGAGCACACCCCTGGCACGTGAGGAGTGACCGCACGCCAGTGCTCTGCGGCTGATGACAAAAGGCAGGTCTGAAATGACGGACATCGTGACAAGATGCCAAACATGAGAGCTTTTCTGTTGCAGGCTGAGCGGCGTCCCGTGGAGGACGGCTAGGATGTTGGCCAGGGGACACCGGTGGGGATCACCGAGGGGAAGGGCTTGCTGCTGGGTGTGATTCCCGGTGTTTCATCCCTGCAGGAGTGGATCAGGGACACACAGAACGTGGCCCACTTGAACAAGGTGGAAGATGGGGAGCAGGAGTGCATCCTAGAAGAAGCTGTGGTGGTCCAGCCCGCCAAGACAGAGGCCGCGATGCCCAAGACAACGGTGATCAACCCCGTATTCTCGCCGATGGGGGAGGAAGAGGCTGCTGGGGACATGGGCCAGCTCCCCTGTCAGCACCCCCAGGGCGGCGAGGTGGTGTCTCTTGGGGGTTTTACTTTTGTGATGAGTGACAACGCATACATGATGTTCTGAGGGGGTGCAAACTCAAAACTCACCATCAGAATATATTTTGATGTGATAAGACCTGGGAGAACATCTCGGGGACTCAAAACCACTGTGAAGGGGACTCCCCAAAACCACTGTGAAGGGGACTCCCCAAAACCAAGGGTGCTAGTGTCTGGGGACACCCAACAGCCCAACCGCCCAAGCAATGCACCATGTGTCAGATTTCATACCCTCATGTTGGTATTCAAGGGCTTGAAGACGGCTTCTCTGTAGGCAGAAATCAGCCGGACTGGGACTTGCTGTCAGCTCACAACTAGTCCTGGTTGTTGGGTTCATGCAAATTGTAAGAGAGGACAGCCAGGTGGGCTGCGACCACCTTCCTTCATACACGCCCACCCTCCTGCCCTTTGGCCATTTCCACTCATGAGTGGTTCCTGGATCTTTTGTTACGAGACACACATTCCCAGCAGGTGAGGTGCACCACCCCCACACTCCCAGAGGGAAGGAATCCTAACTCCAACCAGACCGCCAGCTCTCGCTTCGAAAGGGAAAAGACTCTTTTTTGCAACCACTGAGGCATTTTGTTGAGCAGACTCCATGGTAATTCCCAAGTCCACACTCAGGCCATCATTCTGCGTCTAGGAGATATTTGAATGTACAAACTGCTTGGACCCCTGAAGCATCCCAACCCACCCCACCCCCACCTCCCACTGAGTGTGCATTATTATTATTTTTTGTATTGAAATAAAAAGAAAAAGAACATGTTGGCATGAGACTGTTGGGAGGCGTAGGCAGGTTGTTGGTGATCACGTAGATAGTGCAGAATGTTCATTTCATCCCTCCAGGCTGCTTGTACAGGATGTTTCTAGATTTCTAGATTAGTAAGGTCTTGTTTTTTTTTTTTTTTTCAGGCTAACACTGAGTTTATCTCGTCGCTCTCTGCAGGACGCAGTAAATAAGTTTGATCAGATACACTTGGAGTCTGTGTAGGTGCGTGTGTAGTGAGGATGTGTGTGTGGTGTGTGTGGTGGTGGTGGGGATGCGTGTGTGCTGGGATGTGTGTGTGGTGGTGGGATGTGTGTGTGGTGGTGGGATGTGTGTGTGGTGGGGATGATGTGTGTGTGGTGGGGATGATGTGTGTGGTGGGGATGTGTGTGTGTGGTGGGATGTGTGTGTGGTGGGGATGATGTGTGTGGTGGTGGGATGTGTGTGTGGTGGGGATGATGTGTGTGGTGGGGATGTGTGTGTGGTGGGGATGATGTGTGTGGTGGGGATGATGTGTGTGTGGTGGGATGTGTGTGTGGTGGGGATGATGTGTGTGGTGGGGATGATGTGTGTGGTGGTGGGATGTGTGTGTGGTGGTGGGATGTGTGTGTGGTGGTGGGGTGTGTGTGTGGTGGTGGGATGTGTGTGTGGTGGGGATGATGTGTGTGTGGTGGGATGTGTGTGTGGTGGGATGTGTGTGTGGTGGGATGTGTGTGTGGTGGGATGTGTGTGTGGTGGGGATGATGTGTGTGGTGGGGATGTGTGTGTGGTGGGGATGATGTGTGTGGTGGTGGGGTGTGTGTTTGTGTGGTGCTGGGGGTCTATAATTTACAAAAATCTCTTCCCACCCCCCAGAAAAGCCCTGCACCAAGGTAGAAGAGAAACAAGACACTTTCATTAGTGAGTGAACACCAAGCCAGAACACATCGCACACCGCAGGCGACCTGTGAAGAGGTTGTAAACACACAAATGCTCTCACCCTTTTCCAGAGCTCAGCAGCGCCCACTTCCCACCTTCTCAAGATGCCCTTGCTAATTGTCTTGTATCTGTAGGATGTAGGTTTTGCAACTTGGGGGTCAGGTTTCCAGCTGGACCCAGGCCCCCCTTTACCCAGGAAGCTGCAAGATGGGACTTTATCTTCCTCCACCATCACTTCCAGGTCCAGGAGGGAACGATCCTGGGGCAGAGTTGGCAGTGGGGGAGCAGGGACCGCAGAAATCACAACTCCTTGAGGCAGATTGCTGGGTGGGCTGCACGGCTGGACCCAGGACCTTATTTCTGGGCTGTGAGAGGCTTTTAGAGCATCGTATTTCAGGAAAGTGGCTTTGGCCTGGACGCACTGCATCCCACGGCAACGAATAATTCAGACAGAAAGTGACTGAGCCCTCAGTATAAATGCATTTTTGCCATCGTGGTGAGAACCCTTGTGAGCAGCCTGAGTTGCTGGCCTGTGACACCTGTTTGGTTCTGGAACAGCCACCTGTGAGATGAGGGACAGGGAGCCTGGACCACCCCCGCCCCCGGCCCCCACGTGGGATGGCCTTCAAGACTTCATCACTTCTTTAAAATTTTTTTTTTTTCCTTTTGAGGGGAAAGTAGTTAGGTTTATTTACTTCTTCACTTAATGGAGGTGCTGGGGACTGAATCAGGACCTCGTGCAGGCGAAGCACGTGCTCTACCCCTGAGCTACACCCTCCCCCAGATGCCAGCATTTCTTGAGCCTTTCTGTGAACGTCTCCCTGTGTCCCACCGCTTCTGTGCACAGTTCTCTTGCGGATACATGAAGGCGTTTGTTTACGAGACTGAGGCTCGCTGCCTGAGCCCGGCCCTGGAGCGGGGTGTGGTGCTGGTGTGGGTGGACCCGCAGGGTGAGGTCTGCTGTGCGGGAAAGCTTGTGGTTGACAAGGCAGGAGGCGAAGCTGGGCTTTGGTCGGCAGGACAAAGGTTTAAGCCAAGGACTATGGTGACACACGGGAGATGGGGAAGCCAGTAGGTCTCGGTGCTACTTCCCCGGGGCACCCCTTCATCATATCCCCCTGACCTTCCCCCCCACCTCACCAAGTGACAAAGGAACTTTGGTCCAGTTCTGCCCCATGCATGGGCGTGCACTGCCCTGGGGATGGCCGGCTGGACGGCAAATTCTGTGGTCTCAGTGCCGTGCGCTGAGCGGCTGGGGAGATGAGACAGGAGGTTGTCTAGAAAGGTGTGGACGGAACTAAACGGCACAACTTAAAAGTCGAGAGTTATGTTTTATTCGGCGGCCTTCCTGAGGAATCGAGCCCAGGACACAGCCTCTCAAATCACTCTAAGAGGCTGTTCCAAAGTGGGAAGGGAGAAGCCAGGATGTATAGGAGTTTTTGCAACAAAGGCCAGGTAGTGGGAACATCAGAAGATGACTGTTAATGCAAGAAAGCCAGACATCTCACGGTAAGGGATTTGGCGCTTTTCCGTGCACGGGAAGGTGCAAAGGTCTGGGCTCACTGAAATCACTCCTTTGTTGTGCACTTAGCTCTCAGGGCCAGGGTCCTGTTCGTCCACATCTGAGCTCCCTCAGGGGGCCCCACCGGGGGCGGCTGCAGAGGCCGGGCTGCCTGCTTTTCTGCACCCTGAGTCCCGCCCACTCACTGTGGGCAAAGGTGGTGGCAGCTGATGCCTTGATGGCCGCAGCATCCCTTGTGCACTGATATGGCTGCAGCATTTTTCATTCACAAAGGTGATGAGAGAACTTCTGGGGTGAACTTCTCTCACCCTGTGTGTGCACATGCCACAACTCACTGAACGTGTGTGCATTTCATGGTATGCCAATTTTATTTCAGAAGAAAAATAGAAATAAATGTAAAACTCCAGTTAATGCTAAAAAAAGACATCACAAGTCACTTTATAGCTTCGTTTGGCATTCATAGCTTAATTTGATACATCTATATTGTCCTAACATTTTCGTAAGAAGCTTTGAAAGTAAATGGAAAGAGAAACGTTATGTTTTAAACAGAGATTTATGCTTATCGTCTTTAAATGCAACTAAATGGTCTGCATGTTTAGATTTTTTTAAATTATAAAAGTCTTTTTGTTCTTCCTGGTTAAATACAAGCTTTATTAGCAATGCTTTTTTTCATTCTTAAATTTACTTTTCTATCCCTCTCTGTTTTTTTAATTATAAGTGCAGTCAGTTACAATGTGTCAATTTCTGGTGCACAGCACAGTGTCCCAGTCATGCATACACACACATATATTCATTTTCATTTTCTCTACCTTTCCCTTTCATTAATGTATTTTCTCTTTGTCTTTTACTTGTATATTATTTTGTTATTTGGTTAGGTAAATGAAATCAACAGCTCGTACATTTAGATATACCTTGCACGATGAAAAACAAAATAAAACAAAACAAACAAACAAACAAAAAAACAGAGCGGGACAGTAGTTAAATCAGCAAAACTAGATTTACTCCAGGACCATGGCAGTAGCCAAAAGGGACGTCAGTGCAGAACCAAGCTTAATTCTGAATACAGTGTGGGTTTTATAAGAAGCAGGTCGGGGTGGGTGGATGGAAAATTAAGAAACAGCAGGAGTGGGGAGGGGTCTGGCCAAACCGACCAGGACATCACGTGTTTTGGAACGAGGAACCTGATCAGATATGCAGTGATCAGACATGGAAGGTGGGGATTCTGGTTAAACCCACTGAGGCTATTTCTGGCTAAAACTGCACACTGCAGAGAGGAACACAGAAGCCCAAAATTCAGGTCGAGCTGCAAAAGAGCTCAGGGTAGCCTGACAGAGGTGGGTCCAGGAGACAAACTGTTCAGTGCTAACCCCGTCTTTGTCAATGTCCCATCTGAGTGTCCTGGGGCTGCAGTAACAAATTACCCACAATTAGTGGCTTCTAACAAACAAAGGAGGCTTCAGAAGCCGGAGGGCCTCAGGAAGCAACTCCCCCAGGAGCCTTTGGGTCTATGAAGGAGTCGACGTCTGGTTTTCAGGACCCCAGTTTGTGGGTGTTTCTTACGGCCAGCTGACACTCCGGCACTCACTTTGAAGGACACAGGTGACCCCGTTTGGGGAAAGGCGGTGTGTCTTGCTGTTCCAGACCACACTGAGGACCTGCTTTTGGGGGCTGAACATTCATTCTTTCAGCGTCACGACCCCGTGGGAATCGGGCATTTCCCCCAGGAAGACCTGTCAGTCTCGGCCGTGCTCTGCAGGGGACCCTGTGTCCTGCCTCTCAGTGGGTTCCGATTTGAGAGGACCTGGGCCCCTTCTGGCCAGCAGCTGTCGTGAGGTGGGGACGGGGGCGCTGAGCCTGGTTTCATCCAGAAGGTCAGGTTCCAGGGCTGGGACCCACATTAAGCTGCAGGATTTCTGCTTCTTAAAGATGCCCTGGTCCTTCCCAGGGTGAGCTCTGCGGCCGGGGGTCTTGGGCAGGGGCAGCCCACCAGCAGATCAGTCTCCCTGTTGTCACTGAGTGCCAGAGCCAGGCCAGAGGCTCCTGGGGGGGTCTCCCTCCCCTCCTTCAATACCGATCTCCCCTCTTGAGACCGCCTTCCTTCTGACGCAGGGTTTACAAACCACCGCACCCAGCGTTGAGGGTGGGTCATCAATGCCAAGGACACAAGTCAGGAACAGCTCCCTTCCCCAACACACACACATCCCCCGGCTCAGCTCCCAGGAAATTCTATTCGTGCTTTGACCCCTCGGGGGGTGGAGGGGGGTGTCCCGGGTGATAAGTCACGCACGTATCTCATGAAGGGCAGAAAGTTCTCGGCGGATGTTGCACAGAAAGGCGGTGAGTCACAGATGGTATCTCCCCTTTATCTGGGTGCACGTTACCCTCGCCTGCCCCGTCTCCCCTCAGCACGGTTATCGCTCATGATCAACGTTGGAAATGACTGTCGCCGGCTTAGCTGCAAACCCCCCTGAAAACCCAGGCTGAACACTGATAGGTGCCCGGCTGTCCTGAGCCACTGGAAAGGCAGGTGGAACTTTCACAAGTTCCTGGGGGGAAGGCCGCAGGGGAGATGTCTCGTCTCTGCACAGGACAGGACAGCAGCTCTGAGCGTGGCCCGACCTTTGGAGAAACTGACTCAGCAGCTCGGTGTGTTCTGTGCTGTGCTGTGCTGTGTGACTTCAGGCAGTGTAGGGACGTCTCTGTGCCCCGTCCCCTGTCTATTCTGAAAACCTGCAGCCCCTTGCCGGGTGTCTGTATAAATGAAACAGAAGGGAGGTCCACAGGCACAGGACTGTCTCATGGGGTAGATGGGAGCATGGGTTGGCAAAATATTTTAAACTGAGTGGAGTCAGACCCACATTCAGCCTGGCTACCAGCTGTCTCCAAGTCCTGTGGGCGGAAGTCACCGCCTGGGTATCGTTTGTCTATAGAATTCCCAAGGGGAAAATCTAGTTTCAGATGAACAGACTTCAGGCTTATAAAATAAAGTATTTCTCTACGTCCTGGGGAGGGTGTGGAGTTAATAATAAATCCAACTGACTGATGTTTTGAAGAACCAGTCCATTGCATGGAACCATTCAACAGAACACATATACTTCTGGGCATTGTTACTCGTTCTGTCTATTATGTAATATGTTTTATATATATATATATATATATATATATATATATATATATATAAAATCTTTTTAAATTTGAAGTCTAGTCAGTTAGCAATGTTGCATCCATTTCTGGTGCACAGCATTATGTTTCAGTCATACATATACATACATATATTCCTTTTCAGGTTCTTTTTCATTATAGGTTATTACAAGGCATTGAATATAGTTCCCTATGCTATTCAGTAGGTCCTTGTTGGTTATATGTTTTATATATATTAGTTAGTATCTGTAAATCCTGAACTCCCAATTTATCCCTCCCCACCTCCTTCCCCTTTGGTAACCATGAGTTTATTTTCTGTGTCTGTGAGTCTGTTTCTATTTGTCTTTTTTTTTTTTTTTAAGATTCCACATATAAGTGATACCACATGGTATTTTTATTTCTCTTTCTGTCTGACTTCACTTAGAATGATGATCTCCAGGTCCATCCATGTTGCTGCAAATGGTATGATTTCATTCTTTTTTATGGCTGAGTAGTATTCCGCTGTATAAATATACCACATCTTCTTTATCCAGTCATCCGTCGATGGGCGTTTAGGCTGTTTCCATGTCTTGACTGTTGTAAATAGTGCTGCTGTGAACATTGGGGCACATGTATCATTTTGAATTAAAGTTCCCTCCAGCTCTCTGAGCGGGATCACATATATTACTACGTATTTTCTGGGATCTGTGAACGATACAGTGTGGAAACCTTCTGCCATAACTTAGACTTTGTAAGACCTCAGGAACTCAGACAGAATCATCGCAAGCCACAGCAAATTTTGCCATCATTTACTTAAGCATTATTAACGTAGCTCCTCCTACCATAACGTGGACTGGCAAAGCCTCAAAAAGCCCATAGAAACCACGTAAAAGACCTGCCAGGGCTCCGTGGGAGGCAGCTCCCTGGATGCCGTGTCCATCAGTGAATACTTAGTGACCTGATCCACGTCCCTTTTCTCCAGACAGCGTTCTGGCGTTGGGAGCCACGTGGTGTTTCTCTTCTCATTACTTGCTACGGTGCCAATTGGGGATCTCATGCTCTGGAGCCCCCCTGAAGGCTTGTGTCCACCCGCCCACGAGTTCCGACGCGGCAGGTGCTGCTCTGGCCTGAGCACCTGTGTTCCCACAAGTTCCCGGCCGGGTGGGTGGTGGGGATGCGATGTGTGCACCACACACACTCTGCAAACCCACGGCTGTAAAGCAAGATGCCTCGTGAATCCTGGAAACCAGAGGAGGGCTAGTCTGGGCCACCTGCCTGCTTAAGTCTCCTTCTCCAGAGCAAGTGGCTGGCACTGACCGGGGACACAGCCCTCCGAGTCCCGGGAACCTGAGGCCACAGGTGACCTACCCCTGAGGTCACAGAGCAAAGGAGGTGTCAGCTGGACTCCCCTGCCTGAGTGTCCCAGGTGAGTACAGCTTTTCTGTCTGCTTCAGATGAGGCTTTTAAAGGTGGGAGTAAATGGAGATTTCCAGAATCTCGTCCCATCAACGGGGTAAGCCTTCCCCTGGGAGTTGCCTGCGTGTGGATTTTATTGGAGAAGAGGCGGGTGATTCAAGAAACAGGCGGGCCCCAGAATCATCAGTGAGATGAAGAGCTGGTGCATGAGTCTGCTCGGGGCCGCGGCAGGAAGCACCCCAGGCCGGGGGGCAGGGAGACGGGCTTCCACAGCAAAGGTTTATCCTCTCCCAGTTCCAGGGGCTGGAAGTCTGAGACCAAGCCTGGCTCCTCCTTGGCGTGGAAGCTGGTGTGCTGTTGTGACGTAATAAGAAATACACCGGCTGATCCAGTAATCTCCCTCTTCTGGCATTTATGCAAAGAATGAATAACCAGGACCTCAGAAAACACACGCACCCCACGTTCCGTCCAGGACTATTCACAGTAGCCAAGACACGGAGGCAACCTGAGTGTCTGCCAACACACCGACGGATACAGAGAACGTGGTCCATGCAAAACATTCCGTTCTATCACTCAGCCATAAAGAGAAGGAAATCGTGCCATTTGCAGCAACACGGATGGACCTCGGAGGGCATCATGCTCAGCGAAATAAGTCAGACAGAGAAAGACAAATAAATGTATGAGCTCACTTAACTGCAGAATCTAAAACAAACAAACAAACAAGCAAAAAAAAAAAAAAAAACACCCACCAAACACCAGCTACAGAGAACAGATGGTTGACTGCCAGAGGCAGGCGTGGGAAGTGTGTGAATGAGAAATTATATATGTATGTTCATTCTTGGTCCCTTGTTGCTGGGACATAGCTCCTAAACCCTTGGCATGTCTTGATGGATGGAGTTGAAGGCAGGAGCGTCTGTTGTGATTCATAGTAAGTCCCTTTCAAACTTACGGGGGCCCCGGAGATGTCTTCAGGATGGGGGCTGGTTGCCAGGGGAGCCAGCCCTGTGGTTAGAAGCTTGGGACTTTTCAGCCCCTCCCCAGCCAGCCCCGTCCCAGCCTCCGGGGAGAGGAGAGGGGACAGGCTGGGGAACTGAGCCAGTCATGTCCTGCGGGCTCTGCGGTAGTGTGAGCACTGATGCTGGGGCAGCTCCGGGTGTCCCCGTGCAACCAGAGAAATGCCGGGGTGGACACCACAGCCCTTGGCGCCAGAAGCCTCGTGAGCAGCGGTTTCTTTGGGGGAGGCTCAGAGAACCGACACCTCCACCCTCGGCTGACAGCGGATGCGAATAACCCAGCCCACGCTCTGGGTGCACACAGTCTCAGGCGTTCGCTTCTCGGGGGCACAAGTTCATCTTGCTGGTCTTTGCGTGACGGCAGAGGTGCAGCAGCGCCTCCCCTTCAGTTCTGAGCGGGCGCGGTTTCGGGGGTGCGGGGGTGATTTGGGAAGATCTCACGAGCGTTTCTTTCCCGTCCCTTTGCTCAGAGCAGGTGGCAAAGCCCTCCGGCGGGGGTTTGGGGTCTCTGGGTCCAGCAGGGAGGAGCCTGGCTCCTCTGCACCTGTCCACACTGGGATCTGTGGGCGCGTCCGGGTCTGTCTGTGGCCGCCTTCTGCAGGGACACCTGCGGCTGTGGCCATGCCCCGGTCCTGCCGCCGGGCACACCTGGTGTTCCCGCAGACGCCGCGCCCCTGCCCTGGGCACTGGGCGTCCCTGCCCTCTGACTCCTGTCCCTCGGCTGCGGTCTGCGCCCTCCTAGGGGTCGAAGGAACAGCAACCACTTCCCCTTGCCTCCTGGGCTGCCTGAGGAGGCTGCTCTGGGCTCTGTCTGCCCCCCGCTGTCTGCAGACATTCCTTCCTGCCGCACCCCGTAGAGGCTCGGAGAAGCGCTGCCCTGTGCGGTCCCTGGGGTCCCAGCCAGGAAGTCGGGCAGACACCTGCCCTCTCAGCGCCCCAGACGGCGGTGCCAGGTGATGCTGGTGGTCACGGCCAGCCTCCGGGCCACGGATCCCTGCACTCCCACGAAGAAACATGTGAAGAACCTTGCTTTTCCCCAAGGTGAGTGTGTAGTGTGCTTGGAGAGACCATCCCACAGGGCATGTCCACCCAGTATCTAAGCACAGGGCCGCATTTGGAAACTCGGTCTCTGCAGACGGGATGAAGTGAAGGGCCTGAGAGGAGGTCCTCCTGGAGGAGGTGGCCCAGCATCCAAGGACAGTGTTCTTGGAAGAGACAGAAGAGGAGAGACGCAGACACAGAGGAGACGCCACGTGGAGACGGAGGCAGAGACGGGAGGGAGGCGGCCACCAGCCCAGGGATGGACGCCTGGAGCCCCCAGAAGCTGGAAGAGGCAGGAGGGACCCTCCCCTGGGGCCTCCGGAGGGAGTGCGGCCCTGGGGCACCTTGACTTCAGACATCTGGCCTCCAGGACGGGGGGAGGGTGGATGCCTGTGGTTTAAGCCCCTCAGTTTGGGGTTTTTCGCTACAGCCATCCCAGGACACTCACCCGCTGATAACACCCCACGGCCATGCTGGGTCCCCTCTCTCCATGTGCGTAAATGTTCCTCCAACAGCGAGAAAGCAGCTCCTCATTAAATCCATTCACTAGCTTAAGCCCAGAGTCCACAGAAAGCGGTTTCCGAAAGGCTGCGTCATCGGCTTGGGCTGTCCTTGTGTGGCATGTCTGTGTGCTCAGAATCTGCAAAAACACACACACACCCCCTGAGATCCCCCAACACGAGTCGGTCCTCGTTTTAATGGAATGTTCTTTTTGGAGGCGGGATCCGGCCGATGCCATCACTCACGGGGCGAGGGCTGTGTGATGCTGTCTGTGCGGCGGGCTTCGGTGACACAGGCCAAACAATTAGGTTTTTAATAGCCAACAAGAAAAAAAAAAAAAAAAAAAAGAAAAGAAAAGAAAAGAAAAAAAAAATCCAGACATTTGCCAGACCCAGCAAGGGGCCTCTGGTTATTTTGGAAAAATACGTCGTAAAAATGTCTGTGTTTTGTTAGCAGCACTGCCTACTACATTTTCACATTTTCTTCAATTAAAAAAAAATCCCCTAAGAGGCATATTTGAAGGCTGCACATTGTGCCTCTCTGTGCCGGCCAAAGAAAACTGAGAATTTAAGAGGTGCTGAGCTCCGCGAATTCAGGGGCTCCCCGTCTTAAGTCAAAATTACATTTTTCACCAAGTCCTTCGATGCAAAATCAAGTTACACACACACACACACACACACACACACTTACATATTCACGTTCTGAAAGCCCCGGGTCATTGTGCACGCACTCTGGCAAACAGTTAAATTTTACAACAAGCAAGCGGGCGATTTCCTAGCGCGTTACCTGCGGACCCGGCCTCCTCCGGGCCTCTGTTTACCGTCCCGGGGCGGCGAGATCGAGGGCTTGCTCCAGACTGAATTTTTTCACTGGTCCTCCGTTCCCCGCCCACCCGCATCTCACATCTGGGTGGTCACCACCCATCCTGCTGGAAACACGGGATTTGGGACGCTTGTCTGAGCAGAAGTGAACGAGGGTTTTAATGTCTGCATCCTTTGCGAGCCTGGGTTTGCGTCCCCAGCCCCTCAGAGGAAAAGGGTCGTAAACGTCTCCCCCGGAGATCCTGTTTCTCATACACCTATGGTCATTAGCTATCTCGCGTTCGCCCCCTGTCTTAGGAATTCTGGCTGGTCACAGACGTCTCTGGATTCCTTCAAACATAAAATTCAAACGGCGATGACTGGTCCCCTACCTTGGCTGGTTTCTTGTTCACGTGTAAGAGAGTATTTTTACCAGCTCACTCACTTGGGTTCGTAGAAGACTGTTGGTTTCTGGAGTGCATGTCTGCTGTCTCATTTAAACAATCATTCTCCTTGATTTCAAAAAGACACATGCACCCCAATGTTCACAGAAGCACTATTTACAACAGCCAAGACATGGAAACACCCTAAATGTCCATCAACAGATGACTGGATAAAGAAGAGGTGGTATATTTATACAAAGGAATACTACTCGGCCATGAAAAAGAATAAAGTAATGCCATTTGCAGCAGCATGGATGGATCTGGAGATGGTCGTTCTAAGTGAAGTAATCCAGAAAGAGAAAGAAAAATATCATATGATATCACTTATATGTGGAATTAAAAAAAAAAGACAAATGAACTTATTTACAAAACAGAAACAGACTCACAGACATAGAAAAGAAAATTATGGTTACCGGGGGGAAGGGGGTGGGAAGGAATAAATTGAGAGTTCGAGATTTGCAGATACTGACTGGTATATACAAAATAGATAAACAAGTTTATACTGTACAGCACAGGGAAATATATTCAATATCTTGTAGTAGCTAAAAAATATGAAAATGAATATATGTATATTCATGTATGACAAGCATTGTGCTGTACACCAGAAATTGAAACAACATTGTAAACTGACTATAGTTCAATTTAAAAAAATACAAAAAAAATCGTTCCCTAACCTGATGGCTTAAATAGAGCTTCCAATCCCCAATCCCAACCCCTAGAAGTTAAATCATTTCTTATTTGTAAGTCTGTGTTTATTCCATCTAGATAGGTTTGCATGGAAATTCTAACTTAGGGATTATTTTAGTTAGCTATGCTGCATAACACACTATGACAAACATGGCAACACTGAGAACACACATTTTGTATCTCACATCTCTGGGTGCTCACAAGCTCATTTCTGAGCTGGGTTCTCCACTGAGGATCTGTTTACCCGGCTGAGATCAAGGCTTTGGCAGAGCTGTGTGTCTCTCCAGAGGTGGGTGGGTTAGAATCCACTTCTAGGGACTTTCAGGGTCCTGGTGGAATCGAGGTCCTTCTCATGCTTTGAATCGCTCTGCCCGCCTCTTCTGCTCTGCAGGGCTGGAGTGACTCTGGAGGGTGGGATCCTCTCTCTACGGTAAACACAATATAGTAGGAACCTCATTCTGCCAAGCGAACCTCGTTCCTGGCTGTGGCACCAAAACCACAAGGACCTTGGGGACAAAATCATGCCTACTGCAGAGACTTATTTTTATTTATTTTTTTCTTTATGGATGGCCCATTGTCCACCACCTTCTACGGATTGGATCCATCCTTTCCCCTGCTGTGTAGCAATTTGACTCTGCCACACGCAGAGTTCCTGTTTACATAGGAACATGTTTCTGCTCTGTTGGTGTTTTTAGCCTATTCATGCCCCGAATCCTTCCTGTTTAAAATCATTCTCGCGTTCTATATCGATATCCAGTAGAGTAAATCTCTATCTCCCCCCTCCCCACCCCCTTTTTTTTTCACCTTTTCCTTTGATGATGGTAGAAACACCATATGCTTGTTTAAATTCAGAAAAATGTCAGAAAACAATCTCTTACCTATGTTTTAAAAAATGTTACTATTATTTTCACATGCTTTAGATGATATTGTGGCCATGGTTTTCACATCTGCTTTTTTTTTTCTTTTTAATGAATGAAGGGCCGTAAATGGCAAAATACCCTTCTTTCTTATGGGAGAGTTGTGTTGCATTACATACATATAAGCTGCACCTCCTTTATGCATTCGTCTATCGATGTGCACACAGGATGCTTCTGTATCTTGGCACTTATAAAGAATGTTGCTGTTAGCAGCGTGGTGTACGTATCTTTTTGAATTAATTCTTATTTTGTGGTTGGCTTTTTCCCTTTGATAACGATGTAAGTTTGAAAACCTAAAGCTCTAAACATTCTTAGAAACAATGAACAGTACATATATGTAAAATTTTAAAAAAATGTGCAGTATACTGTGTATATGTATTTACATGCAATATATTACATATGTGCAGTCAGATCGTAACAATTCTACCTAATAAAACTGAGAAATGAAAAAAAAAGACTGCCTTTTTTTAAACATGATGGAAAACACATTTCTCCGTATTTTAAGAAGTGTTCTTCATAAGCGTAATTTAAAAAATTTATTTATTTACTTGTTTGTTTTAATGGAGGGACTGAGGGTGCAGCCCAGGACCTTGTGCGTGCTAGGCATGCGCTCCACCCCTGAGCTGTACCCTCTTTGCATAAACATAATTTTAATAGCTGCATGTATTGGTCAGATTTCATGGTTAAAAGAGGGCAAACCTACTCTTCATTTACATATCTTTATCTCTATTTATATATCTGTCTGTCTATCTTCTATCAATCCATCCTTCCATCCTTCCATCCATCCATCCATCCATCTAATCATCCGTCCATCCTTCTATCCATCTAACCATCCATCCATACATCCATCCTTCCATCAATCCGTCCATCCTTCCATCCATCTAAGCATCCATCCATCCTTCTATCCATCCATCCATCCATCTACATCTATGTATCTGTCATTTGTGTGTCTCATCTAATCTACCATGTGTATCAATTGATCTACTGTTTATCTATACGAATACCTCCATCTCTATATTTGCGTGCCTTTCCTCAATCTGATATGTCTTGTCTGTCATCCATGTCTATTTAGCTACCGGTCTATGTATCTAATTACCTAACTACATCCATCTTGTCTATCTATCCTCCCAAAATTCACATCCACTAGGAGCCTGGGAACTAGACTTTATTTGGAAAGGAGGATCTCTGCAGGCATGATGACGTGAAGATTCTGAGAGGAGGTCCTCCTGGAGGAGGTGGCCCTACATCCAAGGACAGCGTCCTTAGAAGAGACAGAGGAGGAGAGACACTTGACAGAAGGAAAGCTTGGGGCCCGTCCACAGACCCCTGGTTCTCTGTGGCCTTCAGCTCCAACGTGCTTGGTGTTGGGGGTTCTGGTTCCCTGCTGAGTAAGCGGAAAGGGTGGTTAGACTTTTGGGGTTTCTATACCGTCCTACTGAGTGAAAGGGAGGCTGCAGAGAAAGACGCTGAGGGGAAAACAAGAGACTTTTTGGAAAGATAAGCGGGTTTTTCTGAGCACAGACACAAGATAAGAAAGTTGGTGACGATGCTTGTCTGTACAGGGGTGAGTGGTGTTTCAAGCCAGGGGCTGAAACTTCCCTGGAAAAGGGATCTGGGGGGAGTTTTCAAAAATTTTTAAATATTTATTTATTTTTGAGGATGGGGGAGGTTTTATGGCGTTCTGAGTTCTGGGAGAACCTTTATGCAAACTTAGTTCTAGAGTTATCACTTTGGGTCAGATAAGGGACCCTCCCAGAAGCCCCCTGCCTTCCCCCTCACCGTCAGCATCTGTTGAGTCTCAAATGACTTCAGCTTAAAATAATCTTCCTGCCAACGCTGGCTTCTGAGGGGGTCCCCATGGAGTGAAAAACAAAGGAGGCAACGATTTAGCAAAGCGTGTGTGGAGGGGTCTTTACTGTAGGTTTGGCCGCATGCACCGTGGGTTTCTTTTGGGAAGAAACAAGCCTTTCTGTGGAATCGGGTTTTCTCCTCCAAAGGAAGGCGGGGTCGATGGACCGACCGTTTGCGCCTGAGGAGGGGTGCAGGGTGGCGGGCTTCCTGCCTCCTGTGCGTGGGGTGGCGATGGGGGGGGTGGCTGGGTTAAATCAGTGCATTTCTGTGAACACTAAAACTCTGTCGGGGAATCCCCCCAGGCAAGCAAAAATAATTGTGCCAATAATACAATGACAGGACAACGTTAGAAAAATAAGGATTAAACGTAAACACACACAAAACAAAAAATAAACACACCCCCCCCCGAGAATTTTAAGAGGGTACAATTCAAAGTGGAAGCAAGAAAAAACGTTAGAAAGACCATGGGAACGTCTGGAAGGGTTTGGGGGTAAAATCCCAGCAGGAAATGAGCTTCCTCCCCACTTCCCCGGGATGCCTGGGACCGCCCGGCTGGCTGAGCTCCAAGCAGCAGTCTTTCCCTGAGGTTTTGTCCTTTGACATTCTTGCATGAAAAGCCCCCCTTCCCTGAGCGGCAAGCACCCACACTGAGGTTTACAATCCACCTGGAGGCCATGCTGTGCGTGTGACGGGAGGAAGGGCGCCTTTGGTTACTCCCAGGCCGCCAGCGAGTTTCCAGCGCCCCCTGCTGCCACACAGTGCCTGTGCCCGTGGGCCCGTCCCGGACCCCCTGGGGCCTGCTGGTTTCAGTCCAGACCCTGCCCGTCAACTTAATTTCACAGCTTTATAACGAACGTGGCATCTGACCGTCTGATAGACTGCGTTCCTTGCTCCGCCTGCCCCTCTGCCTCCACCGCCTCTGGCTACTCTGAGCCCTTTGGGATTCCCTGCAGCTTTGGAAAGAGTTTGTCAGCCGCAGGGGAAAACAAAGCAAAGCAAAACAAAAACGTATTGAAATGCTAACTGGGATTGGGTGGGGTCCCCAGACGGAATTGCAGAGCTTCGGTCTCTTCCAAACGCAGAGCGTCTGACCCTGTAAGGACGGTGGCTCTGTTTTCAGGAAAGTGTGGAAACTGCTCCTGTGCGTCTTTAGTTGGAAGTTTTCCCTGAGGTCCTGGAGTGTGTGACACCATCAAGAGGAGATTTTCTTTAATGCTTTAAATCCCCCTCCCCCTTGTTAGCGGATAAAACAAGTGCCTTTTGTATGTTGATTCCGTGTCTGGCACTTGCTGGATAAACTCTGAGTCACTCATTCATCTTTGGGTTGTTCTGCATTTTTCTAGGCACATAACAATTTATCTCCCGATGGCAATCTCATTTCTTCCGTTCTGATGCGTACACCGCGATTCCCATGTCTCCCCTGACTGACGTTTCTCATACTTGCTGTGTGTTCTCCGTCTTTCTCTCCGTCGGCCTCACCGAGAGTTTATGAACTTTGCCAGCTGCATTGAAAAAGCACACATTACCTTTGGTTGCATCCCCCCTATTTCTTAAAAGTTTTATCATCTCCTTTGCAATATTTTCCTTAAATCTATTTGACTGTTTTTTTTTTTTCCTTCCTAGCTTCTGGGTTTTCTTTTTGCTTTTGGTTTCTGGCACAATGCTATGGTTTTCAGAGAATACACTTTATTCGGTTGCAGCTTTAATTTTTTACGCTTGCTGACGTTCACTTTGAGACTCGGTCTGTGGTGGTCAGGGAGGAAAGACTTTCCCTCTGCCCTCCTAGGGTCGATCGCTGGGTCTATGAAATAAAGTGACCACAGGCAGATTAAAGATAGGCAGACTTAGGAAAGTTTCATATTAGGGGCACAAGAGTATCAGAGGGAAAAAAAGTGATACCCAAAAAACTCAGATCTGAGAGCTTACAGACCATCTTCATCGGGGTAGGAATGGGGGTGGGGAGGGGGCGTGGGCCTTGCAGGGGAGACTAAGTGGTTTTTAGGTAAAATGACTCAGCCCTTAGAACAGACAGCAGGTGTGACTGTGTGACTTTTTCCCTCCGGGCGTGACGTTGACACTTAGCCTCTTCTCCTGAGGAGAGTGGGTGACACTCCCTGGAGGGGACTGATGAAAGCTGGCTTCCTTTTGGAAGAACGTTGGGCAGGTGCGTTCAGGGAAAGCCTCTCTTTGCATCCGCCGGTTTTCCAGTGATGTCCGCTCACAATAGTCCCCATGCCAAAGGGACACATTTTAGGGTCACGTGTCCCCAACCCCTTTCCTGCTCAGTCATTACTCATTCTTTTGTGTCGTTGAAGAGAACGAGCACTGGGGGAACGGACACAGGGAATAAACTTATGGCTACAAGGGGGCCCAGGCCGAGGGGTACATTGGGAGTTTTGGGGTTAGCAGATATACACCACTAAATATAAAACACATAAACAGCAGGGTCCTACTGTCCAGCACAGGGAACTCTATTCAATACCTCGTAATAACCTATAATAGAAAAGACTATGAGAAGAGGAAAAAAAAAGCAATGAACTGGAGTTCTTAAGACAATGTGCCTTCTTAAGACGATGTGCCAAGACAATGGGTCCTGTTTTCAGCCCCGGGGGGGTCTTGACTTGGATGCTGCCGGGGGTCATGGATGTGCTGGTCAGGCCCAGGGGGGGCCAGCTAATAGCCACGAGGACACCCCGCTGTCCGGCAGTCGCAGGTCTGACAAACACCCCTGCCCCGATAGGTGACCCAGGACCAGCGTCGCTATGAGTCCCTAAGCACGGTCACGCCCGTGGAACCCTGAGGACAGCTTCAGACGCGAAACTTGCAGGATGCTTAGAATGCAAGATACTCAGGGTGGGTTTTGCAACATTGGGTAAAAAATGCGAACTGTTTTTTCTTTTTTCTCTTTTTGGGTAGGGGGAGGTAATTGAGTTTATTTATTCTTACTTTTTTTTTTTTTAACTTTTAATGGGGGCACTGGGGATTGAACTCAGGACCTCACGAATGCTCATGAGGCACTGTGCCCCTGAGCTGTACCCTCCCCGCTCTGGAAACCACCACCCAGCCCCACTGGCCACCCGTCAATTTCCATTCTCCCTGGAAATCTTCCAGGGTGTGCCTGTTTGTGATGGGTGGTGGCGTTGGAGGTGGGGGTGGAGCCAGACGCTGCCCACCTTTACAGGTAAATTCACTTCCCCACGTCCTTTCTGGAAAAGGCAGGGTTGCTGAGAGCCAGTCTGGTTTTTCCAGCTGCGGCTTCAGTGTTTCCCACGTGGCCTGATCACCTAGACAGGAAGCATCCTGGGTCCCTGGATGTCAGCCTGCAGCTTCCGCTCACATCAGCACTGATGCCACACACACACAGACAGACAGACACAGACACAGACACAGACACAGACACAGACACACACACACACACACACACGCGCGCGCGAAGGCATCCCCGTCTACGGTTTACCCCCCTGCGGTCTGGGCAGGTAGCCTGCCTACAGATTTCTCCCAAGTTACCAAGGATGAGGGTCACGCTGGCCGTGTCTCCCTCCGGAGGCAGAGATGAGCCCACACGGGATGGGTCAGCGGGGACCTGTATCTACAAAACGACCCTCTCAGAGGGGGCGGGGGTCCCTGTAAGCCTTTCTCGGAGGGGGCGCTCGCCTCCGCCCACCCACACAGCTGTCATCTCTGCAGACGAGAAGCTCTTCCTCAGGATGTCAGGGAAATGTAACTTCCTCCTGACAAGCCTTGTGAATCCCCGAAGGCTGGCTTGGGTGGGGGCAGGAAGGGGTCCTTTGCTTTTCATCTGTGATGCAGAAGCTCCGAGTGAAGGGACTAGAAGAGGTGCGACCCTTTAGTGGGAGGCGGCAACGTGGGAAGAACCTGCAGACGTGCAGACACTCCGGGAGTGTCCTTGGACTTGTCTGGAATACCCGTCTGGACCCCGCTAGAAATGCCTCCCCCTTTTTTTCCCCAGGGACTTTCAGGGTCATCCCCACGGGGTGATGCAGGTGAGGAGTTACCCAGTCAGACCACTTCCTTGGACCGCACTCTGCAAGTGCCACTGGGGGGCAGCAGATCCCTGCGGCTCCTCAAAGCCACCTTCTTTGGGTTAAAAAAAATTTCCAAGAAAAGTGTAAGGTCTGTTGAAAGATGGACCCCCACAGAGTGATCAGATCACCGCGAATGAACCCAGTCTGTCCCTGGAGACCGAGCCCCGTTAGGGCGTGAGTGTTGTCGTGGCTGACAGTCCGGGGACCCTGGACAGGACCAGAGACGTCCAAGCCGAGCATTCCCGGTTCGGCTCAGTCTCAATGAAGGGAAGACGGAGGTTTCTCCCCGGATCCCAGGCAGCTGGAATTTGGCAAGTTGCTCAAAAGAGTCTGGAGGAGACAAAAGGGTCGGGGCTCGGGGAGCCTTCCCCAGCCGGGAAGGGCTGCAGGGAGTTTCCAGCTCACTCACCCGCTTTGCTCTGCGGGGAGGGAGCGTCCAAGTCTCAATGGTGCAGCCTTGGATTCCGCTTCAAAGGGGATGAAGTTTTGAGAGGTGGAGGCATGTCATCCTGCCCTCAGTCCCGCAGGCGGCCCCACAGTGTGGAGGGGTCCTCAATCCTGCACACCGTGGAAGGGTCCTTGATCCCACAGACACCCCCCAGGGCATGGAGGCCCCCCCCCCCAATCCTGCAGACAGTTCCAGAGGATTGGAGAGGTTCCCAGTCCTGCAGACAGTCCCACAGTCTGGAGGGATCCCCAATCCCATAGGCGGGCCCAGAGCATGGAGGGGTCCCCAATCCTGCTGAGAGTCCCAGAGGACTCAGAGGGGTCCCCACTCCCACAGACAGTCCCAGGACATGGAAAGACCCCCCCAGTCCTGCAGACAGTCCCAGAATGTGGACCACGGCCGTGTGCATCCGAGCACACGGACACTTCTTACTGTGCCCTGTGCCCCACCGACCTCTCCCCTCTGTCCTCAGCGGCCCTGGCCAGGAGAGCTTCCAGGCAAAAGCAGCACCAGCTCCGATGGGCAGGTGGGTGCAGCAGTCAGGCGAGGTTTGATTTTGCAGGGCGGTGGGTCCCACTGGCCGCAGGCACACCGTAGCGTGTAAAATGGTTTGTTAGCGTCATTCAAACCGGGCACCTCCGATCGGGACCGCAGTCTGCTCAGAGCTAAGAAGAGCTCCCTAAGAGTCTAGAAAGTTCAGCAGGGGGTCCGTCCAGGCCACCCCCGACGTCTTCCTTCCAGGTTTAAGTAAAACCAGAATTGACAGCTGTCACTACACACGGGCCCGGGCGCCCGTGGGAGGCCACACGTGGAGCACACAGTGGGGTCTGTTGCTGACTGTGCACTTTTGGGCTTTCGATAATCCGAGCGAAAAGGTACTGGCGAAGTTTTCCAAGGGGCAGGACACTTACAATCGGATTAAGCCTCATAAAAAAAATACTGTTAAAAACCATGTGAAATGAAACGTCGCCCTTTCTGCACACTTAAAATAATTCAAAGTCTCATTTCTGCGTACTTAGATAATTTAAAATCTCCTCCTTTTTCCCCTCCCCTCCCCGTGATTCTGTGTTGCTTAACCAAACAGTCGAGGGTGGGCTCTAGGTTTCGTTGCCCACGCTCTGAAACGCGAGGTCTGCGGTGATTTACCTAATGCAGGTGAAACTCATTAATGGTCGAACTCTAGAGGTGGCATTTACGAGTATATAATTTCCTAACGCCCGAAGTATTTCCAGTTACGATGCTGCAGATTCTCTCCTGGTACTTCTGAGTTCTCTGGTTGATGGGTATGCTGAAAATGACGGGATGGCCATTTTAAAATCTCCACGGTTTTATTTTCTTCCCCCCTTTAAGCCCGTGTGTTTCTGAAAGTTTCCTGTTTTCTGAGCAAAGGAAGAAACAGCATCCGAGCCAGTCCAGGGGTCTCCAAAACACACCAAGGTGATGCGGGGAGCAGGTGCGGGGCCGGGGCAGGGTCTGGGTGGGCGTTTGCATAGGGGGCGATCCCAGGGCTGGAGTCCGGACCTTCCCCCCTACCCCACCTCTAGATAATAGGGCTTTGTGAAAACTCGAAACAGAACGCACTGAATTCCTAAAAGTTGGCTACAGACGTCAAGGTTTTCAATCTAAACAATGCTTGCGTTGACGACTCCCGTCTAAATTCCTCACCAGGCCAAATTCTCACAGGAAAAAGGATGGTTTATATTATTCTTAAGTAGGATTTTATTACATCCTGAGGGCAAGACGTTATTGGGGGGGGGGGTTGTTCATTTTTATAGCCAGGGCTACACCATGAAAGTCAATGGAAAGCAAAAGAACCCAATGAATTTTTGCATGTAACGTTCTGCTTTTGTTGTGGTGGAATATATACAGCATAAAACTTAGCCTCCTACTCGCTCCCCAGTGCACAGTTCTCCGGCTTCAGGGACGTTCATTTCGTTGTGTAACCGTCCCTCTCCGTGTATCTCCAGAACATTTTCGTCACCCCAAACTGACACTCTGTCCCCATTAAACAATTGTTTCTAATCTTCTTTTTTTTTTCTTTTTGTTAAATCGTGAGAAACTATATCCAGGAAGGAAAAATTTCCATGGGATCTTAGTGGCTGGTGTAGTTTAAAATAGGTCCAATGTGCAGTCACGAAGGATTCTTGGAGGGGACGGAAGAGGCATTCAGGGACAGATAAGTCTTCAGCAAATTAAATGCTTCCCTGGGAAGAATGCGCTCATGTCAATAGAACTACCTTTCAGAATACGGTCAAAAACACTCACATTTTCTTCCTTCTGGTACGGTATAGCCCGTCTGCAAAGCCGCGCAGGGAGGCCCTTAGATTCTCACGGGTCGGGCACCGTCACACACGATGTCAAGCCGAAAACAACAAATGCTCCGGCAGGTGTGGCAGTGGCTGAAGGGACACGTAACTTGTAACTCGGGGACGTCAAGGCGGACACGTGACTGTGGGGGAGGGGCAGAGAAGAAAGACGGGCGCAGTCCACAAGCTGGGCGCTCCAGAATTTTAACTCCGCCACGAAGCACAGCCTCCAGCCACGTTCTGCCGTGTCCCTGGCGTGGCCGCCGAGGCTCACCCAGGATGATAGTGGCTTTAATTCATGCGCCTCTGGGAGCCTGTGAGCCTTATTCCTTAGGACCGAAGGCCCTGCTGAGCCACTGAGGGTGACCTGATGCCCCCTCAAGAAACGCAGTGCTCCCCTCATTCTCCAGGGAGCTGCCTGGTGTTCTACGTTGCAGACCGGGAGGGGCGTGGGGGGCGCTCCCCGCGGCCAGCTCTCAGGCGTGGAGTGTGTGCAGGCCTCACTCCCGTTTTGCAGGATGGAAAGTCCTGGGTGGGAGCACTCGGGGAGACCAGAGATGGGGGAGAAAGAAGAAACTCTGACCCCCTCAGTTGGGGGGGCTGCTCTGAATCCAGGTTGTAGGTTGCAATCAGCTGGAGAGATCCAAAACGTGCCAATGGATTGTGGGGGCGGCAGGCGAAGTTGGGGGAGAGGCAGCAAGTCCTGTTAACTGATTTCCGCTGTGCATCAATCGGGCACCTGTGACGCGGATGCTCTGGGCCCTCCTGCCCCAGCGCCTGAAGCTCCAAGTCCCGCACCCGGGAGAAGTCACAGCGGGGCGCTGAGCGTACTCAGCATGAGTTTGCACAAAATCCGTGCTGTCCGTGAGCCCCACCAGCTCCCTCCTCCAGAGGCGTAGAAAGGCGCACAGTCATGCACGGCTGGCCGCCGGTCCTCCCTCCCACCGCCCTGCAGCCACAGTAGCCCTTTTAGGGTCCCCCCCCCGCCCTCCCCGAGGCCAGACAAGCCCGCACTGTTACTGCGCTTTGCGCCCGGCCAGGCCAGCCAGCAGAAGTCTTTAGCAGCTGGCCAGGCTGCGTAATTAATGACTTGACCACCAAGGTGAGAAGCCAGGGACTGCATTGGCTAAATAGTTTATTGTTTAGGGGAGAAAATAAATAAAGAAAGTGTTCTATGGTTAGCTTTTTTTCTCCTTAAAAAAAAAAAAAAAGAGAAGTTGAAGGTGATTAGTAAAAGGAAGCTTTCTTTCATGGGGTTATGGTCAGACTCGACTTTTCTACAAATCCTGGCGGTTGGTGATCTGTTAAGTGGGAAATTCGCCCTGGGCATACGGATCGTGTTGGGGAGAGCAGAGCTATTTGCCAGATGGAGATCGGGAAGCAGAGATGGGCTGAGTCTCCCTGTGGGTAACAGGCCAACCACCATGTTGTGTTTTTATGGTGCAGGAACTTCATTTTGGACCCGGAAGAGGAGACAACGACCCCAGTCCTTCCCTTTCTCCGGCTGGAAATGCTGCAGGGCATTCAGGGCTGTGAAGCATTGCCTGTGGGTGAAGTGCTTTGCAGCACCAGGCAGATGTCAGGGGTGGGTGCCTTGCGCACCCACAGCACAAACTCCTCTACAACGGGGGTCCTGAGATCGGGGGGCTCCCCTCCCAGGGACACTTGGCAGAGTCTGAAGACATTTTCAGTTGTCATGCCTGGTGGAGGAAGGGGGCTCCTGTCAAGAGGTGGGTGGAGACCAGGGACACTGCTTCACAGCCACAGTGTACAGGGCGCCTCCCGTCAGAGGGTCACCCAGCCCCGGTGTCAGCAGCGCTGAAGCTGAGAACGTCCGGTCAAATCACGAGAGACTATCTATCTGCTTATCTATCTTTCCATCCATCCATCCATCCATTTTTCTGCCTGTCTATGTATCTATGTGCCTATCTATTTATCATCTTTCTCTTGTATCATCTATCTGTGTATTTTCTGTGTATGTATCTATCTTGCAGTCATCTATGTACCTGTCTATCCGTCCATTTGTCCATCTATCTACATACACGGTGGTTTACAATTAGGCTGAATTATGTCTCCCCCTTGCAAATTCCTATGTTGAAGTCCTGGCCACCAGGACCTCGGAATGGGGCTGTGTTTGCAGATGGGGTCTTTAAGGAGGTGATGGAGGTAAAATGAGGTCACTAGGGTTGGGTCCTGATCCCACAGGACTGGGGTCCTTATAAGAAGAGGAGATGAGGACCCAGACACTCACAGAGGGACGCCCACCTGAGGACACAGGGAGGAGATGGCCATCTACACTGGGGGATGTGGGTGGGGGTGGCTGTCCCTGGTGCACCCAGACGCAACCCCGAGCTTGTCGGAAAGTTTCCCTAGCTTCTCTTTAAATCCAAGCTTGGGAGAAAGGACAGGAAAATCAGGAACATGGGAGAGTATTAAGAACTTCAAACGAAAACAGCCAGGCGGCCCTCCTTTCCTGGGGAAGGCGGCGTGGACCATCCCGACGTGCTCCGTGTTCAGGAAATCAGCCGCAGACGTTCAAAGGCTCCGGCCCGGGGGGAGCGGGGGGCAGAGGCCGGGGTACGGTGGGGGCTGGGGGGGCCGACACGCATTCCTCTACAGCGCCACATGAAAGTCCCGCAGATTAGGGCCGTATATTACACAGACGTGATGCAGGAACGGCAGAGGCCTCTTCTGCCCCCACTGTATCTTATTAGCACCTCATCAGGCGGCGATCCGCCAGCAGATGCTAACAAGATCGGAGAGGGCCCCGCCGCCCGTCCGGGGGACGCTCTGTCTCCCATTAGGGACAAATGCAATTTAATAGGTTGAAAGAGGCAAGGCCCGGGACGGGGCTAATACATCACCCTCGCCGAAAACAAAGGCAGCTTGGAAAAGCCTGTTTATGGCGTGAGCCTGAGCCCCGCCTGCACGGGCCCCATGGGAGGCGGGAGAGGTCGCCACCTTCTCCCAGCTCCAAAGAGGGTGCCCGGGAGCGTCGAAAGCCCCGCTCAGTCCGTTCCGTGGACGTGCGTTGGGTCCTCATCACGGGCCCGGGCGGTTTTGGGTCAACAGAACCAAGATGTCCTTCTCATGAAACTGACCCCGTCGTAGGGGAACAAACAGGCTCTATATGGAATAGGGAAATCATACGGTGGGTTACGAAGGGTGTGAGTGCGATGGAAGTAAGAAAATTGTTCAGGGGGGCGCAGGGTGGGGTGCAGGTGAGCTCTTTATTTGCTGGTGAAATAGGGGGCCTCAGGGAAAGAGAGTCAGTGGGCATGTGGGTGGATTCCTGGGGAAGAATGTTCTGGAAGAGTGGGCAGGTGTGGGGAGAGAGGAAGGAAGACAGAAAGACAGGTGGGGGGATTCCAGAAGCCAAGAGACTATAAGGAGGGAGTGACTGCTGTGCCCCTTTGCCGCTGGGTCCAGGAAGGGGCTGTTCCAACATGTGATCAGGGGTCTTGATGAGAGCTGTGTATGTGCAGGGCTTGTGCACTTCCGTAGACCAAATACATGGAATTGTGTAAAATAAACTACAATAAGCTAAAATAACGGACACCTATGCAAGTCACTTACTTTCACTGAAACTCATTTAGTTGTCCTAACAATATGAAGAGGCAGGGGAATAAATGCGTTTTTCAAATTGTATGGGTTCAGGTTTGGGGTGGACATGTTCAGGGGGCAATGCTGAAAATTTGCAAGTGTCCCCACCTACTCCGGGGAGAGCAGGGGAATCATGGAGGAAAAATGGTGAAGCACTGAATCAAGAGGCCGTATAAGTCTCTCATGGCTGCTGTAACAAGTGGCCACAGATCCATTGGTTCCAGGCGACACGGGTGTATCAGCTTATGTTCCTGGAGCTCACATGCCCGAAAATGGGTCTTGGGGCTGAAGTCAGGGTGTCCTCAGCCATTGAAGGCTCTGTGGAGGACTCCTTTCCTTGTTTCTCCCAATTTCTAGAGGCCGTCTGCATGCCTTGGTTGATGGTCCCCTTGAGAAATGGCAGGACTTCAACTTCCACCTCCTGCTCTGACTCCAACCCCCCTGCTTCCCTCTTCTAAGGACCCCTGTGGTGATGCTGGGCCCACCCGGATAACGCAGCGTCACCTCCCACCGAAACATGCTTACCTCGAACACGTCTGCAAAGCCCCCTTTGCCACTTAAGGTGACGTAGTCACAGGTTCTGGGGATCAGGACGTGATACCCTTAGGGACATTATTCTGTCCTCCATGCGGTGATCAGGACGTGGACATTTTGGAGACATTGTTCTAGGTCCCCCAGATTCCGTCTGAAAGGGAAAGAAAAAAAATCTCCCCATGTTCCTATTAGATTTTGATGGTCTCTCTGTGTTCTAGTCCCACCTCATCAGCAAAGATTTTATTTCCCAGATGACGTCCACAGAGCCAGCAGCAGAGGGAGGGCGAGGACTGCGGGGCCTCAGACGGTTCCAAATCTTTTCCAACTGCAAACCAGAGGGGACACTCACCACATGTGGTTCTCCACGGCGAAGACATCAAAGCCATGTTCCCTCCTACTGGAAACTGATTTAATTCCTCCAGCAAGGCATCGCAATGACGAACATTTCTTTTTAAAACCCGTGGCCCCGTTAATAACCAGGACTATTAGAGGGGACTCCACTTTTATGAAGCGTGGGTAATTGTTCCCACTACCCTTCAAAGGGAATCCCAGAGTCCAAGAGTCCATGAAACAGCTGAGTACTTCAAGGTAAAGCACTCCTTTCCTGCAAAATGCTGTGTATTTTCAAGGCTCAGGGCGATTTTATTTGTGTGTGTGTGTGTGCGCACGTGTGCACTTCCGTAGACCAAATGCATGGAATTGTGTAAAATAAACTACAATAAGCTACAATAACGGACACCTATGCAAGTCACTTACTTTCACTGAATCTCATTTAGTTGTCCTAACAATATGAAGAGGCAGGGGAATAAATGCTTTTTTTCAAATTGTATGAAAAACGAAAGGTTACAAATTACTTTGATTTATTAAATCAGAGTCTCACACAGCAAGATCCACAGCTGTGTCTTGCTGGACATCACTGGACACAAACCACTGGGAGACGCTAAATTCAGAACTGGGTACGGTATCACCACCACATCTCGGATGCAGGTTATGATGTCCGCTTCCACCAGGGAGCACTCCTGGAGGGCCCCAGGTGCAGGATCTGGGCACAGAATCACCCCACATCTCAGAAGCAGATCTTTGAAGTCCATTTCTTCAAGGATCACTCTTTGGGGACCCCAAATACCCAATTCTGAGTACATCATAACCTTAGCATCTCAGAGTTAGGTCTCCCAAGTCCATTGCCACCACCAGGGAGACTTCCATACCTCATTGCACTTAAACCTGGTTATGCCTCTCTCAGGCGGGCATTCTCAGCATCCCACAGTCCTAGATGTGGACACGGGAGCTGGAATGGTTAGGAACTTGCCCAAGACAACAGTTTGTGAACCATGGAGACTGAACGATCAAACCTCACGGGTCTGAGCCATGCCCACCCATGGCATCTCTGTCATTCTGTCCCATGTCTGGTGTGTGGTGTGTGTAGCTGTGTGACATGTGTGCATATTGTGTGTATGTGTGTGATCTGTGTGTATGTGTGTGATCTGTGTGTATGTGGCATGTGTGTGTGTTTGTGTTAGTGTGCGATGTATGCCCCTATTCCCATCCATCCCCCCATTTTAAGGCCCTGAAGACCCTTGGTCCTGGGAACTCTCACCCTCAGGGAGCCGTCTTCAGAAGGGCTCAGCGAGTATGTGGTGAGTCCCTGTCCAACCCCGCCATCCACTTCTGTCTCAGTGAGCTTCTCATGGGGCTGGCGGTCTGGAAGACTCCACTCTGCACCTCGGCCTGAACTTGCCCCGCCTGTGACAACAGCACAATGCTAATGCACCCAGGTAGGCTCACGGATTACAACAAGTGGACTGTATCATAACACACCGCTAACAGGAGGGGAAGCTGGGTGTGGGTACGCGGGGGCCTTGAACTATCTTCCTGATTTTTCTGTCAGTCTAAAACTGTTACAAAATGAAAACTTTAAAAATGAAGTTCAAGAGGGCTTAGTTAGATGCCGTACACATTACACACGTACACATTATGTACATGCCTGTTTTACGTATGCGGATGCGTTATAAAGGTTAACACACACGCACGTAAGTTTAGTGTATATACATATAGACACACATTGTAAACTGCAGTAGATACATATGCATACATACGTGTGATGGTTAACTTTATGTGTCAGCGTCACTGGGCTACAAGGTGCCTGGGTAACTTGTTGAACGTGATCTTTGGGAGTGTCTATTACAGTGTCTCTGAATGAGATTAGCCTTTGAATTCGGGGGCCCGAGTAAAGCAGATTACCCTCCCTATGATGGGTGGGCCTCGTCTAATCAGTTGAGGGCCTGCATAGGACAAAAAGGTGGAGGAAGGAGAATTTGTTCTCTCTGCCTGGCTGTGTGAACTGGAACGTTGGTTTCTCTCCTGCCCTTGGACTGGGATGGGCACCATCAGCTTTCCAGGTCTCCAGCTTGCTGATGGGAGACTGTGGGACATACCAGCCTCTGTAATCAGGTGAGTCAATTCCTTATACTAAATCACTTTGTATGCATATATGATATGTCTCATTGGTTCTACTTCTCTGGAGAACCCGGACTAATACTATAGACGGGTGTCTGTAGCTATATTTTTATACATGCCTGCACACATATACTGAGCTTACACAGTATAAAGTTTAGCATAAATGCATATGTATCTCTAAATGTGAATGTGCATATACACGTGAAAGTTTAAAATATACATGCTCTATAATGTGCATGATGTGCACATACGTGTCTTACGCCTGTATAGGCATATAATCTGTGTCTATGTTTGTCCACCATCAACCGTCTATTATCGATCAATAATTTATTGACCTATCATATACTTGCCTATCCATTCATCATCCATCCACCCATCATCTCTTCATCATTATCTTTCTGTATCTATCTATCTATCCATCCATCTTATCTATGTATCTATGTATCTATGTATCTATCTATCTGCCTACTTACCTATCTAATCTATCTATCTATCTATCTATCTATCTATCTATCTATCATCTATCTATCTTATCTATCTATCATCTATGTATCTATGTATATGTCTGTCTGTCTGTCTGTCTGTCTGTCTATCTATCTATCTATCTATCTATCTATCTATCTATCTATCTATCTATCTAACTATCCATCCATCTATCCATCCATCCATCCATCCATTTATCTTTACCTATCCATCCCCTCCCAAAGGTTTAAATAAATCCCAGATGACAGACCACCATCCATGCCAAGTCACCCCAGCCACTGCTAGCTGTGTGTGTCCACCACGACCTACGACCTGATCTCCCAACAGCTGGGCCAGTCCCTCCTTGGACGTCCCCGTCCACAAAGGGCCCTGTGTCTCCTGCCACCTGAGGACGAGTATTTTCCGCAGCGGTGTGGTTTTCTGCCTGCAGCCATTACAGGAGAACACCAGCCCTGTCAATCTTAGAGGGGCAGGGCTCTCTGGAGCAGTTGGCCTGTATGACATTAGGATATTTTTATTACCTCTTAAAACACGAAGACCAGCATGTGATATATAATATGAGATCAGAACAGTGCTGGCTTTTTCCTTTTTTTCCACTGTTCAGACTCTCTCAGTGAATGGATGTCAGTCGTACCACAGAGGGAAATGGGGCCCCAGATGGCAGGTGCTGCGGTTCAGAGTGTCTGCGGCGTGTGCTCGCCACGTGTGTTTGAGGCCAGACGGCCCCCTTGCACTTGCAGGGAAGATGGGGTCCCCTGGGCTGTTGGTGACGTGTGGGTATCACTTAAACTTGATCCATCACAGAAGAGGAAAAATGCCCGTCCTCAGAGTCATTTCGAGCAGCGGCTGGATTACTTTTCCTTCCTTTGTCCTTTCACTAACTCCAGATTTTTAATTACAAATGTGCAAAAGAAAAGGAAATTAAACCATAACCCTTACCCCATCGCCCCAGCGCAGAACATTCACTCAACTGAAGCTCGTAAAAATGATCCAAGTCAGAAACAAGGACTTTTCTTTCCAGGATCTCACGTCTTCCCAGGCTAACCCTATGTGTGAAGACTGGGGTTTTTGGCTCAGAGGGAAGTTACCCCTGCTGGGTATTGGGGATGGCATTTGGGTGTGTCTTCCTACCATTGGGCTGTCCCTCTGTGCCGAGAGAATTCAGGGGACCTGCAGAGTGGAGGAGAGGCTTTTAACCCACAGCACGGTGGTCCTGACACCTCGGGAATCATCCTTGCTTGCTTGTTGGGCTCTTTGAAATCTTGGGGTGTTTTGTGGGTCCCCTGAGAGGAACGTGGTTGGTCCAGGACATGGCGTGGTTCTCCTTGGGTTGCCCCCATCACTCTGCCTGGCATAGGGATTTTCCCATAAGGCTTTGCTCCCACGTCCATTTAGACATACACTTGAGCCCGTGAGCATTCACACAGGATGGCCCGCGTCCCTGACTGCAGCCTCTTGGGAAGCTGATGTTTCCGACTTGGAGGAGCTGGGCAGGAGGCTGGGGGATTGATTAGGGAGGGAAGTGGAAGCCTGAACATTCCCGGGACTGGCTCTGTCTCCCTTGTGAGCCGGGAGCAGATTGGTTTCCACCCCAGCTCAGTCTGTTCCCACCTCAGCTGCACCCTGCAGGTCTTCCTGCACTGGCTACTCTGGTTTAGCCTCTTCTTGGTTGGGTTTACCTCGACTATGGTGTCTCCAAGCCCCCTGAAGGTGAGTCCTAGGTGACAGAAAGGTCCCCTTGGGTCAACCTGGCAACTAGTCTGGTGCATTTGGGCTCCTGTCAGTTCTCAATCAGGGATGTATGTGGTGAGCAGCATAACATTCCCCGAGGATGTCCATGTCCTCATCCCTAGAATTTGGGAATATTACTTTCTGTGGCAGAAGTGACTTTGCAGATGTGATTACATGAAGGATTCCAGGGCGGGAGATGTTCCTGGATTACCCGGGTGCATCAGATGTCCAAGCATCCTTATAAGAAGGAAGCGGGGGGGTGGGGGTCAGAGGCAGAGAAGGAGGTGCGAAGACAGAAGCGAAGGTGGAGTGATGCACTTTAAGATGTACGAGCGTGCTACACGCCAGGGAATGCTGGAAACCTCTAGAAGCTGAAAAGGGAAGGAGACACATTCTCCCCTGGGGCCTCCAGGAGGACCCAGCCCTCCGGGTAGCTCGTCCTTAGTGCGGTAAGACTTCTCACCCATAGAACGGTAAGATATTAACGTGTGGTGTTTAAGCTGCCGTGTCTGCAGCCTTGCGCGGAGCAGCCCTAGGAAACCACTGGAAACACATCCACTTATTAACAGGGGTTGGGACGACTGGGGTGAGGGGCTCTGTGGCTGGGGGACATCGGGTTTGCTGGCATGTTGGAGTCAGCTGTGAGCACCGCCATCTCTCCCTGCACCGACCCCTCCTCTCTCTCTGGGTGCTCTCTATGAAAGTAATTTCCTGGTACTGTGACCAACAGACCTTGCACGTCATCTCTGCATTCTCAGCAGGTTCTGACCACAAGTGGAATTTCTGGGTCAATCCACACCAGACTCTCATAAGGAATGCAGCTAGGTCTTTGCAACCATCCTCGATCCCCTTCAACCGCCCCGGGATGGAGGAATCTGAAAGCAAGAGAGGGAAGCATCAGATTCCCCCAGCAGAGGGCATCCGACGAACGCACATGGCGTTTCCCTGATCATCCTGCAGAGGCTGACTGTCTGAAATTGGCCACCGCCTCCAGGGTCTAGGAGCCTGGCTCTGAGCTCAAGGACAAAACCACACTCTCTCTCTTCAAATAAAAAGAATGAAGGCATGTCTCTGACCCCAAGCCTCACTTGGGGTCATCAACTTCCTGAAGTTTTGACATGCTGTGTGCAAAAACAGTAACAAGTCAAAACCCACCAAAGCCTGTTAAATTTCCATCATCTACTGAGACAGTGAGTCAGGGCCCCTGTGCTCAGAAGGCAGCATCCAGTGGCAGTTCTGAATGAAGGTTAGTGCCAGAAATTGGGATGAGGAGGGGGCAGAGTGTCTGGGTGTGGGGTATCCAGAACAACAGGGCTTCTCGGAAGAGGGTCTCAGAATATTCAGCTTTGAAACCTGAAAAGCCATGCAGTCACTGAATAATCTGCTCCAACTTCATGTAGATGGTCATTATATTGTTGTTATGACGATGGTGATGGTGGTGGTGGTGGTGGTGATGATGGTGGTGATAATAGTGAAGATCATGATGGTGGCGATGGTGACGATGATGGCGGTGGGGATGGTCATGATGATGGTGGTTATGATGGTGGCGATGGTGATGATGATGGCGGTGATGATGGTGGTGGTGGTGATAGTGATGATGGTGGTGGTGGTGGTGGTGATGGTGGTCATAATGGTGAAGATCATGATGGTGGCGATGGTGATGATGATGGCGGTGGGGATGGTCGTGATGATGATGGTGATGGTGGTGATGATGGTGGGGTGATGGTGGTGATGGTGTTGACGTTGGTGATGGTGTTGATGATCATGATGGTGGTGGTGGTGATGATGATGGTGATAATGGTGATGATCATGATGGTGATGGTGGTGGTGTTGATGGTGGTGATGGTGGTAATGACAGTGATGATGGTGGTGATGGTAGTGGTGATAGTGATAATGATGGGATGGTAATGGAAACCTTTGTATCTCCAAGAGCAGTCCCATTGATTTTGCTATTTCTCCTGCTGCTTCTGCTTCCTCTGGGCCAAGGACATCATTTCCGTATTTCTCCTTTATTCTACTTTCAATACCCCATCTTAGGGCTCACCCATCCTTCATATTCAGAAGAAAAATATCCACAAAGAACTTCCCATGGCTCAATTTATCCACACACAATTAAAAAAAAAAGAATTACTTTATTTTGCCAGCTTCGAAAAACCTCTTTTTTTTTTTTTTTTAACACAGTGTTGGAAATCAGGAGCTAAGAGAGAAGCAAATCCAAAGCAGAAGAAAAACGAAGAAAGGGAAGAAGAAAGAAAGATGAAAGTAAGAAAGAGAGAAAGAAAGAAGGAGAGAAAGAAGAAGAAAAAATAAGGAAAGCGAGAGAGAAAGAAATTAAGAAAGAAAGAAAGAGAGAAAGAAGGAAAGAAAGAAAAAGAAAGAAAGAAGGGAAGAAAGACAAAAAACTTAGAGCTGATGTGGGAACAATGACCAAGGGAAGTCATAAAACCTAAGTTATAAAGCAGGAGGGCTTTTATCAACGAAATCTAAGAAGAAAACATTATTAAGTAAAAATGAACAAGAAAAACCATCCCAGATGGCCTCATTCTCACACACTGAAGAAATCAACACAAGATCGGATCCAGAAGAGGGGGAGAAAAAAATGGCCACAGTGCTTAAAAAAGAGAGAGAGAGAGAGATACAGGAGATGAAATGTTTATTTTCATTACCTAATATCCAATTTAAGTATTAACAGCTACACTCGCCATCAAGGGGCTGGGCTAAAACCTCTTTCAAGGCTGAAGTGTCTTTGCATGAAGCTGAGAGAATCATCTTAGCCATTTCTGCGCAGGTTCTGCTGAGCCCGTTCCCCATCTGCTGTCCAGTCACCGTGCATTTTCAAAGAATATTTTATTAGTGTCATTTCGAAAGCCACAGACAACCTTACTTTTCTTCACCTATCATTGGAATTGGGTAATCCGTTTTGGTCGCGGGGAAGAACATGGTTTCCATGTCCTGCAGCCTTCCATAATGCAGAGAAACTTTATTTTAAGTTAACCTGATAGCTATTTAGGTTAGTCAAAGACAGAGGACTCCATGTCCTTTTAATTATAGCTCTGCCACCTTCATTCCTTAGTAGATAAAGTAGTGTCAGCACTTTGGCTGAAGAACCCTATTTTTAGGGCCTTATAACTCAGCTGTTAAAATCTGCTGTAGGCTGAAATGAGGCGTAAAATTTCAGCCTGGAAGCAAAAGACACAATTAAAGAAAAAAAAAATCAAGGCAGTGTAAAAAAATAAATCTGGTCATTTCAAGAGATCATCAGAGTGAATTTCAACAGCTTTTCAACCAGGAGGAGCGGATGATCACAGTTTGGGGACTGGGCGCGTCTTCCCACGGGGGCTGCCATTTTGTACAAGGGAAGCAGGTACCATTGTCTGGAATTCCGTGTCCTGGGTCATGTGGTAAGAACGCTGTGTGACCTGGGTGGCCCATGGGCATGGCCATCAAGGTGCTAATATGGCCAGACCACTGTCTTGCTGTATCAGCCAAAGGATGAGTTTAGAAGCAACGTCCCCTCCGTTCTCCATCATGCGGGGCCCTTTTCTAAATTCTTTTGTCTTCCAACAGCAGTCAATCTCAAACTTCTTTAGGTAAAGACATTGGGAGAATCATAAGAAAGAATGGGTCTCCTCTTTGAAAAACACACATAAAAACTTCTCCTATGACATCAGGAGACCGCTGATGTTTCTAGGCATCTGTGGACCTAGGTTAAGATCCCGTCTAGGGGATTCCTTTGACAAGATTCCTTACCCAGGAAGCTTTCCAACGAATAACATTTTGAGAGTGGAGTCGGCTGTGGGACCACCCTGGGAGCTGTGTCCATTGGATCCATTTGGTTGGGCTCAGCTGTGGGACCACCCTGGGGGTTCTGTCTTCTCTGTGCTCCTGGCTGGGGCCAGTTCTGGGGTGACCCTGGTACACCCTCTATCCAGTTTATGAGGTAAAGTAGGGTGGCCCTCCTCTGATGCCTCCTGCACTTGAAATTCTTAGCCTAGATGATTTCACGTCCACTTCAAGACGATGTTGTCCAGGACAATTTTGAGCCCAAGTTACATGGATCGACCACCACCTATAAGCAGGTCGACCTTTTGTCCTTCCTCCAGACCTGCCACTTTCTGCCCAGCTCCATCTCCCTCTGGTGCCTCACCATGAGCAATCCTGACTCGTCACCCCCAGGACGCCACGGAGTGTCTCGGATGAATGGTGCTGCGCATTACCCTCTAACCACAGTCTTCGCAATGGAACGATGATGCATCCGTCCACTCATTCACTGGCTGAGTGCAAGATCCGGGGGGTACATCTGTAAGCAAACTGGGTGGTGGTCCCAGCTCTGGTGGAGGCTACCGCTCAGCGGGGAAGGAGAAATCACGACAAAGAAACAGAAGGTGGTTTAGAATATTCACACTGTCCAATGGGGGCAGAGTCTTGATAACTGGAGGAAAAAGAAAAGAAAACAAAACAAAACAAAACAAGTCTCATATCCTGATGCTTAGAAAAATATCAGAGCCACGCTTATAAGAATGTGAGACAACAAATGGAAAAATACTGAATCAGGAAGCCATCCAAAGGTACATAAACATGTGTGTATTCAACAGAGGAATCTGATACTGCATCAGGTTATTCTGTTTTGTTCTACTGGGTTGTACAGAGTGAAGTAAGTTGGTTAGAACCCCGTAGCCTTACAAAGTAAACCTCATAACCTGGGTCAGTTTTGAAAACCTCCAGGTGAACCATTCGTCCATTTGTCCTAAGTGAAAACCCACACCCCACTCTTTGTATGTCCCTCACCTACAAAGTGACAGGTTAGAACTAGTCCTTCTCTGCACAAGGCAAATGAACGTCCTGGATTTGAAGGTCCGAGAACGCTGACCCATGGTTCTCCCACCACAAGTTCAGACTGAGGTTCAGAAAACACAGTTCCCCATCTCTTCCAGGTCATCATCTTTGCTCTTCTGATGCTGGATGGCTGGCAGGTCATGGTCCCATGTTGTAGTCTTGTGTCCTAAGGAGGTCCTATGGTTTTAGTTGGTTATTGGTCAGAGGGGATGCCTGACCACCGTGCCTCCTGCGGGGCGGGGGCCGACCCAGGGCAATCAAGCCAATGTGTACACTTTGGTGGGTAACGTGTTCCCTGCGCTGCAAGTTTCCAGGGGCCACAAACCATCTCAAGTTGATCCGCATGCCTCTCCACTCTTCCTAAAGTTTGTTTGGAGGCCATAACAAGGGACCACAATGGGAGGTCTTAGGACAACAGGAATTTATTCTTTCCCATTTCTGGAGACCAGAAATCCGAAATCAAGTTGTTGGTGGGGCCATGCTTTCTCTGAACACTCGAGGGGATGGTCCCTCCTGCCTCTTCCAGCTTCTGGGGGCTCCAGGCGTCCCTGGGCTTGGGGCTGCATCCCTCCCATCTTAATCTTCCTTGTCACTTGTCCATGGCCATGGGGCCACGTCCCCACCAGATTCCTCCATGAGGACACTCCCGTTGAATTTTACTCAAAGTGGGCGAAGTAGCCAGCATGGAGTGGAGGGGTATGGTGGGGTTCACCTCATGTTTCTGGACTTGGCCGTTGTGCTCAGAGGAGCACCTCATTTGGCCTCATCTGTAGGATTTACGTCCATCATCCAAGCAATATTGTTTTCATTCAATTCATTGCTTTAATTCAATGGTTACCTTATTGATGGAGGAACGCTTTCATCTTGAATTGTACTAGGAAAACAGGTACAGAGATTTTAAAAAAATGACACTGAATTCTTGTGTTTTTTTTCTTTTCTCTTTTTAAACTACGTTTTGGGCAATGCCATCACCATGCTGTGGATGTAGGGGACATTGTCTTAAGTGGCTTTCGAGTACCTGTCAATTTCTGGATGATCTTTCCAAGCAACGCTCCTGGCATGGGCGTTTCATGACACCCTATGTACTGTCTTAAACCAGGAATTAAAAGCAAATTGGTATTTGTAAGCCTTTCAACCCAACGCTCACAAGCTCTGTCTGCAGGGTGCCTGCGTGCGTCCCTGCCGACCTCCATTCCAATGGCGATATATCCCCTCAACTTCCAGAGACCGCTCCCTCATCACCCAAGTCATCGTACGCCTCCACAGCGGGGCATCCTTCTCACTCTGTGCCCCACCGTTGCCTTCTGCCTCAAGTTAGATTACAGCGTGGAACGCCGTGCAGCTCCCTGGAGCATGAGAAGGGGCGCTGCATTTCCTGGGGCGGGGTCAGCTCACCCTCAGTGGCTCAGCAGTGCCTTTGGTCCTAAGGAATAAGGTACCCAGGCTCCAAGAGGCACATGAAACAGCACCACCACCCTGGGTGAGCCCCGCCGGGTACACGGCAGACACATGGCGGCCGGAGCCGGCCAGTCTGGTACCTCGCCCTCGGGCTCAGGAGCCAACGCCGCCGCCGGTGTCTGGAGGTAACAGGTGGACTCCCCGCCCCCTCGCCCCCCACGTGCAGGCATGACTCCCGCCTTTGAATGACGTTAACGACCAACACACCGTCAAGCATTTTCTGGGAAGGAAACTCATTTTCTTCCCTGGTCGGCAAGCGCGGGAGGAGTCTGTTCGTGATTGCAGGGTTTTATACTTTATTCTCTCTCTGTCTTCTCTCTCTCTGTCTCCATCTCCTTCTTTAATCCCAGGCTCTGCTTGTTGAGCTTCAAATTGAAATATCCTGAACAGATGTAAAAACACATGAGTTCCTGTGCGCAAGCTGTGACCGCCTTTGTTTCATCTGCTGATGTTGTGAGCCTAAAGGAGATCTTTTTAAAATTTCATCACTATTCAAAAGGATAATTAATACGTACCCCCAGGCTTTGATTATGCTCTGCACAGTAAGTGATGCTGCTACAGAGATAATGAGGGCGCATCAGGCCGGCTTGAATATGTGCGGAGAGCGGCTCAGCCTCCGCCAGAAATTGAAGATGCAGCCAAGGTACCATGTAGGTGGCTTAATCTAATTTTAATTTGTAACACGATACAATAGATAAGATCATTTGTTTGTAACCAGCACAGGCATTTTGTTTACACGAAACCCCAGTCAGTGTTGGGCAGATGGTGTTTTTAAAGGCTTAATTGGAGTTTTCCAATCTCACTTCTTCTGCCCCGACTCTCCATTATGGAGGAGAAACGGCGTGCACTCACGCACACGTGCGCACACCCAAACACGCCCCTTTCCCCCGACCCCCAGAAAGGTCTCGACTCTCCGGGGCCTTCCTTTGTCAAGATCCCCCTCGTGGGGCAGGTCCACCTGCCAGAGCCCAGCCCCCGGCCGCCCCACGGCTCCCGGGACAGCCTGGCGGCCTCCCAGCGGGGCCGGTGGAGACAGCCCCTCGGAAGCACTGCCACAGGCATGTCCTCCGTGCGTGCCCTGAGCCGGGCCGACTTCCCACAAAAGGAAATTGAGACTTTTGTTTTCTACATGGAGCACCCAGGATGCACAGCTCACCTCAGGGTCCTGCGTTCGAGGGCTGCGACTTTCACACCTCTGCTTGCAAAGGGGAACTCCTCTAAGGACAAAGGTGTTTCTGTGCAGAGGCTGGCGTCCGTGCGGCCCCCTCCACCCAACCCCGGGCAGCTGGCTGGCCCTCAGTGTCCCCGCACTGTGTGCGTAAACCAGGCACGGAGGCTGCCCCCGGGAGGCCCAGGTGCCCCTGTGACCTCGCAGCCACTCTCCTGAAGCCGGCAGCTGCCAGCTGTGCCTGGACTCCGTCAAACCTGCCTCCAGCCCCGCCAGCCCCCGGCCACCCAGTGCTGACAAGCTCAACGCGGGACCACAGCCCTGAGCGTCCTTATTTGTAAAAAAGGAGGTGGCATGACCTACCTCGTGTGGTCAGAAGGAAGGTTAAATGAGCAAGTAATGCTGGCCACGCTCTTAGCCCCACCGGGAACACGGCTGGCCCTCAGCAAGTGGCCCGGGTACAAGAGGGCTGCAGGTCACTGTTACCAGGGATCCCACGGCTTCTAAACTAATGAGGGACTTTTTGTCATTAGCTTGCCAGCCCCTCCCTCCCTTAAGTCACGCTGGGTCAGCCCAGCTCAAAATGAATCCGAGTGGCCCAACCCCAGGGCGTGACGGTAGCTTTAAAAGCCACAGTGCAGCCCCGAACGGGAATAACGCGGGATGCAGAAGGCAGATAGGGTTCATTTCAAAATGTCTGGGCAAATGGTGTCCTCTCTGGGCTGGAGAAGAGAGCTCAGCTCAGGGCTTCGAGTCCCGAGCCGCTGGAGAGACTCAGCCCGGGGAGGGTCTCAGGACAAACACACGAGAAGTGTCCTTTGGAAATCTCATGTCTTCGCAGGTTGAATAAAACAACACTTTTCCTGGAGCCTTCCTGGGGGCACGGTTTGAAAACAGCCAGGGACAGGCAGGGGGCTGCCCAGGGCTCTTCCCCGGCCCCGCTGTCCTGGGCCCCAGCTGCGTCTTCCCCGGCTCGCCTGCCTGTGAAAAGCAATGCAAACGGGCCAGCTTCAAACAGTTTTGAGAGCTTATGTTCATTCATTTACTCCACAGACTGAACCCGGTTTATTCAGCAAACCGTACAAGCCAAAGTTACCTACGGCGCAACTTGTACTGCCCCTTCCCCGTGTTCACGGAGCAGGCGGGAGGCGTGGGTGTCGTGCTGAGTGTGGACAACTGCGTGGCGGGGGCGGCCGTAGTTTCTCCAGAACGGATCTGTCCTCTCAGAGCGCACTGGCTCCCCGAGGTCCACCCAAAGTGACGGCAATGGTGGCCTTAAGTTTCGTTTTCTCAAAACACCCTAAGCAGTCGTGGAACGGAAAGGGCTTGTCAAAGGCCATCCGACGCGCAGAGCCACAGTGGTGCCAACCGGCCAGAGTCCTGGGGAGTCTCAGCCCTGACGGGGTCCCGGGGCCGTTTCTTTGGTGGCCCCTGGATGGGGCAGGGGGGCTCCGGGCTCCCCCTGCCTGAGACCACCTGCTTTATGCTTATCTGGGATCCATCGTGGGGGTCCAGGCAAGGGACGTGGGGTGGGCTAAACTGTGCCCCCACCCTCTACCAAGTCCATGACTCCGAGTCTCAGCCCTCGGGGCCTCAGAATGTGTCCGTCTTTGAAACTAGGGTCGGTGACCATGTGACTAGTTACGACGGGGTCATCCTTGAAAGAGGGGGGACTCCAACTCAATATCTGGGGTCCTGCTCGCCCCTCCAAAGGGGGCGTTTGGACTCAGACACACACGCACACAGGGAGAGTGCCCTGGGAGTTGATGGGAGCCCCCGGAAGCCAGAAGAGGCAGGAAGGACCCTCCCCTGGACCCTCCAGAGGGAGCGCGGACTTGCCCACCCCCTGCTCTCTGATGTCTGGGCTCTAGGACCTGGGGAGGGTGAGTGCCTGTGGTTTTAAGCCCCCCAGTTGGGAAGTTTGTTATGACAATGCCAGCAAACAAACCCGGTTCCAAGGCCCATTCTGATGATGCAACTTGGGGCGCGCCGGGCGCCCTCACACCACGCTGGTGGGCGCACTCATCTTGGCCCCAGTGTACCCACAGCGCCGCCTGGGTCGCCGGCAGTTTCCAGAGTAACAGCCCCTCCCCAGGGAGCGCCTGGGGGCTCCTGTCCCCTCTAGGTAATGTCCCAGAGCAGCAGCAAAGAAGCGTACAGCGGGGAACTCAGACCTCTCGGCGGGTTCACCATGAGCACCCCAGCGCTCAGGCGGGGGCCCCGGGGGCCCGCGGGGGGGCTCCGTCCCCAGCTCCCTGGGCACAGACGCCACTGCGTGTCTTTTCACGAGCTCACTGGCCGTCACGCCGTCCTCCTGTGTGAAGGGCCTGTCTGTGCTCGGCCCCCGCTCCGTGGGGTCGTCTGCTTTTTCTTACTGCCTGTGGGACTCCCTCACCCAATCCGCAGTCAAGCCTGTTGTCTCACGCGCTCTGTGCGTCATGTCTGGGTCTGTGTGTCTGTACCGGCGTGATCTGCGTATCCACAGTGCTTTGCATTTATGGATCTACCTATTACCTATATTTCCATGTATCTGTGTATCTGTATTCTATCCACGGCTATATGTGTGTCCTCTGTCTGCAGCCCCTGTAGGCGTGCATCTCACATCTATGCCATATCTACATCAGTATCGTCTGTGTGCCTGTATTATTATAGCTCTATACATTTATGTCTGCACCTATTTCTACATCACATATGTACCTATATCAGTATATCCTCTATACTTATGTATTTATGTCTATATTTATGCCATCTATACATTTGTAGGTGCAGATCTGTATCAGACCTACAGATTTGACGTCTCTAGACGTAGACATATATGAACATTTACACCATCTATAAATCTATATGTATATTTATGCCTACATCTGGATGGACCCCAACATCTATGTCTGTATCTGCATTTATATACAGTTGTCCCCCGACAGGCGGCTGATCCGAGGACCCTCACAGATACCAAAATCCGCAGATGCTCAAGTTCCTCGTACACCATGATGTGGGGCAGCAGGGCCTCCATATCCACGGATACAGAGGGGCAACTGTGTCTTGGGATGGATGCTTGTATCATATCGTTTGTGCGTCTCCATCCGTGTATCTATATGTATCCTCCGTCTTTATCACAGTCCCTGTATCCTCTCTCTATGTATAGCTCTATATCTCTCTCTGTGCATTGTGTATACTCTCTCTCGATACACCTCTGTCTCCATCACTATATGAGCTGTGTGCTCATGTGGGACCAGGACCCACACCCACAGCATCTCTGTGCAGCAAACCTACATCTACATTGAACCCACGTGTCGTGTCCCTCTGCCCACAGTGATTTCCCCAGTGGCCAGGGTCATACGGACGGGGACAGGGAGAGCCACCAGCTAATCCTCTAGCCTTTCTGCCCAGCCGGCTTGTCCACAGCAGACATGGATTAGACCACACGGAAGGTGGAACGTGGCTCTCAATGCCGAGATGTAATTACACCCTTGTAGTTTAGGAAAAATGGGTGATAATGAATAGAATTCACTTAATTTTAAGCCTGGCCTAAACCCTGGAGGGTTTTTTTAAAACCCTCATTCCTAGGACTTTCCAGTATATAAAAATAGAAAAAAAAAATCAATGAGTGTAATCCACATACATCGTCTGTGAGGAGAAAAAATTTCGCTCTTATAAGGCGAAATGGGCTACTGTTATTTTTTATCGCCGACTAATTTGGGCCTGTGTAATTAGCAGGTTAAAACAGCTTATTGGAGGGGCACATTTAATTTTATGTGGCTCATGTTTCTGATCTGAGGCTGTTTTCCAGGAGTGTGTGCATGAAAGGATACTCTGGGCTCCATTTAAACACAGTGTTCTCCTTGTGCATGTTGGTGAGTCACTGCCAAACTCACCTGGCCCAGGTGAGCACCGTGTTCACAGTCGTCTCCATCCACATCCAGCCCAACTGAGCAGCAAGGACCGTGGGCCCTGCTCCAGTCACACCTGGCCCAGGTGGGGATCTCAGGACCTGCTCCAGCCACACCTGGCCCAGGTGGGCATCAAGGACCTGCTCCAGCCACACCTGGCCCAGGTGGGCACCACGGATCACAGACCTGTACCTTTGGCCAAGTTACTGCAATTCAGAGTTGACAATATCAGGGTAGGAATAAATTATCTGCCTTGCTTTCACTCACAACTGTGTTTTTTGTTGTTTTTTGGTTTGTTTTTCAGTATGCTTGGAACTTTCCTATTCAGGTCTGTTCAGTAAGTCCTTCCATTACACCTGTTGTTCAAATGGGTGGTCAACTTGCGTTTCAGTTATAAGCCAGTCAGTCGGCACCATTCCTGCCTTTTTGAGGTCCCTGTTCCTCCGTGTCCAAGTGGGAACGTCTGACCTCAGGAGGATAATGTAAATAAAGTTTATTGGACCTTTACGTGACGCTGATGGGATGATATCTCGGTAAAATTTGATTAGGACAAAATTTAAAAGCAAAAAATGAGCCATGCTCCCCGGAAAAGCAGCAGTCTTAAATTTCCAGTGGGGTTTTCTCCAGGAAGTACTCTGTGTACGTGATTCACAGCAGTGGTTTGAGAAGACCGCATGGGGGTGAGGCCATCTTTCCCTCCTTCCTTTTGAATTGTGTTTCTCATTAGCAGGTCAGCCCAGTGCTGAGCACCAACCACAGAGCTGAGCAAGGCTCGGAAAAGGAAGCCTCACCGGCCACCCCCTCCATCGTCCGCTCTCTTCTCGGCAAGGCCAGCATGGGGCACTGCAGGGGGGCGGGCAGAGGGCTGTGGTCTTGGGGTGTTTGGGGTCATTTGGACGTGGATGGGAAGCCCAGTCCCCTCTGCCTTGCAAGGTGACTTGGCACCTCGTAGCTCCTGTGGCAGTAACCTCCTCGGTACCGTGACAGCGATGGTGACCACGACGTGAAGCCAGCCTCCTGGTGGAAACAGTCCAAGGATGAAAATAGCCCAATGACACAGCGATGGCCCAACTTGGCCTGTGTGTACATGCCCCTGGCGGGGTTGGGGCGAGGGAGACCCTGCCGCGGGAAACAGTTATCCCGAGGGGTCTCCGGGTGAACTATCTCCTTCTGCCCCCCAGGCCTCTCCCCAGCCCTTGCCTTCCATCAAGAGAGAGGGTCATCGGGTCTCTGTGTTCCCCAGTGTGTGACGGAGCATCAGCAGGACACACCGGCCACTCCCGGAGGAGTTGTGACTTCACTGTTCCAACAGACGAGATGGCTCAAAGACCTGGGCGAGGGGGCCTCCTGCCCGGGACCCTTGGGACAACATGGCCAGATTCCGGGGGTGCTGGCTGCCTCCCCATCGTGACTTTCACGCCCCACCCCCGACTGAATTTATAACAGTTTGTGTGAATGTTGGTGCCTCCCCCCATCACCACCACCCTCCAAGGACCAGTCTCTCCTCTTCTCCAGTGAGCTCCAGTGAGTCCGGGGGCCTCCTTCACCCCCACATGCAGCTCTGACAAGGAGCACAGGGACGTGGACCCAGGATGGTCCTTTGTGCTCCGGCCTTGCCCCAAAGCCTGAGGAAAACCTTGACCCCATCAGGTCTGAGTCCGGAGTTCTCCCTAGTGCCCCAAAGAGATGCTGATAATTTCTGCTTTCCCCAGTTTTCCAAATCGTTAGAGCTTCTCTGCATGCACAGCTCCCTTTTACAGGATTCCCAAGACCCTGTGCCTTTTCCCTCTGTTCCTCTTGAAACCGAGGCATGTGTTCTGCCTCGTGTCTCTTGACGGTCATCTGCTGAGCTTGCGCCTTGGGAATATTTGGAAAATTGACGTAAAGTGACAGTAAATTAAACGAGCCCTTTAATTCTGAATCCTCAGAGACAACCACTGTTAGCATTCCTTCATCCGTGCTGTTTGCTAACATTTCCCGTGCCCCTCCTTCCTTCCCATGGGTCTGTCTGCATGGGTCAGGGGGTCTCCCGAAAGTGACTTCCGGTCCCAGTACTGGTGAACGGGAATTTATTGGAAACAGGGTTCTGCAGATGGGATGACGTGAAGGACCTGAGAGGAGGGCCTCCTGGGGGAGGTGGCCCTGCATTCAAGGACAATGTCCTCAGAAGAGACAGAAGAGGAGAGACACAGACACAGAGGAGAAGCCACGTGGAGACAGAGGCAGAGATGGGAGGGAGGCGGCCACCAGCCCAGGGATGGACTCCTGGAACCCCCAGAAGCTGGAAGAGGCAGGAGGGACCCTCCCCTGGAGCCTCCGGAGGGAGCGCGGCCCTGGGACACCTTGACCTCAGGCGTCTGGTCTCCAGGACGGGGGGAGGATGGATGCCTGTTTACAAGTGGTCCGATTTATGTTAATCTGTTATGGGGGCAGCAGGGAACTCCTTCAGCCCCCACACCTCTCACCCAACAGTGATGGGCTATCTCTCCACAGAACCCACCACACTGCGGGCTGCGTGGGGTCTTCCAAGCTCACTGTAGCTCACCTGATGATCCCAAAAAATAAATTTGGGATGACATTTGAGTCATTAAAATCAACCAGTTAGGGCCCCAGGGCCAGGTCCGGCCCCATGCTTGTTTTTGTTAATAAAGTTTTATTGAAACACAGGGACTTTCATTCCTTTGTTTATTGTCTGTGGGCGGCTTTTGTGCTAAAATGTCAGAGCTTCTTAGTTGCTCCAGAGACAACAGGACCCAGGAATCCTAAAATACTTCCTATGTTAACGTTTCACATAAACAATTTGCGTAACCCTGCTTCTCATAATGAGTGCAAACGTGGATGCTTGCATTTTAAGGGGAATTTTCCTAGGGGACAAGGGCAGTTATTGTCCCACTGTCTGTGGCTGCTCACGCCATGGAAGGAATTGCTTTGAAATTCTTATAAGCCCGAGAAGCAAAAGAAAAAGAAATGCAAAAAATATGATTTCAAAGGACACCTTGCCAATCTAAGGCGCTAAGGAAGACGGAAACTCTCACACTGGGAAAGCGACTGGGTTGAAATAACACCCAACCATGGTGTTGTAATTCGCCTTTCCACCATTTTTTTCTTTCTTTCTTTCTTTATTTTTGCACAGATAAGCTTTTAAACATGGTGACTGCCTGCGAGCCATCACCTCCAGAGTTTGGAAAGCAAGTTTGAGTTGCGTCTAGTTACCTTTCAAAAAAAAAAAAAAAGCCTCACCTGTCTAAATCTCTGAAAATCTGGGACCAACTGTCCTGCTACAATTTATATCAGAATCGACCATGAACTTCATAGGCAGCCCACACATGACATCCTGCCTTGGCGCAGAGTGACAAATAAAGTCAGGGCGCCTGTCCAGGCCATTGAAGCATGTCCGGGACTTGATATCTGCGGGGCCTCAGAACCCGGACCTGGGGGGACGGCCACCCTGATTAAGGGAGCGGACGGCCAGCTCCTACCTCCTCTGCTAGAATAATGGGAGGCCATTAAAATGGAATAGAAGGTGCCAGTAATATAAATGGAATGCGGCTCTGACTTCACTCAGCAAAGAGGGCATTTGTGATGCATATTTGTGTGGGCAAGACATTTCCCTGCACAGAAGGGCATCCGTGGGGGAAAATGCAGGAACACCAAAAAAAAGGAGATTTTGGGATGGTACAACATCATTATTTCTAAATATTCCACCTTTGATGTGAACCCTCTTCTGTGTGGCAAATACTTGCAGAGTTTTCAGAACACATTGCAGATTCACTTAAACACACACACACACACCCACGCAGGTTCCATCCCCACTGAACACATCCCCGCCGCTAATGATGGTACATTTAGTCAGCATGCGTAGTGACAAGCTGCTACGATGACAAACCCAGACTGTTTTGACGAATGGCATGGATGCACGTAATTTATTACTGTAATTATTGTGATAATTTGGAGGAGATAAATTGAAATCTATTAGGACTTAATGTAAAAAGCTGCAATTAGTTTGCTTTCAAGAGCTGGGGTTGGGGAGGGGGTGGGGAGGAAGAGCCAGGGTGCATAACGGAGAATCCATTGAGCCAATTAAGAGGGGAGCGCGGCAGACAGCACCCAGCCGTCTCAAGCTCACCCATGGCCTTCTCCCGACTGTCCGTATCCTAAGCACACAGATTCATCTGTCACATCCCAGCATTAATTTAATCAACACATTGAAGCCAGAGAAGGGAGAATTCCTTAATCATTGTAATTAACACACGTGTTCAGCTTGGGGTGCCGGGGTTGAAGGGAAAAAAAAAAAACGCGCTCTGCAGAGTAATTACCATGCAAACGATAGGACAACAGCGGCGTGCCCGTGTGCACGTGCAATTATTATGCGCGGGCGTGCCTGTGTGCACGGCGTGGAGCGTGAAGTGGGAGGAGGGGCTCGCTGCTAACAAGACCACCCCCCGCACCCCACCCCGCCACGGCTTCCCAGCTGTTCCCAGAAGTGCAAAACCCCTGTCCCGCTGCAATTAAAAATATATATATTTAAACAAGCTGGTAAGTGCTATTTACTGTCAAATTAATTCAGTCACTCAGGAGATGCCATCTGTATCAGCATCGAGAGGGTGTCACCGGCTCGCGGATCCAGCAGAAGCGAGCCCGCTGGTGTGTTTGATGGCTCTGATAATGGAAACAAGATAAGCAATTGCAACAGATATATCATAGAATTTCTCATAATTATCTGACCTGTTACACTGTGTCAGTCTGCCGCCAAACACAGTGTTTTTATGTCAGACTCTGTATGGGCATTTCCTCCTTTGATCATCCTGTATCCTGCAGATGTCAGCCTTACTGTATTTTAATTGACTCTGGGGTAGCATTCAAAAAAGCGCCTCGACGCCCGTCGCTGGCGCCTGATGGGGCTGACAAGCTGGCATTTACCAACGTTAGGTCTGCGCGGAAGCCACGTGCTCCCCGAGCCTCCGAGGGGGGAGCAAAATGATGTCAGTAAACCTGTCCTCCCTCGGAGCCTTCCTCACCCGGCCCCGCCGTCGACACGCTCCGCCTGCACACGGGACATCTCCTAGAGCATGTTGGGGTGAAGGCATCCGACTCCGAGGACCCCCCACCTCCAGCAGAGCCAGCACCCGTGCTTATGACAGGGGTGTCACTGACCACTGCAGACCAGGTGGCGGCCCCGTGTCCCCCCCCCCCCCTCTAGAGACCCCTTGGGCCGTGTCCTCGGCCTTCTCCACATGACATGACAGGGACCGGGGTAATGAGGAGCCAGGTGTGTGGATGGCGACGGAAGCCCTTATCTTCCATGACTCGGGCATCTTTAAGAGAAAAAAAAAATTCTGGTTGAAAACGCAGGCTGAGCACCAACTGGGAACATTTCAGCGTGGAGGTCAATTTATTTTGTCTTGACTTTTCAGAGACAGGAAATCTCTGGCCTCCTGTCTGGGAGCACGCCGTTGTCACGGTGTGCTTTCTGCCTCGTTAACGCAGCCTGGCAGGGGAGAAGCCATCTTCATCAAGCCCCTGACAGGCACGGGCGCCCCCCCGCCCGTCCCCCACTGCCCCAGGGACGTCTCCTCAGCACGTCGCCCGCTGGTCCGTGTAATTGCCACGTTAGGTCCTTTGCTGTCGCGGGAACCCCAAGGAAGGGGGAACACACCAGCAGGGAAACCGAGAGAGGCCATGCCAAGCATTCACCCGGGAGGTTCAGAGGGAGCGGCGTTACTGCAGGAGTGGCCGCTGTTTCCAGGGCTGAAGGCTAATTGTCCTAATCGATGAACAGGAGAAGGCTGTGAGGGAGCTGATCCTGGCCTCCGAGTCAGCGCCTTCCTCTCTGCCTTCAATAACTCGAAGGCATTTATGCAATTTTATCTAAAGGCCTCCAGACAGGGAAGCAGGTCAAGACGGATGATACTGGGAATGGAACCAGGGCCATCCCGCTTGCATGCCAGGCACCAGGCTGCGAGGACTGTTGGTTGACTTTCCTTCTGCAAACCGAGTGTCTCAGTCCGCTGGAGTTGCCATTGGCAAAATGCCATAGGCTGGGGTCTTAATCTACATTTATTTCTCCCAGCTCAGGAGGTGGGGGTCCGAGATCCCGGCGGGGGCAGGTTAGTTCCCAGTGAGACTCGCTTCCTGGCTCACAGAGGCTGCCTCCTCCCTGTGTCCTCGCATGATGGAGACACAGATCTGGTGTCCCTTCCTCTTCTCAAAAGGGCACTAATCTCATCCTGGGGGCCCCACCCTCATGACCTCATCTCACCCTACCCACCTCCCGAAGGCCCCACCCCCTAACACCATTAGGGGTTACAGCTTCCCCACGTGGATTTTGGGGAACACAAACATTTACTCCACATCACTGAGGCAGAACACAGTTGGCTACGGCTAGAATTTCTCCATTGTTCTCGCTAATCCACGCCCTCCTTGGATGTTACATTTAGGAATTCACATTAAAAGAGTTTTCCCTGTGGATCCCACTCCCCAGAACTTTGCATGTGTTACCTTACATGGGAAAAGGGACTTCGAAGATGGAATTAATTTTAAGCATCTTGAGATGGGGAGGTGGTCCTGGGTCATCTGGGCAGGACCTAAATACAATTACAAGGATCTTTATGAGAGACGACAGGGGAACCCATCAGAGAAGAGGTGATGACAGAAACAGAATTCAGAGTTGGAGAAAGAAGACGTTATGCTGCTGGCTTTGAAGATGGAGGAAGGGGTCACAAGCCAAGGGATGCAGGCAGCTTCTGGGAGATGGAGAAGGTGAGGAACAGATTCACCTACTCATCCATCCAACCACCCACCCACCCATCTACCTATCCATCATCCATCCATCCACCCCCCCACCTACCCACCCACCCATCTACCCATATATCCATCTACCTGTCTATTCACCCATCCATCCACCCACCCATCTACCGATATATCCATCTACCCATCCATCCACCCCACCTACCCATCTACCTATATATCCATCATCCATCCATCCACCCCCCCACCTACCCACCCACCCATCTACCCATCTATCCATCCATCCACCCTTCACCTACCTACCCATCCATTTACCCATATATCCATCTATCCATCCATTCATCCATCCACCTACCCACCCACTCATCCATTTATCATCCATCCATGTACCCAACACACATGTATTGGGCACCTTCTGTGGATCAGGCACACTCCAGGAACAGAGACAAGATTCCAGACTCTGTCATCTTGGAGCTCACATTCCAGGGCCAGGGGATAGACAACCCAAACACATAAACCAAAGAAGAGTCAGACACCCCAGAGGGCCCTAGAGCTAGGCTGTGGGGAAACTGCACCTTCTTCAGTAAAACCCACTGGGTCTCTCCACATGCAGTTGAGGAGCCAGCATCACAGGCTAGGGAGGGTGGGCTCAGTCTACAGACCCTGATGCTGTTCCCTGCTTGGACCTTGTCCTTGGAGGAAGGAAGTCACTGCTCATTGCCCCCTTCCCCCGTGTCCCCTGTGTGCTCAGAGAGCATGACTCCACTTCACGGCTCCAGCTATGGGAATCTTCTCCTTACGTCCACATCTGCAGAGGAGGGAGGCTCTACTTACTGATGAAATGTTAACAGGGTCTTGGAGGAGCCAAGGGAAGAAACAGACTGCTGTGCACAATTTACTAGGTGCATCGTTCACGGTGGGCCGCGTCCTTGCTCCTGACAGGATTCTGAGCAGAACCCTGCCCTCCTATTCCATTCCCCTCCTTCCTCAGAGCCTAGAAGTAGGGCAGCAAGGGGCCGACACTGCGGGTCTAAGGCCCCAGCTCAGCTGAGGGCTTGGTTCTGCAGCTGGAGCCCTGCCACCTTGGCCCCAGGGAAGAGAGAGCTCAACCCTCTGTACTAGATAACTCAGCCTGCAAACCTGGGAAAGGAGCAGCTCCTGGGGTTCTGGGCACAGGACACAGCTGGTCCTGGGCCTCGGTGGCTGGGCAAAGTGGAATGAGAAGGAATGATGAGGACGCCAGGCACGGAGGAGGGTGAGGGCTGCTCCCTCCTGAGGCTCTGCGGGGGCAAAGTCCTACCCCCGTAGCCAGCTTCCTGCCTCCTCTTCTGGCCTCATTTCCCGCCCTCGTCTCCTCCTCGCCCGCCCGCCGAGCCCCAGCTGGACCACCCTCCTTGCTGACCCTTGCACGTCCCAGGCTTACACGTGCCTGGTCACCTTTGCACCAGCTGTGCCGTCCACCAGGCGCACCGTCACGCCCGATTTGTGGTTCAGTCTTCCACCCGCGTTACGTGTTTCCTCAGATAGCACCTCCGGCTGTCCCGACGGCGCTTTCTGCCCCAGCACTCTCGGTCAGCCCCCGCCTGCATTTGTTTCTCCAGAGGCCACGTTTCTCACGGAAAATATGGTCTCTGTTCTCATTTCTGTTACACTGGCTAGAATGTCAGTAGGCAAGGATGGGGGTGATTCCTTCACAGATACACGCGAGCCCCAAGAATGATACTTGGTGATCAATATATATTTGTACAATATGTCCTCTTTCTTCTTGTCTGGAAGCCCAGCTACCATAGCAGCTTAGTGAGAACATTGATTTTGCTCACGGATATATCCAAAGAACCAGACCCAGAGATGGCCATCTAATGGATAAATATTTGATGGATGAGAAACCGGAGAGGTCCTCTGGATACAAAGACAAAAACGGTCATCGGTGCTTGACCACAGTGAGCTCACTGCTGGTCATTGGTGCTTGACGCACGGAGGTCACTGGTGACTGAGAAGACCACCCCCGCATGGGGGTGCCGTGTGTGGGGAGAATGTCTAAAGTAGAACTCAGAACACAGGACAATCATTTTCTCCAGGAGGAAGCTCCAAATTGTGTTGATGGAATCACCCAACTCTTTGGATCCAACGCTATGGGTCCCCACATGGGGGCTCAACAATGTGGGTCCCAAACCTAATAATTCCAGCCCTATAGGTCCCAACCTGTCGCTCTGAGCTTTGTGAATTGAGCCCTGCACATCTCAACCCTACGGAGCCCAACACTGTGGGCCCCACCCCTATATGTCCTGACCCCATGGATTCCAACTCTCTTTGGAGCTCAATCCTATGGGCCCCAGTTGTAGGAATTCCATTCCTATGGATTCAACCCTTTAGATGGCAGCTCCGTAGACCCCCTCTCTGTGGGTCCCTGTCCTGTGAATCCTAAAACGACAGGTCACAACCTTACAAAGCCCAGCCTACAGTTCCTAGGCCTATGGGTCCCCGCCCAATGGGTGTCTCTCACACACAGACTCCTCCTAAAAGCTCTGCCACCTCACTGGAGCAAAACGGAGGTCCGCAGACCCTCTTCGGCTCAAAAGGTTATTTCCTGCTCCTCAAGGGCACCAAGGAACCCATCACCACTTCTCAGCTCCTCTGAGGTTTATGTATCTGGAGGGCTTGGCAACAGACAACGCATTCCCCTTCCCGTGGTACCCACGTGGTGCCGTGGCTCTCACGCGTTCCTGGTGCCCCAGGAACAGCCCTGGGTCTCCCACGATGCCTTGAGGCAAAATTCAAATTAAACTGGAAAGAACCCTGAGTTGGAGGAGCACTTTTGAATATCAAATAAATTAATATGAAAAAAAAATTGAAGCCAAGGACGCGTTTCTGTAACAGAAAGACATTCTGGGAGAGCTGTGTCGGGAAGGATGTGGGTATGTCATAAAACCCCAGTGCTGCTCGTAAAAATATTGGGAATAAAGTTCCCAAACATTTTATTGCAGTATGGAAAAAGAATGCCCAATTTCCAGAGAGGAAAACGTCCACTTCCAGATGACCCAAAATGAGCAACACGGAGGGAGAGGAAAGAGAAGTGGGTGCAGTGCAAGCCCCTGTAGCGTGAAGTGGGCTGGTCCCGGACGTGCGCCGGGGAGGCCAGAGGTGGCAGTCTCCCCACGCTCTCTGATTTGCATTTGGCATTTAAAAATTTTTTTAATCATGTTTAAAAAAAAAAAGCTCATAAAATTTACCGTCTTTACCCTTTTAAGTGCACAGTTTGGTGGCATTTAGTACATTCACATTGTTGTGCAACCATCCCCACCGTCATCTCCAGAATGTGTTCATCTTCCCACACTGAGACTGTCCCCATGAGACACTCACTCTCCACCCCCCTCCCCCAGCCCCTGGCTCCCACCCTCCTACTTTCTGTCTCTATGGATCTGACTTCTCTGGGGACCCCTGCAAGTGGAATCCCACTGTGTTTGTCTTTTTTGTGACTTTCTTATCTCACTCAGCATGAAGTCTTCAAGATGCATGCCCATGGCAGCCTGGGTCAGAATTTCCTTCCTTTTCAAGGCTGAATAATATTCCACACCCCGTTTCTCCGTTTATACAGTGATGAACACTTGGGTTGCACCCGCCTCTCGGCTACTGGAAATAATACTGCTGTGAACATGGGTGTGCCAACATCTTTTCAAGACCCTGCTTTCAATTCTTTTGGATGTGTATGTATCCACCCAGAGTTGGGGTGGCTGGATCATGTGGTAGATCTAGGTTTGATCCTTTTGAGGAAATTCTATACTGTTTTCCTCAGCGACTGAGACATTCTGCATCCCCACCAGCAGTGCGCAAGGGTCCCAATTTCCCCACACCGTCCCCAACACTTGTTAATTTCTGTTCGTTTGCGGTGGCCATCCTAATTTGCTTGACATTTATTTGGGTGATGAGTTACTCCGCCAAGGACTTAAATTGAGAGCTCCAACTGTGAGGCGATGAGAAAGGAAAGGTTGAGAGACGATGGCAGTTATTTTTTGATTACTAACCCATTTATTCTCTTTCTAAGATGTTCTTGGCGGGCACCCAACATGTGTTTGCTGAGTGAGCAGATGAGCCTTAGCAAAGAGCAGGGGCAGCAGCTGTCACTTGTTCCTCCCTGGAGGACTGCCCTGAGCCCCCCAGCGCTGTCCATTCCTGGCTCCCTTGTGGACGTGCGGAGGTCTCTGGTCAGGCATCAGGGCTTGTCCTTTACCCAACTTTCTCAGTGTTGATGGGAAGAACATAAAGGCAAAAGGCAAGTGAGTCATGAACCAGCGTTGCCCCTGCTTCATGCTGCGGCCACGCCGTTAGCACGAGAACACAGACCCTCCCTCTGAGGGAACCCAGAATCCCCCAACAATAACTTCACGGCAACGGGATACAGACCCTTTAGTGCATCCAGAGTCTGGCGATCCTTTCTCTCACTTGAACCTTTGCACACTGTGTTGCCGTAGTTCTCTGCCGCCACCGCATCAGATTAAACCGAGTGGAGCAAGGAAGCAGAATGCACTTTACAGAAAGACCTGAATCATTCTGTTTTTTCTGGGATGCTTTCAGGCCAATAACCAGCATCCAATAGATCTTGAAGTCCAGCAATGACCATGGCATGAGCGTTCCAGAGAAATAAGCCACATTTCTCAGCAGCCGCGGGAATCCTAGAGGTCTGGTTGGATGATGACAAATTAGCGAGGTCTTCCGAGGCTGCCCTCGAGCCGGAAAGTAGACAGATGGAAGCCCCCAGAACGCAAGCCTCGTGTCAAAAGACACTCCAGTTCCCTGGCTCTGTCTCATGGACACACTCCAAGGTGAGAGCCAGCCTGTGTGATCCTCCTGTCCCTGAAGTTTCTGCACATTCCCTCCCATGCAGCTCCCCCTTCAAAGGCGCTCCCTGCCATCATCCTGGGAGGGTGAGGGTTGACATCTCTTTTCTCCACGGAGACTCCGTCCTGGCAGTCAAGACCTTCACCTTCCCTTGCATTTGAGCATTTGATCTCTGCTCTCCAACATGCCCGGTCGGAGCTGACACCTTGCTTCCACAAAACCAATCCGCAGAGGAAACCGTTCAAAGCCCGCTGGACGCCAGCCCCCACATCAGCTGGAAAGCTGTCTCTGAGTCTCTCTTTCAAAAACACCAAGAACAAACGGTTGAAACCTTTGTTTCATTCTTACAAAACCCTGCCTGAAATGCCCGTGTGTGAGAAAAGAGAAGGAAGAGAATGAGCTTGTCCATCCCCAACCCTCCCTACTGTCTTGGCTCCCACCCACCTGTGAGGTTCCAAGATGAGGTCACCCCAGGACAGGTGAGGAGACCTCGCCCCCCGAGAGTCTGGTGGTGGACTCTCCAGTCCCACGTGGCCTTTGGGATGGTCAGTCTGAACCTCTCTTCAACCAAGTTCAGTCCAAGATTTTCTTCGATTCATCTGAAAACAAAGAGCCATCAGTTTGCAGCTACATGGATGTGGAAGGGGACTGGTGCCCATGTTCAAGGCATTTCATCAAAGTGAAGGTTCTTCCTACGGATGCCTACTTCATCACCCTTGGTTCCCCGCCCAGGACACAGTGATGAGAGAGGCGCCCTTATTCTGGGGAGGAAGGACAGCTGGCTTTCCTGGGAGAGGTGGAAGGACTTTTCAGCCTTAGATTTTTTATATCCCAGTCTATGTGTTCACACAGATTCTCACTATTTTAAATTTTTATCGAGGCAAAATTTACACAGCACACAACTCACCATTTTAAAATACACAATTCACGGGATCTTAGCATCTTCACAGTGTTGTGCAACCAGCAGCTCTATCAAGTTCCAGAATATTCTCATTCCCCAGAAGAGACCCCGTCCCCACGAGTAATCACTCCCCGTCCCCCTCCCCCGGCCACTGGCACCACGAACCCACTTTCTTTGTCTGTAAATTTGCCTGTTCTGTGTGTTTGTTATAAATGGAGTCACACCCTGTGTGTCCTTCTGTGTCGGCTTCTCTCACGGAGCACCCTGTGTACAAGGTCCATCCACACTGCAGCCTGTGTCAGAGCTTTACTCCTTTTCCTGGCTGAGTAGTATTCCCTGGTGTGCATGGACCCCATTCTGTTTATCCATCCATCCATTGATGGACACTTGGGTTGTTTCCACCTATTGGTTGTTGTGAATTTATAGTCAGGGCCCTCCAGAGAAACAGAACCAATAGGCAATTTTTGAGATGCATGTGTAATATGATACAATTGACCCTTGAACAACATGGCTGCTAATCCACCCATAACATAGTGAGATCTCTGTATTCACAGTTCCTCCACATCCAAGGATGCAACCAACCTCAAAATGTCTAGTGCTGTAGCATTTTTTTTTAAATTGAAGTATAGTGGGTTTGCAATCTTGTGCTAATTTCAGGTGTACAGCATAGTAATTCAGTTATACATATACATATATTCCTCTTCATATTATTTTTCATGATAGGTTATTACATGGTTTTGAATATAGTTCCCTGTGCTCTATAGTAGGATCTTGATGTTTATCTATTTTATATATAGTAGTTAGTATCTGCAAATCCTGAACTCCCAATTTATCCCTCCACTGTCCCCTTTCCTGTCTGGTAACCACAAGTTTCTTTTCTATGTCTGTGAGTCTGTTTCCATTTGGTAAAGAAATTCACTTGTGTCTTTATTTATTTATTTATTTTTTTAGGTTTCAGATATTAGGGATCTCATATGGTATTTGTCTTTCTCTGTCTGACTTACTTCACTTGGTAGGATAAGCTCCAGGTCCATCCATGTTGCTGAAAATGGCATTATTTTATTCTTTTTTATGGGTGAGTAGTATTCCATTGTATAAATATATCACATCTTCTTTATCCAGTCATCTGTTGATGGACATTTAGGTTGCTTCCATATCTTGGCTGTTGTGTGCTGTAGTACTTTGTATTGAAACATAATCATGTATGAGTGGACCTCAACAATTCCAACTGTGTTGTTCAAGGGTCAACCATATAATAAGATTTAGATTAGAGATATATACATAGGAGATTATTCTATCCATTAATTATCTATTTATTTCTGTATATTTATAGTATACGTATAATATAATAAATCTCATATACATACATAAAGAGATTTATTATAGGAATTGGCTCATGTAGTTGTGAAACTTGAGATGTTTCAAGATCTGCCATCTATAAGCTGAAGACTTAGAAGAGCTGGTGGTGTCTCTTCCAATCCAAGTCTGAAGGCAGAAGACTAATGTCTTCATTTATCAATCAGGCAGAGAGAGAGAGAGAAAGAGAGAGAATGAATTCTCCTTTCCTATGCCCTTTTCTTCTGTTCAAACCTTCAACTGATTAGACGAGGCCTACCCAATATTGGGGTGGGCAATCTTCTTTCTTTAGTTCACGAATTCAAATGCTTATTTCTTCCAGAAACACTCTCACAGGCACAGCCAGATATCATGCTTAGCCAAACACCTGGTTCCCCCTCTTCCTGTGGCCCTGTGAAGTTGACCCACACAAGTAAAATCAAGCCTCAAAGTGAATGATGCTCTGTGAGCACATCTGTGCAAGTTTCTGTTTGAGCACCAGTTTTCATTCTTCACAGGTAGGTACACAGCTAGGAGTGGAATTGCTGGGTCTCATGATAACTCTGTGTTTAACCCTCTGGGGAGCCTTCATGCTGATTTTGACTACTGCCTCTGCAGACTATGCCCAGGTGTGTAATACAAAGAGACTCCAGCAGCCCTCTACCTGGAATCGGGGTCATTTCCACTCAAGATGCACGCGTCTCCAAACAGTGGAACATCCAGTTCAGTCTTTTTGTGTGTATTCCTCTCCTTGGTAATAATACCGCCTTTCATCCAAAGGGCAACACATGTGATGGATACAGCCCACCTGAGAGACAGAGAGCAGAACAAACAGAAGAGAGTCCTTGGAGTCTGAGCACTCAGTGTGGAGGACCCACCCCTCACCTGCATTTTTCCTGTGTCCTGTCCTGGTGTTACCGTATCATTTTGTGGGTTTAAAGCTTATCATTCATAGTCTTTTTCCAATGTCACTGTAACACAAATGACCTCAAACTTAGGGCAGAAAACAACACTCATTCATGTCACAGTCTCTTTGGGTCAGAAGTCCAGGTTGACTCAGCTGGGTTCTCTGTGTAGAACCCCACGAGGTCAAAAAACCTCAGGTGTCAACCTACCTCAAGGTGAGTCTCTTTTTGAAGGATCAGGGGGAAGAATCCACTTCTGGGCACATTTAGGGTCCTGAGAGAATCCACTGCCTTGGTTCTGATGAGACCACTGGCCATTGGAAATTAATTCGACCAGGAGTCCGTATGCCCTCCCCTAGGTCAGAGGTGGGGCTGAAAGTTCCAACCCTCTAATCACAGGGTTGGTTCCACAGATAACCAGCCCCACCCTCCAGGTGTCACCTCATTAGCATAAGCTCAGGTATGGTGGAAAAGAACTTATGAATAACTTACGAATAATGGCAGAGGCTCTTACTCATCTCAGTAAGGACATTTCAAGCATTTTAGGAGCTCTGTGCTAGGAACCACCATCAAAGGCCAAATTCATACTTCTTGTTCGATCAGAATATGGCCAGCACGATGCAAATTTTGGAGAAAATGATATGAGAACAGATGACCAGACCACGAGGGAGAAGGACAAGAGACAATGTCCAAGGATAGCGTTTTATAAAGACTGTCTCTGCCGATGGAGAAATAGCCAGTGGAATCAAATCATCACGAGGGTGACGAACACTTGCAGAAATATGAGGCAGAAGTCTGTGGCTCTTCATTGAAAGACCACCAGCATATTTTAAACCACTTCAGTTTTCAATTTTAAAATGTTTAAAATTAAATAAAAAGGAGTAAGGAGAAAAAACACGTCCACTTTTAAAAAAGTGAACCACCTCCTACAAATGCCCCTTCACCTCGCTCTAGGACCCTAACACGTGAAGAGGAGCAGCACGGCTCTCCTCCAATTACCCCGTGTCACGGGACTCTGGCGAAGTTAAGGAATGGAAGCCAGTCACCCTGCAAATTGTCACCCCACCCACACACGTTGGCTCTGATCCTTTAATATTCAACAGCGAACCAGTCGGTCGCCTACAAATTTCTATTATAATGAAAAAGGAGATCCATGTGTCGGTAAATATAATAGGTGTCAGGGTAAATGTTTGTCAGGGCTAGTGGGCTCACGACAGACCCACATCTGCATACTTATGCGAGCCTCTCTGAAGGGTGTTAATCGCCTCCCCCACGTGCACGGAGGACGACACAGACGCTCGGTCACACGCTGGGGAAATGTGCTTTATTTATTCAGCACTTCAGCGGTCTATGGGGAAAAGCGCCCCTGGCAAGTCAGGTCTGAGAAACCCTCCGTGCATTTTAAAACGCCTGCATCCACTTAGCGGTTGGAACGGCTCGCAGCACGTATGATTTCGTACAAATCACTTTCCCATATCTGTGCCGCCAAGGAGCGACTTTTCCATCACCATCGAGGACAGACACTTAGGATACAAGAGTCTCTCAGATGAGATCCCATCTACGGGAATAACTGCCCCAGTGGAAAGGATATTATGCTCAGAAAGGGGAACGGAGACTCACTGAAGTTAGCAGTGTGATGAGGCATCACTTCACGTCCGCAGAGGGTGGGAAAGAAGGCAGAGGGATTCTGCAGCTCAGAAATAAAATGGACGCCGCCTCCATCACTGCCTGGCTGTCAGAGGGCACTTTAAATCACACGTGCTACTGATGACCTGCGTCTCTACTGTGGGCACCGCAGCTGCACCTCTCAAAAGACTCCCCTTCCCATCCAAAAATTATAAGTGTCGTCCCAGTGCCGTAACCACATCGCACCAGCACTTGGCAGAAATCTACCAAGCGTGCAGCATGTTTTGGGGACACAATGCTGAGAGCTGGGGACCCTCCACAAAAGGGGAGAGCATTGTTTGTAATTGCCGCCTGATTTGTCATAGACATCTCACCCAAAGATGGAGCCAGGCCAGGACCATCTGCCCAGCGGGATGGTCTGTCACAGACTTTGCATGATGGACGTTCTCCCCTTTGGTCCATTCCCAATGCACCCCAAGTTCCACCTTCCCATATACCGTAGGCTTCAATGAACAAGTCACCGCCAAGCTGGAGGAAGGGGCAAATGCAGATCTATTTAAAGAGGCTGAGCCCTGGTGGACCAGCCCTTGGCAGACCCTAAACCAGAGGGGTGGACCCCTCGCTGCTGGAGACCAGAGCAAACACCCCCAGGAGGGGATCAGGAAGCTCAGGAAGGGTGTCTCCTGCTTTCCGTCCAGAGAAAGTCCAGGTCAGCCAGCTACACTGGGCATCACATCAATGCCCTGTCATTGCTTCAGCATAAGTCCATCCCAAAGACTGCCTGGGATAGACTTACGCTCAGAATGACTTCCCCCATCCCACCTGACAGCCCTTTCCCCAGGCCCTCTCCCCACTGGTCACCACTAGTTTGTTCTCTAGATCTGTGAGTCTGCTTCTTTTTTGCTATATTCACCAGTTGGTGGTATTTTTTAGATTCCACATACAAGTGACGGAGATCCCTCAAAGAACTAAAAAGAGGACTACCATAGGATCCTGCAGCTCCACTCCTGGGAATTTATCCAAAGGAAATGAAGACACAAATTAGAAAACAAACATGCACTCCAATGCTCATAGCAGCACTATTCAGTCAAACCATGGAAGCAACCTAAATGTCCACGAAGAAGTTGTGCCAGTGGGTCAAAATGCAGCTACAGTGGACAACCACGCCGCGGACGTTCACAGGATTGTCTACATTTAGATTTGCACTGGCTTGTAATGCATTAAAAAAAAATGCAGAGCTGTGTGTTCTATGGCCGTGCACGTGTCTCGGGTGAGGACCAGAGATGCAGGAACCGGCACATTCTATTCGCATATGTCCTGTCTTCCCACTCCCTGTCCTGATTTCCGGACGCCTTCTCTGACCCTCACAACTTCTGTGGGTGACCGTTCAGCTCCATCTGCGTTACCTGGAGGTGGGGAGTGGAGAGAGGGCTTCATGTCCCACCTGCCGGACATCACTGTTGAGCTACGGACTCACCTCCCTCTCCGCCCTCATCCCACCCTGAGACAGATGCTGCCTGGATAGACAGACACTGCACAGGGCGGGGAGAGTTTTGAAGTCAAGATGTCCTATCTCCTCTCCGAGGTCATCTTCAATTCAACGTCTACATTTTGCTTGAAGGTTGAAAAAAAAAGAAATTACAGCCCCACTAAAGGAGGTGTTTAATGAAAACAGAACCCCGTGCTCGGCGAGGCTGCCCCGTGCAGGCAACGTGGTAATCAGAAGCAGATGGCCTGACATGGCCTGAACCCGTTTTTTTGTTTGTTTTTTATTGAAAAACGGGACCCACAAAGGCACTTTGTAACTTGTTTCATAAGGACTTAATTTTGCTCTGCAATAACAGGGCCATTAAATCTGCTTAGAGTGGGGATTACACGAAAACAGGAATCGGTTATTCCCCGTTCCCCCAGCCCTGGAGCAGAAACTCCGGCCGCCCTGCTGCCCTGCGAAGACGGCGGGGGACAGAACGGCAGGAGAGCACGGCCTCTCCCAGGCGCCCTGCGCTGGCGCGTCAAGCCCGAAACGGACCTACAGCCGGAGGCAGACGTGCCCGCGCGGACGCCGGGCAGAGGGGAGCTCCTGAGCGAGCCGGCAGGAGACCCCAGGTTGGAGGAGGGGTATGGAAGCCCCACCCTCAGGACCACGCTGGGGAGAACATTGTCGCCCACTGAAGACTCGCGGTCCCGTTCCCCAGTGTGAACCTGATGTCGGCTTTGCCGGGAGGGGACTCTTGATGGCCAGGCACACTCCTCACCCCCCACCCCGTCCCACCTCCTCCTTTGTTCTTTGCCACCTGGGTCTCTCCTCAGCCCCCAGGGAGCTGCATTGTTTCAGAACAAAAGAGGATGAGAGGAGGTGGTGCGTGGGTGGCAGCAGGGATGCTCAGGCCAAAGGGCATGGGATGCAGGCAGCTGGGTCCCTGGGGAGGACAGATCTGAGTGTGGCCAGTGTTTGGCCCCCTTCCCTCGGTTGCAAAGACAAGACGGGGACCCAGGGATCTAACAGGTAGGATGGCTCAGGTGTGCGTCCCCCATGGAGTCCCCTGGGTGGGTCAGAGGCAGCAAGTCAGCTCCAGGGACCACAGAGATTTCAAACTGGCAGGGAGGTGTCCTGATGGTGTTCATGAAATATAGATGGTCTTCTGCCCCGAGTGTCCACAGCCCGGCGAGACACCAGCCACCCAGGAGCTGGGGTGTTTTGTGTTACTGCAGTGAAATCCACATAGGGAACAATTCACTGTTTCAAAGCAAACAATTCACAGTGTTGTACCACCATCACCTCTGTCTGGTTCCAGAATCTTCTCACCCCCTCAAAAGAGACCCCATACACATTAGCATTCACTCCCTGGCTCCCCTCCTTCAGCCCCTGGTGACCACTAATCCACTCCCTACCTCTGGATTTGCCTGTGCTGGACGTTTCCTGTAAATGGAGTTACACACTCTGTGTTCTTCTTTGCCTGACTTCTATCACAGAGCATCGTGTGTTCAAGGTCCATCCAGGTCAAGTCCTACTATCCCAGTACCCTGAGAAAACCCACATAGAGGCTCTGCACTCTGACAGCTTCTCTGATTGGCTAGTAGTGAGAGGTGGACTGCAGACAGGGCTTGTTCAAGGTTAGGCAGGAAAGTGCTAAACCTTTTGTCGGGGCTCCGACCTCTCTCACTCTCACACTGCCTCAGGAAGTCAGAACCCTGTAGGGAAACCTCTTGCCCCAAAGTCTGGGTGGTGAGCCCCTAAGTTTTCTCTCTTCCACCACAATTCATCCACTCCTTGACCTCCAGGGTAAAAGGAAAAATCTAACCTTCCATATGGTTGAGGGGTCCTCAAAAACTTAAACATAGAGTTACCTTATGACCTAGCAATTCCGCTTAATTCTGTATTCAAAATAACTGAAAACAGGTGTTCAAAAGAGACACTGGTACAGGCATGTTCATAACAGCATAACTCACATCAGCCAAAAGGTGGAAACAACCCAAGAGTCCATCCATGGATGGATGGATGGATGGGTAAACAGAATGGGGTCCATGCACACAGGGGAATATTACTTGGCCGGGAAAAGGAGTGAAGCTCTGACACAGGCTGCAACATGGATGGACTTTGAACACAGGATTCTCCGTGAGAGAAGCAGACAGAAGGACACACAGGGCGTGATTCCACTTATTTGAAATACTCCACATAGGCAAACCTATGGAGACCAAAAGCAGATGGGTGGTTGACTGGGACTGGCAGCGGGGAGTGCACTGACTGCTTAATGGGGATGGGGGTCTCTTTTGGGGTGATGAAATGTTTTAGAAATAAATGGAGGTGATGATTACACAACATGGGGATGTACTAAATGCCACTAACTCTTACCCTTTAAAAAGGTTAAAATGGCAATTTTTATGTTTTCTGAGTTTTACCTGAAATGCCCACAATGATTTATGGCGTGTTCCCTTGCCTGGGATCATAGACAGAAGTATAAGATGTTGGGTGTGATCATGGCCAGCCAACACACACAGAGTCTGGTACAATGTTATTTAAGAAAATGGAGCTTATCTAGCATGCACTAGGTCCTGGGTTCAATCCCCAGTACCTCCACTAAAAAAATAAATAAAGCTTATTATCTCCTCCCTGCAAAAAAGGCAAAAAATGGACCCTTGAAAATAAACATCAGAGAACATTAGGGAAAAAGAAGTGGGTCACTTGTTTGAAAAAAAAATTAAAACCCCTCTGGGTTGGAGCTATAGCTGGGTCCCTGGGGTCCCAGGGCAACTTCCTCTCTGATGGTGTTTATAGGTGAAATTATCTGTAAGAAAGATTTTTTAAAAAATAATCAGAGAACCATATTCCAGTAAAATGGTGTAAATTCTAAAGACTGACAACTTGCCTGGAGGTGAAGCTGCGGGGATGGGGAGGGTGGTCCTTGGCTCCACGTGCTGGAGGGAGTGCTGTTTGGTGGTTTCTGTGAAAACTAAGGCGCATGTTCCTTTTGGCCAGCAGCTCCTCCGGACGAGGGTAACCATCCAACACACATTTTACAGATGCAGGACAGCTAATGCTCAGGGTGCCGACGTTGTGAAACAAAGTGTCAACAACCGTCCAACCCGCTGAGATTACCCCATCCATCCATCCATCCATCCACCCACCTCGCCAGTTGCATGTCCAAGGTCATTCATAGCAACATTGCAAAACAAAGTATCAACAACCATCGACCTCTCTGAGTTTACTCCGCTGGTTACATGTCCAATGTCATTCATGTCAACATTGTAAAAACAAAGTACCGACAACCATCCAAATCTCTGACATCACCCCATCAGTTACATGCAACCGGGTGCATCCCCATGATCGGTCCTATGCCCTTTTCAAAAACTGAGGAAGCTCATTTTGTACTGATATGGAAAAATCTCCAAGATAAATTCACCATATATTTTTAAGAAGAGTGTGTGGAGGGTAAAATGTACATGACATTCATTTTTGCTCGGAAAGGAACAGACGTGAGTGGGAGTGATGGTTACCTGACAGCGCGGGGCAGGTGGAGAGCTGAGATTGAAGGGAGATTTTATTTTTCATGGATCATCTTATAATTTGGGGGCCTGAGACATCCGAAGATAATAATGATACAGGCATTGAATGAGAAAATACTTTTTAAATGCAAAAAGTTAAATAAATACCAGAGCAGCTCCTCAAGGTTCCTTTCATACGGCCCGAGGGCACATAAACCTACACTCCTCCCTCACTCTGAAAACGGTTCTCTCGTCATCTCTGGGATTCTGCCCTGAGTGTGTGCCGGGGTCCCGCCCCTCCACGTGACAGATCCCTGCTGCTGCTGTAATAAATCTTCACCATCTCTGCGGCTTTGCCCCAGGACCCTACGATCCGACCTTTATGCACATGCCTGTCTCATTCCTGCACGAGGAACCGTCCTTGTGTATCCGTCTGTCTCATTATGACCAAGTGCAGGGGACAAAGGGATTCAGAACTGCCCAGCCACACCCCAACTGCACGACCTGTCTGTCTTCCCAGCTGGTTCCTCGTTCCCGCGGGCCCCACACCGGGCTGGAAGACACGCAGTGACGTTCACGAGCCAGCCGCTGCGCCTCTGTTCCGGACTCCTTCCGTGGGCACCTTGGCGCTTCTTTGAGCAACTCCCCCGAAAATGGACACGTCTAACCTATGCATGTATGCATCTTGTCAAGAATTCATGTCCTGAGTCGACAGAAGGCATGCAGCCTAACGAATCCACGGGCTCCCCCAGAAAGCACACACAACATGGGAATAAATTACACACAACAAGCCGAGGTGGGGGCGTGAGGCGGGAAGCCGGTCAGGTTTTTGGGGAAGGAAGTCATCAACCACACGTTTCTTCCTGTGCTCTCTCTCCATGGGGGCATTGCTGGCTTGATTTGTATCTCGGGCACATCTTGGAAGGGAGGGCTTGGCTGCAAAACACCACCTCGTTAGTGCAAAGGTCACAGGCTGGAGATCACAGCTCGCACCTGCGGAGAAGCGGGGCACGAGGGCGTGCGCCGAAGGCAATTCCATCTGCTAGGGTCTGAAACTCCTTGGAAAAGAAAAGGGGAGGACGGGGGCATGCTTGTGTTTCGCTGATCCTCGGTCCCTGAGTTCTAGAGGCTGATGTTTGATTGGTTCTAAGAATTGATGCTGAAGGGAGCCCGTGGTGTGGAGGGTGGACAGGTCAGCTCTTTTAGGACTCACGAGGCAAAATTATGTACGGAGGATGTGCTGTCGGAAAGACGGTGCATCCGTGTCGTGGAAAACCCACCGTGAGGCAACTCCAAGCTGCACGTGGAGACAGAGCTTTTGCCGGGAAAGACTTCGCTCAACGCAGCCCGCCCACTGCACCCCCAGCTCACCGCCTCTGAAAGTGTTTAACCCACTTTGTTGCAGAACCAGTTACCTACCGCCAACTGTGCACACTTTCAGTGCACCACGAGGCCATTTCAATGAATCCATAACCGCTGTGCAATCGTTACCGCCGTCAAGATACAGATTATTTACACTGACCCTCCTCACTCCAAATTTCCTTATTCCATTTTGCAGTCAGTCCCCCCCAACGCAACCCAGGCAACCACCAATGTGCTGTTATCTCACGTGAGCTGGTACTTTCCAGCATTTTCCATAAACAAAACCACACACCACGTATAGGCTTTCTCTCATCTGGCGTCTTCCGCTCGGTGTAATTATTCTGAGGTCCGATTGTGTTTTTTGCACGCACGGGTAGCTGACCCCTTTTTATTGCCGGGTTGCATTGGGTTGAGCAGAGTGAACAGTCCGTCCGTCCAATCACCTGCGGATGGGCATTCAGGCTGCTTCTGCTTCTCAGCTTTTGTAAATAAAGCTGCCGTGAGCTGTCCCATGGCGTTCGCTCTTGGGCGAAAATGGAGCAGGGGAAACACCCCGCCATGGACCAGCTAGATCATAGGACAGGTACCTGTTTCCCATTGTGAGAAACCACCACACCATCTTGCAAGGGAGCTGCGCCTCTTGGCATCCGCACCCAGCAGCGGAGGACGGCTCCCCGTGGCTCCGTGTCCTCGCCAACACTTGGTGTTATCTGTGTTTTAAATTTACCCCATTATTCTTACTGGATAAGTACCTTTTATTTTTGTGTGTGTTTGTTCCTACATAATAGATTATCGGCTACGTGCTTATTATGCTCTCAGCTACATGCTGGGGCGTCGTGTCCTGGTTCTCATTTCCGCCTTTGTGATGCCTAATGGCACTGACCGTATTTTCATGGCTCATTTGCTCCCTATATGTCTTCTTTGAAGAAGGGTCTGCTCACATCTACCACCTTTTCTTTTTTTCTTTTTCAAAATTGAGTCATTTCCCATTGCACTGCCACGCGGGTATGAATTTTTCATCAGACCTGCGTGAAGTAGATAGCTTCACTGAGACGGCGGCTTGCTGTTTCATTGCCCTAAAGGTGACGTCCGAAGGCCAAGGCTATGTTCTCGATAACGTCACATGTACCACCTTTAAACCAAAATGGTGTTTCCGCGTTCTGTAATCCATGGAAGAAACCATTCCTGTCCCAGGATCAGAAAGAACTTCCCCCTTTCCCCTCAAGTCTATAGTGTCACTTTTACACGTCGGTGTTTTGAGTTAATTCTGGGTCTGGTACGAGGTAAGAGTCGAGGTTCTGTTTTTGGTTTTGGTTTCAGTTTGTTTGTTTTGTCTTTTCACTGTGGATGCCCAGCTGCTCCAGTGCTATTGGTGGAAAAGACTTTTGCATTAAATTTTCACAAATATTACATAATTCACCTTTTTTTCTTCCAAGTCCAATTTTACAGACTAAAGAAGAAGGAGATTCAAGGCGATGCTGTGCTTACACTGGGCCCCCCGTACCCCGCAGGACAAGGCAGCAGGGTGGAGATTTTGGTAGGCAGACTTGCTTGGGTCTTCGGGTCAAGAAAGACACGCATGAGATGAGGGTTGATGGGAAGTGGGTGTGGTGCACACACAGAGCAGCGGGAAAGGCATCGCAAGCGGGAGGAACAGCAGGAGAAAAGGCTTCGAGGCTGGATGTGAAAGATGGACCCTGGGGACCGAGAAGAGGCCAGCTTCACGGGAAGCGTCAAGATTCCAGGTGGGCCTGGGAGAGACGCCCGAGCCTTCATGTCTAACGTACTCCTGTGCTGTTGGGAGTTCTGGATTCTCATGTATTCTGGTGGTAGGAATCGTAAAGTTGTAAAAAAAAAAAAAAAAGTGTGTTGTCTGCAGAACAGTTTTAGAACAGCTCCGTGAAAACAAGGCTTCATAACCTGTGACGACATGAAATGTCTCTAGAAGGGATTTGGGACAAAAAGAAAAAAAAAGCTCCCTCCTTTGCTTCCGTCCCCCGGGAAGCAACAGAACCTGGCTTTTACGATGGGAGCGACTGACTCAGCGGACACGGAGGGAATTCCTGCCCCGTTAGCCAGCTCTGCTCTCCTGCAGCGGGTGGCAAACCGCGACAACACTCAGAGGAGCGTTACAATATAAAGAATAAAATACGTCAAGCACGAAAGCTCCGAATGACGGCGGGAAACCTGGCGTGCTGAAGCGTCAGACACGTGAAGAAATCACTGAGCTTGTGATAGCTCTGTTTTTAACTTTTTGAGGAGCCTCCACGCTGTTCCCCACAGCGGCTGCCCCAAGTTGCCCTCCCGCCCGCCGTGGAGGCGGGCTCCCCTTTCTCCGCAGCCTCTCCAGCGTGTATCGGTTGCAGACTTTTGAGCGATGGCCGTTCTGACGGGTGGGAGGGGACGTCCCATTGTGGTTTTGATCGGCACTTCCCTGGTGATCAGGGAAGCCGAGCGCCTCTACAGACACCTGTTGGCCATTTGGAAAAATGTCAACTCAGTTCCCTTTGTCTATTTTTTCAATTGGATTATTATTATTAATAATAATAATTATTATTTTACTATTGAGTTGTATGGCTTCCCTACATATTTTGGATGTTGGCTCCTTATCAACAATATGGTAGTTATGTGTGGTGACAGGTGCGCTCACTAACATCGTTGTGATCATCAATTCGCCAAGTATACATACGTATCAAATTACCATGTGTGTCCCTGAAACGAATACAGTGTTATACATCCATTAAAATCTCAAGAAAACTAGAAAGAGAGGAGAGGGGAAGCTTAAAGAGGAAACACGAGGTCCGGGAGACTGTTGGGCAGAGTGACATTTCATCGGGAGATTCTTGCGAACATTATCACACGCCCCGAACTTCACCAAGAGAGGGCGTCACAAGGGAAAAACGCCCCGTGGGTAGAGCAGCCGGCCTGCACACAGCCACCTTGCCCTCACCGTCCGCCGACGCGCGTCGGGCCAGGCCCTCCGGGGATGTGGGCTCCGACGGCTTGAGCCCTGTGTGGGAGTGGGCGGGACCCCATAAGCTCTCCAGGGCATCCTTGCCCCCCGTACCCGACACCACCGCAAAATCTCTCCTAGCTCACATTTATAGTAGTCTCATAGTTTAAGGCAATTAAATAAAAACCTTTACAAGCCCTCAGTAAAGAATTTAAAACTCTTGGAAAAAAGCCTGCACATTAAGCTCAACTCCCCTTGGCGGGGAAGGCACGGACCGGAGGAAATGACTTAATGCCGTCCTTCAAACCACCTAGGGAGCTGGTAAGAGCTCCGCGGGAGCGCCGGGGGCACACCTGGACCGCGGCGCCCCCGCCCGGGAAGGATGCTGGACGCCACGAGGTGGGACCGAGTGGCTTTCCAAAATGGCGCCGCCCTCAACGCGGGGAACCCATGCACGCGTGCCTCCTCCTCCAGCATTCACAAGGGCCAGAAGTCTCCCCTTAAAAAAAAATAAATCCGTCAATGAAATCGATCTAAAAAGGGTGTCTCATGACGCTTTCGCTTTGCCCACCAGGAACCTCACGTGAAAGTGTTCACAGCAGCCCTGCCCTAAAAGTAGCAAGCTCCCACTTCCAAGCCCCTGAGGACAAACTAGAACAAGAACCCTAATAAGTTGCTTCCTGGCTTCTGGAGCATCTGCTTCATGAAGAGAAGTGGGAATGTTTCCTTTCGATTCTGGCTTCACAAAACCTCTTGGTTTTTTCCCCCTCAAGATCGTCTCTCTCCCCGGCATCCTGAACATCTCTGCTCTTTGCATCTGCGTCGAATTCGCATTAAAGGTCCCAACACCCACACCTCCAGGCATTTGCAAATACTGCTCCCTCTGCGTGAGCTCTCCTCCCCAAGGCTTCTGGGCAAACTCCTATTTAATCTGCAAAGCCCTGCCCACCCAACCCCTCCTGATTCACCCTGTTCACCCTGTAGAAATCGGGCTGAATTCTTCCTCCTGCATTTTCCTGCTTCCCCAGGTCCTGATCTTCAGCCCTGGGACACAGCACACTTCACGTCCTGGGTTCCCCTGGAACCTTCATTCCGGGTGAACGTTCAGCTTGGCGGGCGTAGGCGGCTGTAGCTTATAGGCGGTCCGTAACTTCAGGCAGCTTAGCTCCTCCCCGGTGAGAAAGCATCACCTGAGATGGTGACTGTCTGTGACTGAGCAGGCAGCACGTTGAAAAGCAAAAAGAAAGACATTAACCACGGGAAGCAGAACTTACTTTCAAGCAGTAAGTCCTTCTCTCATGTCCTAAAAGAAGGGACAGAGCACCTAAGCCCACCGGGGAGGGCAGATTTTACAGGGAGATGGTCAATGATGCACCACAAAGCCAGAAGCCTCCCTCAGTACATAAACAGAAATCCTTAAAGACGTCAGTACTTCAGGCAGAGAGCTCTGGGGGGGAACGTGACTCTCTGATGGCTCTACTGCCTGGTGATACCACATCAGAGCTGCTCCAACGGCACCCTCCACGCCTGGGCTCCATCCCGTGCGGTGTGGCAGACGCTGCGGAAAACAAAACCCAGAGGAGCAATGCCTCTGCCCGAAGTTCTGCAGACGCCCCTCTCATCCGGGCAACACCAGGCGAAGCCACAGCATCTGGGGCGCTCCAGCCATCCCAGCCAGACACGCTGCCTGCCAGTTACTTCCCGCCGTGTCTCCCTGTCTCCTTTTTCCTTTAGTAAATTGAGATTTCTCCACGAGCCCTCTGAAACAAGCATCAGGGCCCCCAAAACGCCTCAGGCTCTTAATTGGGCAGAAATAATAATAATAATAATAATAATAATAATAATAATAATAATAATAATAATAATAATAATAATAATAATAATAATAATAATAATAATAAAAATCAGCATTCCAGCCTGTGATTAGAGCCCCGCGCTGTACTTCGCTCCGTGATTGCGCTGTCAGTGCGTCCTTACAGGAAACCGCGTCCTCGGGACGGTTAAGCTCCGGCATGAGTGAAATCTGTTTCAGGTTAGCGAGAATATTGAGTCAGCTGACCCCCCTCTGGGACCCCTGGTTCCAAATTATAACAGCATCTCGCACAAAGAACTCAAAAGGCCGGTGTCTTTTTTTTTTTTTTTTTTTTTTTTTAAACCGTTTACCCGGCACAGCCACATAAATCGTTCTGGGTATGAACACAAGTAAATAAAAATTGAAGTCCAAGTGTGTTAAACGGGCCACACTCTACTATAAGAGGCAAGTGTGGCCAGCTTTGGATTCTATTTTGGACCTCATGAGACGGAGGAAAGGAAAAAAGAAGAAGAAGAAGAAGAAAAGACAAAGCTGGAATTCGAAGGCACCCAGCAAGAATGGCGGCGCGCTTGGAGCCGGGGACCTGGCGGAGAGTTTCTCTGCAACCCTCTCCGCCTTCTGTGCCGTTTCAAACGCAGAAACTGCAGGCCTCCCGGAGGGCTGGGCGGCTCTTCTCAACAGTCATGGGTTAGTCTTTTCCGGTTTTGTGGCGGTAAAATGTGAATATCCGAAAAGACAGCACTTCGACCATTTGGGGTTTTTTGTTGTTTTTTGTTCGCCTGCTTTAAATTTTTTATAGTTTTTTTTTGAGGGGGACAATTAGGTTTATTCATTTATTTATTTTTAGAGAAGGGACCGGGCATGGAACTCAGGACCTCGTGCATGCTAAGCACATGCTCTGCCTCCCCCCCCACTTTAACCATTTGAAAGTGAAAAATTCACAGGCACTTAGCACATTTAAATCATGCAACCACCACCTCTACCAAGGTCCAGAACATTCTCAGTATTCCACCCCCTGTCCCCATGAGCACTCCCTCCCCCGCCCCCTCCCCCAGCCCCTGCCACCACAGATCCACTCTGCATCTGTGTGGATTTTCCTGTTCTGGACATTTCACATGCAGGGAGGAAGATGTCAGTGCAGCTCACGCAGGCAGAGCCTTCCCCAAATGCTGTTCCAGCAGGACCGTACGGTCAGGTGCTTTGGCCGAAGGTCCACACTTCCCCGCCTGGTTTTCCATGTCTTCCCCCGTCCTGGAGACCGGACGTCTGAGGTCAAGGTGTCCCAGGGCCGCGCTCCCTCCCGAGGCTCCAGGGGAGGGTCCCTCCTGCCTCTTCCAGCTTCTGGGGGCTCCAGGCGTCCATCCCTGGGCTGGTGGCCGCCTCCCTCCCGTCTCTGCCTCCGTCTCCACGTGGCGTCTCCTCTGTGTCTGTGTGTCTCCTCTTCTGTCTCTTCTGAGGACACTGTCCTTGGATGCAGGGCCACCTCCTCCAGGAGGACCTCCTCTCAGGTCCTTCACTTCATTGCACCTGCAAAGATCTTGTTTCCAAATAAGGCCCTGTCCTGAGTTTCCAGGTGGGCATGAGTTTTAGGGGACACTCTTCACCCCACAATGCAGCATGACCCAGGCCACAGGACTACCCAGTGATAAGGGCTTTTCCACGTGCTGGTACCTTCTTCCCAGACCATGGATGCCCTGGCCTCGGACACACCTCCTGTGTTCGATTCTCCCATTTCCTTCCTGCAGTGACTTCTCCTCCCGTGTGACCGACAGGAGTCGCGGCCTCAGAATCTCCTCTTCCCTGGGAGAGTTTTTAAAAAAATAAACACGTCATGATTTTTTTTTTTTCATAGAAAAGCCGAAAGAGGGTGTGTGTGTGTGTGTGTGCCTACATGCGTTTGAGTGTGTGTTCGGTGTGTGGCTGTGCGGGTCAGGGGGCAATGCTGTAAAGATCACGAGTCGGACAGTTCATGCTAGGAAAACGGAATCCACGTGGAACCCTGGAAAGCAGGGTGATAAAAAGGAATGACATGGATTTCAACCGTTTTGATCTGGTGCAGGGAGCTCGTAGGAGAGATGGAATCCCTGTTGAAACAGGGACGTGCTGTCTTAGAAGCAACGAACTACGTGGAATGACGGGGCGAGTGATGTTCGATTGCACCGCATCCCAGAGTCACTGATGACAGCCTCCTGAAGGTACAGCCTGAGGGTCAGGAAGAGGGGAGAGGCACTCCCCAGAGAACAAAATGCACCAATCGCGGTGAACAGGGAAGTCATCCGAAAGGTTCCAAACATAAATGTATTAAATACTTAAACTCACTCATGAGAACAGAAGTGTTTAAAAAAAATGTGAGAAACAGCATCTTAAACATAAGTAATCACATGCCTGCATCTCCAAAAACTCTCCTCTCTCTTTTTTTTTTTTAATTCAGAAAGCAACCATCATGGTTTATTATTTCTGTCTGCCTGTCTGTAACATGGAATTCTTGCAAACAGGTCTGAGTTTCCAACATGCACGAAACAAAGGGCATCGTGTCCCATCGAGGAAAGAAGAGGGGATTAAAAAAAAAACAAAAAGCTCGTAGAGCAGCCAAGAATCCTAGAGAGAAAACATGCAATTGCAGATCCGCTGTCCACGGCATCGGAGAACACTCAGCACTCCGACTCCGGGCTGCAGGGGCCGGGGAGGCTGGAACAGATCGCGGCTTTGCCGTGATTACAAACACATGTTCTGGGAGCAGAGGGAAGAGGACGTGTGCGGGCAGGACAGGGCCGCCGGAGAGAGCCCGGCGGGGACGGGGCCACGCCGGCCACTCCATTAGCAGATGCTTCGGGACTTGAAAGGCTTTCTGAGGTGCAGCTTAAGTAGGCAGCGGACGGATGGAAACCATTGGAAAAAGGATCCCTGCCGCAGAAACCGGGAAGAAAAAAGGCACCGACCAGAAGGCAGGCACGGTTTCCGCGCTGCCGCTGCATAGGCAAAGGTAATTTATGAGCGACATATTAAAACGTAAGCCGGGCATCTCTGCTTTGGCGGAGGAGAAATGACTTAAGGATTTTTAACAATGCTTCATTGTACCTTGTGCTTCCTTCAGTAGATGTGGTTGAGAGCTACCATCCTAAACGGGGTCCTCTGGGACATGTGTGGCACGTGTATCTCACTCAAGATATGGAAGCCCATATGTGCCTAGAACGCACAGTGGCAGACAGGAGGACTGTGAGGAATGCCCTGGCGTAGCCCAGAGCCCAGCCCGTGGACCGAGCAAGACCCCCTACCCCAGAGTCTGCTATACTTTGACAAGGAAACGTCTCCACCGACCACAGATGTATTGTCACAGCAGCACAAATGGCTGGGAAGAATCAGAGAGACCTGAGGTGTGACTCCTTCGTCCTCCTGCCAAAGCCCCCGCGGACCATCCACTTCAGTGATGCAGGCAGTGAAATTCAGGTTTCCCATCACCCATGTAAAGAAATGAAGGGTGGGCAGAGGTAATGCCATCTTTCCTCTTGGGGAATGTCTGACCTCATCGTCACAAAGTGGCTGCTGCAGCTCCAGACATCACGCCCTCACAATAGAACTCCTAACGGGAATCAAGGGGGGCACATAAGAGTTTTCTCTTGTTGTCTTTTGTCTTAGTTACACACTCTCCTAAGCCTCAAGTTCAACCACTAGGAAAGGGGTGTATCTCCTGGGATGTGTGTGAGTGGGGCTACCTAAATCAAATCAGACTCTTATTGAGGAGGGACAGGGGGAATCAGCTTGTTAAGAGGACAGGAGAATGGCTAATGCGGAGGAAAACTACACAAGGTCCTGATCTTCAGGGAGCTTCCTGGGGGGAGGGAGAAGTGGGGGAATGACAGCTAATATGTCTGGGGTCTCCTTTTGCAGGGGGATGAGAATGTTCCAGAACATGACAGAAGTGATGGTTGCATAACACTATGACTGCCCTAAATGCCCCTAATTGTACTCCTTAAAATACTGAAGATGGTAAATTTCACGTCCTATGAATTTCTATCTTAGTTAAACAAAAATCTTCTCTGTGATGGAGGAAGAGAACTTTGTAGGCACGTGTATTATACACAACACACAGATATGCCTCTACAGGTGTACATTTATTTTCCTTTTAACTCCTTTACTTCTATTGAGAAATCAGAACTTTTTTTGTGGAAATGGTCATATTATTTTTTTATACTTTAAAGAATTCATATCATATCCTTTCTTTTTTCTTTTTCTTTTCTTTTCTTTGTTTTTTGAGCAGTTCTGATTATGTCTGGAAAAGTTAGATATTTTTCTTTAAGGGGTCATGTTCACACGTATAAAGTTCGGAGTACTGTTTGGTGTGCCCTTCTTTGAATGATGTTTACTATTTCTCTGTGGAACAAGGATCCAATGGAATTTCTTCTCCCTCCTCCCTGACCAGAGGGTGTTAGCCGTCGATATGACCTTCTTTAGTGTCTAGTTTTGTGCTGTGAAACACACTGTTACTCATATTATTTGATTCCTGGGAGATGGGGTAACTATGTCTTGAATTTTCTTACCCTTCCCGGCTGAGTTTTGGGGTTTGTCTGATTTTTCTCATCGGCACGGCGTTCTGGTCGGCCACGTGCACCGTTTGTAATCTGGCTTGAGGGGTGTCCCGCTGGGAGGATGCCTTCCACGGGTGTGGCTGGAGGCTTACACGCTGTGTTTGCCTCTGGAGAAATCGTCTCTCGTCTCCGATCTGTGGTATCATCTCGCAAAAGGCAGGTGTCTCGCAGCTTTGTTTGAGACTCAACAGAAAAAGTCACGACTGTGATTAAAATGAGCCATGGAAGAGCAGTCCTCAAGGGTCAGTTGTTAACACTGCAACATTTGAGTAGTTGGGGTATGTGCTGACCGGTAAGGTGGCCACTAGTCATGGGTGGATATTTACATTAAATTAGCTGAATTTCAGTGACGTGGTATCAGCCAGTCACATTCACATTCTCACAAGCCTCATTAAAGGGCTCAAGAACAGCCTTAAAAAATTAAAAATAGACTTACCCTATGATCCAGCAATCCCACTTCTGGGCATATATCCAGAGAAAACTCTAATTCGAAAAGACTCCTGCACCCCAGTATTCACAGCAGCACTACTTACAGTAGCCAAGACATGGAAACAGCCTAAATATCCATCTACAGATGACTGGATAAAGAAGATGTGGTATATTTATACAGTGGAATACTAGTCAGCCATGAAAAAGAATGAAATAATGCCATTTGTAGTAACATGGGTGGCCCTGGAGATTGTCATTCTAAGTGAAGTAAGTCAGAAAGAGAAAGAAAAATATCATATGATATCACTTACATGGGGAATCTAAAAAATTATACAAATGAACTTATTTACAAAACAGACACGACTCACAGACGTAGGAAATGGACTATGGTTACCAAGGGGGAAGGAGGGGGGATAAATTAGGAATTCAGGATTAATAGATACAAACTATTGTATATAAAGCAGATAAACAGCAAGGTCGTACTGCACAGCACAGGGAACTCTATTCCGTATCTTGTAATAACCTGCAATGGAAAAGAATCTGAAAAAATATATTTATACACACACACATATATATATATATATATATATATATATATATATATATATATATATATAACTGAATCACTTTGTTGCATACTTGAAACGAGTACAACGTTGTAAATCAACTATACTTAAAAGAAGAAGAAAAGTAACCACCCACGGCTGGCGGCTGCCACATGTAGGTGGAACGCAGTTATTTCTGCTCTGGTGTGAAATGGAACAACTTGCTAGAGGAACACCTCCTTGCGAGGACTCTGTGTCTCCTTGAAAGGACTTTGTTGGGCTTTCATTCCTGAAAACTTCTACGTAGATTCCTTTACAAGGAAAAAAAATTTCTTCCGGATCACAATCTCAGACGATGAATGCATGGTTAGCAAAATATGGCTAACCCATGGGAAAATTTAATTTAAGAGATTTTGAAAGATATATTCTTTTCTTATGTCTCAAGTGGCTGAGGAATCTTCTATACTTTTTATATGAAATATATAAATACTAATTATATAAAATATTAATATTAATATATGAATATTCGTACATTAATACAGTAATTACATAAAATTAGCACTGATTATATAAAATACTTAAATATATTAAATATTATATATAATATATATAATTATATAAAATATTAAATATATATATTCAATATACCAATGAACATATTCAATGTATGGATGTATATTATATAGCATATTAAATTATATATTCACATATACATCAAATACACACAAACATACATAGATGTGTATATATATGGGTGTATATATGATTCATTTTTAAAGAAAGTAGCCATTTACCAAACAAAATCATTCAGCACATTTTAGGGGCTGATAAACTAAGGGGGTTAAATGAACACATTAAAACCAAAGTTTCATTTGTGAGGAAGAACATAAAAGTTGATTTGTTAATACACTAGGACTTTTTGTTATTTTTTTAAGGCAGTTTTAGGTCCACAGCAAAATTGGGAGGTGGGTACAGAGCTTTTCCCACACACCCGCTGCCCCTGCACGTGCTCAGCCTCCCCGATTATCCACCCCCTTCCACCAGACGGTACCTTTGTGACCTGCATGGACGTGTCATTACCTCCCCGAGTCCGCAGTTTATATGAAGGTCCACTTTTGCTCTGGCTCCTTCTACGGCTTTGGACAAATGTGTAATGACATGTGTCCAGCATTATAGGATGATGCCAAGTACTTTCACTGCCCTTGAAACCCTGCGCGCCAGCTACTCATTCCTTGCCCCCTCAGCCCCTGGCAACTCCTGACAGCTTTACCAACTCCATACCTTTACCCTTTTCCAGAAGGTCACAGCCCTGGCATCATACTGCCTGTAACTTTTTCAGACTGGCTCATTTGACTTACTTATATGCTTCTGATGTTCCTCCATGTCTTTTCGTGGCTTCTTGCTTTTTCATTGCTGAATAATATTCCACTGTCTGGATGTAACCATAACTACACATAACCTACAGATGGGCATCTGGGTGGCTTCCACGTTTTGGCAAATTATGAATAAAGCTGCCATCCACACCCATGTGCAGGTTTTTGCACAGACACAAGTTTTCAGCTTTTTTTCGGTAAATACCAAGGAGTGTGATTGCTAGATTAATAAACAAATCTTTTTTTTAGCTTACAAGAGAAAGTGCACTTCATCAGATTTAAAGCGACTGTATCTTGAAGTGTTGAGGGACGATTTCAGGAGCCTTGTTGGGGGTATTTTAGTGTCAGAAACTCATTTTCTGTGAAAACCCTTTTTGACTCGCTTGCCTCCCACGTAACTTGCTACTGAACTCCAAGCCGGGCGTGTACGTTCGGAAAGAGGAGGCTGGTGTTAAATTGTTTGCTGGAGGAGGGATGTTCCGGAGGCTGATGATGAAGGTGATTGTGTGCAACCTGTTACATTAAATACAAACATAAAAAAATAATTTCAAGCAGCCACTAAAAGTGGAGAGAGAGGGGAGGGGGTTACTTCCAAAGTGTTAAAAGAGGGAGGGGAAGAGTCAACTAAACCAAAAGATGGCAAGAAATGAGCAAAAAGCAGAAACGTTGAGGCATACAGAAAAACAATCAAGATGCATCACCATAAACGGACTAAAATCTCCATGTGAGACTGGATTAAAAATAGAACAAAAATCCAGGTCAACCTTATTCACAAGAGGCCTCCCTAAAGCATAAAGACAAAGAGAACTTGGAGAGTAAAACAGTGGGAAAGCTAATGCCAAGCAAATACCAACCAAAAAAGGCAAAAAAAAAAAAAAAAATCTGAGAAGAGCTACGTCAGTAGGAGACAAAACAGAATTTCAAAGAAAAAGAAATGGGCGAGGAGAGATAAAGCCACACACATAATTATCAGCATGTCAATTAGGGGGACCAAGTGACAGCTCTATACCCGGTTGCCGTTTGGCGGCACGGCCTCGTGCGCGCTCGTAAGGCGAGACGGAAATGCACCAACCTGCCGTCAGTGGCGAGAGGTGTTTGCACGCCTCACTTTGTAATTGATCGTTTAAGCAGACAAAAAAGAAAAAAAAATCAGGAAGTCACACAAGATAGAAACAACAGCGTTAAAATCTCAACAACACACATGAAGAACAGATGCTCCCGGCGAATGGCAAACGCAGGCTCTCCCCAGCCCCGCCGGGAGCTCAGCCACCGCTGCAGAGAACCTGCGTCCCAGCGAGGGCCCGCGTGCGCCTTCCTGTGCACCTGCACGGGGTGGGTGCGCGGGGGGACACGCTGTAGCTCCCTACAGTTGGGGTTTCAGATCAGTGGCGGTGCTTACGGAAATGGCTTGCTCACCCACACGTGGCTTTGCACCCTGTTTTTGTTTTTTGTTTTTGCCAATCAATGCACTGTGATCATGTTGCTACGTTTTATGCTTAAAGAGCAGTGTTTCTTTTCACGAACCATCAAGAAATGTCAAGAGGAAAAAACAAAATCAAAACCAACTGTTCCCTTGAATGAAAGTTTTGAGGCATTTTGGACCCTAACTAAGTGTGCGAGGTGTCCGAACAGGGGGGCTTCTCGGAGACCCTCAGGTGGGGCTAATCCTACCAGCGGAGCCATCCCACAGAGGTGGTGCTTGGGGTGTGGACATCCCAGAACCCACCTGGGACAAACATCGTGGTCTGAAGCCTTATTCTGTCTGGCTTTGTGGTTCTCTTGTCTGTCACAAGGATGAACGATTTATTTAATTCCGAGGAAACACTGAGGTCCCTTGAATGTTTCTCTGCTCTGAGGAATTGTGTGATAAGATTCCCCAAAGATGGGACTTTACAGACTTGCAGTGGCTTCTCTGTCCTGCCCTTGGCTGAGACGCCTCCTCTCGGAATTGTCCATGAAGCGTCGAAGTCTCTCGGAATCCCCAGTGACAGCAAAGGGCTCACCTCCAGGACTTTCTGGGGGACAGAGACCCCCGGCTGCCGGGTCCTACCCACCCGTCTCCAGGTGGCCACGGAAGAGGTTCAGGACTTTTCCCAACATGTGCTAGGACGTAGGTGACCCTTGACGACATTACGCTCAGTGAGAGAAGCCAGACAAGAAGACAATGACTGTGTAAGCCGGGCGCTGGGGGATAGGGACGGGGAGGGAGTGCTTAACTGGGTCAGAGTCTCAGTTTGGGCCGATGAGCACGTTCTGGAGGTGACGGTGTGGACGGTGGCGTGTACTTGGTGTGTGAACCTACTTGATGCTCCCGAGCTGTGTACGCAAAGACGTTTAAAATGGCAAATTTTACATGCGTCCTGTATCACAATAAAAACAATTGAAAAACAGAAGGAGCACACTCTACCTTAAGAAAACAGTTAAGAATTTGAAGGAAGGATCAATGTCAATTTTAAAGATTTAATTGCAGTTTAGTGAAAAAAACAAAAAATTAGGCATGAACTAAAATCCCCACTTATTCGACAAAAATATGAGCAGTCTGGATTCTGTTTCACAATTACATCTTAAACACAAAGGGAAAACCCCAAATTGTCACCAGGAAGGACCTCCCTGGGGAGGCTCATGTTCCCACAGCTGCCAAGAACATGGGCTGCCACTGCTGACTGCAATGTCCTGTGTAAATGCAGGAACACGGGGTCCCAAGGATTGGACACAGAAGAAAAGGGCCATGTCTCTACTGTGCCAGTGGTCCCCATCCATCCACCCCCATCCATCACTGGGGGAATCTGACTCAGCCACTGGTCCCCTATCCACCCACCCCCATCCATCACTGGAGGGGATCTGACTCGGCCAGTGGTCCCCCATCCACCCACCCCCATCCATCACTGGAGGGGATCTGACTCGGCCAGTGGTCCCCCATCCACCCACCCCCATGCATCACTGGAGAGGATCTGACTCAGCCACTAACCCCCCATCCACCCACCCCCACCCATCACTGGAGGGGATCTGACTCAGCCACTGGTCCCCCATCCACCCACCCCAGCCCAGCATGGACTTGGCGGCAAGGCCAGTATCCAGCTGCACAGGTGAGGAGAAGGAACACAGAAGCAGTGGGCCCCACCTCCATTTCTGTCCTGAAGCTGCCCTCTGGGGAAGATGGAGGAGATATTTCAAAGTGCATGAAATTATGAAGCTTTACTTTAGTCAGGAGGAGGCGTTAAATATCCAATCAAACTGTCCACTTATCATGCACCAGCCGTGGACACGGAAAGGAACCAGCTCCTACAGCAGATGGCGGAAAGGACCTCGGGGGAAGGAAATTCCTGCCTCCCAGCGAGGCCAGGTATTCGGCACAACGATTAAACTTTCTTAACACAAACTCGTGAAGAAAAGGGAGGGGTTCTTTTTCATATTGCTTGATTTCTACTTTTCCAAAATTTTCTTCTAAATTTTCCTCTTCTGGCATTCACAGCACGCCTTTTGAAGCATCCAATATTTACAATTAAAGATGAGAGAGAATGCGCCCTCTTTACTTTCTCCGTGTTGAGAAATCTTTGATCATAATATTGGGTGTTTATTGTTCTCTGAGATCTGCCCCTGTCCTCAACCCTTCAACATTCAGGGTTCTCTCCCCAGGGTGTTCAAGCTAAAACCCAACGCACGTCTTGCTGGACCCTGTTCCCAGTCGTGCAAACGATTTGGCCAAGTGTCCAACAAGTATGACCCTGAAATGCAGGAACTCTCATGCCTGCAAGTGTCTCTTCTGGTCTCTGGATTGAAGCGCATTTTTACGAGGCATTCCTCGCTCATGGGTTTGCCAGGACAGACTTGCTTGAAAGGATGCCAGCATCAGAGGTCTTCATGGAGCCTTCCCGTAGGGTTTCATGTTTCGATTGTCCCTTAAAAAGCCGCTTACCTGGCCCTTTGGTGCCCACACCCACGCTGGCCTTGCCCACCCCCTGTCCAACTTCCAGCTTTTGGTGTTGTCCATGGAGGTTGCCCCCCCACCCCGCCCCGGAGAGGTCCATGGGAGGTGGGGTCGCCTCAGCCCCTGGCCACATCCTGTTTCCACCGACGCTTACTTTCCAACCCCAGCACAAGAACGTTGACCAGAGGGACTCACATCTTCCCAGAGAAATTCCTTGGAGGGCGGGGCTGCGTCCACAGAAGGGCGGCCAAGTTTGGGTTCCAGGGAAGGTGTGATATCTTCCCGGAGAGCCAAGTGGCCGTGGGGTTCACTGTTCCAACAGGCAAGTGAAATATGAGCTCGCGGTGTTCCCTCCCCAGACCTCCCAAGTCCGGCCTCGGGAAGGCTCCCAGGACAGCCCTGGGGAGCCTTGGCTGGCGTGGCTGAGCTGCCCGAAACCCTCGGTAACTTGGCTCCCACGGCAGATCTCACACCTTCCTGCCAAGAAGCCCACCCTCCTGCCTCCCTGTCCGGACGCTGCGCTCAGCCCATTCCACCCTCATCGTCTTGGTTTCTGTTTCTTTCATGGGATGAGTGTTTGGGGCTGATGGAAACGGAACCGGTGTAAATTAAAAGGAAAAAAAGCAAACAAAAACACAAACACTGGATGCTTTGGGCACGAGAGTCACACTCACATTTATGTGGTTATCTGTGTATTGCCTGAGACCCTCCAGGACTGTAAGCTCCTTGCAGACAAGGAAAGCGTCCCTTGGTCTTACTCAACATGAACACAGCTCCTGGCCGTGAAGCCCCTCAATGCTTTGTCAGTGATTGCATTCACTGGTTTCCAAATTACCAAACATACTACAATTCTCACATTTTCTACTGATCGTAATGCAAAGAGATGAGCAAAAGAATTTAAGAAAACAAAAAATAAGAAGACAGGACCTCAGACCCCCCAAGAACTCACTGGCTTGCTGCAGAGTTAAGTCCGGTGAACGCTGCTGACAATTAAACGCACGTACAACTAAGGGACAGAAAGTGTAGCAGAGAGCAAAGGCGCTACGAGAACCCAGAGTGCTGAACAATTTGGCTCAAGTGTCCAGAGACTGGGAGAGCGCCTGGCATGCAAAGAAAAGATAGTTCATCAATGTCGTGCAGAAAATGAATTCCGGTCAAACCTCAGAATGAGAATTAGAGATCGGTGGAGACAGGCCACGTGTTCTGAGGGTGATGGCCAGTGCATTGGTGAGCATGGATTGCAGAGCATATGGCTCTTTAAATATTTATTTTTATTGAGTATACTTTATTTACAATGTGTTAATTTCAGATGTGATTCAGTTATAGACACACACAGACACACACAGACACACAGACACACAAACACACACACACATATATATATATTCTTTTTCAGATTCTTTTCCATTATAGGCCATTGCAAGATATGGGATATAGTTCCCTGTGCTCTGCAGTAAGGCCTTGTTGTTTATCTATTTTATATACAGTAGTGTGTATCTGCTCATCCCAAACTCCTAATTTATCCCTCCCCCCACCCTTCCCCTTTGGTGACCTTAAGTTTGTTTTCTATGTCTCTGAGTCTGTTTCTGTTTTGTAAATAAGTTCATTTGTACCATTTTTATTTAGATTCCACATATAGGTGATCTCATATGGTATTTGTCTTTCTGTGTCTGACTTACTTCAGTTAGAATGATGATGTCCAGGTCCATCCATGTTGCTGCAAATGGGATTAATTTATTCTTTTTTATGGCTGAGTAGTATTCCATTGTGTATATACACCACGTCTTCTATATCCAGCCATCTGTTGATGGACAGTTGCACCCCATTGTTCACAGCAGCCCCCTTTGCAATAGCCAAGACATGACTCTTTGTTAATCAATTTCTCCAAGTGACATATTGGATTTGGAAGGTTCTGTTGTGAACTGGTGAACACAGGAAGTCTGTAACATAAACCAACGTCAACTTTGGGTTTTACGGAAAGGTAGTTGCATTTTCCTTGGAGGCTGTAGGGTGCAGTCATGAGGTGCCTTTGCTGACGTTCAAGACCCCACTTAGGAACTGAGGACCATGATGTTGGTGGAGAAGAGAAGAAGGAGGAATGAGGTGCAGGAGGAAGAGGAGGAGGAGTCCTAACTCTACCAGCCCAGCTGCTCACCATCTCTTGGGGTGGCTGCCATGGCTCCTAATTTGCTCTTTGTGATCTTTTAATTATCCCTGCACATTGGCGTGCCTCCATCACCCCTTCTCCAGGAACAGTGCCCGTTCAATGAGGTAACACGTGTCTATACATTGTGAATTGTGTTTGTGACATTGTTTTCAGCACAGGTTTTTTTCCTTCCTGTAACAGAGGCTCAGGAATCTGATGTCTGCTTCGTCTCCCCTTCCTGCTCCTACGTGTGGGTCATCCAGTGGATACTCAAAGGAGTCCCCTGTGGAGATTTATTTCACAATCAATTTTCCCACTCTGAACTTCTTGTAAGAATATTTTTCAGCCCACACGGGAGGACAGAGAGCATCCCAGCACTTTGTCGATGGGGGAAATGCCTCTCTTGTGTGGTTACAAGTAACTCAAGGTCATGCTGCTGTAAGCACAGCTCTCCCTGGACCACAAGAAGGAACGCTGGCCCCACCCTCACGCTGGCGGCATTTCTTTCATGAAGACAGAGCTCCTCAAATGGCCTCCGAGAGGTTCCAGGCAAGAGGGCAGAGAACACAGGAAACCACAAGACTTTGTTCTCTCGGGTAATTTGAGGTGCTGTGGACACAGGCTTGCTTCCATCTACAGAAGCAAAAACGTCTTTGATTTCTCTTCTCTGCTCTGGACGCCAAGCCTGCTCTGCTGCCCGGGCCCTGGGTGATGGGACGTCTTTGATGAAGACAACCCTTATTCTGGCATCTGGAAGAATTTTTCCTCTCCTGCCAATGACTGTGACTCAGCGTGCTCGGATCTACATGAAGTTAGAGGCGGGGTGTTGCAGAGGGTGGTTATAAATGACCAGGACTCCTGTCCCCCAGGCCACCATCATTCTAGAGAAGAAGCGAAACCCTTCCTCTCCACCAGTCTGACTGCCCACGATCTCACTTTCCAAAGTGAACTGGGGGGCATACCCGTGCTGGCCCACCTTTGGTTCATGGGGAGAGACGGGAGATGGACACAGAGCACCGTTTTCCCATGCCCATTACACATTCACTCTTCAAACCATGTAGCCCTGCCCTCCAGCCTGCAGCACCTGTAAACTAACTCTGGGTGGGTGAGAGAGTCTTGGACAGACGTGTTGGGATATTATGGTTAAAAATCTCGCTCTCTGCTACCTGTTTCCCACTGCCCTCATTCTGAGTTTTGCTTGGGGTTCCCCTGCTGGTGTTTCAACCACAGCCCCTTGGGCATTGTATCTGCTCGAATGTCCTGGGGCTGCCACAACACATCACCCCAAAATGAGTGGCTTAAAACCACAGACATCCACCCTTCCCCGTCCTGGAGACCAGACGTCTGAGGTCAAGGTGTCCCAGGGCCGCGCTCCCTACCAAGGCTCCAGGGGAAGGTCCCTCCTGCCTCTTCCAGCTTCTGGGGGCTCCAGGCATCCATCCCTGGGCTGGTGGCTGCCTCCCTCCCGTCTCTGCCTCCGTCTCCACGTGGCGTCTCCTCTGTGTCTGTGTCACTCCTCCTCTGTCTCTTCTGAGGACAGTGTCCTTGGATGCAGGGCCACCTCCTCCAGGAAGACCTCCTCTCAGGTCCTTCACTTCATCCCATCAGCTAAGACCCTATTTACAACAATGTTCTATTCACAGGTACCAGGCAGGGGTCAGGTCATGGACTTCTATATTGGGGTCCCTCCCTGGGGCCCCCGGGGTGGGCACTGCACTGTCTTTAACATTCTCGAGGTCACAGTCCTCAGCCATGGACTGGCAGCCTCAGTGGGGCGTCAGGAAAGCCCCCTCTGGGGCCACTGCTCCCAAGCACACGGGGAGAGCCTCGCAGCTCACTCGCCATCGGGCCCCATGCACGGTGTGGAGGCCAGGGCCCCGCAGGCTGGAAGCCTGGGCTGCCGGTGTGTAACAGGCTGGAGCGGTGCACGCGGGCGGGAACGGTGCGAAGCCCTGAGGGGATCAGTGTCAGGCAGTGATTCATTTAGGGCGCGGTGATAAATCTAGAGGCAATCTTCTTTGATATCACAAATAGAACCACGGTAACCAGGGAAATGTGTCCTGAAGGCTGATGAAAACGGGTCTGGCGGCCAAGTGTCTCGTGGTCGGTGTTCCCTACTTGGGGGGCGGGCGGTCAAGCCAGCCAGCGAGGCCCTGGAGGGCTGTGCGGGGGGCGTCGGGGTCTCTCCAGCCCTCTGTCAATCAGGGTTTTTGTCTTTTTGGTCAGTATGTGAGACTCTCAGTCCTCCACACACCCGAGTCTGCTGTGCCCGCAGTCGGCTGCCTTTTTACGGCCATAGAAGCATTTCCCCGCCGACCACGTCCTCACACGCCGGGGTCTCCTCGTACACAGAGGGATGGTTACCAACTCGGCTTTCTTTGAAAGAGAAAAGAAATTAAAAGCGTCTGTTTAGATCGCGCTGTGACAGCCTTTCCAGCAGCGGCGGGATGCCTCCTCCCCCGTCGGAAGCCAAGGCCGTCCTTAGCCGGGGGTCCGACAGCCGGGAGGCTCCTGCGTGTCTCGGCAACGTTCGTTCATTCAAGTCGGCGTGATGTTTGCAAGCACGCCTGCCCCTCCCAGGGCTGGTGGGCGTAGACGCAAGGGGAACAAATTGCAGCACGATGTCCTGTCTCTTTACTGAGTTAATCGGACTTGCTGAAGGCATGGCTGGGGAAGGAGGGGCTACCTGGAGCCCTGAGTCCTAGGACAAGAGACAAGAGGCAAAGCTTCTGTCGTTCCCCGTTACCCCTCCAACCCCAAACCAGGCCGGAAGGGGGAATATGCATAAAGGAAGAATTCATATCAGCTTCATCGCTGGTACCCACACGCCCCAGAAACTCCCCAGAATGGCGCGATCCAATATCGCAGCCACCGGCCACGTGTGGCTTTTAAATGTAAATGGATTGCAATTCATTAAAGTAAACATCCCATCTTTTCAGTCACCCCAGCCACATGTCCAGCCCCCAGTAGCCATATGTGCTGTTTTAAATGTAAATTAATCACGATTAATTGAATTAGGCAATCCATTCCTCAGTGGCCGTAGCCACGTGTGGCTGGCGGCCGCCATGTTGGACGACGCAGAACAGGACATCTCCATCGTCACAGAGAGAGCCCTGCCGGGCAGCGTGTCCCCAGAAAGGTGTGTGCACGTCCTAACTCCTGGTACCTGTGAGCGATGCCTTACTTGGAAATAGAATCTTTGCAGGTAAAATCAAGTTAAGATGGACCCCAATCTTATATGAGTAGCGTCCTTCCAGAAAGGGGAGATTTGTGTGGAGACTTGTACAGAAGGAAGATTATGTGAAGAGACACGTGGAGAACGGGACCACGTGAAGACAGGCAGAGCGACTACAGTGATGTGGTCACAAGCCAAGGGATGCCCCGGGATGGGATGAAGGGTGGGTGGGCAGCCAGGAAGACCGCGATGCCGGGCATCCTGCAGCCGTGGTCTTGGGGAGAGAGCCACACCCGGGGACCTTGGGGGTCCCAGCTGCCTCTCCTGTCTGAAAGTTGGCTTCTCGAGGCAGCCCTAAAATGCCTGCATTTCAGCCCAGAGTACAGGGCTGCGTAGAAACCCCCAGTTGTCTCAAGAACACCCACCCACTGGCAGAGACCCACTTCTGGGTCTGACCTCACCGCAACTCGTGGGAATTCTCCCCTTGGAGAAGAACAGCTTCTACTTCCACGGGTTGCAAAGAACTGATTGTACGCGGTTGTGAGCTCGGAAGTACACGGCTCCCTTGTAGGCATCCCATGGGTGGTCACTGCCTGTTAGCTCGGCACCAGAGGAAAGGGCTCCGACCATGAGGTTGGGCTGAGTGGGGCAACCGTGGTCCCTGTGAATTCCGGAGGAGCCAGTGCCACGCAGAGAAGGAGCCTTCTCACTCTGCAAGGGCACCGTCGCAGGGGCAAGACCCACCACGGAACGCGCTCCCCGGGGCCGGGAGAATCCGCGCCGAGACGTGACGCAAGGGGCCGTCTGCACATCCACATGGAACTATGACTCAAACCCTAAAACCTGCCCATTTTCTCTCTTTTTTTTTCCCCCTTCAACATTCAAATCAGGAGAAGTGTGAATGATTCATTAAACACACACTCTGAATTTTTACGTAGGCAGATTCTTTTGTCGGGGGGTGGGTAGATGGAGTGTAAAATGTTAGCACTCACTGATCAAAACATATGGGTGACCGCTTTGGGCATGTTGTGGAAATAGGATGAAGGATGTGCGTCAGAGTTTCGGGTACTTAGAGACAAGAGAGATAAAAACATACACCTTAATCAAAGTGAAATTACCTTCTGCAAGGAAATAGGGAGGATGCTATGGGACCCATTTAGTAAGTTACAAGACAGAATGGAAAGCCAAGGTTATTAAAGAAAACCAGGTAGCAGGGGAGAAGGTATGAAAGCTAATTTGTCGGGACCTGAAATGCCAGGACGTCTCTGGGCCACGAGGAAACCGTCTTCTTCGAGGCTCCACAGAGAACCTTCTAGCTGGTGTCACACTGTTCTGGGAGTAGCTTTAACCGAAAGCCACGTGACGGAAGCCAAAGTGCCCGCATAGATTACAGCTTGGTGTGCTTCACGTGCGCTGCGGTGGCCGTTGAGTTGGACGGATGCTTGGGAATAAAGTGGACAGTGAGCCCGTGACTGGAGAGACAGAATTAAAAAAAACACGGAGATCCACCCAGCTTCCATTCCTGTTGGCAACCTTAGTTCCTGTTAGGAACCAGGATTGGAGAGTCCCTGGGAAGACATTGCCGCCAAAGAAGACGTTGCCTCAAGTTGGCACAAGACAGGTGATCCAGGATGTGACCGGCTGTGGATTAGATGCTGAAAGGCGAGACCTCGAGAAGTGGGGACAGGGTCACAATCTGTGTCAACTCTGATCCAATTCCTCACCAGCTGTTCTCTGCTGGGGGCGACGCTTCCTCCAGCAGGAGACGCACTTTGGTCCGACGACAGCAAACTTATCAACAGGAAGAAAATGGAGAATTCAGCTCTTAAGGCCTTGGGAAGTCTACGCATCCTTCAAGAACCTCTAATGCCTTTTCACAGTTTCTCTGTAGTCGTCTGAGGGTTCCCCACCTGGTCACACGTTCCTATGATAACGTGTTATGATGCTTTATGCCGTTTATTACAGCAAGGATTTGGAGCTTGCCTGAGCCTACGGGCAGTCAGTACCCTGACCTCACTGAAAAGCCATTCAGGACACCATCGATTCCAAAGCTGCCTTGTTTCCCAATGAAGGAATACTTACATACTTTTACAAGACAGCAGCCAAATGATGTGGTTTCCACGGAGCTGAACATACATGGTATTGACGAGAATAAGTGAATTTAAGAATCTTTAGACCTTCCTTTTCCAAGAGGTTAGTGAAACGGGTAATGGGAACTCAGGAGGTCAGAAGGAAAGAAAGGTGAGGATGGGGAAAAGGTCAGTGAGAAATTGGGGGAAATATGAATCTCCTCTGATAAGAGCTTCAAGGAAAAAAATATTTCAAGTAACCCTATTGGGTTTTTTTTATGACTTTTTTTTTGGTGGTGGTCTTTTTTCAAACTGAAGTGTAGTTGATTTGCAACGTTGTGTTAGTTTCAGGTGTACAGCAAAGTGATGTATTTTTTCAGATTCTTTTCCATGAGAGGTTACTGCAAGATGTGGAATGTAGCTCCTTATGTCATATAGCAGGTCCTTGTTGTTTATCTGCTTTATGCACAGTAGTGTGTGTCTGCTAGTCCCAGACTCCCAGCTTATCCCCCCACCGTCCTCCCTTTCTGCTTTGGTGACCGAAAGTTTGTTTTCTATATCTGTGAGTCTCCTTCTGTTCTGTAAGTGAATTCACTCCTATTTTCATCTGTCTTATTTTTCAGACTCCACACATAAATGAGATCATACAATATTTGTCTTTCTCTGTGTGACTGACTTCACTGAGTATGATCATCTCTAGGTCCATCCACGTTGCTGCAAATGGCTTTATTTCATCCTTTTTTATGGCTGAGTAGTATTCCACTGTGTGATATACATATATATATATATACATATATATATGTATAGCACACCTTCTTAAACCAATTGTCTGCTGACAGACACTTAGCAGCCCTAGTGTTTTGTGTCCTTGGAAGAGGCATCCCTTACTAAGAGCCAAGGAACATGCAATGGTGTCTTTCCCTGGATGTTTGCAGAGGTGGTCCCTGAAGGAAAGCAGGGGCATCTCATTACGCCTGTGGGTGGGGAGGTGGCGAGCGAAATGCTTTGGGGGTGTTCCTTTCAGTTTCCCTGACCATTAGAATCTGAACGTTTGAGCCACTTGGTTACAGCTGGTCGAATACCCATGCAGATGGGGCTTAAAACCCCAGGGATTCATCCTCTCTCAGTTCCCTGGACCAGAAGTCTGAAGCCAGAGAGTGGGAAGGATTGGCTTCTTCTGGAGACTCGAAGGGAGCATCTGTGCCAGCCTTCCTCCCCGCTTCTGGTGGCTGCCAGCAGCCCTTGGAGTTCTTGGGCTTTTGTGTGCATGCCTCCCATCCCCACCCCTGTCGTCACGTGGTTGTCCCTCCACGTGTGTGTCTGTCTTAGTCTTCTCTCCTTGCAAGGACACCAGACCCACTGGATCAGGGTCCACCCTAATGACTTCATCTTAACTTGATTACATTTCCATTGACTTCCAAATAAAGTCACACCCACAGGGACTAGAAGCCAACTCAACCCGTAACCTTGAGGGTTTAGAAGGGCTCGTGTCTCACCATGCCCAGTGTGCTTCCACACACACATGCCCAGTCCATGCTCATGTATAGGGTTTATTTTTTTTTTTTTTAAGCGACTCACTGCCTTCAGTCTTTACCAGAGGCTCCAGAAGCATGGACAGAGTTTGAGAGACATGCATTTTCATAAACCTCCCTTGGATAGACTTTATTCCATCCCTCTAACTCTGCCAATATCTGAGAGAGAAGATGAAAAATTAAAGAGGAAAAAGTACGTCCCTAAAGGCAAACCCCTTAGAGATGTTGCCTGGTGCTGCCCCCACCAGTGGGGAAGTCCCTGTATATCCCCACCTCTCGTGCGTGATCTCCATGGGGAGGAAACAGCTGGAAAGGAAACCATGGCTTTTGCAGGGAACTCTCCAAAAAAACCCCATCACAGCCCACCTGGAGACGGAGACGGAGACGGCCAATGACGGGACATAAGCCCCATTAGTGGGTGTCTTCCTGGATCCATTTCCAAGTCAATGAAGCATGAAAACAAATCACCAACAAGGTTCATTATTTCCAAGTCGCAGGACTAATGAAGCATGCGGCCATGAATGTCCTTGCATAAGCGTCCTAGAGGAAGCTTCTGGAAACCTCCAGATGGTCTTCTAGACAGGCACCTGCTGGCTGGAAAGATACGGGACTCGATCATTTCTCTCGACACGAAGGCTTTAATTTCAGGCGTCGTTTATTGTAAGTGATACAGCAGCGGAGGACGTGCCATGCCCTCCAGATTTCAGCGCTGCGCTGCTGTTTGTCAGCCAGACCTCTTGCTATCTTTTTGAAAATGATTGTTAGAAAAACAGATGCATTGACAACCTAAGCGTCCACTGACCAATGAATGGATAAAGAAAATGGGATGTATATTTATTTGGCTAAGTGGGAACCAATGACATCTCTCAGATATTGGCTGGGTCAATAAATTCTCCTTTTCTTGGAATTTCAGATGGCGCTTCTTATTGAGAAGACTCATAAGTCAACATTGAGGGTGTTCCCTGGTGGCACCTGTTTTCTGGAGCCTAGCTGTTTTAATTTACATTCGCCGAGCTCATCAAAGGCTCCATGGAGTTGACTGTTCTCAGTCGAGGGGTGTTTTGTGACCCCCAAAGGGTTAACGGGCCGAGGAGACTCAATCCCAGAACACCCTGGATCCAGCATCCCGACTCTCCGCCCTTTAAATAGACCCAAGTTTTATTTCCTATAAACTGTTTATTTTCCGGTGAGATTGATGTTGTTAATATTAGCTTTCAAAATGACAGATTAGCATCACCAGTTAATCAGGGCTATTAGCAGATAAATATCTGTAATTCGATCAGCGGAGTAATTTCTTTTCCAATAATGCGATTTACAAATGCAAGTGATTAAGTAATTAGCTTACATCTCCACAGATTACCAGTCCTCCGAGCGCTCACGCCCTGGCGCCTCTGTCTGTGGGTTACCCTGGGTAATTAGAGGCAGCCCAGCTTGTAACCAGCACCCTGAGAGCCCTGAAGCACCCAGCCCCACCATCCTCACCGTCAACTCCCCCATCCCCGACGTGGAACCCTACATGTGCTCTGAGCACAGCTTGGGAAAGGAGAGGTCCTCGAGCGCCCCACATTTCCCACCAGAGACGGGTGCCCTGGGCCACCCCACGTGCCTTCTCATTACACCGTGCACTGGAACGTGCCCTCTGATTTCCTTCTGGCGGAAATCACGCACCCTTGGCAGAAGCACAAGGAACACTGCAGAGTGATTTAGAGTGCAGCTCAAGAAGGAGAAGAAAAATCCAGAGGCACAATGTCTCTGATAGGAGGAGGCATGAGAGTTGACTAAGCTGTGTTTTGGGGATCGGTAGACTCTCCTGTTTTCGTGTCTCAGCACACATAGGTGGGGGAGAAGACAGGTGGCACCAAGGGAAGAGAAGGGTGTGCAGGGAAAACGGGCTTTGCAGCCCTTGCTGGTGAGAGAGGAAATTTGAGCTCGCATTTTGGAAATCTGTCTGGCAATGTCTATTCACATCAAACGTCCACTCAACCGATGACCGAACCGTTCCTTCCCCGGGTGTGTGTCCATCTTCAAACATCCACTCAACCGATGACCCAACCGATTCCACTCCTGGTTGTGTGTCCATTAGAATGGAAAGCCCACGGGCTCTGAGATGAAGGCACCCAGATCCCCATAACATCTTGGTTCATGACGTTTGGCTGGAGAAACCCAACGGTCCATCCAACGGAAGGTGGGTGAATCCATGTTAGTCCAACCGTATCATGAGAAACAGGCATTAAAAAAATGGCACTTCCCAAATATTGCCCTGCATCTAGCAAGTCTATTGGAACTATTTTTCCAACAGCATTTGCTCACTTCGTGTCACTGTCACATTCTGGCAACTCACACAATGTTGCGGAAGCTTTCATTGTCACTGTATGTGTCACTGTGATCTGCGACGGGCGATCTTTGATGTTATAATTGCAAAAAGATTACAACTTGCTGTAGGCTTGGATGATGGTGAGCGTTTTGGTTTGTTTGTTTGATCACAAAAGTATTTACTGTATGTGTTCTGCCTCCATGGGGCAGCTCTGTGGCTATCACTGTGACCCACGGACCTGCCCTGGTAACAGTGGGTGGTTGGTTCCTCCTACTCTGTTCCCGCCCCATTGTAGTGAGGTCAACCCTGAGGGATCACAATGTCCTACAAATACAACAAATGAATAAATACATTTTCAACAGAGTAGCACTGCAGTTGTGCATTCTCTAAATGTGGACCCTAAATTTAGAGACAGGGACAAAGCCCCAGGCATCACCTGCCTGATGTGGCTTCAGCCAACCCAGGGTCCAGGAAGAAGGATGCCCGTCCCCAGCCCAAATCAGACTTGGGTTGAAGACCATGAACATTTTGGGGCAGAGAGGAGAACGTGGTCACGGGGGATGCTGGAAGGGGCGTGGTCCTCAGATGTTCAGCCTCAGGGGACTTCATACCTGGATGGAAGTCTTAAGTATTGACCCAAATGTGTTAGTCATGGTTCTTCAGGGGAATCAAACCGATAGGATGGAGATACAGCTCTAGGTAGGTAGAGAACAGATGGGGGGGTGGGATGGATATCGAAAAAGATATTTATTTTGAGGGATTGGCTCCCAGACAGTCATGGAAGCTCAGACATCCCTAGCTGGCCATCAGAAAGCTGGAGAGCTCATGCTGTAAGTTCCCGTCCAGACTGGAAGCCCCACACACCAGCAGCTCTGATGTCTAAGGTCAGGAGAAGATGGAACTCTGGACTCAAGCAGAGCCTGAGTTCTCCCTTCAACTCTTCTTTCTCTTTTAACCCTCAACTGATTAGACAATGCCCACCCACACTGGGAGGACCATTTGCTTAATTCCATTCACTGATTCAAACGCTCACCTCCTCCAGAAACACCCTCCCAGACACAGCCAGAATCACGCTCAGCACCTATCCACACATCTCTCGGCCAAGTCAGGTGGACAGGTAAAATTCGCCATCACAAAGCCCCAGACAATCAAACATCAAGGTCTCTTCCTTTCCCGAAGTGAACCACACCAAACCCAGAGAGGTACGCCTTTAAGAGAATTTGGATGCAGATCCTTATGGATTTGGAAAGCCAAGCCCCGCTCCTCCAAACCTGCCACAACTATTTGGGTATTACAAGATGCCCTTCCACCTCTGGTCCTTCTGCGGTGGACAGTCAAAACAATGAAGGACAGGCACGCTTCTGGCTCCAACTGTCTGCATGTTGCCTCATCCGGCGAGGATGGAAAGGGTGTTACCCAAAAGTTCCCAAAACAGATGCGCAGACGATCAGAATCAGGAGAAACCCCCGAGACCAGAGACAGATGTTCTGCTGTTCCCTGCGAGGAGTCCCAAGGAACGGTGTGAGCCCAGCCAGAACTGCCTTCCTCTGGGGAGTCAGCCCAGGCTGGAGATAAGGTGCCACGAGGTGTCAGCTCTGTGGGATCCAGGTACCAACGCTCCTGTTTCCAAGCCTTGAGCCACGAGTCGGAAACACAGTGTTTTCCAAAAGATCAGAAAGGGTTTTAAACGGGAGCACGTCCAAACAAAAATCAATTCTCTTCCAGGAGAGGTGAAGACCTGGGTCACCATGGGAATCAGGGCAGGTGTCAGCTGTGACGGCCCGTCACCAGGCGTGTCACCCAAAGCAGCGCAGACTGCATCCGCCCAGACAGGCGGCCCGTAGCCCCGCGTCCGCTGATTAATATGGGCTTCCACGTGCGTGCTCCGCGCCCCGTCCCCGAGTGTCTGCAGGTCTCCTCCGGTTTCCCTGGCAACCACCCCCGGAACACACAGAGCCCAGCGCTGCTCCGCCCCTCCTGCTGCTGGTGCGAGGGACCGGAGGGGGCACACGGGCCACTCCACACCTCACCTGTCAACGCCGGCGGAAGCTCTGTTTGATCACGCCGGCCGCCCGTCCCACCAAGACCACTCATTTGGTGATGACAGGATCGTGCTAATTTAGTCAGCTCTGGAGATCCTGGGGGACGCACACCCCTGTATCTGCCAGTTTTTATCGGGTTTTCATCTCCAAAGCAAACAGGCTTCGGTTGGGTGACGCGGAAGGAATTACATATCTCTTTATGTTCAGCAGGAACGGACGCACACTCTGGCATCCAGGGCGTGAAGCCGGGCTCTGGGTGCTGCTGGTCCCTCTGGGTACACTTCTCAGTGTGTCGGCAAAGGCACGGCATAGAACACCCCGGTTCTGTGCTAAATTGTGTACCCCACAATTCCTACATTGGAGCCCTGACCCCCAGAACCTAAACATAGGATATTTGGAGATGGTGTCTTAAAAGAGGTGATTAAGGTAAAATGAGGGCATTTGGGTGGGTCCTCCCCTCCCCTCCCTCAGAACATCCCATGAGAAGAATTTAGGAGCTCTGTGTTGGGAACCAGGGATGGAGACCAAGTATCTGTTTCTCACTACATCCCAACGTCACAGCAACGCCGCCAGGTCTGCAGGTGAGCTCAGGCACCATCCCCACTGAATCACAGTTAGCAATTTCCATGGGAGAAAAGTCATGTCTTTGATGACCACATTTCTCTACGTCTGCCCAGCCAATGGGGACTCAGACGTGCCTTCAGCACACAGGGACTTTCAATATTAAGCATTCCGTCTCATAAAAATGTGGACATGACAGGCATCATTGTGAGCTGGATGCTTAAAAAACACGCCAAAAGCACAGAGACCTCGATATCGCTAATTATATGAGAAATGCAGATCAAAACTACAATGAGGTATCACCTCACAGCAGTCAGAATGGCCATCATTTAAAAGTGCACAAATGACAAATGCTGGAGAGGCTGTGGGGAAAAGGGAACCCTCCTGCACTGCTGGTGGGAATGCAGTTTGGTGCAGCCACTGTGAAAAACAGTATGGAGATTCCTCAAAAGACCAGGAATAGACTTACCATATGACCCAGGAATCCCGCTCCTGGGCATATGTCCAGAAGGAACCCTACTTCAAAAAGACACCTGCACCCCAGTGTTCATAGCAGCACTGGTTACAATAGCCAAGACATGGAAACAGCCTAAATGTCCATCAACAGGTGATTGGACGAAGAAGAGGTGGTATATTTATACAATGGAATACTACTCAGCCATGAAAAAGAATAAAGTAATGCCATTTGCAGCAACATGGATGGACCTGGAGAATGTCATACTAAGTGAAGTAAGCCAGAAAGAGAAAGAAAAATACCAATATGATATCACTCATATGTGGAATCTAAAAAAAAAAAAAAAAAAAAGAGGACACCAAAGAACTCATCTACAAAACAGAAACAGACCTGCAGACATAGTAAACAATCTTATGGTTACAAGGTTAAAGGGGGTGGGAAGGGATACATTTGGCAGTCTGACATTTGCAAATGTTAACTGCTATATATAAAAATAGATTAAAAAAACCAAATTTCTTCTGTGGAGCACAGGGAACTCTGTTCAGTACCTTTAATGGAAAAGAATATGAAAATGAGTATCTGTATGTGTGTGCAGGACTGGGACGCTGTGCTGTGCACCAGAGAGGGACACATTGTGAGTGACTGTACTTCAACTAAAAAAAAAAAAGCATGGAGACCTACCCTGGCTCCTATAAAGACCATCCGTCACGTAAACTCTCCCAGTCTTTGCCATGAGCCCACTTAGAGACAGCAAGGGGTACATGGGACCCACTGTGGGGACATCCACCGGTGTTTTCACGCTGGAGAGGTTCTGCTGTGCTGTTTTGGCAGATAGACTCCGACAGGAAAACAATGCTGTGTCTGTGTTTCCGGCTGGGTCCTAACTGGGCTGGATTATGATTCAAAATCCTTCCAACCTTGTGCATAACCGGCCCTGATTCTCAGACACCCCAGAGATGAGGACTGGGCTGCATGGACGCCACGTCAGCAGAACAGCCCCTTGGTAACCCATCACCCCATCTGGCAGTCGGTCCTGAGTTCCAAGACCTGGCTTCTCAGCCGTCCCCGCCGTGGGCCCTGCCCTTGTGTCTGTGCCTGGCTCAGATCAGCTCAGATTCAGCAGGCCAGCGGTCCTCAGGACCAGGGGGGATGAGAGGGGGCTGAGGGGAAACCCCACACATGGGGGGACGGTGCCGTGGAAGTCCCGGGGCCGCATAATTAAACCTTGGAGTCAGAGGGCCCGAGCGCTCCTGTTTCCGCCCGTTTCCCAGGCCCAGCTCGCGGGGCGCTGAGTCACCGCAATAAAACGCCGACGGCAAACGTGGGGCGGGCTTGGCGGCGCCCCGAGCTTTACAGCCCTTCCAGCCGGCTCGCTGTGTGGCCTGTCGGAGCTGAGAGGGCTCCGCGGTCCACAGGAAGGCAGGCAGGCCCGCCGGCCCGCCCGCCTCGAGGCCTCCCTCGCGGTGGGCGCCGTGCAGAGGCCGCCGCGCCCCCTCCAGCCCTGGCTCGCCCCGTCCGTCCCCTCTGCCCAGCAGGGCCCGAGCGCGGCCCGGGCCCTCCCCAGACGGCCGGACCCGTCTTCCCAGAGTCGGCCGCACCCGTGGGGCTGGCTTCCCGCGTCCCAGCTCTGGTCGGAACGCACCCCCCACAATCTTCAGGTCCTTCCCCGCCTCAAATGGATGCGTGTCTGCGCCCAGTCCCCAGGGACCTCCTCACCTCCGCAGGACGAGGGTTCCATCTGAGGGGGCGTGCGCCCTCCGGAGAGTCTTCAACATCCCAGAAGTTTAAGCTTCCCTCTGGAAAGGCATCCCCGACCCCAAAAGCATAAAGCAACACTCGGTATTGGTTTGTGAGAGTAAATGCGAGGTCAGTATGGAGATAGTGGATGGAATGAGGGACCCTCTGACCCGACACGCGTCTGGGGTCAACCCCGAAATGGTGGGAGTCGGAAGGAAGGCGTTGTGACCCTTTCAAGCATCTTCGTCCCCGAGTCACATGTTTCTGAAATGCTTTCCTTTGGGTCCAGAAGACTTGCACAGCGCTGAGGCCGCCCAGAAATCAACCAACATCTCAAAATTGAGGTGTGCAGACACAAGGGAAGAAAATGAGAGGTTCGAAGGGGGGGTGCCTTCCTTGCAAGCCCCATGCAGGTCGAAGGCCCCCCAGCAAATGTGTACAAATGCAAACCGGGCATCTGAAGACCCATGGGCCGAGCCACACACCTTTCCTTTCTCTACCTTGTAAGCATCGTCCCCGGAAGCTTTTAAACACGGGCCTCTTGCAGGGAGAAGCTGACGCCAACTGGCCCTTCAGGGGCATCTGTCTTTTTTTTTCTTTCCCAAACAGGCGATGACGTTTTTTGTCATCGACGTACGGACGTCGAGTCCAGCGCTGAACGGCGGTGTCGTTTCCCACATGGTCTTTGACTTTGGAATCGGGACCGAATCTTTAAAAGCTAATTTCTACGTTTGCCTTGGGAGGGCGTTCTAGCCCAGCACAGCGGGTCCCCGCTTGGCGGTTTAAAAGTTGTCCCAGGTGTCGGGACGTATCCCCATGGTGATTAGGGCCCGTAACGTCCCGCAGACACAGCCTCGGAAGGAACACAGGTCACTGCTGTTTTGAAGGAGGAGCTAGAGGGGGGTCTTCCCTGTGCGTGGACGGGGGAGATGTGGTTCACCTGAGGGCGACAGACTGGCTTCTAACAGGTAAGAAACCAACCCTGAGTGCCCACCTGTATTTAAAAGCGGACGTCCCTCTATTTTGGTGCGGCCGCTGTCCGTGGACACGTTCCTCCCGCTGCCGTGAGGACCCATCGGAATTCATTTGACATTGGACAGTCGATCCTAATCGGATAGCGTGATGGCTAAAGTAATGGACAGAGTCCAGCCTCCACATCGATTCGTCAGATAACTTAGGAACCTATTAATTGCGCGTTGGGCAATCCATCACGCTGTCTCGGAAACAGCCAGAGTGACGTACCTTATTTTCCTAATGAACCGGCCACGACTCTGAAGATTTCAATTTGCGCTGGGTCAGTGAGTGAGTCATGAGACCCACATTATGCTCTGTGGTAACGAGCTCCGCGGGTCGTTACGGCCGAGGGGTTTTTAAGAGCATCCTCTGCTCGTTGGCTTGACCGTGGAGAAGACGGAGGCTGGCGATGGCTGGGTCTCGAAGTCCATCGCGTTTCCTGAAATGTACAGACCAGCGGACAGCACGTCAAGTCGGCAGCAGAGGCAACGGCGTATGGTAGGTACGACCGGAAATCCCAGAGCTGAATTTTAAGTGTTCATCCCTGGGTTACGCTGGAGAAGGATCCCTTACGGGGAATACAGCTTCCTGAAGTGCCTGTATTTGACCAGGACAGCATCTTGGAAAGTGTGATCTAGGAAACAGCAGTGGTTTTAAATACAGATAAAACGATGCTGAAAGGATTTTCTATCTTTTTTATTTGGGGGGGGGTCACATTATTCAATTTAAAGCTGAAAATGCCCTTTGCTCTTTGGGCTGTCTTCTGAAGACGTTCTGGTTTCATACGAAGGAGCTGGCTGGGCTTCCAGGAGGTGAGAGAGGATGAGGGGCGTTCTGGGAGGAGACGTAAGCCGTGCAGGAGCTGCAAAGGCTATTCTTCGAGACTTTGAGCTAAGGTCACAGGGCGGTACTCAGAGTCTTCCCTGAGCCCCTGAGCGGCACCCCTCCGCAGTCAAGGTGAGTCCTGCGGCTCCAATTCACACGCGTGCTTCCGGCGGCTCTGTACGCCACAGGCTACCGCAGATGGCATGCACAGCAGAGCTCCCCCAGAGCACAGCCCTCCCCGAAGAGCTCCCTGCAAATCAAGACCAGATGTTACATGGTCTTTATCTTAACAAGCACAGATTTCGATTAACCTGGAATTCTAGAGGAATTAGTTTGATTTAGCTCCTCGAGAATTTGTTTGATTTAACTCCGTCTCAACAACTAAGCCAAAGAAGGGAGGGGGGGAAAAAAGAGTTTAAAAATTACATGCAGAGCAAAAGAGAGGGAAAAAAAAATTGGAACACATGGCTCAGCTTATTTGTAAAGTGGACAGAAGCATCTATTAGAATTACATTGATTTGCCAGACCATCGGCGACCCTTTGAAAAGCCTTAGCAAGGGTGGACGTCTGCTCGGCGTCTGTCTTCCCCGGTTCCCTGGCTCTCCACGTGCGCAGAGGAATCTGTCCTTGTCCGAGCCAGGGAGGCCTGCCCGCTGGACGTGTCAGCAGGGCAGACAACGCAGAATGTCTGCAGCACGAGGAGGCATTGGAGCACATGAGCACGTCCACGCAGAGGAAATCGCAGGATGCAGAAACAGTGAGCTTCCCTGGTGGCTGGAATCGACGCACACATTCTTGGAAAAGGGCCCTCGGTGATGAAAGGCTTCCTGGAACAATTTAGAACATAAGGAGGCAAAAATCAGGGGACTGTCTCTCCCTCGTAGAACTTTCACTTCAGAGGTGGGAAGACATGCTTGTCGGGACATGTTGGTGATAACCAACGGCACGTGGCCCCTCGACCCCGGAGCTGGAGACGCTCAACCCCGTTTCTCAGATGACCGACAGTCAAGTGTCGGAATTTTGAAGGGCAAGTCCTTCTGTGGCCTCGTTGCGTTTCATGTACCCGGCGTGGCTGCGGGCATGTCTCCAGCACACGAGGGAAAGGGAGGTTCTGCAAGGAAAATTAATAACAAAACAAACATCTTGTGATAGGATGGAAGCATCAAACATGCCTGGACATGCCCTTGTGTGTCTTGTGAATATGAATGTGGATCTTAGCCCCATGCATGTCTGGGGTGATGGGTGGGGCAGGGGGATGGTGGGAAGCTGGGGGTGTCATTAGCCACATTCTATGATTAGGCTGTTTCTTCTTCATAAAGAATTTCGTTGAGACTCTGAACCTTTTGATAGGTAATTATAGGCAGGGAGACAGGCACACAGGAGTTTTACATTTATGGCCAAATCTGAGGTCACCATGGAAATTCCAAAAACCGCCTTCAGGAATACGTCTGTGTATCGTTTTAATTTTAATTGCATTTCTTCCTCTCTGGTATGGCATGGCCAGCTGGAAAAAAGAAAGAAAGGAAGGAAGGAAGGAAGGAAGGAAGGAAGGAAGGAAGGAAGGAAGGAAGGAAGGAAGGAAGGAAGGAAAAAAGAAAGAAAGAAAGAAAGAAAGAAAGAAAGAAAGAAAGAAAGAAAGAAAGAAAGAAAGAAAGAAAGAAAGAAAGAAAGAAAATAAAGAAAATAAAGAAAATAAAGAAAGAAAAAACAGATCAGACATTTCACAGGGTGCATCAAGAATGTCTGAGGCTCCTCCAGCTGCCACCACCACACACACAACCAGCCTGGATAAGATGTGTGCTGTTGACATGTTTCACGCACTTCCTTGCAACTTTTTGCAAAAGCATTTGGTCATGCTCCTGACTGAGGCACACTTGGCTGTTTATTTAAATTGTATTGTTATGACCTCTCCGTAGGCACATTGATGTGTCTGTATTTGGTCTCACAAGATCCGTGTCTGTTGGCCGCCGGCTGGCTGGGGCTCCTGGGGGCTCCCCGACCCTGCTCCTTCCAGCACATCTGTTGGGAGGTCCCTCCTATTTTTCCCCTCCTCCTGGTCTTCATGTATCTCCACTGCCATGTTTGTCCTTTGAAAGCAGCACAATGGCGTTCCCCTTGGCACCCTACTCTCCGTAGCACGGAGAACTCCACCAGGGACGGGTGCTTGGGGAATGAAGCTGTCATTGCTCCTGCCAGTCCATGAGGACTCTACAAACAAAAACTTCCACCCACGGCGGAAGCTCAGACACCAACAAGGATGTCCTTTATTCCCACTCCGGGACAAGACCAGGGTCCCCTGCCTTCCAGTGGGGAAGATGCATGTGTTCTTCACCTTGGAACATGTTCTTCACCTTGTACCATCGGCACGTCCACCCATCTAGGAGGGTGTGGGAAGGAAGCCATCATTCGTGACGTTGGGCATGGCTACAGACAGTGCGCCTGATGGATTAGAATTCTGGCCATGGCTTTGTGCAGATATACATCACATCCTTCAGGTCCAGCTGCCATCTGGGTAAGCCCATCTGGGGTCTCACCAGAACGTTATCTCAGCAGGCATCTCCCTCTTCCTGGTATGAGGACCACCATTCTCCCAGATTTTCAGAGGTGGCTCGACCTACCTACCGCCATGATGGGTCAAACCCCCTCCTGCATCCAAACTCAAGACTCCTCTTGAAAGGAACCTTTGCTGTTTCTTACTCTTACTTTTTATATACATTCCCAGTAGGAAATGTCAAAAGTACAAGAAGAAAATGATGCAAAGAAGATTTTACAAGATTGTCTGGACCTTTCTCCCCTCGAAGACAGACACTCTTTGATGAGGGGCGTTCACTTCTCTCATTGGTTTCGCGTCGATGATGTTTGTTTTGACTTCACAGCATTTAGGGAGGTGTCATTCTTTGATCAAAGATGGGGAGGGCGTCTTTAAGGCTTCTCATTTGTCAACCAAAGTCTGTCCCAAAAAACCGTACGAATTGCACACTGCCTTCTGTGCAGAACGGTCACACGGATAGTGCCGTGCTTGGGGGAAAAGTGCCAATTTGCGGGACTCAACTGGGACCTCATTGTTTGAAAGAAAGTATTTCTATAATGTTTACTGAAGTTGAACATTTTCTTTTGATTATTAGCCACTTGTCTCGTATCCTTTGGCTCTCAGATTGGGGGAACATTACCTTTGATTTGAAACAGTCCTTTATGGATTAATGATTTTTTTTGGTGCATAATGTATTTTCCAAATGTTTCCTCATGTTCCCTTTAATTCTGTATATTTTTTGTGACGCACAGAAGTCTTGGATTTTTTTATGGAATGAATTAAAAAAAACCCCACCTTTGTCACGTCGTAAACTCTCGGTATATTTCTTGACTGTCATTGATCTGTCTATTCCTATGCCAGGACCTTACGACTTTCATTTATTGGGTCTTTATAAAGGATTTTATTATCTGCTAATGCATGTTCCTTCTCTTCACTCTTCTGCAGAAATGGCTTGGAGTTTTTCACCAATTTTTTTCTTATGGACACATTTTTTGGAACCCCTCTACTATTTCCAAACTCAAAAAAAAAAATTCCTATGGGATTAAGTCTATATTTTAATTTGGGACTTAGTGACATATTTATAATAGTAAACCTTTACATCCAGGAAGGCAACATGCTTCTCCAGTTAAGTGTTCTTTTATGTGTCTCGGTAAAACGTGGCATTTTCTCCTTCTCAATAGCTCGAGCACTTTTCCTATGAAGTTTATTCTGAAGCATTTTATACTTCGTTGTAAGAGTAACATGCTTTTTATCTGTTCTACATTTGTATTCCCACTGCATGCACGCTTTTCTTAGCTCTGTTATTTTTTGCTGGTTACTGCTGTGTGGTTATCCATCCTTACCACATCCTCAGTGTCATCTGTGTGAATTATTCCAGTGTTTCTACCTTAAGGACGTTGAGGAAGTCCTTTTTATATCCCCGTTTTACAAACCCCTTGCCTGGTGTCGCCCCATCTCTACTCTATTAACGACCACACCTGTGCCTGACTCCTGGGAACAGCCCCGTCCTCACGCCCTCTCCCTAATATCCTATTTGTCTCATCTGTCCCCCAACCCACATCCCACTAACTCCTCCAACCCAGCTCTTGTGTCATATTGAGCCACCCCCTGACTCTGTCTTGAACCCCACTTTTCCCTCCAACCTGGCTCAGCACTGAGCAGCCCACATCATCATGACCCAAGATGGGGCGCCATTCCCAGAGGGTGTGCCTGCCCATCTCTACGCCGTTCCTCCCCAACCCTTTCCCCCGGAGCAACGCTGGGCGATTCTCTGCCCATGTTCCGCTGACTGTGCACCATGCTGACAGCAAACCACACAGCCACAGAAGTCCCTACGGATCCCAACCGATAAATATGGCGGCCACAAACAGGAGGGTCCGTTGAACGGCATTTGCTGTCTCCCAAACCCTTCCGTGCATGTCTTCCTTCAGGGAATCCACATTTTAAGGTGGAGGGTAATGGAGGCGGAGAGAAACCCTGTCCCCCTGCTATGGGGACCTTCTTCTTTTTTGGATTGGAGGATCTCAGTCTCGAATCACTGTGGGAGTTTGTGGAGATGCTAACAGCCTGGCAACAGCCCAGACCAACGAAGTCAATAATACCTGGACAGGACCAGGTATCGATGTGTCTCAAAGCTCCCAGGGGACCACGACAGGAATGGAAAAAAGCGTTCCTCAACCTTTTTAGGGTCACTGGCTGGGTCTGAAAGTTAAACCTGCAAAGAACAGGAGGAAAATGACACATTTATTATTAGTCCAATATGACATGGGGACAGATGAAGATGCAATGAAACAGATGTGAGTATTTTATGCTGGGTTTGGTGAAGAGAAGATAGTTCTGGAAAAACGTGACAAGTCAAAGAGTATGAGATAAGTTTATGGAACTCAGGAAGTCCCATTTGTTAAGGATTCTCGGAGATAAGAATACATCTGTTCTCTGGGTACAGGGAGGGCGCCTGCCACATGAGGGTCTTATGACGTGTTTCAGGGGAGACAGGAGAGGGGGACCGGGTCAGAGTGACTTCCTGCTTCTGCTATTTTCTCAAACTCCTCTGTTTAAAATTTTTAATAGGGCAAAGTGACATATTTTGGGGTCCCATGTCCTGAACCCCGTCACTGCTATGTGGACGGCGCACTGGAAGGTGCCCCACCAGGCACTTACAGGTTATATTTCCATCTGCTGCTTCAATGCCTATTACCTGGTAGACACCCAATAAAGATGCATTGAATTAAGTACAGACTCAAGGAACAAGCAGCCTCCCACTGCTCCCCACCAGCCACTCACCCATCCTCACATCTCACACAAGCCCGGCACTATTTCAGTCTTCATCTTTACCAGGTGTAGCCCAGTGCCCGAATTCAGCACCACGCCTGTGACCGAGCTCAGGATCACGACGCTCCTTGCACGATTCAAATGTCTACATATCAGAGCAATAAGCCGACGTTCTGATTTGCAGAGGTGACACATACTGTTCAGGACTGCACAGCATTGAATGTGGGTGTTTTTTTTGTTTTTTTCCTTCGAGGAATGGGCAGACTTTCAAATGCTCAACATTGGAATCCGGGCACCGTGCACGTAATGGGAAAGGCACCCTGGATGAGACAAAACGCCCTTTGGAGATGATGAAATAAACACACTAAGGTAATTGCAATTCTTTGAAGGCTCATTTGCATAGTGTCATCTGCGGTTTGGTGGGGGGAGGGGAGAAATGCAGCTTTTAAAGCAAAAGACCATCAAAGGCTTCTGACTTAGCCTGATTTATTTTGGAGTCAGGGATTTGCCCAATGGAATCAAGATATTTGCAAAGCTGACAACCCAAAGGGAAGCGAGCTGTTTCCTGCATCTTTGGGGTCACCCCGGGGCTGCCGACTTCCTCCATCACTGAGGACGCGGGCTGTGTGGGGGGATCTGCGCAGCCCGGGTCCCTGGGTGCCAGCTCTTCAATGCCTTTTCGCCAGAACACAGTTTATGTAGTCCTCAGGGCACAGTTGGGATGGACTTAGGTTGTACCGTTGATACAAGACTGTCCCATTCAACACACGCAAGGGCCGGAGGCCATGGGGGGTGAAAAAGCCTTCCAGGTAACATGGGCTCCTTGGAAGACGTTCTTGGAATTTCTGCTTGGAAAGGACTCTGTCCTGACGTGACACTTGACTCTGAAAGGGTCACGCGGGGTCTGAGCTCTGAGCCTGGGGCAGCCTTCCAAATTCCACATCCAGGCTTGGTGTGTGTTTGGTGAGACTGCAGCCCCCGGGAAGTGGAGGGTGGGGAGGAGGCATATTTGAATATGAAAGACATCTCACAAAGGCTGGACCCCTGCCCAGCTGGTCTCTGCAGGGTCTCCATTCTCTTTTTGTCTTTCTCACAATGACTCAGCCCCCCCCTCCACCGGCACCCGCAGGGGATGATTGAAGGGAGGGGCAGGCGCAGTGCCTAAAACCCCAGAGAATCCTGCCTGCTCTGTTCCTGCCCAGCCCCACGCAAAGGATCTATGTTGATTGTTTTTCAGTAATGCTTCCTTAAAGATGGGCCAGGAGGCTTTAGTTATGAGTACATGTTTGTGGCTGTGAACCTGAATTTTATACTTAGGGGCAAGCACGACAGTCAAAAAAATCAGAGAAAGTGGTTGCAAAGGGACCTTTTGGAGAATTGCCAAATCTACATCCAGGGGGCAAAGTATTTGTCTGGGTCAGGGTTCCTCGGCCTCCTACTAATGCCATTTGGGGCTGGACCACTCTCTGAGGGGGCGTGTCCTGTGCACTGTGGGGTGTGGAGCTGCGTTCCTGGCCTCCACACACCAGCTGCCTAAGATACCCCTACCCACAGTGTGACAACCAGAAATGTGCCCAGATGTTGCAGAATGTCCCATGGGTGGCAAAATCACTGGTTGGAAACCACTGCCATCGATAGATAGATAGATAGATAGATAGTTGGATGGATGGATGGATAGATAGATACATACATAGATAGACACTTAGATGGACACATGGATGGATGGACAGATACATAGATAGATACATAGATAGATACATAGATAGACACACAGATAGATACATAGATAAATGGATGGATGAATGAATGGATGGATGGATGGATGGATAGATAGACAAATAGACAGATAATAGACAAATTGATTAGATAGATGAACAGATAGATAAAAGATAGATGATGGATGGATGGATGGACAGACAGATGGATGGATGGATGGGTGGATGGGTGGATGGATAGACGGATGGATGGGTGGATGGGTGGATGAAAGATAGACACTCCCTTGGTCTGGATGATAAAATTCTGGCTGAGAGATTTGCTGTCCACTCAATCTTGACCTGAGTCTCGGTTTGAATGGATTGCCCAGTCACATTGATTGTTTTTAGGCTCCTTTCCATTAACAGCTCACCTGAAGGACCCCAGTTACCCCCATAGGAATGCAGCTTCCTTTTCCTTAAGCTCCAGGGAGCTGAGACCACAGCAGATTAATTTAAGGCTCATTGTTCATCTGCAGACACAGGGGCAGGGGGCAAACACTCCACTGTGCTCTTAAATACTTACAAACATGACTATCCAAGGAGTCTGAGTCGCACTGCTGGCCTTACAGCTTTCAGACGGTGGCCACGTTGTGAAATAATGACCCTTTTGAAAGACAAAAGGAAAGGTTTCAGTGTGGAGCGTCATGGAGTTTGGTCTCACGTCAGAATCCTGAAGCTTCTCATTTCCGTGTTTTCACATTTCTTTACGCTATCCCGTCAGGAAGAAGGTACCAGTCACAAAAGCCCATTTGAATGTTGAATTAGCCTCGATGTATTTAGTAATTCCTCCCTCCTCCATCTGATAAGGATCAGGTTTTTCGTCTGTGTAGTGGTTTTTGCCCCACCCCCTTTTTTCTCCTCGACATTTTGTTCTATTTCCTATGAAACAGTCGCCCTGGACGTGTCACGTTTCCACGGACGACGTCTGCAGCGTACCGCTAATCTCATTTGCGCCCATGCCGTTCCAATTTTCGGTCAATACCAAAGACAGATTTGTAAACTCAGTGTGTAGTTGTGTTTCTTTTTGCCCGAAGTGATGCAGACAAGTCAGACATAGGACCGGGTTAGGGTGAGGGTTGCATTGCGCAGTCTGGGCTGAACATACTCGTTACTCCAACCTCCCTGTGTCACACCCTACAAGGCTTCCTTCTCTTGGGTTTTCTCAGGGAAAAAACCCAGCAACTGCCTTCTCTCTACTTCTTTCCTGCCTCGCCACCTGCCCCTCGCTCCCTGGGGCAGACAGCAGGAGCCCCTTACTGTGGGAGACTACAGCCTTCTTCCCTACAATCTGGACAGAGCCTCAGAATCCTCCTTAACACGTTGCTGAGGGCAGCCATTTCCAGCTGGCAGACTCGGCATGAGACGTGGGACCTAATCACTGTCCTCCACCAGGAGAGCCAGGGAAGACTTCTGAGAAGAACTGGCATGCCCACAGAATCATGTTTCAGTCATATAAATACATATATCTCTTTTCATATTCTCATTTGTGTCATTTTTTTTTTTAGATTCCACATATAAGTGATACCATATGGTATTTGTCTTTCTCTTTCTGGCTTACTTCACTTAGTATGACAATCTCCAGGTCCATCCATGTTGCTGCAAATGCCATTATTTCATTCCTTTTCATGGCTGAGTAGTATTCCACTGTGTAAATATACCACAACTTCTTTATCCAGTCATCTGTTGATGGACACTTAGGTTGTTTCCATGTCTTGGCTTTTGTAAATAATTCTGTTGTGAACATTGGAGTGCATGGTGTTGAATATAGTTCCCTGTTCTGTATAGAAGGTCCTTGTTGTTTATCTATTTTATATATAGTAGCGTGTATCTGCTAATCCCAGACTCCTGATTTATCCCTCCCCTCCTTTCTTGCCTGGTAACCATGAATTTGTTTTCCGTGTCTGTGAGTCTCTTTCTGGTTTGTCAATAAGTTCGTTTGTCTCGTCTTCCTTCTTTAGATTCCACATGTAAGTGATATCATGTGATATTTCTCTTTGTTATAGCGCAGAGAAGTGTACTCAATACACTGTAATAATCTATAATGGAAAAGAATATGAAAAAGTATATACATATGTGTGTGTGTATATATAACTGAATCGCTAGGCCGGACACCAGAAACTAACACAACATTGTAAATCAACTATCCTTCCATTTAAAAAAGAAAAGAATAGAATGAAAGCTTTTTTTTTTCCATAAAAAGGCTGCATCTCTCTGGACTAGAAGGAGAAACTGACCCAGTGGGAGAAGCTCAGAGGAACCCAAGTCTGCCGCCTCGCAGAGCTGGGATCAGTATGTTGTTGGCGGATGCCCGCCTGAGTCTGGAGGGCACGCGCACTCTGGACACCCGTGGCCCTGGCACGCTCTCCGGGCAGGTTACGGTGGACTTTTCCTTGCACTTCATAACCACCTGTGCCCGGGAAACGCCTCAGATTTGGGATTTTATAACCAAAGTCCTGTGCGGCAGTATAGGGGACAGAACGGACTTGACTGTGCCAAATGAGTCCTTTTTTTCTCCGACCCTTTTCCTCCATTTTTAAGTGCTCAGTTCGGTGACGGCAAATACATTCATGTCGTGCAATCATCCCCACCATCCATGTCCAGAACCACTGCATCTTCTCAAAGTGAGACTCTGTCCTCAGGAAACACTCACTCCCCACCCGCTGCCCCAGCCCCTGGCCCCACCATCTACTTTCTGTCTCTGATTTGGATGTTTCCGGGGACCTCCTGTGGGCAGAATCCTACAGCGTTTGTCCTTTTGAGTAAGGGAATTATGTTTCATGTCCGATCACGTGCTCAAGTCTCATCCATGTTGTAGCAGGTGTCAGCACTTCCCTCCTTCCTAAGGCTGAATCGTATTCCACTGCATGCGTACCCCATGTTCTGTTCATCCCTTCCTCCGTGGATGGACACTAGGCTGGCTTCTGCCTTTCAGCAACTGTGAATAACGCTGCTTTGAACACCAGTGTACAGATATCTCTTCAATTGCTTTCAATTCTTTTAGGTGTACGCCCAGAAGTGGTATTGCTGGAGAACAGGGTGTGGGTCTACTTTTGAGCAGGTGGCCATGGCCCTTTAATGGGGTGCACGCCTCAGCCCCTTGTACAAAGTCTGGCTCACAGTCGGTGCCCAATAAGTGCCTGTTGCTATTACTGCATTGGAAGGGCAGAAGCATACCCGCGAGTCCACTCTGGAAGGTTCCGGGAGCCTTGGACCTGCCTGGTGTGTCAGGGTGTAACTTCTGAGTCTAACTGCCCGACGTCCCTTGCCCCCTCAAGCATTACACTGAACTGTTTGAATAAGAAGCAAGTGCTCGGATTGGACGTCAACTACATTTGAGCAGGAAAAAAAAATTTAATTAAGAAAGTGAAAACAAATCCTTGGCAGCTCCAATACTATTATTTACTCTACCTTTCTTTCATTATTTACGTGCTATTCTCAGTATATTAACATGAAGCGCCGTCCGTATCACGAGATGGAAATTTTACTATTTATATGCAATAAATGTATTCATTAATAATTGACTGAATTACATAGACGGAGCACAAATAAATACAGCAAATTATTAATTTATAACACACTGGGGGGATTTATAAAATTCCAGTAAATACAGTCTTTAATCAACTATAGACTTTTAAAACCCACTTTATACCATGGCTCAGATCTTGTTTATCTACAGCCCCTAATTGAATATTTATATATTTGCATATTAGCAGATACATGTTCACATTAAAAAAAAAAGAGAATAAGGTATCATTTCAGAAAAGGACTGTCAAAATGGGATGCAAAGATACTGAGTGATTCACCATGACTTAATCCTCTTAATTAGGATTCAATTTCTATGGCCAGAATAGCAATGATCATCTGACTGGTCTGAATCATCCACTTTCTCAACCGTCTAACTATAGACACAGATTTCATTACATGCGTTTTACAACAAGTAGGCAATCTTTCAATATTATGAGAACTGAAATCAAGACCCCGGGTGTCGAGCTAGAAAAATGTGTGTGTAACAGTCAGTGTTTGCTATGTAACAAACAGCTCCAGATCGCAGGAGCATTTATTTTCTTGTGAATGTCATGGGCTGGAGGGCTGACGACAAGTGGGGTAGCTAAGGCCACTATTTTGCACACTGTGCACCCAAGTGAGGCTTCACTCACAAGACTTAAAATGAACCGCATTGGTAAGTGGGAAGATGCTCTTTTTCTATGAATAACTTGCTATTTTTGGTCTTCCGTCTGACTCAGGATAATCATGAAGGCTTGGGGATGGATTTTGGAATACGTTGGAAGTGTTTCTAAAGCACAACGTGCTTAGAGAAATGGATGTTGTGTGTTGGAGGCACAGGCTGTGTCTTGAGTGTTACCAGTTTCTAAAGAGTTCCTTGATCTTTGTTAAATGGAAGCCACCGGCTTTGTGGAAATGCTCGTCAAAAGCCATCAGATAGAAATTTTTTTGCTTCTGCTTTTGGGCTTCCTCATGGAACAAAAGTCAGACATACTCAGAGACGTTTGGAAGTAAATTCACATAAGTAATGAAAGGCATTGAAGACAGGCCCTGAAAAAGTAGCCCAGAGCGAGGGGGGTTACTCAGGAGCGAGGGGGAGAAGTCTGGTTGCTGCTTCAAACATCCTTCATTCAACTCGGCGAAGAACCTTGACCTTCAAGGTAGCCGCTCCTGACATCTCGTGACCATTGAAAGCAGACACAGGAGATGTTCAGAAATGGTCTCAGGAGGGGTGTAGATCAGAACGAAACGTGACAGGTGGGAGGGTCAGAGACCAAGGGAGGCGCAGTGGGGAGACGTTAGGGATCCTGAAGCCCGCCGGGTACGCCTCACCGCCTACAAGGGGCCTCCTCCAGGAGGAGTGATGGGCAGCAGGCCGACTGCGCCAGCGGGGGCCTAGTGCCTTCTCCTTGCTAGAGATGGCGTGTCCTTCCTTGTAGACCCGCGGGAGCAGGGACTAGTCCCCATCCCCAGGGGCAGGACACACATGGGCTCTCCCTGAGGATCGACCCCACGTTCTCCTGGGAGTGTGGTTTGGGTGTCTCCAGGCCAAACCAAGAGACGAGCCCTAAGCCCCAGGGAACCCCCTGACCGTTCACCGAGTAAAGGCACCTGTCGAAAATTACATTTCTTCACCTGAGTCAGAAGAGCCGTTGCCAAAAGTCAGCTGGGCATCTCTCGTGCTCGAGTTCTCCAAGAGAAGAATGTGATATCCACGTGAGGGAAAATAAAAGCTTTCCCCAAAGGAGCCCGTCAGAGTCCCTCGCTTCATAAGCCATCGAGCGACAAGAAATATACACAGAACCCGCCGCTTCAGAACAGCAGGGAAACTCAGAAAACGAGTGAGGCCCTTTAAGTCTTTCTCTGAAGGACGCCCTCCAGCCTCTCTCAAGTGTTCTGTTCTGTTCTGCTTTTTCTCAGACACACGGTAAGTCGGAACAAATCTCAGAAACGCACACACACACACACCTGTTTACTAATATGTCCAGTTCTCATCAAGTCCTATAATGGCGGCCCCTCTGCTCCCCCCGAACCCCCCTGGGGTAACTGGCAAACCTACCTGACAAGTCTTCCAGCATTTGGTAAAACGGTCCATGAGCCCCAAGCAACAGACAAGGCTTTTTGTAGGAAAAGGAAATCTCTCTGAACAATCAAGTCATTCTTTCTCTGGATGGTCCTCGAAGGATGAACTTTATGAGCGTCCTGGGGTGCCAGGAACAAATGACCACAGACTTGGGGCTTAAAACCACAGACATCCATCCTCCCCTGTACTAGAGACCAGACGTCTGAGGTCAAGGTGTCCCAGGGCTGCATGCCCTCCCGAGGCTCCAGGGGATGGTCCTCCCTGCCTCTTCCAGCTTCTGGGGGCCCCAGGTGTCCATCCCTGGGCTGGTGGCCGCCTCCCTCCCGTCTCTGCCTCCGTCTCCACGTGGCGTCTCCTCTGTGTTTGTGTCTCTCCTCCTCTGTCTCTTCTGAGGACACTGTCACTGGATGCAGGGCCACCTGCGTCATCCAAGATAAACCCCTTATTTCAAGATCTTTAACTCAATCATGTCTTTTTGCCACAGCGTGCTAAACATACCAGGCAAAAATGGACAGAACTATGGGGAGATACAGGGAAAAAAAAGTGGAACATTTGTCCTAGGGGAATAATACACCTGCTCCAAGAGACTGTTAGATCCAGCAGATGAAAACAGTGCAGAAATACGCAAAACGTGTCTAAACAGCAGAGGCCTACATGCATATGAAATATAAAATGTCTGCTTGGTTCAAGCGTTCCTGAGACATCGTCAAGAACCCATAAGATATTAAGCCCCAAACAAAACTCGGCCTGACTGGAAGGACTCATAGCATGTCGACTACCACGTCTGAGCTCCGGATAAGAACAAAGCTTTAAAGTCCCAAATACTGGGTAACCGAACACACTGTCAAGGGACCTTTGCGTTAAAATCGTAACGAAAACCAATTACTATTTAGACCTGACGGATCACGAGCGATGAAGTGTCGACGTCTGCGGGACCCTGTGAAAGCGATATTTAGAAACACATGGTTATGAAAACATTTATCTACAGTTTCCTAGAAATACAGACTCTGACAAATCAGTACAAGAAGATTTGGAAATGCTGAACGCAGCCATAAAAATTAAAGAAACGTCAATGGAAGGAAAAGACGTGTCCTCTCCCCAAAGCCACAAACGCGATGGTTATTTATATGAGAAATTTCTCCCAAGCCTTGGTGGAAAATCCTTGCTCCTACAGCTATACAAGCTGTTTCAGAAACGAAAAGGATGAAGCCGCTTAGCTAGTTTGCTCTTATTACATAAGATGTGCTCGGTCTGGTTTTTATAATTAAAAAAAAAATAAAATGCTCCTGTTGAAACAGTAAATTCATTTGGTTGAGGGTAAACCTAGGACCTGGGGCAGATTTTTGGTTGAAACCTCATTCTATGTGGCCCACAGGCACATGAGAAGGTGCTCAGCACTGCTAATCAGCAGGGAAATGTAAATAGGAACCACACCGAGATGTCACCTCGTATTTGTCAGAACAGCTGTCATCAAAAAGATCATGAATAAATGCTGGAGAGGGTGAGGAGAAACGGGAGCCCTCCCACACTGCTGGTGGGAATGTAAACTGGTGCAGCCACCATTGAAAACAGTATAGAGGCTCCTCATAGAACTACTGTATGATCCAGCAATCCCACACCTGGGCATGGATCTGAAAAAAAAATGCACACACTAATTGGAAGAGATGCATGCACCCCAATGTTCATAGCAGCACTATTTACAACAGCCAAGATGTGGAAACCACCCAAATGTGCATCGACAGATGACTGGATGAAGAAGTTGCCGTATACTTATGCAAAGGAATACTACTCAGCCATGAAAAAGAATGAGATAATGCCATTTGCAGCAACAAGGATGGACTTGCAGGGCATTGTGTTAAGTGAGATAAGTCAGACAGAGAAAGACAAATATCATATGATATCACTTATATTTGGAATCTAAAAAATACAACAAACTAGTGAATATAACAAAACAGAAGCAGATTCACAGATGCAGAGAACAAGCTAGTGGTGACCAGTGGGGAGAGGGAAGGGGGAGGGGCAGGACAGGGGGAGAGGAGTCAGAGGAACAAATTATTACTTATAAAATAAATAAGCTACAAGCATGTAGTGTCCAGCACAGGGAACAGAGCCAGGACTTTATAATCATTTTAAATGGAGTGTAAGCTTTAAAACTTGGGAATCACTATATTGTACACCTGTAATGTATCATGTTGGACAGTGAATATGCTCCAGTACAAACCAACCAACCAAACCAAACCAAACCAACAAAAAAGCCCTCCAGCTCAGCCCAGCTCTAACGGGTCTTCAATCCCCGCATTCACACAGGCACCTCTCATCTGGGGGGTCCACTGTTGTCTGTGGCGGCAAAACCTAATAAACTCCTTCTCTATTTTCGTTCTTTGTGTTTGATAAATTCTTTTACCACCTTTGACACAGGCCTGCCATGTCCCCCAACAATTGGGTGTTAAAAAATGCTTGTAAAAGTTTTCTGTATTATAATATCATAAAGCCCTGCTAATTAAAAAAAAAGGCAAAAAGAAAAAGTGTTGATTTCCCTTGGGTGCTGCGTCTAAGAGGGTCGAGCTCTCAGCTGGGGCCCCATCCCTGGGCAGGCCCTGCATTTTTGGGGTGTCAGGGGGCTCAGTTGGAAGATGCTGCCTTAGGGAAGGTGCTGGGCTCCCCCCCCCCCGAGACTCCCCCCCAGGGCGGGCGAGCCGCGTCCTTCTAACACCAGACATCTGGAGGCTTCAACTTTTATTCCCCAGAACCGCATTTGCCGCTGTCAGGACGCGCCTGGCCCCACTCACCTCCTAAAACGAACGTCAACCCAGAAGAAAAGAGAGGGCAACCCACCGAGGGAACGGCCGTCGAATCGGAAACATATGGCTTAACATTCCGGCGAAAACATTTATGGCTTGGGTAACGAGGGAGGCGCTCGGAAAAGATCGCGGCAGCGGAAAAAATCGTTTTAAGATGTTGCCCTGACCTCGCCACAAGCCAGGATGGCCCTGCCAACTGAAAACACGCTTTTCTTGGAAGTTTCCGGGTGTTCCGTCTGGCCGCCCCACCACTGACACTCGGCAGGCTTTCCCAAACCTGGGTCGGCCGCAGCCCCCTCAGAGCCTCCCCCAGGCGGCCGCGCAGGTGCACGGGCTGGGGCGCCCTGACTCCGGGCGCGCTGGCTGAGGTTGGCGCCAGGGCACCAGCACCCCTCCCAGAGCTTCCTCAGCTTCCCGTCGACGTAGGAATCCCGGACCCCCTGCAGGCCCTTCGGATACGATCCATGTGCTACAGTTTCTACCATGAATGTCGCAGACAGTCTCTCCCTGAGAATTCCGTGTTTCTCTCAGCACCCGTCTCCCAGATGATGGGCAGAGATGGTCCTGAGGTAGGAAATCCTGGAAAGAAAGGAGAGATTCAATCTGGGTACCTGGGATGGGGTGGGAGGCGATGGGAGGAGGGAGAGGAGAGGAGTGGGCGATGGGGACAGTGAGGAGGGAGGGGGATGGTGGATGGGGATGGGGGAGGGGAGGGGGTGATGGGGAGGGTTAAGCTGGGGAGGGGTACAGTGGAGGGGGTGGTGGAATGGAGGGGGACAGTGCAGGGGGAAGGGGACAGTGGGGAGGGAGGGGGATGGTGGAGGTGGAGGGGGACACTGCAGCGGGAGGGGGACGCTGGAGATGGGGGCAGTAGCAGGGGAGGGGTGATGGAAGGGAGGGGGTGGTGGAGAGGAGGGGAGATGGTGAAGTGGGCGGTGAGGCCGGGGGATTGGCAGGTGGGGGTGGAGGAGTGAGGTGAGGGGTAAGTGGGACGGCAGATGGTGTGAAGGCTGCTATTCATCCTTCCTGCCCAGTGGTGGACCCGCACCTCCGAAGGGACCAGGCAGGGAGGGTGGGACGTGGGTGTCCTCTAGGACTCAGGCCAACACCTCAGGTCCCCAGAGCAGGCACCCACCCTCCCTGGGTGGAGGACCCAGAAGGACCCTGAGAGCTTGGCTGGCTCCCTCCACCCCCAGGAGACATCTCCATGTCCTCAGTCCCGCCTGTGTTCCTGGTCCAGCAGGAGTGGGGACCCCCGCCCCCACCCCGTCCTTGGACAGCAGCGTGTGGGCACGACCCCCTGCACCACGCCACCCCCGTACCCCTGGCCCACAGCCCGATTTCCCGCTTCCAGTCCCCTCACTTCACTGGAATGCCCCCATGGATCGGATCCGAGAGCTCACAGTTTTCAACACTGCAGAAGCCAGCGGGCTGGCCCTCTCCCCAGCCAATGCCCTGCCTCCTGGCCGAGCCGGTTTGGCCAGGCGTCCCCTCCCCTCGGCCTCCCCTGTCCCCTCCCCTCCTTCTCGCTGACACCTTCACTTCGTGGCAGCTGCTGGGTTTTTTTTTTTATTATTTTAATTGGTGCTGGGGCCCAGCGGGTTTACAAGCCCCATGTTGACACTAACGGTGCTTTAATAAGACGTCTAAGAGGTCACGGGAGCCCGGGGCTCTATAAATGTTTTAATTCACAGAAACCCACCCAAGTATTTCCATGTACACCCACTGTGGTCGGGACATAAATTTGACAACAGTCTGCGGTGGATTTTTCCACCTCTGCTTCTTGAAGTACCTTCTCCACGTCCTCCCTCAAGTCCCCAGCACTTACCCTGCAGGGTTTTGTTTTTTTTTTTCCTGGTCCAAATCAGGCCACCGTGATCTCTGGGAGCCTGAGCACTTAGGAAAATCGCGCTTTACAACCTACCGGATTTGACCGCAAGAACCCACAGGAAGAAAGCACAGTTCCCGCTGCTCTCTCTCCCGTGTTCCAACACGCACGCCGGGTCATGGATGGACGCCCAGACGCACGAGGAAATGGGCTGGGGGTGTCCCTTCCCGGGTAACTTCAGCTGTCGTCTCTGCACTTGGAAGACACTCCTGGCCGTGTGCTGCCGGTGGTTGTACGTGGCGGGGACTGAGTGGCATCTGAGGCTGCTTTGCAGGCATTCACGTAAGGACCCGTCTTCTGGGCACGTGCTTCACACTGGCTACGTAAAATCTGCACAGACCAAAGATTGGGGCGGAAGGGTTTGAAGACAGGGGCTCCCGCATCTGGACTTCCAACTTGAACAACAGCGTAAAAAATGTGTGCCGGGATCTCCTCGGAGCAGAGAGGCCGGGGCTCGGCGGTGCTGACTCCCCATCTGTGGTTTCGTGGAGCAGGGCTCGGACAAGGGGATTTTGTAGACAGGTCTGGATGCAGAGGGACAAGGGAGGCAGACATTTGCGTCTTCCCAACTTGGCCAAGAACCGCAGGAGAAGTACAGGCCCCTGCATGTCTCCTGGTCTTCTTTACTGGGAAAGGGTGCAGAACAGTGGCCTCTGCTTCTCTGCGTCTGACGATGTTACACACCTTGCAGACGGACTTGCCTTTCAGCGCCTAGCTTCTTCCACTGTGCGTGACGTCCCCTAGGTCCATTTGTGTTGTCCCAAGCGGCAGAGCGTCCTTTTTCAAGGCTGCATGATATTCCGTGGTGTATTTATCCTGTATCTTCTTTACCCGTTCATCCAGGGACAGACACTGGGACGGTTTCTGTATCTTTCCTGTGCTGAACAGTGGTGCAGACACCTCCTCAAGATCCTCACTTCATGTCTCTGGGGACATAAATAAAGGGGGTATTTTAAACAGGAAAGAAACCGTGGAAGGCTTCGCCATTGTGTAGCGGCCGCAGGACAAAGAGGACAATATTAAGAGCTGGCGGTTCTCTCATTAACCAGAGATAAAGATCACGGGCCCCAGAAACTCAGTGGGAACCACAGTGTCCCCCTCTGTGAACTGTGTGACGTGGGGCACAGCCCCTTCCTGCATGTCCAGAGGGCATCGCCCACCCTGGCCTGACGCACTATCCCATCTCCGCATCTCAGGGCGGTGAGCTCCATCTGCATGGCCTTTTATTCACCTTGCTTTTCGTAGACATGCGGTTACCAGGGAAGTTCTCAGCCGAGAGTCTCCCAGAGTCCATTTCGACCAGATGTAGAGGGAACTGTTCAAACCGCACAAGGAGCTCTGATGGAATCGTCAGTGTCCAGCTATAAATGTAACCTCAGAAAGGACGGTGGGCGTGGGGCCAGTGTGGCCACTCGACTCTGCTGGGACCTCATTCTCAGGGAGCGCCTGTGTTCCCGAGCTGGGGGCGTCCCCGTCCCCGTGTGACCTGGCGGTCTTTCCACACGCTGACGGCTTCCCTGCAGGATGGCAGGCCGTGGTCAGTGCTGCTTCCTGTCAGCTGCCCAGCGGGAAGCTCAAGGCTGAAGCTGGAAGGGGAGGAGGTGGCCAGGACAGCACAGCTCTTGCTGAGGTCACCTGACAAGGTGCACAGGGACCCCTGTCCCGCTTTGCCTGGGGCGGATGGGGTTCCTCGGATGCAGGACTTTTACTTTTAAAACAAGGACAATCCCAAGGGAACCAGGATGAGTCAGTCACCCTGCGTCTCCAAGCCAGGTCACTGGATGGTCCCGCTGTGACCTCCAGACCACAGGTACCCCTTTCATGACTATGACTGTCACCCAGTGAAGCCCGAAACGTAAATCCAACACATGGATCCTTATTTTAAAAGAAAAAAAGGCACTGGAAGATTTGCAATCCACAGAGGAGAAGCCACGTGGAGACGGAGGCAGAGACGGGAAGGAGGCGGCCACCAGCCCAGGGATGGACGCCTGGAGCCCCCAGAAGCTGGAAGAGGCAGGAGGGGCCGTCCCCTAGAACCCGGCTTAAAGGTTACCTGTGTAAGCCCGCGTGCGAGTGAGGTCAGACCTGCAGAAAATCAGGTCCTCAAACTCCAGGTACGTTCATTTCCATGTGACTCCACGGACACCCAGGGCATCGAGGGCTTGGGGCCCCCGGCCGCTTCCTCGGAACCTGCGTGCCCCTGCCCCCAGGGAAACCGCGACCCCACTTCTCTGTAGAGCCATTACCAACTTGCTGGCAGGCCTCCCTCCAGGGTTTCCAAGAGGACGTGAGCTGAGAAATGGGCCCCATTTCTAGGACCGACACCTCTGTAACTGTCCACCTCTCCGCCGTGAGATGAGGGGGGATCCCTCTAAATGACTTTGGACAATTGTTGGTGGGTATAAATTTGCTTGGGCTGCTGTAACAGACACCACAGACACCACAGACAGGGCGATTTAAACATCAGACACTGTCTCTCCCGGTCCTGGAGGCTGGGATCTGAGGTCAGGGTGTCAGCAGGGCTGGTGTCTCCTGAGCCCTCTCCCCTCGGTGTGTGGACAGCCGTCTCCTCCCTGTGTCCTCCCGTGGGCGTCCCTCTGTGTGTGTCTGGGTCCTCATCTCCTCTTCTTTATAAGGACCCCCCTTCTATAGGACCAGGACCCACCCTAGTGACCTCATTTTATCTCCATCATGTCTTTAAAGACCCCCATCTCCAAATCAGGCACATTCTGAGGTCCTGGGGGTCAGGACTTCAACGTCAGAATTTGGGGGGCGGGCACAGTTCAGCCCATGACAGTCTCTGAGACCAGAGTGGCTTTTCGCTCTTAGGAGGGGCTTTTAGTGAAAAGCCATGAGCCGTGTTAGTCCTGTGCCGTGGCTGGACGCCAGGCGGAGGGAGGCGCACTGAAGGAGGAAAGAGCCAGGGCACCGACTTTGCTTCAGTCTGGGGCTCCCTGGTGAACTCGGCCCTGGGAGGTCAGCGGGCCCCTGGGCGGCTCAGACGCCCCCGCTGTCTGTTCCCGGTGGGGACTTCCAGCACCAGGAACCCCCCGGCGGTCGCACACTTTTCGATGTTGGAATCTTGCCTGAGCTGGTTGCAGCGAGGGGTGCAGAGACAGAAAGCGTCTCCCCACAAAACTCTGCCAAGACCCACGGTGGCCCTTCCCCTGGGTGTTCAACCGAAGGACTTTGCAAATCTCCATGGGAGCCCTCGTGGCCTAGGAGAAATCCTTCCTTCCTTCCTTCCTCCCTTCCTCCATTCCTCCTTTCCTTCCTTTTTCCTTCCTTCCTTCCTCCCTTCCTTCCTCCCTTCCTTCCTTTTTCCTTCCTTCCTCCCTTCCTTTCTCCTTCCTTCCTCCCTTCCTCCCTTCCTTCCTTCCTTCGTCCCTTCCTTTCTTCCTCCCTTTCTCCTTCCTTCCTTCCTCCCTTCCTTTTTTTCTTTCTTTTCTTTCTTTCTTTTTCTTTCTTTTTCTTTTTCTTTCTCTTTCTTTCCTTCCTCCCTTCCTTCCTTCCTCCCTTCCTTTCTCCTTCCTTCCTTCCTCCCTTCCTTCCTTTTTCCTTCCTTCCTTCCTTCCTTCTTTCTCTCTCTCTCTGTTTCTTTCTTTCATCTTTTTATCGTGCAGCTCCCTGAGGACTGCTCAGTTAGATTTCTGTTGTCTTCCCATCTCCGTGTGCTCTAAAGCCACCCTCCCGAGCACTTCTCACTTACTGTCACACTTTGTGGGTCTGTCCTGCGGGACGAAGTGGGTCACAAGTCGTTTCCCAAGAGTCTTGTCGTAAACCCTGTAATCAAGTGGTCGGCAGGGTGGCTGGACCAGGCCTTCTGCTGCTGCAGTTCTCCGATGACAACTGACAAATGTTGGGAAACCACTGTGCCCCCGCCGCAAACTTGAAAGAATGAATCCACATTCCTTAATAGCAGGCCGTGGGTATTACCGCGTGTTCTGATTAGCAAGACCCAACTAACGGACTTGCCATCACGGCTCCAAAGCGGCCGCTCCCCCCTCCCCGCCGAGCTAAACACGTAGAAAATTAACCAAGTCTGTGACCCAACAACCAACAATTCATAAATTCATTAGATTACAAAAAAAAAAATACCGACCAGCAACACAGCAATTGCCTTTAATAGGTTTCGTTTCTATGTCTAATTTACATTTCTGCTGGCCCTGGCAAAGATATTACTTCATTAAGATTTTTTTTTCTAAATTAGAGAAATTTTAATGACTTCTCTTATTTATTGCTTCCATATGTAAGTAGTTATCTTTCTTACAAATGGAAATGAGACCCCAAAATTACCACAAATGGGGCCAGGCCGCGGAGCGCATGTGTTCTGTCTCTGAGCGGGTCCACCTGCCTCCTCGAATTACCGTTAACCCGCCCGTCCATTCAGCAGACTCTCTAATAAGCGGGCTTTGAAAGTCACTCTCGTTAAATTTATTTGGGACCACGGAGAACACTCCATCACGGTTTCGGCAAATGAGCTCTGATAATATTAAACACCTGGTAAGCCCCGGCCCCCGGGGGACCCTGTAGGGCTGCATTTGACCCCTGGCCCCGCAGCCCTGTGATTCGTGGGCTGAATTCAGACAGGAGGCGATTCTGAGGGAAAACACCTGTTGGCCGAGATGACCTCAGAGCAGGAGACAGAGGCAGCTGTCAGAGCTCGGCCCTGGGGCAGGGCTGAAACAGGTGTTTCCTCCAGGAGGGGCTGGGGTGCTTCGGGATGCCACCAGAAAAATGGAGGGGCCCCAGCGTTAGCCTGCCAGGTGGGTGACAGTGATTCCATCTTCCCAGGGGGATCTGAGACCAGTGAAGGTGCAGCCCTGGGAAGCCAGGGAAGTCCTTCTGGGGTCTTCCTGAGAAGGGATGGGAGGAAAGAACCCTTCACGGCCATCCCGAAGGGTTCTGCAACTTGCTTTCAGGAGGGGCACCCCCAAACGAGAGCTCAGAAGTTGTGGGAACAAACGGTTGAGTAGAAACTGGGTCTCAGGCAGTAACCGATGCCGCTCTCCTCCTGGTCAACCGCAAGTCATGCCGGTAGCAAAGGGGATTTACACTGCAGGGGTAGGACCCCCAGATGGAGAATGCCATGGAGGTTTCTACTGAAGATGCAGGTCCCCCAGATGGAGGACACAGGACATTTCTCTGCAGATGCGGGTCCCCCAGATGGAGGACACGGGACATTCCTCTGCAGATGCAGGTCCCCCAGATGGAGGACTGGGCCATATCTCTTACAGATTGCAGGTACTGGTGAGAATTTCAAGGTCAATTCCAGACAAGTGGGATTTAGCCCCTTCTGGGGCATGGAGAGCTCTCCTTACACAGGATTGCCCCCTTTCTTGACATGGAAATATCTCAGAAGGATGTGGTTGGAAATGCCTGGAGGGGGCCTCCAGGTCCCTTCCGCGTCTCCCCAGAAACCAGGGCACAGGGTTTGGTGGCCTGTGGCGCCGCCCACCCTGCCCCCGGACCCCGCAAGAGGCCCCCTCTTGCTGTCGCTCCGTCCAACACGTCCTGCCAGCTGTCATTACTCATTTTTGTCAACAGCTCTCGGCAGTGAAAGGCACATATTTAATCTCTCCTTTTATTTATTGAGTGTCTATCCTGAAATAGGATGACAAGGCGGGAAGGTAAGCCCCCTAAATCCTTCCGTTAATTTCTTCCTACACGGTTTTCAAGGTCACCCTCGGATTGGCGGCGGGGGCGGCGGGGGTGGCGGGCGCCTGCCGGCTGGCCCGGGGCTGTCATCGCGCAGCCTCACCTGGTGGGGGCCCCAGCCGTGGCCCCCACCCTGGCCTTCCGTTTCCGGCGTCCTCCAGGACCCTGCCACGCTCAGATATTAAACAGCCAATTTGGGGCCATTAAAAAAAAAAAAACAAAAACGGGAGAGGAGGGGCTGGTGGCCGTGTCTGTGCTGAGGGGAGTTCAGCTCCGACTTGTCAGAGTCATTTCTTCCCGGGGAGGCGGGCAGCCTTCAGATCCAAGCGGCTTCCCGTCACTCTGGCCAAAGCAGGGTTTCTCCATGTGTCCCCGACCCGAAAGGTCACGGCCACGCACGCCGTGTGCAAAGGCTCTCATTAATGCAGCCAGATTCTTGGGGGACAGAAAAACGGAGAAAGTGAGGGGGAGAGAGAGAGAGAGAAAGAGAGCAAGAAAAATTATTGGCAAGGTCTATGACAGCCGTCTTTTCTTTTTTTTTTGCCTTTATCCTTTGCCTGGCGTTTTGGCTATGCCTCAGACCCACATCTGAAACCCATCACTGCAGCCTATTAGCTTTTTCTTTCCCCCCAAGTCGTATCAAAACTCGGTCTCATAATGAGGCATTCATCCCGCGGTATTTTGGGGGGTTTAAACAATTTGCAATCTATTTCCAAGATGACTGAGGTGGAAATGAGGCGAACACAAGTTCTCTGAGCAACTTCCTCACTTTCCGCGTCAGACACCGGCAGCAACTGAAACCCAATTGCCTTCACCCCGCTGGAAGTGAGCGCCAGTCATCACTTCCCATCAGGCTGCTGGCATGATCCCTGCCAGGGCCGATCAGGGTGTCCTCCGCTTGACGCGCCTTCGTCAGGTCCACTTAGCAGTGAGAATGTCAACGCGTCAAGTGTTTTTAACGCCGGGAGTTTGGAGACAGCCCTCGCCAATTTCTCCGCGCGCCAGAGGGTTGGAGGCACCCCCCGCCCCGACCCGCCGCCTCCTCCCCAAATGTCCTGACTCCACGGAGTAACTTAATGTGATGGCAGACGCTCACCCCTGGAAATGCAGTGAGGGAAATTTTTTTAAGATTATTCTCCCCTCTGGGGGGGCGGGCAGACCACAAGAGGACAACCGCATTCCTGCCTCTTAGAAAACCTCCTGACTTTTTCTGTCGGCAAAATCACAATTACACGGGGGCCGGATAATGAGTGCTCACGCTTCAGTAATCGTCCAAGTGCCACCTGTGTGTGGAAATGATGCTGGCCGGCCGGCCGGCTGCGTCTTTCCACCAGGCAGGGACCGGCTCCCCCCTCCTTGGAATCACCCAGTCCAGGCAGGCAGGCAGGCAGGCAGGCAGACCCCAAATCTGTCACAGAAATGCAGCGTGGGGGCGTGTGGGGCGTGGAGGGAACCCAGGGCCATGGAGGGCTTCACACCCGCTCAAGCCCATGCCCACGGGCACGGGGGTGCTGCGTGCGGAGGGGTCCTAGAGCCCAGCGCCAGCCACTGTTGTTCTGTCCGGGGAATCGGGTGTCGTAGATCTGGGACATGGCTCTGAAGCGGGAGAGACAGGGACACCAATGGCCAGCCCACCTTGTGACGGCCGCCGCGGGGAAACTGGAGACCGTACCGAGCATCTAATCGCTTAACGTCTGGGTTACCTGCATCCTGGCTCTGGATACTGGCGGTGTTAACTGCACGTGCATCGGGCAGGATCCCGACATAAACGTGTGCTCTAGTTACCTCGTCCTTTGCAGACACGGAGGGCCGCCCCGCCGGCCACACCACCAGCCTCCCCACCGCCCTGTCCCACCAGCCACCCCGCTGCCCTGCCCCACCAGCTGCCCTGCCGGCCACAATGCCACCGTGCCCCACCAGCCACCCCACCGCCCTGCCCCGAGGCTCTCCGCTCCAGCCCCTGGTCCTGCCTACGTGCGGGGGTCTCTGTTCGGCCGAAGTGGTGGCGCTGGGTGGCGGCTTCCAACCCCCGCTGGCTGCCCCTCGCACACTGGACCCCTGGCTGTAAAGTTTTATTCGCCGTTTAGCAAATTGAAAATAGACTTGCCTGCAATTGCGGGGTGTTAACGAGGATCACAGCCGGGAGGGCGAGCCTGCAGTTTCTCTATGAATTGGTTCTTTCTTTGCAAGGTTTCGGCGCTCCCGGTCAAAGGGGGCCACCAAAAATAAAATAAAATAAAGTAGAAATAGGATGCTGCGAAGTCATTGCACCTCCCCAGCTGGCGCCTCTGGCCCCACCACCAGAAGTGGACAAACCGCCCCCCAACCCCGATTCTGTGATGAGTCTGTTCTGCAACATTCCAACTAAGATGCGTTGGGGGCTTAATGATGTATTTACATGTTTTCCCCTTAGTTCTCCACCGTCTATATTTCTTATGTTCTGGAGGCATTGGCCCATCCTGTTCTACGCACACACCCGCCACACACAATCGAATTCACAAAAGATGTAAAACTCCAGTTTATTCCCCAAAAGCATGTGTTCAAGGGGCGAGGAGTGCCTCTCTGGTGTGTTTCCCCTTCACCTTTTCAGATTTAATCAGCAGCGCAATGACGGAAATTGAACAAAATTCCCTTTGTTTAGAATGTAAGCAACGTCTTTTTTTCCCCCTACCCGAAATCAGGTCCACTTGACAAACCTACATTTTTGCAGTGACGTCTTTACATCTCCGAATTCATATCCTTGGAACCATGCAAAAATGTTCAAGGGTTTCTCTCCCTCTCTTTAGTTTTTTGATGCAGAGATGTAGCGAGGCAGAATTCTTGGTGTGGAATCACAAATGCGTCCTTTTCCAGGCAAGGCGTTTTGGCATCGACAAATGCATTCTTTTTTTTTTTTTTTGGAGACGATATCTTTCTTTCATTTTTTAACTGAAGTGCAGTCGATTTGCAATGTTGCGTTAGTTCCTGGTGAGCAGCGCAGTGGTTCGTTTATACACATGTATGTCTTTTCGTATTCTTTTTCATTATAGGCCGTTACCAGTTATTGAATGAAGGAGGCCCTTGTTGTTTATCTATTTCATATACAGTAGTTAGTACCTGCTAACCCTGAACTCCCAATTTATCCCTCCCTATTCCCCTCCCCACTGGTAACCATAAGTTTGTTTTCTGTGTCTTGTGAGTCTCTGTCTTGTAAATAAGTTCATTTGCATCATTTTTTTTTTTTTTGGATTCCACATGTAAGTCATATCATATGACGTTTGTCTTTCTCTGTCTGACCTACTTCACTTAGAAGGACGATCTCCAGGTCCATCCGTGTTGCTGCAAATGGCATGATTTTATTTGTTTTTATGGCTGAGTAGTATTCCACTGTATATGTACAACAAACATATTCTTGACCATATTGTCTGAAGCTGTGTCTTCGTTCAGTGCCCCCAAATCCAGGCTTGATCCAGCACTCAAGGGGAATCTCACCCCCCTAAACAATAAACAGCTAGGTCCTCAAGCTGTCCTGAAAATGAACAACTCCACTGAGGCACACTGGAGGTTTTTAGGTGTCAGAAGCTAGTGCCCCACTCCTGAAGGGGGATGTGGTGTAGGGAAGTCTGGACAAGGAAGGATGGTGGGATGTGTATCAGCTAGGACTGCTTTGGGAACCACTCAGTGAAACAGAAAGCATTCACTTAATGTAATGCAAACATCAGTGGTAGCCGGCTTCAGGAGCGGCTCGATCAAGGGGCTTCAACGCAGCCAAAAGTGCCTACTTTCCTCCGTGTCCGTCGCTCTCTCTGCTAAATTCCACAGGGATGGCTGGTTTTCCAACAGCCCTCCTCTTCATGGGAACAGGAGGTGGTCAGCACCTGTCTTCGCCTCTCTGCTCCTGTGAACATTGACCCACCAGTTTTTGCTTGAAGACCTCCTTTCAAACACACTCTCTGTCTCTGTCTCTGTCTCAATCTGGCTCTGACTCTCTCTCTCTCTCGTCTCTCTATTCCCAGGGCTCCCCAAGCATAAGAATTCCTATCCTGGTTGATAACGCCTGTCTTTCCCTGACGTCCAGTCACATGCACGCTGCACCCTTCCCTTGTGTCCACATTCTTCAGTTCACATGCACACAGACTCTAGTGTCACCTCCTTGATGTCCCAGCAGGCGGGAAGCTCAGGCAGGAGACAGGTCCTTCTCTTCAGTAAATGACCCAAGCCCACCACCTGCCACCAGCTCTTCAGTAGGGACTCCAGACTGCCTTTCTTTTAAAAAAAAATTAAGATACAATTCACATGACACCAAATCGACCGCAGTAAAGGATACCACTCAATGACCTTGGGCGCAGTCACAAGATTAGCCAACTGTCACCTCTGTCTGTTCCATGACATTCTCATCATTGCTCCAAAAGGAGACCCTGTCCCCTTGAACAGTCACTCCCCACACCTGCCCCCAGCCCCTGGAAACCACTAATCAGCTTCTGTCTCTATAAATGTACCTGTTCTGTGTGTTTTATATAATGAGATCGTATACCATGTGGCCTTTTGTGACTGGCTTCTTTCGTTGATTATAATGTTTTCAGAGTTCAAGCACATTGTAGCCTGTGTCAGAGCTTCACTCATTTTCATGGTTGAGTAATATTGCCCTGTGTGCATACCACATTTTGTTTATCTATCTATCCATCATACACCCACCAACCCACCCACCCATCCATCCATCCACCCATCCAACCAACCATCCACCCATCCATCCACCCATTTGTGGACACTTGGGTTGCTTCCACCTTTCGGCTGTTGTGGATAATGCTTGCTACTTGGCAAGTCTAAGTCTAATGGCTTTCAGTTCGGGGAACGCAGGCACACCTCAAAAGGATGTTTTATGGGAAACGTGGGTTCTGTACCGATGAGAGCTTGCAGCTGGGGCAGGCTCACCTGGTCATCGCCCCTGGTGTCCTCGACCTGCAAACCCTGAGCGCTCCGAGGGTGTCACAGGCCGGGGATCCCCGTCTTGGCACGTGGTAGCTGCACTGAGCTCATCGCGGGGGGAAGGTGTCCATAAACCTCCTCCCGGCGTCCCCAAAAAGCCTCACCCGACTTCACCATTTACCAGAGTGTGCAGTTCATTCTCTAGATTGTAAAAGGAGCTGAGCTTTTTTTTTAATGGATACATGAAAATCAAAAGATGATGGAACCGGGGACATGGAACAAAGTCGAATAACACGGAAAGGTACATGGCAATGTTGCCTTTTAAGTCCTCCAGTGGCGTAACGCTTGTCAGTTTTATAAAACGTTGTCACTTTAATAAAAATGTCATTAAAAAAAAGTTGAGTCTTACAGAGGAAGGATCGCTGTCACCGGGGTCCATATTTTATCCGCCGTGAAGAGGAGGCGTGAATAAAAGAACAGCACCTTTATGGACCGGAGACGCGGAAAGGACACCTGCTTCTTGCTGGAGAGCTCAGCTCAGGAGTGGCCTGCTCTTGCCTCTGCTTCGTGTGTTTGTTTCTTTGTTTCCGGAAGTCACGTTCTGCAAGCGGCACCGTTTGAGGGTTCTAAGAGCCGCTCACAGCCCGGGCAGCTGCCGGCGGGGCGGGCCCCCCTTCCAGACCACAGCTTACACTTCCTGGGTCTTTCTCTCCCTCGTCTACGGCTCTCCCAGGACCCGTGGGAAACACAGGATGGCACATTCCAGACACCCAACGTGGCACCTGCCACAGGTGTGGGTTTTCTGGCGGCTTCAAAGTTGCTCAGGACTTGACGGAGGAGAGGTCACGTCCTTGTGACAAGCGGTGACTGTCCGTGTGGTTAACGAGACGCAGCTGCCATGTCTAATTGACACATAGAAGATGAAGAGGTAGCCGGCGGGACGTGTGTTTCCCTGGCCACCGGGAAGCTCTCTGTTACCCCAGCTCAGCGCGCACGGGGTGGGTGGTCGCAGGGCGGGTCTTTTTCCAGCAAAGAACTGGGGACCTTTGTGGAAGAAAAGAAGTGGTGGCCAGAGTGGGTCCCTGCCCCTGGAGCTGCTGGACGTTCCCTCGAGAGAGGCTTGTGTCTGGCTGTGTGGTCAGCTCTGCCGGCATCCGGGGACGTGTCACATGCTCCTGAATCTGGGCCATCGTGGGTTGAGTGGTGTCCCCCTAATTCATGCCCATCTGGATTCTTGCAACAGGACCTTATTTGCAAACCTGGTCTCTGCAGAAGTGATGAAGTCAAGGACCCGAGAGGAGGTCCTCCTGGAGGAGGTGGCCCTGCATCCAAGGACAGTGTCCTCATAAGAGACAGAAGAGGAGAGACGCAGACACAGAGGAGACGCCACGTGGAGACGAAGGCAGAGACGGGCGGGAGGCGGCCACCAGCCCAGGGATGGACGCCTGGATCCCCCAGAAGCTGGAAGAGGCAGGAGGGACCCTCCCCTGGAGCCTCGGGAGGGAGCGCGGCCCTGGGACACCTTGACCTCAGACGTCTGGCCTCCAGGACAGTGGAGGGTGGATGCCTGTGGTTTTAAGTCCCCCGTTGGTGGTCATTTGTCACGGCGGTGCCAGGACACTCACACCCTGCCGGAGCATTGTTAAGTTGTGGCTTCAGACACCCCTGCAGATGGAGGGCGTCTTTGAACCAGCACTCTGATGCCCCAAACCGGTGGACGAGTTTTGAGGGTGCCCCAAAGTGCCTCCTGACCGTTAGGGGAAAAAAAATCCAGCGAAGGTTCTTTAACATCTGTGAACGTCAGTTACCTCTCGCCCGTGATATGCGCCCTGACACAACTGGGTGATGCGTATCGCGTTGAAACGTATCTTTATCTCAATCAAGGAAAAGGAGAGTAGGTCAGATTTCTGGGGGGGAAAGAAAGAAACAAAAAACCCCACAGCACTTTCAAAAGGAGAGCTAGGGCAGGGAACTTGGCAATTACCCGATTTTTTTTTCAAAAGTGTTTTCAAGGAGCCATTAAAAGTAACCTATTATGTAAAAAAGGTACGCGACCCAGTTTCTTCATCAATTAAGGCACCAGGAATGTGTCCTCAGCGGAACAAGAGCCCCCACTCACTCCTCTTCGGTGGCTTGGTTTGCTGAGCCACAGAGACGAGCAAAGTGCAGCTCACGGCAAAGTCCGGGGAAACCCACCCACCGGGCAGTAGGCACGGGGAGTGCCCGCCTTTTCTGGTTTGAAAATCCCCTGAAACGGGGCTGAATGTCCCGACACGGGCGTGAAGCTCGTCCTGCAGGGCGGCCGGCTGGATCTGACACTGGGCCCCCAGGGATCCCCGCCGGCGACGCCAACGGGGCCGTCCTCGCCGCCGACAGTGAGCACACGGCGCGTTTGCGTGGTGCACGGAAGGAGGCGGGGAACTGTTTCACCTGCTCGTCACCAGTCACGGTCCCCTGTCCTGAACAGGTTCCCCTAGAGCTTAAATTTACATTTGAGACGCTGAAGTCCGTGAGCCTGTTGAACCAGGAACGCATGCCGTGTTTTTTAAAAGGGTGATGACAGGATGAGAATGATGCAGTTGGAGGAACGTGGGTGAAACGTGGGTGGGGCACCCTATGCAGGTGGGTAACCCCCTATATTTGGGGTGCCCGATGCAGGTGGGGTGCCCTATGTAGGTGGGGTAACCCCCTGTATTTGGGGTGCCTGATGCATGTGGGGTGCCCTATGTCATGATCCACACCCCAAGTACCATGGGCAATGCTGTAAGCTTCACAGGAACCTAAATGAAAATCCTATTTGAGACACTTTTAAAAGCTGAGGCAGCGTTGTGACCCCAGCCAGAGCCTATAAAAACCACCATGAAAGTTGCAACCTGCCTTGTATGGGGGGCTGTTGGAAAAGCAGTGTTTTCAGTGTGTGTTTTGCAGTGTTTTATGATAAATTCCACAAGTCAACGTCAGGCGTCGGTGCACATTTTGAACCAAGTATGGGTTTTCATAAATTTGCAAACCAGCGCCTCCCTGTCATGCTGACCTAGGCAGTGGGTGGAGGCCCAGGTGTGGGGTGCCAGGGAGAAGGCCAGAGGCAGACCCCAAAGGGGAGCCCCCCCTCACCCCTTGCCCCATCCCTGGGGGACACACCCAGACTCGGATGACTCGTGGGCAATGAGTGCCCTTTAGAGGCACCCTCCAAACCCCACCGAGGAACCAATCACCCCAAGATAACTCAGGCTCTAAAAAATCTGTGCAACCTCCTCCCGCGCCAGGAGCAGGTTTCCTTGCCCACGTGACCCTCACCCTCCACTGCTGCCCACCGAGCCCCACCTGTGCTGAGTAAGGAGGGGACGCGTCAGGAGGAACATTTCAAGGGACGTGTCCCTGGCGTCATCTGTGCCCTCCGGGGCGGGGGGGCAGAGCCTGGACAGGACTGCCATTGGACTCGCCCAAGGTCAGGGTGTGGAGGTGACTTTTTGGTCCTCTTCCCCCAACACTCACCTTACAGGTCAAGGTCCTGGCCCCGGGGCGGCTCATGGTGTCCTGGTTTGTCAGCCACGAAGTGGACACGAGAAAACATGTCAAAATCGTGTGCTGTTCTGACCACTGACCCTCTTTGCAGGTTCTGGTTCCCCGTCATCTGCATTTTGGTGACGGGGGCTGAGCGTGTCCCCCACGGCTGGACGGGGAGACACTCACCTCAAGAGGCAAGGCCGTTTTCCCTTTGAAACGCACGTGGACGGCGGTCTCCTGCCATCAGCCCGGCTTGCATTCGACATATTTCACCTCTTTGCTAAGAGGATTATTTGGAATTAATGGGCAATCCCAGAGTTCTTGCCTCTTTCTGCACGTGGAGGACGCAGGGCGTTCAAACCCGTGGCAAATGGAGCCAGCGGAGTCCTCTCTGCTGCAGCACACGTAGGCATTTCTAGAACTCACTGTGCTCTGCAAAATCACCCCAGACGGGGGAAATGAGATTAGAGACACTGTAACAAAAGACAGGAATCTAAGAAAAGTGGGCGCGTGATGTCATGCATGCTGGATGGTGAAGGAAGTCTTCCACACCACGGGTCTGCGGCACCGGATCTGAAGAAGCAGCCGGGGCTGGCCGGCGGAATCGGACGTGGGAAGGGTTGCAGCCTTGGGTGACTGTGAAGATGTGGAAGGCGGTGCCGTCTGGGTTCAGACGGAAGGTTGTAACCCCAGGCATGGGCGGGTGGGCCCCCCCCACCACGTCCTCGTGGACGGAGGGCGCCGGGAGCGGTCGGGGGCGCGGGCACGGCGCGTGTGTTGCGCCCACCTTCCTGAGGGCTCGGTTCTCTGCGTTCACCTAGTTTTCTCGGCGATGAGATTTTGCATAAACAAATGCAAAACTCCCCCCGTGTCCGACTTGTTCTTTAATCGGCATCAGTTGCTTTGGAACAAGTTCGCGTCTTCAGAACAAATTTCCTAGCAGAACGGCGGCAGGTGGTTTCGTGTAGAGACTCCTTTGGAAAAAATTAACTGAACTCCAGGGGAGTCCGTGGCCCGCGCCTGGGTGAGGAGATGGGTGTGGCTGGAACAGGCAGCTGGGAGAGACTCCTTCAAGTTCTATGTGGGTCCCCAGGGTGCACCCACCTCCCCCAGCTGTGTGAAGCCCCACCTGGACGCCCATGGGTCCCCCACAGCACGGCCCCAGCACATCACTCGCAGACATGCACGCTCACACACGCCTTTGCACACGCTCTCACACAAGGCACTAACACCCCCAGCAGCCCCTGTGTTCTCTCCCTTTGCTTTCTAAAATTAAACCCCAAACAGTACATCATTTGCACCCTGGAACTCATTTCTTGGTACAGTTTTCCTTGACAATGCCGATGACGAGCAATCTACAAATGCAAATGGGAGGCAAGGCTGCGCCCCGACATGAAAAGGGGGTGACAGCCCGCTATTTGGATTCAATTCCAAATGTTCCCAGGCTATTTTTTAACTAATCAAGTCCAAACTGTAGCAGAGCCCAGAGCACACATGGTTTAAGGAACAAAAGGGAAAAGCAAATATCCCGGCGTCGTAAGGAATCCTAATATTTACAGCGTGTGTTCAACTTCATTAATGCGACATGGCAGTTATTTCGGATGTGAATCCATCTAGTTTCGATTCAGTGAAAACTGTAAATGAGCACCACCACCAAAACAACCAACGAAAAAGCAAACAAACAAAAAACAGCAAAAAACGCGCTATGGGAAAAGAAAAGTTTGCACGTGCAAATTGCTTATTTCTGGCAGACAATCCAAGAAAAATGGAGTTGCTGGAATCTGTTTCATTAGGTAGGTCTCACGTCCCGCACCTTCAAAGAATGATAAAAATGTTCTTCTGCTCAGCCATGCCTGCATTTTATTTTGAACGGAAGCCCTGGCAGTTTGCAGGGAAATGAATGTTCAAGCATCCTTTTATTGGTCCGTGGAGGGGGAAAAAAAAAAAAAGTCAGTGAGCCTATAAGGAAAGATTTAATTCAAATTGCTCGTGTATCCCGTACATGCATTTGGTGCACGAGAAATCATGCAAGAATTGATGGGTCCCCACACACGCTCATTATGCGGCCGGCAGGCCGGGCCACGCTCGGCAGAGCCAAGGACAGCACCCCCGCGCCGCGGCGAAAATATTTCATACACGGGAGTTCATTTTCATACGGCTTCATTTCCACCCTGTATATTTTTCAGGCACAGAGGACAAGGGGGAAAAGCCAGCCACGCACATGTCTGAATAAAAATATCTTTTCCAGCCGGGTTGACGGAGGAAGTTGGTAAACAGACTCGCGGATACCGCCGGAGCTTGATTGTGGCTGGTTTGGTCTCAATTAAAAGGGCATGTTTGGAAACGGTTGTATATATTCCACCTCATTAGAAGAAGTCAAAGTAAAGAGAGAGAGAGGGAGGGAGCGGGGAGAGGCTTTCTGCAAAATGCATTGTGTTACATGGACAGGGACGTGTCTTAAAAACTAAATAAAGGAGAAACGTCCATCTCATCCACGTTGGAGGGAAAAATAGGGCCCTTGCAACATTGTCGACTGCGGTACGTCCTGACGCTGGCAGGTAATGTGTACAAATAAGGACGGCTGGTCCCCCCGATGCCCGTGGCTTGTAAACAGGCTGGAATCTCTCGGGTTACACGAATGAGGGTAGGTCAGGTAACAGCCCTGCCCGTGAAGGACCCACCTTCTCAAGGCCGGCGAGAGGAGCCTGAACGCACCTCACGTAGACACAATTGTACTATGTCTACGTGGTGAACTCACTGTTTTCATAACAGCCACCCCTGGAGTGCGACAGGGGCGTGGTAGCAGATGCTGGAACGCCTGTTCCTTGGAATGCCTCAGACGTCTCCAGGAGCAGTCAGGGTTCTCCAGGGCAACAGAACCAAGAGGACGGATGTGGGTGTACACCAGATGAGCTGTCTTACAGGAACTGGCTCCCAGGATTCCAGAGGCTGCAATGTCCCACCCTCGACCGTCTGTGTGTGGGACCCCCCAGGAGGTGGATCCGGTCTGAGTCCAATTCTCCAAAAGTGGACAAGATGGGTGTCCCAGATCAAGCAGACAGAGAGACAGAGAACTCTCCTCTAGTCCACTTTTTTTTATTCCCCATAATACACGCCCTCAGCTGATTAGACGAGGCCCACCCACACTGGGGCGTGTTCTTCCCTCAGTCCGCTGATTTACTATCCCTGAAGGAAACGGAAAGCTGGGGCTGCTTCCCTCCAATGACCCCTTTCCCTTTTTTTTTTTTTTTTTTTTTTTTTAATATTTTCACTCTAAAGCATTCTCTCTCCTCTGCCCGCCTTGGGGCCTACACCAAGTGCAAGAGACGGTGGCCCACCCCCTTGCCAGAGTGAATTCCGAATAACAGTCGCTGTGTCATCTCCTTTGGGTGGGTTTCTTTATTTACATGCCCGGAAGAAATCAAAGAGCAGGCAGCCAACAATACCCATGTGCCTATGTATTGCTGCTTAGTGCTGCGCAGAACTCAATGCTCTGTGTGGCTCTGTTGCTTACATTTTTTTTTTTTTATTGAAGGATAGTTGATGTACAATGCTGTGTTAGTTTCCGGTGTACAGCATCGTGATTCAATTATACACAGACAAATTCTTTTTCATATTCTTTTTTATTATAGGTTATCATATTATAGGGTATTGAATATAGTTCCCTGTGCTGCACAGTAGGACCTTGTTGTTAATCTATTTTATATACAGTAGTTTGTAACTGCTAACACCAAACTCCTAATTTATCTGTCCCCAACTCTGTTTCCCCTTTGGTAACTGGCTCTGGTTTTTTTTTTTTTTTTTTTAATGAAACACTACATTGTCATAAGAAAGTCGGAAGTCTAGAATGTTCATGATATTACCTGATTCCTTTGGAAAGATGCAAACACCACATTTGCAGTGAACATCACCTGTCTCAACTGTATTGGGAGGAGGTCTGTCGAATAACCGTCTCCTAAAGCAAACCCTATAAATGAAAATGGACATGTAGCTGACTGCCCATGTTACAGGACTGATCTGAAGAGCATGCCTTCTAAAAAAAAGAAAAACTAGAAAATTCAGAGGGCAAGTGTTGTTTGCAACACATGTGCATAGACTGTCTCTCAAGGTGACACTTCTCTTCAAAGCTCACAGCAAAATACCGGAGAATCAGGGCCCCTGACATTACTGAAACGTGCCCAGAGCCACAGGTGATGTTCACCACGCAAACCATCCTCATCCGAAGCTTGTCTCCTGTTTCGTCTCCCCCGCCCCCTGTCCTGGGTGAACAGAGCCCGTCTGTCCTCCACCAACCACGCAGGGCTTCCCTGTGGGGGTGCGTCCTTCACAGACAGAGCAGAAGGCGGGCAAAACCCCACAGACAAGAGCGCCGTAAATATCCACCGGACCCTCCTGCAGGTTGGATCTGCCCGACTGTTCTTTTTAAGCCTTGAGGCTGACAGCCCTGGCGTGTTTTCTTGACTGCGTGATTAGTGCCATTTAGTTTTTTTTTTTTTTTAAGAGAAGAATCAAGTACTGACTTAAATCCAGTGACACTGGGGTGATCGCACAGAGCCTCTGAGTTCAATGACTTATTAAATAATAACCCATACCGTTGGAATTTTCCCCTGAATCCTGTCGGATAAATTCGTTCATTTCATGATGAGAAAATCCACGGAGCAAGGGAAGGAAAATGTGAACCCGGAGTAGCTGAATTCCATTAAGGACCTGACAGAGCCCCCGCTTGAGCATCTCATCAAGGCACCAGGAAAATGTCGGGAAAGCAAGGCTCATTATACAGCGCCTGTCTGAAACACTCGAGCATGGCCGAATAATCGTTAACGATTTCGTGTCAGGCTGGGAAGATGTGCGGAGAAGGGTCGGGAGGCCTCTGATAGGATCCTCGCTCGGGCTGTAGTTTGATTAACACCTCAAAGAGGGGCGGGGCAGGAGTCTCTATACACAACGACACGGAAGCAGGAGGGATCATAAACACCCTGAAAAGTGCAGCTCGGACAGAAACGTGACAGGAGGCAGGGGAACGAGACTCAGCAGGGTCCTGCCCGTGTGAGCTGCTCAGCAGCCCTGGGCTGTCAGGGGACATGGGATGGTCCCGGTAGGGGCGGGGAGGGGTGACTTTGTGAGCCCAGAGCAAACCACGCCAGCGACACGGGGTCCAGTTTCTCTGAGGGCAAACTCACGGGGACCTCAAGCAAAGGGCAGCGGCCGAGCCCTGTGCCCCACTTACAAATGAGGACCTTTACGTGCAAAAGTTCCGGGGAAAGAAAGCAGAAATGCAGTCAAGAGGAGCATTTCTTCGGAGAGATGGAGACAGCCCGCAGTGCTGGCTGTTCTGTCCTGGAGATGTCCGACTCCTTTCTCCCTCACCGTTCACGCAAAGCAGACTTCTCAGCTCCCTGCCGCCCAGCCATGCCCCGTGGGAAAGCCCAGAGGGCGGAGACAGTTTCGGTGAACCCAGCCGATCGAGCTAGGAGAAGTCAGCCGCTGGCGCCACCTTCCTGGACGGCTGGCAGCTCTATCTCCAGCTTCCGAAGGTCTTGCTGACGTGGAATGGAAGTCGGTCACGGTTTCGGAGGATGCTCGAGAGATCTCCCTGGGTTCATTTTAACCGAATCTTGTAAAATTCCAAATATTGCCTAACTGATGGAGATTCTGTAATGGTCACCCACAGGAAGTTCCCCACTTAAAAGTGCTTAACTGGCTGGAGTTCATTTAGAGGTAATTTTTATGCAACCTGGGAAGCTTACATTAAAAAAAAACACGATCCAGACTGTACCCCAATCACATGTAGAAGCCCACTTGGATTCGTTAAGTGTGCCTCCTTCAGTTGCCCACGTTGGGACATGACTGAGGATTCTTTTCCCACAGGGCCTCTGCAGATGTCCCTCTCTGCCCCAAGTCCTGTTTACATCGTTTACTTTGCCTGCAGCTTCTACACCATGATGCTGTTCCCCTCCCCAGGGGATGCTGAGCTCTTCACGAGGAAGATGTTTCCTTCATTTCTCAGTGAGCAAAGGAGAGATGGATTGGTGGTTGGATAGATGAATGATGGATGGGTAGGTGGGTGAATGCATAGGTGGGCGGATGGATGGATGGATGAATAGGTGGGTGGATGGGTGACTGGGTGGGTGGGTGCATGGATGGATGGATGGATGGATGGAAGGATGGTTGGGTAGGTGGGTAGATGGATGGATGGATGGTTGGATAGATGGATGGATGGACGGACGGATGGATGGATGGATGAATAGATGGACGGATGGATGGATGGATGAATAGGTGGGTGGATGGGTGACTGGGTGGGTGGATGGATGGTTGGGTAGGTGGGTAGATGAATGGATGGATGGATGGATGGATGGATGACAATATATATGGACTTAATCAAACAGAACTTCTCAGCATGGTTCCAAAGCAAAGGGTCAGACGCCTAGGTCCTTGAGCAGTTGGGGAAAGGCAGGAGGGCAGAAGACCCCAGGGCAGGAGAGGTTAGAGACATAGAGGAAGGCTGTAAAGAGATCCACCGCCCCCACAACTCAGTGGCCACAAGAGGGCTCTGGGACATCCCCCTTTGGGAAGCAGGCGGCTCTCCAGGGAAAAAGGCAAAGTTTGCATCTAGCCCGCCCTTGTGCCGGAGGTCAAGCGGTGCTTGGTCTCAGGACACAGCCTGCTGCCCGTCACCCGGAGCCCCTCTCCAACCATCTACACTTTCGTAAGTGTTAAGCTCATTGGAAAAGATTGCTGTTTCAAGGGTTACACCCAACGCAGTGTAATTTAGGCTAATTTGTGTGCGCTCTCTGGGTTCATAAACCTACTCATAGGAACACCAGGCTGAACCACAAATGAGAGATCAAATTAGCCCTAATTGGATTGTATTCAATTTGACTTTCTAAAGCCCTGAAGCTTTGGGCATTGAAGTTCCACTGTGAGAGAAACAGGATAAAAGCAAGAATTGCGTTTCCTTCTCTTGCCTCCATTTCTGAGGGGTTTATAATTTCCTCTTAATTGGTGATGGACAGATATGATTGTAATAATTTAAGAATGTTTTCCTGGTCCCATTTTCCTCTTTCTGCATGCCACGGCGACTTTGCATCACGTGAAGGATAACTCTCAACATATGGGTCAATCAGCTCTTTGGGGGATATTTCAAAGATTTCCTGGAGCACTAATTTTCCAGAAGAAACTTAATCCCAAAGACAATACTGTCCCTTTCATTTCTGCTTCTCAGAAGGGTCCTCACAGTGGTGTTTGTCACGAGTTGCCAGACACTGGCAGACTTTTTTGTGTGAGTGAGCTTTTCTTGGGAAACTAAAGACGATTTTATTCATAACATAGAATTAAATTTTGCCCAATGTTCTGTTATTGGTTATTCTTTTTTTTTTTAAAAAAAATGTTCTTAAGTTTCTGAAAACTTGCAGAATTATTATATTTTCAAAAGTAGTTTTGGAGTTTTAATATATCTAATAACATCAAATCAATATTGTCAGTGCCATACAGCGTATTAGAAAAAGGAGAAGGTGCCTACATCGTGAGAGTAAGTGAATTTACTCCTTCGTTGGCCCCCAGAGCTTGTCTTTAATCGGCCAGAAGGGTTTCAGGGAGACAAAATTAATGTGTTGGATTTTAATGCCTGCAACTTTCTTCGACGTGGTAGAATACAAAAAAGAAATTAACTATTTTCAAGCAACTGTTCTGGGATGTGTGTAAAAACGTCTCTGCATGCAAACTTTTTGTGCAAACGTTTTTTAATAAAGGGATCCTCTGTTTTATGTGAATGGTGCCTCGTTTCAGCTTTATTATGAGCAGATGGTTCCTATTTAGCATATTATATGCAAATATGCGGGTTGCCTTTTCAATACAATTATGCCTGATAGATGAGTGAGGTTTGGGTTCCCTTTTTCTGAAGATGCATCCAAGTTCTAATTTCACAAAGATTTTTATAAGCTGGAATTACTGTCTATAATTTCTGCGGCAATTAAAATTCTTGGCAGGGGTGCACAGGTCTAAAAAAGCAGATGACTGTGAACACACTGCAGTTGGGTAGGTGCTCAGGATTCACCCCCAGCCCCTCTGCATTTCTGGAGACAAATTTAAAGCTGTTGCCTGCTGAATTCTCGATGTTCACTTTGTATCTGTTTCTCTTCCCAAGCATCTCCCGCTGGCTCCTCCCCACCTGCCTCCACCAGGCGTATCCCAGTCTTGGCCGCCATCTTCCCCAGCATGAGGCTGACCTCCCTTGCACATGCCTTCGCCCTCTTGGCTGTGCCTGAGCACCTGTTCATCCTGTTGCCAACACTACCTTCCTAAATATACACCAGGACAGGCACACTCTCCTGTGCTTTAACGGATTCCCGTAGAATTACTCAACAAGGCGTATTTCTCACAACTTCTAACTCTGAGCCTTCAGAGCAAAATCCATCTCAGTGTTGACCCCAGGTGGACGATTCTCTATCCTCCTCCAATTAGGAGATTGACCAAGAAAAAAAAAAGAAACGTTGGAAGGTGAGACTCTTCCCAAATCATTTTGGACCAGACCAGGTCTACCTCCAAGCTTTGTTCTTGGTTGTCACTGAATGATCTCATTATGTACTTATTTTTAAGAATGGAGCACTGTTCCATTGCATCCATCCACCCACGCACCCAGTCACCCAATCACCCATCCATCCATCCACCCACGCACCCAGTCACCCATCCATCTATTCATCCACCCATCCATCCATCCATGCACCCAATCACCCATTCATCTATTCATCCACCCATCCATCCATCCACCCACCCACCCACCCAGTCACCCATCCATCCATCCATCCATCCATCCATCCATCCATGTACCCAATCACCCATCCATCTGTTCGTCTACCCATGCATCCACCCATCCCTAAGTTCCTTACCGTGTCCACAGGGCACATGCTTTCTGGTGCCAGCCATCCTCACACACATCACAGAGCCATCAAAAGAAGGCTGTAAAAAGTGTGTTAAATTTATATACTGTAGTGCTTTATAACTGTTAAAGGAAGTGAACTCACATGTACCAAAATGAATCAACCTAGAAAAAAAACGCAGGAGAAAATTTTGTTGTCCAAGGGATTCCTACAGTTAGTGGACACAACATGTACCATTTGTTTGACTTCTTTAAAATTAATAGACTTTGTTCTTTGAACAGCTCTGGGTTTACAGAAACACTGGGGAGAAAACACAGAGTTCCCATTACGGCCTCCCCTACAATTAATGTCTTGCATGGATGTGGTACCTTTGTGATAACTGATGAGCCAATATTGATAAATTATTGACTAAAGTTCACAGTTTATGTTAGGGATCACTCTTGGTGCTGGACATTCTGTGGGCTTGGACAAATGTATAATCACTTGTATCCACCATTGTAGGAGCACATAGCGTCGTCTCACTGCCCTAAAAACCCTCCGTGCTCCACCTGCTTGTCCCTCCCTGCCCCCCGGCCCCTCGGGAACCACTGTCCTTTTACTGTCTCCATAGTTGCACCTTTTCCAGGATGTCATTCTGGTGGAATGACAGAGCTGGAGTCCTTTTTAGATTGGCTTCTTTCTCATGCGTGTGAATTTCTAAGCACGCCCAAAGCAATGCTGTGCGTTGCTTACAGATACACGGAAAAAGTACCCAGATTACAAAAACGCAGGTCAACTTAGCAGAGAGGTCCCATCTGGGAGGGCAGGGGACCATGCGGACAGGCAGATCTCCAGAGGCTGCGTTTCTGTTCCTTAAAGGAGAGGAGGACGTGAATCCATCGTTCATTCTCAGGGCTGAGTCCACGGGTCTCTGTAGCTGTCGGTCTGTCTGAAATGTGCCCCATCTGAGGAGCACGCGGAGGAGCCACGTCCCAGGTGAGGGGAGGGGACAGAGTGCCGGGCTTGGAGCCGGGAGACGTGAGTGTCTAACTTTTTCTGAGTCTCACCTCTCTCATCTTTCAGAGAGCGGACAAACAGGATGACCTCTAAGGCTCCTTCGAAGGACATCACACCAGGAGGTTTGGAATCAGCCTCAGTAGTGGCTCCTGGTTTCCAAGGACAACATGGCGGATGGATGGAAACTGCATATTTCCTCTGAGAAGCCTCATGGCCTCGGAGGGACTGGGACGTGGACGACATACCAAGGAGTCAAGTCTCCTTTCTACGGGCGTGAGGCGTCTTCCCGACTTGTCAGTGCCCCCCAGAGCTGGACTGTGATGGAGGCTACGAGGTGGGGTTGGCTGAACACCGTGAATGGCTTCCCTTCCTGGGACGGGGCTCATTGTGTGTCCAGGCCAACTGCTCGTCTACATCCTGGTGTGTTCTGGTTTGGAGGTTGAAAGCCGTCAATTGCGTTCACCCCTTTGAAGAACACAAGGATATCTGTGATTCTAGTGGGTGGAGGGCAGACCCCAAGTACCAGTTTCCTCCCTCCCGCCCGGACAGAACAGCCACCCGACCCCCTGCCCAGAGAGACGGAGGCTGGGGAGGAATCATCCGGAATGGAGACAGCCGATCGCGCCCCCACAGACCCCCAGCAGGGCTGTTCCTGGGGGAGACGCTCTCGTCTCTGCAAGCGTCTTGCGAGGCCGCGCTTCGCGACTGCATTTCATAAATTCCTGATTTGCAATTACATCCATCTTTTCACACGGCCCTGTTGAGGGAAATACCTTACCCTGCTCGCTTCAATTCCTCCTCTCATCTCTTATGCTGGGGGTGGGGGAGAAGGCCTCATAAATGTCTCTGGGCTCGTCTAATATAAAAACTGGGGGCGTCATTTACACACGGGCGCAAGCGTCTGAGTGCCCGAACCTCGACTCCCTATGCACATCCAGCAGCACATCCAGTAACAGAGATTTAAAAGGTGGAGTTTCAGACAAAACTTCCTACAGCTGGCACTACCGCCGGGCGTGCGCTATTGCAAGGGCGCCATTTCCAACGCCTGCATCCGTGTAATTGTTCAGCAGCCTCCCGTCAGCACGGCCCGTGCAAAGGCTCGCTTCACGGCGTTGGGTCTCCCCAGTCCTCAGGCGACGCACGCACATCCCACTGCCCAGCCTGTAAACTCACTCGCATCGTGCCCCATGCCAACCACATCCACCCCAATAACAAAAATGTTGCCTGAAGTCGCACCCGTCTGTGTGACCTCCACCCACACCGACGTTGCCCCCAGCTCCCAGTTCAGAGTTCTCCCCAGTGTACGCCCTCGTGGCGGGCGTGCTTCTGACTTCTCCGTGGCCCGCTCTCTCTCCCTCCTCAAATTTGCATCCTCAGACGCTGAGCACACCTGGACCAGGCTGCCCGGAAGTCCCTGCTTCTGCCTCCCGTGCCCATCCCAGCCCTCCGGTACCCGTCGGTGGCTCAGACGCCTTCCTTTGGGTGAAGAGAGAAGCCACGCACATTGCTTTGTGCCAGAGGGTTCCACTTTTGCTGCTCTGGTGAGGGGTCCCCCTCTCCGGGCGGACACCTGAGATGAATCATAGAGGCTCTTCTGGAACGCTCCTTCTGGCCACTCCAACAGTGAGTGTGTGCTGCATCTGTTGGTCTCATCCTACGGGACTCAGCTTCCTTGTGGGATGTCCTAGCCAAGACTTCTCACCGGTGCCCCTCCATCTGTCCCCTTTGCCGTGTGTCCAGTGGTCACGAGTGTAGACTCTGCAGAGTGTCCACTCTCCACTTAAGGGCATAACCTCAGACACCAGCTTTCTCCCTGAACTCTGAGCAGGCAGACCCTCTGACATAGCCTTCAGGACACAGAGCCCCCAAAAGCCAGAGTGAGGGGGGACAGAGAGAGTGAGCATTCGGGACCCCTCCCCCTCCCTCCGCCAGACCCCTCTGGCTCAGAAAGAAGGGCTCTATTTTGTTCTTAAATTGCCCCACTGCCTCAAGAATGTTTCACAAATCCCGACCCTGAAGAGGAAACCACTCAGGCAAACAATAATTGAGAAGCTGCGGAGGAAGTTCTAATTGCACTCAGATGTTTCGCAATTATTAAAATCTTGCAACGGAGCGCACGTAATCATTTTGTGATGTTTGGGCCGCTTTGACTTCACTGTCGTAAAAATAGCCTTATTCGTACGGTAAAAGGCCTAACGAAGTGAAAAAAAAGAAAAAATCATGTTTGCTGGGGTTTGTCCTTTGTTAGGCGTGCTCCCGAGAGGCACGTGGACCAAGTTCGCAACCCAAGGCACCGTCCAGAAGCCTCTCGGCCGCTCCCTCTAGACGGGGTGGAAATGCACTGGGAGCAAGGAGTGGTTGCCTGTCACCGCCGGGATGTCAGCCCCCGTGTGATAGGCCTCATCCTTTACCTGCCTGAGTCTGAAACCCACGTTCGTCACCTCGGGCTGCGGGAAACAAACAGCACAGACAGGGCGGCTCCAACAGCAGACAGTTACTCCTCCCAGTTCTGCAGGCTGGACGTCCGAGTGCCCGGCGGGGGCAGACTGAGTCCCCGGCGAGGCTCCCTTCCTGGCTCGCAGGCGGCCACCTTCTCTGCGTCCTCACATGCCCGCGTCTTCTAGGCGTGGGTGCACAGAGAGAAAGCAACCTCTCTCTGTTTCCTCGTCTTCTTATAAGGCCCCCAGTCTTACCAGATTAACACCTCACCCTGATGACATCATGTAACGTTCAACGCCTCCTAAAAGCCTTATTCTCCATGTTAACTCCCATGATCGGGTTAAGGGCTTCAACATATGAATTTTGGGAGAGACACAATTCAGTCCGTAGCACTGTGTGACCAAGAGCACAGAGAGTCTTTGGACGATGAAGAGTTTCCCCTACCTCCTGGCCTCCAACCTTTTGTGAGAATGACAGCACACCCATGCCCTGGAATTCCCTCTAGCCCCGTCTGAGATCCAGTGTGGGGCAAGTCGAACATAACTAGTGTAATCGTCAGCTGTCGCCACAACAATGCTGTGTAACAAATCAACCTAAAACTCAGTGGTCAAAGACAATGTTGTTTTTTCAGAGACCTATAGCTCAGCTACAGTCTGGTTGGGCGAGGCTGGACTGTGGACCCTGGGCTCCGAAGTGCACGCTCCAGGGAGCAGGCTGGTCCAGGTCTGCACTGTGCGTCTCTTATGTTCCCATCCCCAGCATGCACCTGGGGTATGTGCTCTGCTCCTCATCTGGGGCCCAGGAAGAAGGGGCAGTAAGTATATGGGGTGGGTGCTTCCAATGGTTTTGCAGATTCATCAGAAGGGAACAAACCCAACCGTGGGAATAGATTTCAAGTTTCTCTTTGTATTACCTCCCCTGACATCCATGAGCCAAATAAGTCCCATTGCCAAGTGCATGGGCCCACAGTGAGGGTGCATCTGTGTGTCACTGTGATGGGTTGACTGGTGCCCCCTAAAAAATATGTTCACATCAGAAACCCTGGAACTTGCAACGGGACCTTGTCTGGAAACAGGGTCTCTGCAGATGGGATGATGTGAAGGGCCTGAGAGGAGGTCCTCCTGGAGGAGGTGGCCCTGCATCCAAGGACAGTGTCCTCAGAGAAGGAGAGACACAGACACAGAGGAGAAGCCACATGGAGACGGAGGCAGAGACGGGAGGGAGGTGGCCACCAGCCCAGGGATGGATGCCCGGAGCCCCCAGAAGCTGGAAGAGGCAGGACGGACCCTCCCCTGGAGACGGGGTTGGCGTTCGTGTCCACAAGGATGACATTCACCTCTCGTCATCATAGGGAGGGAGGGTGTCCAGCGTTTGGACCTGATTTTGGCACAGTAAAAGTGACCTTCATCTTAAGTCGCCCAGAAAAGCCCCCCTTGGGAGCAAGGACCCCCACGGCGCTGAGCCCAGGCACAATGTGGCCGTCTGGAATTATTTTCTGCGAATTTGTCTTGTGTATAAAATAGATACATTTTGCTTACAATATTATTACTTTCCATCCAGTATATTTTCTGTTTTTCGTCTCATGGCCTGTCACACAAGTGCAATAACCACTCTCGTGCGGTGGCACGCGCCCGGCAGACGGCATTGGGGATTGATTAAATGCCTCGGCTGAGTTTCACTATTTAATCAAGCCCTACCGTCATTTATTACATTGTATCTTTCAACCGATAAGAGCTGATCTTAAATACATTGATTCACTGCTCAGCAATAAGGGCTCATCAATGTTTCAAATGCGCGGTTTACATATTTTCAGAAAATAGATCTGCTCGGGGAAGAGGGAAACATCCCACACCACCACCCCCACCCCCGGTGCCTGCAGAGAGAGGTTGGAACCGAACGAGACACGAAATTAAGCCAGCATCGCTCCTTGCCGGCAAAGTGCATATTGCTTTATACGGAGCCATAAATATTAAGGATCTGGAGGTGAATTAGAAAAATAACTATGGAGCTGAGTAAGATTGATGGCAGCGGGAGATGGAGTTCCTGGGAGCCTTGTAGCCACCAGCAGCCTCAACTCGGATCAGCTTTGAGACCCCACTCAAGACGGGAAGGTTTTCGGGCCAGGCGTGGTGGGGATGGGGGACGGGTGGGAGAGGTTCACGGAATTTACGGCCATGAGGTTCTGGGGTTGAGAGGCAATGCACTTTATCTAATTTATTTATTTTTTTAAATTGAAGTACCATCAGTTTACAAGCCTGTGTCAGTTTCTGGTGCACAGCGTCGTGTTTCAGTCACACACATACATACACATGTTCATTTTCACGTTCTTTCCATTATAGGCAACTATGAGATACTGAATATAGTTCCCTGTGCCATACGGTATAAACTTGTTGTTTATCTATTTTATATATACTAGTTAGTATCTGCAAATCTTGAACTCTCCATTTATCCTTTCCCACCCCCTTCTCCCCCTGATAACCATAAGTTTGTTTTCTGTGTCTGTGAGTCTGTTTCTGTTGTGTAAATAAATTCATCTTTTTGTTTTTTTAAGATTACACATATAAGTGATCTCATATGATATTTGTCTTTCTCTTTCTGGCTTACATCACTTACAATGACATCTCCAGGTCCATCCATGTTGCTGCAAATGGCGTTATTTCTTTCTTTTTCATGGCTATGTAATATTCCATTATATAAATACATCATAACTTCTTCATCCAGTCATCTGTGGATGGACATTTAGGTCGCTTCCATGTCTTGGCTGTTGTAAATAGTGCTGCTATGAACACTGGGGTGCAGGTGTCTTTTTGAAGTAGGGTCCCTTCTGGATATGAGCCCAGGAGTGGGATTGCTGGATCCTAGGGTAAGTCTATTCCTAGTCTTTTGAGGAATCTCCATTCTGTTTTCCACAGTGACTGCACCAAAGTCCATTCCCACCAGCAGTGTAGGAGGGTTCCCTTTTCTTCACACCCTCTCCAGCAGGAAATACACTTTACCTGAGTGGTCCTTGAGAGAATACCAACCAAGTCTGCTCTACCCACTGAGCTAGGCTTTTCATTTCATAGAAAGTCAGTACAAGGGATTTGTGATTGCTCTCTGGGTGCCCAAGAGGCTCAGCACAACTGAGCACTGTGACGCCCCACCCCAAACGTGAGTGTATAACCTGGGGCATCCAAAGACATCCAGTCTTTTTATCAGCTCCCCATCAAAATTGTGCCCCTCCCCTCTCACTGTGCCTCTTAAGGTGCTGAACTACGTTCCAAACACTGTTGAATTAGAGTTTACCATTTGCCGATGACAAAATCTGGATATTTCAGAGAGGATGTCGCTGGATGGAGCAGGTGCTGCCCACAGAACCTGGGGTAGACACGTGTGCTGGGATCTGGTCTACGAACACCCAGCGACTCCCAGGGCCATGTTAGAGCTCCTGGTGGGGTTGCGTGGGGTCGGCACCACGGTTGAATCACATGCTAACTCCTCCATCCACTGAGCTCTGCTTCCTTCACTCGGTCAAGATACTGCTGCCCACACATTCCCCACAACAACCCTCCTGCATCCTCACCTCCATCTCAGAGGCGGCCTCTCCAGAAACTCATTTTAATGCTCCAGGCGGGTGCCCGGCTTCCCGAGAGCAGGCAGGTCCCCCCAACGCCCTCAGAAGTAAGAGGCACAGATGCTTTGTTTGAAGAGATCCCCCCCCCATACCCCGCTCCCTAATTTCGACAACCAATCGTACACTTAGGGTCAATCTGAGGGGAGCTGGGAAAAGCTGAGTCAACTGCAGCCAGATTTTGAAGGTTTCTCATGCAAAATTTAATTATTGCAAAGCTCACCCTGGCAAAGATCGCCTTGACACTGGGACATTGTTCAGAAATAAGATTCAAATGCGAACTCACAGAATGCTAATCGGCTCTGCACCCTCCCCCCATAAATGTTCACACAAGTCCTCTGAGGCCCTGAAATGTCTGCACTTCTTATGGTTCTAAATTCACTCCACTGTCATCTTTTATTCAAACCATGTTGCAATGGTTCTATTTTCGCAGTCCCCCTCGCCCCCTCCCAGTGCCTTTTACGCCGTGTGAACAGTTCATCCATCCACTGGGGGCCAACTGCTCGTGCACAGCTCGGTGAACACATGCTCACAGAGCGAAAGGCCCCGTGAAGAACGTCAGAAAAGAAGGAAAGAGGTGGTGAAAAGCTGTGAAGACGCACGCTTTCCTCCCTGCATTAACCTCGGACCCACCCAGCCTAACATGCTTTGCGGGAAGGACGTTTTAATGTGTGTTTGCGGATGGTAAGACTTGGTAGTGACAAGCCAGGGGTTCACTGCCTCATGCCAAGGATTGAGCCGACGTGGTCTTCATATGTCTATTGTCATGTCTCTTCGGAGAGGATTTCAGTAAAAATGGTGCCCTGGTGTTTTTTTTCTTTCTTTTTTGCCAACATCTCAATCCCGAGGTAAGACGTGAAAAGAGGAAAATTTTTATCAAGTCCAAGGCGGTGCAGGGGCAGGATCTCGATCAACACGTGTTGACTTGGGAATTTATACGGAGACTGACAAATCAAGACCAAAACCTGGAGGGTGGCTTCACGAGTCCCACAGTCTGGGGCAGTGTCCGCATCACGGTCACGTGACCCACGCAAGTTGCAGAGAGCTCCGGAGTCAGGAGGACCCCGCGCTCGGTTTAATGGTCTGCTGTCAAGTCTATTGACTCGAAATTCTTAACAATTTTTTGGATAAGAGCCCCACATTTCCCCTTTGTGATAGTCTGTGTTTCTGGCCTTAAATATAATCTTTTTTTTTTTTTTTTTTTTTGAGACACGTAAGAAATACAATTGTTTCATATGGATGGTCCAGAGAAATATCTGAGATGTGAATCGGTGAGTTGTCTGCACTGAACTTCTCCTTATCTTTGGGGAAAAGGATCATGTGCTTAAAGTGAAGTGGTTTTGGGTTAACTGTACAGAACTGGGAACTGGAAACCAGAAACAGAAAGGGTGTGCCTTCTAAACCTTCACGGTCCCGTTTGCTGTGACTGCTCACCTGAAACAGTTGCACGCGATTTTAAAGCTTTTAAAGCAAATGAATATAAAAACCAGTAATGTAAAAAAAAAAAAATCTGGGCAACTTTTGGTTTAAAAATATTGGGTCTTTTGGAAAATGGCGTGTTGAGCGTGACCCAGCCACTCTCGTTGGCCACTGATCTGCAAACCGAAACAACCGTGCTGTTTACCCCTCTGGGATTGGTGACCCGGTACTGGAAATCAGGAAGTACGTGAAGCCCTTCGCCACCCAAAACAAGCAACAAGAAGGCAGAGGTGAGAGCCCACACGGAAAGTCAGGAACGGGGGGCATCTGAGCGGGGCAGGCTCGGAAAACACGGAGAAGTTCAGGTGCTTGGCTAACGTTATTCAGACTCTGCGAAAACTCACACCCTCTATGTTGTTTTAATGTTTAGAGTTTCATTTCCTCCCTTCTGTTTTATTTCCACAGCGTCCACTGTGTAAACAGTGACACCACGCAGCGCAGTCCTTGGGGTTTTATTGTTGAGAACCGGGACACACATAAAACACGGCGGGGGCGGCTGGAGGGTGGCAAGGATACATTCGACTTTCATTTGGCGTCCGGCCGGGAAGGGGAGGGGGTGAGGATGTGGTGGAAAGAGAAATCAAAGCACTAATTTTATAAGACCTGGGAGGCAAGAGATCCTGTTGGAAATGGACGTGGAACTATGATATTCAAGCCGTAAACACACCTCGCAAAGAATCACAATATTAACTGAAAAAACAAATTAGAGGTGAGCCGGGGAGGTGGCGGAAACAGCCAAGTGTTTAATTTTGCGTCGGTCGTGGCCGGGAATCGAGTCCCGTTTTAAAGTTGATAAATCAGATGAACAGATCGATACCGGACAGCCACAAGAATGGCTGTTATTAAACAGATGAAGATTGAAAGGTCGTGCGTCCCTGCCCCCTGGCTCCCTGCCCGGCGCCCGCAGCGCCGCGTCTGCAGCCTGGACGCTCGTCAGAGCAGATCCGGTCTCTTTGGAGACATCCACCTGCCGCACCGAACCCTGGTTCCCGGGACAGGTGCGTCCCCGTAGACAGAGCGCCCCCCGCTGTCTGCCCGCCAGGAGCTGTAAGTCTTTACCCTCCGAGGGGTCACTGACTTGAGGGTCTCTGCTTTGGGGTCTCACGGACGCATGCTGTGCACCCCCACGAGGTGGCTTCTCAGCTGCGCAGTGCTGGGAGTAACGCTGAACGCTAAGCCAGCGGTGACACGGAGCTGATGGCCCATGCTGAATGCTAAGCCAGGACCAGGCTAACGCTTTTCCTATAAAAGACCCCCAGTGATTTCCAGGTCACTCCCGCCCCTTCCCATGAGACTGCTGCGCGGAGCCGGCTGAGAACAGAGGTTGACAGGAATCGTCGACGAGACTCTCACATCGACGTGCCGAAGGTGCGTTGTCTGCTGCCTCAGAATTTCAGCTGATTCCCAAAGCCAAAAACAACCATGCCAAGAAACCCCAGTTCTACGGGGTTTTCCCAAGAGCTGGCCAGACCTCACCCCGTCACCCTCTTCCGACACCAGGAGGCAGAAGCAGGGGGCAACCCTGCAAGATCTGAGCTTCGTCCTTCATCACCTGTAAGAGTGGGAAAATGAGTGCTTCTTACCCGTAAGCTGCTGCTAATTGGACATGCAATAAGGTTCTTTTTAAATTTGAAGGTAAAATTCCTGTCACGTTCAGTTCATCCCCTTAAAATGCACCATTCAGTGGCTTTGAGCACGTTCACAGCGTTGTTCAACCATCCCTACTGTACAGTTCCAGAACGTTTTCATCTCCTTCAGAGGAAACCCTGTCCCCAGGAAGCAGTGTCCCCTACTCCCCTCCGACAGTCTTTGGAAACCAGTAACCCACTTTCGGACCATGGATCTATTTTGGACATTTCATGTACAAATGTGTCCTTTTGTGTCTGGCTTCCTTCAGTGAGCAGCATGTTCTGAAGGTCCATCCACGTTGGAGCTGGTCAGTGCCTCTTCCTTTTTCATGGGTGAATAATATTCCACTCCAAGGACAGATCCCATTCTATTTATCCACCTAATCATTAATGGACATTTGGGTTGTTTTCACCTTCAGACCATTGTGAATAATGCTGCTGCAAACATGGGTGTGCAGACATCTGTTTGAACACCTGTTTTTAACTGCCTTGCCTTTGTACCTACCAGTGGTGTTGCCATATCCATGCTAATCCTATGTTTAATTTTTTTAGGGACCACCGTACTGTCTTCCCATGTGGCTGGACCAGTCTGCGTCCCCACCAGCAACTCCTCCATGTCCTCAACAGCGCTTACCCTTTGCCCTTTTTTTCTTTCTTTAAAGTGATAGCCATCATTGCGACTATGAACTGATTTTAATTTGTATTTTCCCAAAGGCGGGTAATAGTGAATACACTTTCATGTGCTTATTGGCCATTTCTATATCTTCTCTGAAGCAATATCTCTTCAAGTCCTTGGCCCACCTTTAAAAATCGCCCGGGAGCAGGAGCAGCAGCCGGAATGGCGCTGTTCACCTCCGCGTGGACGTCACACCCCCGGCGAGTTGTTGGAGCTGGGTTTCCTACACTCTGCCTCCTTTCAACGTTCCCCCCCAACTCTTTTAGTGGGATTCCTGTGTTGAAAGAAAAAGCCCTTAACCCTAATGCACTCGGCGTTCAATTAAATCTATTTCAACACGGCGTACCCAGAGAGCTGCATTTCAACACTTGGCTCTTAAGGACCCCTAAGGGCTCACGGGGAGGGAGGGGGCCCAGGGCTGCGTGAAATCCCCGGTCAACCCGGGACAGACGGTCTTAACCCCCCGTCAAGGTCTCCGACGAGAAGCAGCCGTCTTTCCCTGTCCACATGGTACCTTACACCATCGTTTTAGGGCGAAAGCACACACCAGGAGTTTAGCAACAAATTCTCTTGGATCGATCGGATTAAAACCCCCTGACATGGTGGGTAACTGGCACTTCTGAAGCTCACCCAGCCCTCTGCAGCCCCGCGCTCGGCCCTATGGTCACCGTTGGAAGAGAAAGCCAGGCAAGAAATGCCGGCGGTTTCCTGGGCCGAGGCCCTGCACCAAATGCAAGGACACCGCCAGCGCTCACACGCACGACCGAGATGTGCGGAGACACACCCGCGTGTGCAGATTGGACGTTAAGAGTATTACGCGGTTCAGGTGGGATCAGTCCTGCTTCTCCCAGGAGAGAGCTCCTTCCAGGAGGAGCTCCCCACGGGCAGGGACAGAAGCCGTGTGCACCCCCGGGAAATCCTCCTTCCCTCTGCTCCTGCCTCTGTGGGTGGACAGCCAGCACTCGCAGCCCCAAATCAGCTTTCCCCCCGTTAAAAAAAAAAAAACTCACAAATTAATTAGCAGTGCCCCTGCACACAGTCTCCCGAGAAGGAGAAATGTGTGTATCTTTTCCCACGTGTGTACAAACACCAGCGGGTGGGTGTGGGCGGGAAGGGGGCAGAGGGTTTAAATAATTCAGTAAAAACAGAAATTAAGTACAGCGCGACATCCTTAAACCCAACCGACGCCGTGTTACTGTAATTTTTATTTTCAGTGCTCAGCGCCCGCGATGGTCACCGGGTCACGGCCTCACAGAAGTATCCGAGTCGAGAAGCTGCTCTCTTCGCGTGGGTGGGGGGCGGAATTGGATGGGAAGCTTCAATTTTATGATAACGGGGGTTCCGCAAAGCATTGGTAATAAAATGGTAATCTCAAACATAAAAGAGCATTAACCCCCATCAGACGCGGAGGCACGGAGGCTGGAGTGACTTCTTAAATGGGATTTGATCTAAACAAATTATACGACAGGATTTTATTAAATGGCAGGGTTGCTGGGAGTGAATGACCGCAGAGAGATGAGATTATAGTTACCTTCAGAGTCAGCCTCCCCTGGAAAGTGTTGGGGCCACTGCCGTTTTTTGGTTCATTCAAAATATGCCCGATGGACCTGGAGATGGTCATACTGAATGAAGCAAGTCAGACAGAGAAAGACAAATATCATATGATCTCAGTTAAAGGTGGATCCTAAAAAAGTGACGCAAATTCTATTTACAAACCAAAAACACACTCGCAGACAGAAAACAAACTATGGTTAGTTACCAAAGGGGAAAGGGCAGGGAGGGATAAATTAGGAGTCTGGGATTTGCAGATACACACTACTGTACATAAAATAGATGAACAACAAGGCCCTACTGTAGAGCACAGGGAACTATATTCAATATCCCTTAATGAGCTTTAATGAAAAATAATGTGAAAAGAAAAAATATATGTATGCATATGTATAACTGAATGACTTTGCTGCACACCTGCAACTAACATTGCAAATCAACTACACTTCAGTAAAAATTAACAAAAGAAAGTATGTCAGGTAAAAAAGGCAGTAACATCTTAACGTATTCCGTGCACAGTTACATATCATAATTTTAAAACTTTTAACATATTTTGTATATGATTATGTAAGATACATTGGTATCACCCAACAGATACAGCACAAAAATGGATAAAGCAAATCGTAACTGTTAGTATCATTATGAATTCGCAACAAGAAAACCTGGTTTTGGTTTCTGGATGCCGCTGACGACTCTAAGGATCCAGCGCTTTTGAGGAAGATGCCTCCAGGTAGGAGCAGGAGATGGACAAGGTGCATCAGGGGCCCCTTGACATCCTGTGGGATGCAGCAGGAAAAGTATTCAACCTGCAGGTCGCCAGCCTGCAGATCGTGGGAGCAGATGAGAAAAACGTTGCATGAATTCAGTGCACACCATCAGCTTGTGGGAGGCACCACAGCACACAGACACGGTTGCTCACATAAAACGGTGCAGAAAGGCTTTAAAAGGTACCTAATCCATCAGCAGATGGATGGAGAAATAAAACGGGGTTCATCCACCGAGGGGAATATTACTCAGCCAGGAAAAGGGTGAAGCTCTGACACAGGCTTCAGCATGGATGGACCTTGGACACAGGATGCTCCGTGAGAGAAGCTGACACAGAAGGACACACAGGGTGTGATTCCATTTACAGGAAACGCCCAGAACAGGCAAATCCACAGACGCAGAAAGTGGTTAGTGGTGCCAGGGGCTGGGGGAGGGGGAGGGATGGCTTAAAGGATGTGATGACGGATGTATTTTGAAACCCGAGGAAGTCATGCTCACACAATGCTGTGAATGTGCTAGACACCACAGAGTCGTTCATTTTTAAAAGCTTAATTTTATATTGTTTGAAATTCACCTCGATGCACTGTATTTTTTTATTTTTGAAAAGCCAGAGACTTGAAACTAATTGATCAAATCTGACAAGCTGATCTTGTTTGGATGCTGACTTGGACAAACCCAGTGTAAAAAATTCATCGTGCAGACGAGGGAGGAAATTTGCACAGCATCTCCTAAGGGAGTATTGCTGGCTTTAAGGCTGATGGTATTGTAATCATGAGCTGAACGATACTATTATCTGTTGGAGTGACATCCTAAAGTAATTATCGGTAGGATGATGTAATGTCTGGAGTTTGCCTTAAAATTACCACAAGCATGAAAAGGACAGGAAATGGAACAGGATTGGCAACATGTCGGTGGAGGATGAAACGGGTGACAGGTGTATGGGATTTCATAAAACCCCTTTTCTTAAAAAAAAATTTTGCATGTGGAAATATGCACTCAAACCATATCCAGCAAAATGTGGAATTGAGAGTCACTTATTCACTCAACAAACATTTGAGGAGGAATCCTGCTAAGTCCGTTTAGCCAGAATGCCCCCTTCCTTTTCACATCTCCTCTTAGTAATTTTCCACCCACTAAACCCCCTCACTCTGCCCGTCAGCTACAAATCCCCAGCTATCTGCTGTGTCCAGACTGAAGCCCGATCTCTCTCCAATAGCCTTGACACCTACTGGTAACAGTGCTGAGTGACGTCTTCCTGACTGTTTAAACGGGTCTTTCCTTTAATGGGTCTGATCCAGAATTGAAACAGGAACTCAAGCAAAAACTTGTACATGCATGTTCATAGCAACATGATTCAAAGTAGCCACAAAAGTGGAAACCACCCCAAATGTCCATGGATGGATGGATGGGGAAAGAGAATGAAGTCCATCCACAGTGGGGGGAATATTACTCAGCCAGGAAAAGGAGTGAAGCTCTGACACAGGAGACAGCGTGGATGGACCTTGGACACAAGATGCTCCGTGAGAGAAGCAGACACAGAAGGACACACAGAAGGTGTGTGATTCATTTTCAGAAAACGCCCAGAACAGACAAATCCAAAGACAGAAAGTGGATTTGTGGTTACCAGGGGCTGGGGGAGGGGGAGGGAGAGTGACTGCTCACAGGGACGAGGTTTCTCTTTGAGGGGATGAGAATGTTTTGGAAGCAGAGGGGTTGGTTGCACCTCACTGTAAATGGACTTAATGCCCTGTGAGTGGTGCGATCAGCCAAGTGCCTCACAGCACAGGGGCCAGGGAAGGCAGCAGACCCAGGGCTGCTGGAAGTTGGAGATGCGTGAGCGAGTGAGTGAGTGAGTGAGTGCGGACCTCCACCCCACACTAGGGACAGGCAGAGAGTGTGCAGAGCGTGCAGGAGAGTGGGGCCACCCAGCATTCTTCCTAGAGTCCCTGCAGTCCTGGCTCAGTGACCAGCTGCCTGTGGGGTCTGATGAGCACACAGTCAGTGCTTTCCATCTCATGATCTGTCTGACCGTCTTGTGTCCAGTAAACCCTGAGATGCCTGGTGGAGAGGCTGGGGAGGAGGCAGCTTAAAGGGGCTTGTGCAGGAGAAGAAAAGAACCCTACCCTGGGAGGGGGTGCTGGGACAGTTCATGGATGTGTCCACATGATGGGGCCATGTTGGGGCAGGGGGCAGATACCTGGTTAAACATGATTCTGGGCGTGTCTGAGAGGGCAGTTCTGGAGGAGAAAAGCAACTGAATCAGTGGACTGAGGGTAGCCACTCAGGGTGGGTGGACCTGGTCTAATCAGTAGAAGGCACGGATTGAACAAATAGGGAAGAGAGAATTTGCTTTCTGTCTGGTTGCTGAGCTAGGGCATCCAGTTTTGCCCATCCTCAGTGGTCCAGCTCACTGGCCTTCAAGCTACTCCACCAGCTCTCCCAGGCCTTCAACTTGCAGATGGTGGGTGGTGGGACCCCTTGTCCTCCATAGTCATCCATCCTATCTATCTATCTATCTATCTATCTATCTATCTATCTATCTATCTATCTATCTATCTCTTCATCCATCCATCCATCTTTATCTATCTGTCTATGTATCTATCTATCTATCCATCGATCCATCCATCCATCACCTAACCTCTCTCTCTATGGCAGTCACTTACAACTAGGGACAATTTTACTCCCCGGTAGACCCTTGTCAATATCTGGAAACATTACCAATTGTCATCACTGTGGACAGCAGGGTGATCTTCTGGCACGTGGTGGGTGCAGACCGGGGACACAGCTCCACACCCCACAGTGCAAAGGACGGCCCTCATCAGAGAGTCCTCCAGTCCAGAGGGTCAGCTCTCCACGTTGTTCACCTAGAATGGGGTTCATTTCCACCAAGGACCCACTTCTCCTCAACCTGGGACCCCCTGCTACCACACACCTGTGCTAAATGGCCAGAGTTCAAGTCTGAGTGTCAAGGAGTTGGAGTTCTCTACCAGCCTGGTCCCTGGGTCAGGGCTGTGGCCTCTGACCTTTTCACCACCAACTGGTCATCACCAGGACTCCCCCCCCCCCCACTCCCTGGTCCCATGAACGCACTTCCTGTGTCTGTGGATTTGCCTGTTCTGGGCATTTCCTGTGAAAGGAATCACACCCTGTGTGTCCTTCTGTGTCTGTTTCTCTTACAGAGAATCCTGTGTTCAAGGTCCACCCACGCTGTCACCTGTGTCAGAGCTTCACTCCTTTTCCTGGCTGAGTAATATTCCTCTTGCATTTGCTCCTTGAGGGCATGTCTACACAGTAGTTGTTCATTTGAGAGGAACTGCCCACCACAGGCGAACGCATCTTCCCTGAGCTCCTCCCGGTCATCAGTCTTGACACTCAGTCTCTCCTGTCCTGGACGTCCAGGTCCACACTGAAGGTCCCTCGGTCCACAGCCCGCAAGCACCTGTGTGTTCTAGCGGCATTTCTGCCCAACAGGCTCAGCGACAGGCAGCCCGGAGAGCATCTCATAAAAACCTGAGCAGAGTGGGGCAGGGACTGCAGGATCTGCCGGCCATCTGTTCCCGGCGGCGGCTCTCGGCGACCTGCCACTTTGTGACATTGTAGCCTCCGGACGGCGGCACGGAGCCCCCTCCTGCCCTGTGCTTTTCCCGTCTCATTACGGGAATTTATTTTCTTGCTTTGTAGTTGGCGGAGACCCCGGCCTAATTGTTTCTTCCATGTGTTGTAAATCTGTCTTCCATTCAGTCAAACATGAAGCCGGGACCCAGCAATTTCCTCTCCCACCGTCGCACCGGCCGGCGGAGCGAGTGTTGAAATAAAACGAAACCTGCGTGCGCCCCTTCCCTCCCCGAATGCCACTTGCCCCAGGAATTTTTAATATTCGGGCCATACCCTCCGCATGAGGTCATCCCGGGATCTAATTGGAACCGTGGTTGGCGGGGCCAGACCGGCTGCCTCGCAGCTGGATGGGTGCCACGGCCAGCCTCCGACTCAAAGACTTTAATTCCGTCATGCCTCATCTGGTTTGATGCACTCTTTTGTAGCGAGTTCACAAATTTATTCTGAGGTTTCCAGCACGATGGGCTGGCTGTGAGTGGCCCCTGAAGTTTCTCTGGCTAACCAGCCCCCAAGAAGCCCCTTTCTGCTGTCTCCATGGGGGTCTCGGGCTTCAAACAGACCCCGTCCGCATCCCCGTGTCTTCTCTGCGGACTCCCCAAACTCAACCAGAACTCTGCTGTCATCAGGTGCCTCCCGGGCACGTGTAACGTCTGCCAGGAATGCTCCCCACGCACACGATTTCTTAGCTTTGGTTTGAAAACATTTGCAACTCAGGGCTGGTGGTGGGGGCATCTGCACATTGCTAATTTTTGTTACTGGTGCCTGGAGTCAGCCCTTAAACCTGGGTTTTGAGGCAAACAGCACATATCACGTGGGTGCATGCACGCTGAAAAGTTTTCCGTTGTTCCTCTGAAATTCAAGTCTGATCGGCAATGCTGGGTTTTATCCAGCAACCCCGTTTTCACAGCTCAACCTGTGGCGTCACTGACGGACAGGCAGGTGGCCCTGCCTGGGTGGATGTCTCGTTGAGGTTGGAAGGGACGAAGTCTGATACTTCACGGCTGTACCTGCGAACGTGTCCACGCTGGGCAGGTGTGTCCCTGGCTTAGGGACGTCACAGGTTTGTCTGAACTGACTCTGGGAGCTGCTGACTTTGTTACATCCTTGAGTCATAATATGGCTTCTCAGTTTCTATGAAGGACACCCACACACACACACTCACACTCTCAGCCACCCCCCACCCACTACACACTGTCACCCCCCTACTACACACACACACACACACACCACATTCCGCGCCACACACACACCTCACACGCACATATATTCACGGTACGTCCAGCATGTGATTCTCATATCCCTGACTTCACAGGGAGGCTGGAGGCAAATCCTGCAGCCCCCAGACAATACAGACAGAATTATGACAAATTGTATAAGCATGTGCAAATTGTCCGAATGATGTCGTGGGCTCCGGCTCCCCCCATGCCGGCACAACGCCTCCGCGGAAGGTCGGGCCAGGGCTTGCTCTGAATTCAGTTGAGGCGATTACATTCAATTTGCTTAAATTCATCGCGCAGAGAGTCCCACCAGTGGACCTCTGTGGCATTAACAAGTTTATTTTCTACCAGAACCGGGCTGCTCGGCACCATGCAGCCAGGACCTTGGGGAGATGCAGGCAGGGGCCCTGGGTGTCTGGAGGGACATCTTCCACTGTGTTTCGTGTTTCGAGCTCCTGGGTGCAGGGATGCCCAGGGGTCCCCTGAGAGCACCTGAGGAATGTCCGTAGGCCACCCAAAGGGCGGGAACCTCACCATGCAGGTACGCAGCCCTGAGTGCTTTGGAAATGAAGTTTAGCGGCTGTGGGCCATGTGATCTGAGCATGTCAGCCGTGAATGGGGACCTCAGGCTTCACCCCAGACTATAGCTGTGCATGTATGACTATTTCCTACGTGTGTTCATCAGCCCCACCCTTTCCAAAACCTAAACCCCATGCAGGGGCCTAGCTGGCCATCTCAACTAGCTACCCTGGTTTCTGGGAACAGGGAATGGAGGCAATGATTTTTGAGGCTGCTTCCGGCTCAAACACCACATCACTCAACGCCGTCCCGAGGTGGCAAGTCTCCCCTGAACAATCACTGTCCCGCGTGACGATGATGGTCCTATGGAAAGCCCGGGTCGCACATTTGGTGAGCACCAGTCAGGGCTCAATCCCGCACGCAGGGTCCCTGGTGGGGCTCCCCGAGAAGACATCCCCTGCCCTCTTTGCAGGCGAGGAGACGGGTGCCTGGAGACCCTCCGTGATGGGCACATGGGCACCCATGGAGGGCAGGGCGGAATTCCTCCAGGTCAGCCTGAATTTACCGCTGGATCCTGAGCCACCTGCCATGACCCTGTCTGAGATGAGCTTTCCAGATGTTGTTAATAACATAACACGTTGGAAAGGGACACAGTGTTCTTGGGGGCAGCCGGGAAGCCCTGGACCTTGGGGTCCCCAAATCCAGTTTTGCACCGGAGCTTGGTCCCTTGAACCTGGATGAGACGCAGGTAACGCTGGCTTTCGGAGACGCACTCCTCCACACAGAAGGTAAGCAGCCCTGGGGACCCTAGATGCGGTCTTAAGTTCAGACCCTCATTGTCCCACAAGCCTGGTCAGTTCTCGGAAGGGACATTTCAGTCACGCAACTGTGCATCTCTCCACCCACGACGCCCAGCGGGGAAAGGGCAGCTGGACACAAAACAGTGGCCTCAAGCCCCCAAGGACAGGCTTCCTTCGTCAGAGAGAGAGTCACACGCTGCTTTGTGTTCCCGGGCCTCGTGCTGGGGGAGGGGCTGGGCAGGGGCAGAGAGGACTGACGTGGTGTCTCACCCGCAGGGTCCCGGCTCCTCGGGCCCTTCCTGCTGTTCTTTCAGCTCCTGCACCTTCCCCACCTCGGAGATGCTGGCCCTCCCCGTGCTGGGTCTCTCCAAGGGTCCGCTACCCACACTGGGGACACCCAGGCTGCCTCTTGGCCCCCAGCTGGACACCTAACGTCAGAATCTCCAGAAGTAAGTGTGGGAATGTGGAGTTTTGACGACTCCCTCCTTTGGGGTCGGAGTGTCCTGGAGCCGTGATTACAAATGATCACAAACTGGACCTTAAAACAGCAGAAACTCATCCTCCCCCCGTCCTGGAGGCCAGACGTCTGAAGTCAAGGTGTCCCAGGGCCGCGCTCCCTCCCAAGGCTCCAGGGGAGGGTCCCTCCTGCCTCTTCCAGCTTCTGGGGGCCCCAGGCGTCCATCCCCGGGCTGGTGGCCACCTCCCTCCTGTCTCTGCCTCCGTCTCCACGTGGCTTCTCCTCTGTGTCTGTGTCTCTCCTCTTCTGTCTCTCCTGAGGACAGTGTCATCGGATGCAGGGCCACCCTCCTCCAGGGTCATTTTATATCCTGAGAGACAGCTTAACTGCAAAACCCATTTCCCCAATAAGACCCCATTTGAAATTTCCAGGGATTTGGGCACAGATGTGTCTTTTTTGAGCCCAGGCAGGGCAGTTGGAAGTTTATCAGAAAGCCACCAGCCTCTGCTCTGTCTGGCCAGTGACTGGGAAAAACACAGAAGCTGCTGACCAGCATCTGCTGGGTCCAGCTGTAGCTGAAACATCAAAACGTAAGATGATTTGCAAAATAAGCAGCAGCAGGTGACAGAAAGGCCACTCTGAAAATAATAGAACACTCTGGGCATTCTGGAGAGGATCGATCGATCGATCTATCTAACTATCTACCTATCTATCTATCTATCTATCTATCTATCTATCTATCTATCTATCCGTCCATCCATCCACCTAGCCATCTATCCATCTATCCATCTATTCTATTATCTATCTATGTATCTATCTATCCATCGATCCATCTTATCTATCTATCTATCTATCTATCTATCTATCTATCTATCTATCTATCTATTATCTGTCTGTCTGTCTGTCCATCCATCCATCCGTCTAGTTATCCATCTTTCCATCTGTCTTTCTAGCTATCTGTCAAACAAGTGTCATCTGTCTCTCAAGCAAGTATCAACAATCATCTATCAATGTATCATCATCTGTCTACCTATAATATACTTGTCGATCCATCAACTATATTGAATCTATCTGCATCATCCACTTAATCTAACTTCTATGTACATATCTATCTTATTTTTTCCTTGCCTGTCTCTCTAAACGCACACAGAGACTCTCTCACACACACACTCATGTGTGCACGCACACACGCACACACACACACACACACACACATAGAATCGTATTTATAAGGGTCTGGGGGATTTAATCATCTAAGCGCCCATTTCAATTTGGTACTGATTATGTCCACAGTCAACACCATCCAATTAGCAGAAGTCATTTAAGCACTTGGAAAATCTTTGAATGTCTGTTTTCCTAAGCTTAGATCGACAGCCTTCTGGCCACGAGGCCCCACACTGGGGGCGTGTGGGCAAACGTTACCCGATGAGCCGTGGAAGCAGGTGGCCTCCGCCTCAGATCAAACGTCCAGAGAGTGTCAACCTCTGTGCCGGGCGCTGCTTTCCTCTGAAAAGGTCAGGAAGGGTCCGGGGCAAAATGCACTTGTATATTTTTCATTGTTTGGACAAGAAATTGAGAACAGATTCTGTCTATGATGGAAGAATGTCTGAGTTTATTTTTGAGCAGAGGTTTATTTAAAAAAAAAAGCAATAAAAAGCAGCAAATTGGCTGGACTTCTTCAATACAGGGCGTGCTGAGTGGTGTTCAGGCAACGTGCACATCTCGAAACTTGAAACCGTCCACGGGCGGTGGAGAGGGCCCTGCTCCACCCACAGGTCAGCTGCAGACGTTGAAGAGTCTGTAACTGTTACGTTTAGAGAAGCACTAAAAGTAACAGTTACAGGGCTGTTTTAGGGCTGTGGGCCCACTTGTCCTAAGATCTCTGGAAATCCCAGCTCCCACACCTCTCAAGTAGACAGCCCCGTGCGTGCAAAGAACATGCTGATTTATGATGGAGACACAGCCCTCCTGCAAGCACCTGCCTGCGGACGCTCTGCTGTGGTCCACCGGAGCCCGCAGCGTGGACCAGCGAGTGCCTCTCCTTCCAGAACTTTGCACCCTCAGTTGCCTTTCACCACCTCTCCCCAGCATTCTCTGCATAAATCAGAATTAGGAAGGTCCGCTTCGCTGGCTGGGCAGACCCAGCGTTCGGGAACGCACCTGGGAAAAGCCGGTTGCGTTCATGAGGAGGCAGATGAAGTAAAGATATTCTAATCTCGGCCAAATAGGGATGCCCTGGGCATCACTGGGGAGCGAGGCCTCTGCTCGACGTCCATCAACAGACTTGCAATATGTCCTTCACTTCCCGCCCTGCGAGTCTGAGGTTTGGCTGAATGACAGGACAGGCCACAAAGCTTTGCAGCTTTGAGATGATTAGCATTTATCCCATGGGCTGCGTGGTTCTGATCTGGGGCTCTTGGCCACGGGCAGGGTGCTCCCGGTTCTGTGGATCTTGCCTTCACGTCTTGGCTCCACGGGGCTCTTGGACTTGTCCCCCTGGAGGTCTTGGGAGCCCACAGAGCAGCTCAGGACGACGGAAATCAGTGTTCAAATACTTGTACGTCATTTCACGTTTGTTTCCAGACTCCTGGCCAGAGCCAGTCCCGGGGTTAAACCTGGAGTCTGTGGGGTTGCAGGGAATCCACTTTCTCTGACCACACCGGACTTCACTTCTGAGATCTCCCAGGGGTCCAACAGAGGTGCCAGTCCTCTGGGGCCCACATTCACGTCGCGGCCAGGTCCACGAAGGAACGGGGTGGGGAGGGCTGCACCTCCATCCCTATCTGTTTGAAGAAGCCAGGACGATGCAGCCTTGCTTCTGGGTGGCCACGTGTCCAGCCGAAGAGCAGAGATTCTGATGCTGTGAAAAACAGAACCTGGGGTATCGGTGGTCCCCTGACTCTGCTCATCCATGGAAACGTCTCAGGCTAGTAAACGTCATGAGGACCTTGAAAACACCCAACCACCAAGTTCTTTTTGTGTTTTCCATACACCTGCCCATCACATATTCAACCTGGGAACCAGAAGCAGGAGCTCCTGCGTGAGGTTACAGGGCATCACTGATAGTTGGAACCCTGAAAACTGCATTCTGAGGCCCATGGTCCCCCTCGCCCGAGAAGCCCCATCGGATGCTGGCACCCAGGTATTGCAACGTCCTAACTATCAGAGACTTCGGAACATCCACGATAAAAAGGTGTTTCTACGTGTGTTGACGTCGCTGCAGATTTGCCTGGGAAGCTGGTATCAATGGACATGGACGAGCGAAACTGACCCAGCGGCCAAGGCAGAAGACACTCAACCAGAGTCCCTGGGGCAGGCTTGACCTGCAACTCCAACCTCGTGAATTCCCTGAGGGTTCGTGGTCTTCCGAGGTGGCAGAGCTGGTCGGAATGTGGGTCTTCACTTCCCCTGAAGTCGGTCTTCCCCAGATGCTCTTAGCACCCACTTAGGAAGGTCCTCAAATCATCCACCTGGTTCTTCTCAACTCCCCGGTCAAGATGGAATTTGGAGAAACCAGCCCCAGCACCTGGCTTCTTGCCGCCCCTACGGATCTGGCCGGGGCTTCTGCTCTCCCAGCCTGCCCCGCCCCCAGCTCCACGAGCGGATTCTGATCTCAGTCACACCCCAGATTTGCGGGACCACGTCATGGTGCACACGGCTCAAAGCGCATGTCCCTTCGGAAGACCAGCGTTGAATGAAATGCACGTGGCACTGTGAATGCTAGAACTTTTGGAAACAATTCTCTGAACACTTCACTTGGAGGCTTAGCTTCTGTTTGGGTAAACACACTCATCCTTGTAAACAGGTTTTGAAAGGTCCGATTTTCTTCACGGATGATGAGGAATGAATCAAACAGGGATTCTTTGCCAAACTTCTCAGGAATCCAGGAGCCCAGAATCATAGTCGTGACGGCTTGTGATGCTGTAACCCGGGGGGGGTTCCAACCATCGCCCGCTGTCCCAGCAGGGAGCCCGTGACAGCCACAGGTGGCATCTGACTTCTATTTCTGTAGGGTGGAAAGGACAGTAATGTGCTCATAAATCAGAGTGCTTTTCGGAACGGGAACAGGACTGGGGGAACAGGCTGACTCAATACAGCTCGGTGTTTAGAATGAGAAGTTGTAAATCTCCGACTTTTCCTCCTCACCCTCCGAATCGCCTTGGGCAGTCTCCCCGACAGCGCCTGTGAAGTTCCCGATCCTCTTCCTTAAGATGCCGGCGCGGTTCTCTGACATGTCTCGTGGTTGTCTGGGGATAAGCTGAATTTTAACATGAAAGGGCTATGTGAAGATGGGTCCCTCTGCAGAAAAGCAGCCAGGTCTTTGCTCTGCAACTGTGAATGTGCCGTTTTCCTTCCAGATAATTTTGCAAGGGGGGTCTTTTTTTGATATGAGAGGGGGAAAAATGTCCATCAAGGAAAAGCCACTAGGTTCCAATCCCAGCTCGGACACTTCTCAGCTGGCGCCAATCACCTGAGCTTTTTGGATGTCCTGTTTCTCTCTGTATATTATATCTGGTTCCTTGGGCCATCAGAAGTGATTACAAACTTATGGTTACCGGGGGTGGGGGAAGGTGGTGGGAAGGGATAAATCGGGGGTTTGAGATCTGCAGGTATAACTACTATACATAAAATAGATGAACAACAAGTTTCTTCTGTACAGCACAGGGAACTCTATTCAATATCTTGTAATAACCTTTAATAGGAAAGAATATGAAAATGAATATATGTATGTAAATGCATGGCTGGGACACTGTGCTGTGCACCAGAAATTGGCACATTGTAACTGACTGTAGTTCAATTTAAAATAAAACACCTGATTCAAAAATGAACAAAGGACCTGAATAGACCTTTCTCCAAAGAAGATGCACAAATGACTAATAAACACATGAAAAGCTTCTCAATGCCATTTGTCAATAAGGATCTGAAAAGAACCATGAGACACCCCTAGGATGGCCATGACCAAAATCGAAACAAAAGGAGAAATGGGAATGCTGGGGCACCACTGGTGGGAGTACGAGATGGTGCAGCCATCACTCAAAAATATTAAATGTAGACCTACCACTCTTTACAGAAATTGTACTTCTGGGCACATGAAAGCATTGTAAGCAGAGAGCTGGCCATTTATTTGGACACCCAGGCTTACAACAGCATCATTCACAAGAGCCAATAGATGGAAACAATGCAAGTGTCCACCGATGGGTGGATGGATGGATAAACAGAATGTGGTCCACTCACACAATGGAATATTATTTAGCCATGAAAAGAAGGGGAGTTCTGACACCTGCTACCACACAGATGGACCTTGAGGACATGATGCTTAGTGAAATAAGCCAGACACGGAAGGACATGTACTGTAGGATTCCACTCCTATGAGGTCTGTAGAGGAGTCAAGTTCATAAAGACAGAGAGTAGAAGGATGTTCCCAGGGGCTGGGGAAGGGATGGGGTATCAGTATTTAATGGGGACAGAGTTCCTACTGGAGAAGATGAAAAAGTCTGGGGGTGATAGATGGTTGCACAACAGTGTGAACGTCCCTAATGCCACTAAATCATACACTTAAAAATAGTTAAAGTGGTAAATTTTATGGTATATTTTATATACCATATGGTGTATTTTATATTTTGTAGTATATAATTTTGTGGTGTATTTTACCACAATAATAAAAAAATTATTAAAATCAAATATAACTATTAAAAAAGTGAGTACTTTTGTCCAGGTCAGAAAAATCAGGAAGCTTCTTGCTTCTCTGCAGCTTTCAGAGTTCTTGGTAACCCTAATCTCACACACCCTAGAGAGGGGGGTTAAAAGGGTCTATCCTTACTCATCTCCCCTCCCCACCTCTCTCTTTCATCTCCCCTCCCCCACTTCCCTCCTCATCTCCCCTCCCCATCTCTCTCCATCATCTCCCCTCCCCCACCTCTTATTCATCTCCCCTCCCCCACCTCCCTTCTCATCTCCCCTCCCCACCTCTCTCCTTCATCTCCACTCCACCTCTTTCCTCATCTCCCTCTCCTGCTCCCACCTCCTCCACTTTTGCAGAGAGTGAGGGTTTTTTTCTTCCAAACTGCAATTCACTTTTCCCCCAAATCCAGCCCTCACCTCCCCAAAACCCTGAGCAACCCCATCCTTCCAAGGGACAAGCCTGAATTGGAGCCGGCAGAAAATGCTTTCCTGGGAATCTCTTTCTGAGCAGCTGTTGGAGGGCCTTCACAGGACGCTACATAACTTCCCTTAATCAGATCGCAGCAATCAGCTTGGAAAATTGTCCCATATGTCGGAGCATGGAGCAGGGGCCCCGGGTTACGGCCGGGACACAGGCCACACCGAGGTTAAGGTCTGGATACAATTAGAGGCGGGATCCAGGCATCTCAATGGCGCTTCAGGGACCAGTTGGTCCTGAGTCACCTATAATTGCACACTCGGAAATTACTCACCCTGAAATTGCTGGAGGCGGGGACGTGCTCTGCCCACACGTGTTCCCTGAGGATGAGGAGGGGCTGGGGGGGAAAGTGTTGGCTGTGTGGAGGTGGGGCACCTGTGATGTCTCAGGAGAAGCCCAAGTGACCCCGTGGGCCTGTTCCAAGAGTGGCTGATGGGTCAGGTGGGCTCGGGCTGCTCAAGGCCCCACCTTGGTCCCTCCCTTGAGATGCTGTCTGTAATTTCTGCATGTTCTATGCCTTTAGAGTAAAGATGGTCCCTTATCCCTGGACCTCTGGGTGGACAGGGCTGGGCTGTTGCCATGGAAGTGGCCCTGCCCTGTGTGCTCAGAAGGCCAGGTGGACCCCTGTGTCTGGCACTGCCCAGCTGGGTGAATGTGCAGCAAGTCATTTCTAAAACTCTGTTCCTATCTGCTGAGCAAACAAGGAAAAAAAATGATGAACTAATGTTGGGTTGGCCCATGGCTCTAAATAGCTAACAGAGAAAAGCATCCTGTCTTATTTATGAACTTTTCAGATTTTCTAAGAATAAAAATATTGAATTAATTAAAAGATACATATGTCTGGAGGTGCTACCGAGTCCAAACTTGTTCTGCTGCCTAGACGGCAGGCCAGTAAATTGGGAGACAAGGTGCTGGGGCAAGGAATAATGACTTCATTTGGAAAGCCAGCAGACTAAGAAGATGGGGGACTCATGTCCTGGAGAACCATCTTCCCCAAGTCCGAATTCAGGCTCCTTTTATACTAAAAAGGGGAGGGGGTGTGGTTGGATGTTGCAAACTTCTTGGTGTTGGAATCCTTTGTTCTTGCAGCTGTCCACGTGGGTCAGGTCATGATGCCCCTATAAACCTTCAACAAGATAAATGTTATTTTCTATTCTGCAACTTTTTATCTTTATATAAGTGCAAAAGTGTTAATACCCTTAAAGGCTTGAGAATAGGCTATTTTGTATACCTCAGGCTCTATGCAACATTCTTTTACAAAAGGTGCAGAACCAGGAAAACTCAACGCAGGAAACAGCACAGGGTTGGAGCTAAAGGAACAGATCTCAAATGGAGTCAGATGTGTCCTTCCCTGTTACAGAGGCAACCTCGACTTGTTTAAAGAAGTCCAATTTGATCCGTCTACATTAGGAAGTGAATAAAGCAGAAAAATAAGAAGAACCGTTTGGAAAATGTGGCATGTGGCCGCATTCATGGAACGCCACAGCAGGCTGGGAAGTGCATGCGGCCTTGCAGGGAGGGGAGCTGCAGGCCCTGGGTGGAGGTCTTCAGGTACGTCTGCTGAGACGTCCCCACGGTGGGAGCAGAGGGGAACCCGTAAGTTACCTTCCCCACTGTTCAATACTTTCCCATTCCTAGACCTCCCCCTTCACTGTCCCCCCAGTTGCTAGAGACGTTTGCTGTGGACTCCCTCAGCAGTGAGATGATCCCTGCATCTGTGCTGAGCCACCTGACCCCCAACCCGTAGGACGGTCCACGAGGGAGAAATGGAACAGGGCAGAGTCAGCCCTTCCTCTCACACCTATGTGCAGCTGTGGGATAAATCTTGGACCCATGTAAAGTGAATAGAAGTGTCTCAGGCCAATAAGATCACTTACATTTTTTTTTAAGAGTAAGGGTGAGTTCTTCTCTCCTCTTTTCCTTCTGGTTGGAATGCAGACGTGAGGGCTGGAGTCCATGCAGCTATGTTGGACCATGAGTAGGAAGTCACATGCTGAGGCTGGTGGAGCCTGACATCCTGGATTTCCATGATAACCTTGAACTCCTCAATCTGGCTTCCTATCCCATTAGAGAGAAATAAACTCTCATCTCATTTATGTTCTTATTATCTGTTTGTTTTCATCATATTCTGTTAAACCAAGCCCAAATACTAGCATATAATTTTTTAAATTAAAAAAAAAAATGTATTGAAGTACAGCCAGTGACAACGTGCCAATCTCTTTGTGTCTGATTCATCCCCAAGCCCCCGGCACCAACAATTTGCCTGGTAATGTAGAAACGTATTAACTGAATTGCCGCCTCCCTGTCAGGGTTACTATAATGCTCTGCGAAGTGGCTTCGGAATTAACGTTCTTACCCTTTGTGTTTGTAAAATAAACACTCTTATTTCTTGGAAGGGAGTAAGTGAGGCTTTCACAAGACCCTTGGGGTGTGTTTTTCTTACATCAGTAGCGGCGGCTCAGGCCGAGCACGGTTTCCTGGCCCTAAGCACTTCCTGGCTGGAGTAATGCCTCTCCCTGAGGGTTCCCCCTCCCGGCCGTTCCCACTTCAGCCTCCCCTCCCTGGAGTAATCTCCACGTGACATCATTTTCATCTCCCCACACTTTACTACAAAATCTCCCAGGTCTCTCCTCTGCCTGGAGCAAAGATTGCGAAACGTGGGGCCCAGGGAAGAAAATTCAAGCATCTTTAGCCGCAAACAAACTTTCGGTCCGTGAGACCAGATGGGACCCCACATGCCTTTTGCCAATCACCCTCATTGCTATAGTTGGCCACTTCCCAGAACATAACCCACACACGAAACATATTTTCCATCCTTGGTCTCAAATATAAATTCTAAAATTTTTAGTGCCACGCTCCTGGTCCTCTGCGGTCTGACCCAGTCTTGTGTTCCAACAATAGCCCTTCTGAGAGCTTTGGGGAACCTTCTGCTCGGGAACCCCCATCCCCGCTCTTTTGCCCTCAGCGTGCTTTGCGAATTTCCGTGTGCTCCTTCGCTGAACAACCCAGAAGCAGGTCCTGAGGCTCTCTTGAGTACCGGGTGCTGTTCTGGGTCCTGGAGGGAGATGTCGCAGTGAACGAAACAGGCGAAAGTCCCTGCTGCTACTGACGTGGCTTTGTGGCTGCGAACAACGTGGTTAAGTGAAAGAGTGGCTACGCGGTGACGGAAAAATCGAGCAGGAAGCGGGTGGTGGGGAGGGCTGGTAAAGTGACCGGCAGATTTGGTCTACAGACATTTGCACATAGGGACCCCCCCCCCCACCCAGCTCCGGACACACGCAGCCAAGTGTCCACCTCTCCCAAACCTTCCATAGCTCCCCAACGCTCACCCTGTCCCTGAAGCCATCCCGGCTCTAGGTTGACCCGCCCGATACCAAGACGTACAGAAAGGCAACTTCCAGGTCACATGAGCCAAACGGATGTCTCTTTAGTTGGACACAGAATCGTGCCCACTTGGAAACCCAGGCCCCCAGAGGTCCAGCCCTGCTGACCTCTGTGTTTGCTGTTCCACACTCCCCAGGGGTTTCTACCTCACGAAGGAGAAATGCATTCCAGGCTTTTCCCCCGTGGGACAGTGATGGATGACACCTGCTCCCACGTCAGCTCTGGGATGAGGCGAGGGTGCGCCTCCTCCCCGCCACCTCCACCCCCGCCACCTCCCCCCTCCGCCACCTCCCCGCTGCTATCGGATGCAAATGCATTCACACACGTTTAATATTTACAGCATAAGGAGTGGGCGTTTACCAAAGCAAACATGCCATGATGTCGTGGGGAGAATATTGATAGAAAATCAAAGCGTTCTAAAGCCAGCCAACGTCCCTCCACGTCCTAAAGCCTCTTTGATTAATTTTAAGACTTTCCTCCTTGAAAAGCATCCTGGAAGATGGTTATGGATCTGTGAAGCGGTGAGGTGGCGATCCACCATTCCTCAGGTAAACCATCGTCTTGTGACCCGGACGGGGTGGGTGACTAAGCTGATGTGATTTACGTCCCTGAAGGCACCCACGTGCTCTGGATCCTCACTCCCCGTGACTGAGCATCTCCCGGCCAGCAGGCCCCTGATGTCGGGGCAGAAGGCAGCACAAATTCCTCTCCTGCCACCTCCCCCCCCCCGTCACTCTCAGGGGAGCTCCGTGGGGATTCAGGGAGGAGACCCGGATGAGGTGCATGGCGGAGTAGGGCCAGCTGTCCCTCCCTCAGGAATCCACGGGCCCCAGAAGCAATGCCTTCCCTGGGACAGAAGGGGAGCCCTCTCAGCTATTTGCAAGAGCCATTTTGAATGTCGGGTGACGGTGCCTGGCTTAAAGTGATAGAAACAGGGCTCAAAAGTTTCTAAATTGGAAGAAGTGTCATTAAGCCCCAGCCCTGGGACTCTCCTGTTCCTCGACCCCATTGCAAGCCCATCCTGCAAGACTGAGATATGCCGATACCTTTAACCCTGTGACAGGCAGCTCTAAGAGGGAGCCCGTGAGAGTTATTATGACTAGTATCATTCATCAGGAAAAAGAGATGAGATTGAGGTTAGTCATTACAATGCGGCCATAAGAAAGGAATCTCACTGGACAGACTGGGGCTGCCTGAGGATGCAAGAGACTCCACAAATGCCAAGACATGACGGAGTGTAACAGTCAGCACCGAGGGCATTCATGGCTGCCGTAACAAGCATGCCCCCCCCCCAGGGAGCCTCACTTGGGAGGGAGAAGATGAGCTCATAAATCCCCCTGCGTGAGGCCCACCCTTTTGTGCTAAGAGACCTAATGGTCAACAGATCGGCTGCACCCTGGGGATGGTGAGATTTCCCCAAAGAAGAGTTAGACGTAGCCATGTGATTTCTTGCTGCAGAAGAAAAATCACCGAGGAGAAGAGATCGGCTTTGGCTCGGAATGCAAGAAGTCCGGAAGGGAAATGAGTCGGTGTAGCCGATACTGAAGATGGCTAGGCCAGGACGGGAGCGATTTCTTAGAAGACGTCATCTGCCTTCTGCTTTCCCATATCCCACGGATTACACCGACTTGGAAACTGCCTCCAAGAATGCCGAATCCCCTTGTTTCTGACAAGCGGAGGGCTCGCAAATCAATAACCCAAACACTGTGCAGGTTAGAACTTGATTCTTTTCCAGAGAAGGGGTCCTGGACGTCCCCAAAAAACACCCCCAGGAGGGTTCTTTGTAAAAAAAAAAAAAATAATAATCTCATCAAACTTGCCATCTCTGATGCAGATTTGGTTCACAAAGCATTAGACTGAGTTCTCCCTTGGCTCGTGGACACGGGGCGTTTTCTCGGTAAATCACTACCAAGACAGATTTCCAGGGGGAAAATGTGCATTTAGGAGAAATAAAAAACATTTTAAAAGGATCTGCTAATTACACATGTTTACTGCCACATATTTCACAGAAATTCTATTTCACAAATGTTCACAAATTATTCATTCAAATGGTGGCATCTTCTTAAAACGAATATTTTACTCTTTAAAAATCTCCTTTCTAGGGGTTTCATGAATTCAAAGCCATCATTTCCTTTGGTTGGTTGGAGTAGGGAGGTGGCTTTGCAACCTGCCTGAATCCTGTTTTGCAAAAAACAGCAATTTACCTGGATGTCGCCCCAGATGGTCTGTTTGTAGGTTAAGGCGACTGCCTTCAATTGTGCCTTAATTCGGGGAAGCCCCTTTCGCCTTTGCAAAGGGTCTCTCGTTGAATGACAAGCAGGATTTCCAAGGGAAGGGCTAGCTTTGGTGCCAAGCTTCGACCTCAGTTTGCGAAATACCGTGTGAGCGGTTTTTCTTTCGTTTTCCCCTGCACCTCCCTGGGGACCTCTGGGATCACTGTATTATTTATAGATTGAAGAGCTTTGTTGCTAATTAACACCGCTCTAGTTGTCGGTGGGCAGAGCTGTTTGCTTTGAGGTCTTTCTGATGCTGCATTGTGGGAATTCCGCACACTGCTGTAAGTTGGCACAGTTCTGGGTTTGGGAACCTGGGCTTGTACGCACCTATTCCATGTTCCCTGGGAGTGATGTGTGGCCCGCCGTCCTGTGACATCCCGCCCAGGGTCGCTCCCTGAGAGCTCATTCTTTGCGGTCAGAGGAAGCGGTTTCCTGACAGTAAGTCTTGGGACTGATCGTGGTGGGGTGTGTATGCCAGCT